>NC_138156.1:19688761-19731261 GCF_964199315.1 Orbicella franksi | reverse complement strand
ATTTCCAAAACTCATAAATAAAGTTTCTAGTTAGTTTGTAAACTTTTTTTAGAATTTTTTCTTTTAATAAGTTTTTGATCTGACTTGGATTGAGACTGTTGATAGAGTATGATTGACTGATTATGTAAGCTTTGAATATAGCTATGTTTGGAATTATGGCAGTTTCATTAGATGTGGGAATTGTGAACAGTTTTGTTTTCCATGCAATCTGAGTGCGTTTGCATCCTGATTTCAACATTGCATAAATTTTTTGGTCAAGAAAGTCACTGTCCCCCAGGTCCGAAGGTGCCTGTATGCCTATGCTCCTCAGAATAATAATACTGATAAAGTATGTATTTCAGGGCTGTCGTTAAGGGCCGTAACTTGTAATACCTGTTACAGCCAAGTATTTTTGATAGGCCCTCAATACTGCAGGTGAAAATTGCCTTTTGTTGATACAATTTACCTATATAAGTAACAAGTCTTTAACGTTACGGGTGTGAAGATCAAGGCTATAGGTGACTCAGAACTTACAGTAATGACAGCCCTGTATTTCACTTGAAGCCATTTTCAATACCACGATATAAACAGGGGTAGTCCTACATGTACTTCATCAGGAAAGGATGGTAGTCCATCACAGTCATGAACGATTAAATAAAGCTCTTAAAGGTTTTAATCTACAAGCCTGGTTGGACAAAACATTACAACCAGCATTTATCAGTGGACTGATCATGGTGCCAATAATGCGATCAGTAAAAATATACGTTTTTTGAGAAATTTTCTAAAGCAACCTGTGTTTGTTTTTCTATGTTTTCAGCAGTTTCTGTCAACCAAAAGTTATGAATATCATGCATCTGTATTCCAGGCTTTTATTTATTCTCAATTCACTGTTAATCAAACCTTGTTAAACACTATACACTCTTTATAATGTAACTGTACCTAACCTTTACCCCACTGCCCTGTATTTTGTTACAAGAAAGTGGTTCTCAAGTAATTAGGGATCATTTATGTAGCCTTGTTTGTCCAACTGCTGAGCTATCACAAAACTGAACAGTAGAGATAGTTTCAAGGCACTCCATTACTGGTCTTTACATATATACCTTATCAGATGTTTTGATGTACAATATCATGGTATATTTTAATGAGTTGAGCCGTATTTAATTTTGACCAGCCCATAAGGAGAGTCAAAATATAAACAGTGAGTAAAAATATGCAGTGATACACAGGCGGCCCAAGCTCTCAATGTTATCCTTTTTTTTTCCTTTTTATGCGAACGTTCAGGCTAACGTGACAGATGGCATGTACTATTATATAACGACCGAATTTGACCACGCGAAACATGACTCTCGCCTTGCAGCATATGGAGGTGTTGTGTTACAACGGTTTGAATTTATAAAGGTTTGTATGGGAATGCAACGGCTTTGCCTGAAAAGCCAATTATTCTTATATTTTGTGAATAAAATCTACTTACCCTGTTGCTGTGTTGTATTCTTTGTTGTTTGCCAGCTCCTCGGGCCGATCTAACGTGATTTCGGCGAGTTATCGTTCTGTGGGTTTCCACTACTAAAAGAAAGACAAGGCCGGACACTGATTTCCGGGGTGCCCGCTACTCGAAGCAAATAAATCCACTGAAAATAACCCTGCCGGCTCAATTCCTCCGTAGAATCGAAGAAGAAATGTTGAAGTTCCATGTCAGTTCACTCGCTACGCAATTCCGTCCACAACGCCTTTGCAACGATACATTTATTTCGAGATTGGTTCGCTCGCAAACTCGAAAACAGCCACGTCACAAAAGTTAGGACACTTTCGCGGTATTGGGCAACTATAATTAGCCCGACCGGGGGTAGTCAGCAACGATTTGTCAACGGTCAAACCAAAATGCTCCCCGGGTACCCTCGTGCTTTAGTTGTCAAACCCATAAAGGGAGTGCCCGGTTACCCGGGGAGCATTTTGGTTTGACCGTTGACAAATCGTTGCTGACTACCCCCGGTCGGGCTAATTATAGTTGCCCAACACCGCGAAAGTGTCCTAACTTTTGTGACGTGGCTGTTTTCGAGTTTGCGAGCGAACCAATCTCGAAATAAATGTATCGTTGCGAAGGCGTTGTGGACGGAATCGCGTAGCGAGTGAACTGACATGGAACTTCAACATTTCTTCTTCGATTCTACAGAGGAATTGAGCCGGCAGGGTTATTTTCAGTGGATTTATTCGCTTCGAGCAGCGGGCACCCCGGAAATCAGTGTCCGGCCTTGTCTTTCTTTTAGTAGTGGAAACCCACAGAACGATAACTCGCCGAAATTGCGTTAGATCGGCCCGAGGAGCTGGCAAACAACAAAGAATACAACACAGCAACAGGGTAAGTAGATTTTATTCACAAAATATAAGAATAATTGACTTTTCAAGCAAAGCCGTTGCATTCCCATACAAACCTTTATAAATTCAAACCGTTGTAACACAACACCTCCATATGCTGCAAGGCGAGAGTCATGTTTCGCGTGGTCAAATTCGGTCGTTATGTAATAGTACATGCCATCTGTCATGTTAGCCTGAACGTTCGCATAAAAAGGAAAAAAAAAAGGATAACATTGAGAGCTTGGGCCGCCTGTGAGTGATACTACACATTAAAACATCTAATAAGATATTTATTATTCAACTGTTGTAGTCAATAAATTTATCAGCAAAGATGGAGAATGCAACAGTTTTGTGTAAAAACCTGTCAGTTTAGTGCTGATCTGTCAAGCAGGTGTTACACTGTGCAACTTACTAACTATACAATATTGTTGTATATTTGTACTTGTTTCGTTCATTATTTGAGCAACATTTGCTGTAGTTGCATAATAAATACTTGTAATTTGCTACCTATTTGCATTTGCCCAGACGTTGTGCTCACAACTTGAACAACACGCAAGCATGGAGAAAAGGAAAACAGCAATACACACCCAATTCATTTCTCCCCCTTATTAACTTCAAAAATTGTTATTTAACCTTACCTAAACCTGAATCAGGTGTCACAATCCCACTGTCATATATAGATGAAGAGCTTCCACAAGACCTTGAATCCATTCCATTTGACTTGGAATTCTGTACTGTTTTCAGTTCTCTTCCAGTTGAGATGTCTGTTTCTAAATCTGAATTCATTTTAACACATAGAGGTGAACAATTTTCTAAACTGAGAACCTTGCATTTCATGTCCAAATTAATTCCATCTTGTTCTCCTGTACTTGTGTTAGTAACAGATTGTTCTTGAGATGAATTAGTCGATTTTCCTTTCTTGGATTTCTTTTTCTTTTTGTTTCCATTCTTTGGTTTTATTTCACTGTCTATTAACTCTCCAGAATCAAGAATATCAACTTGATATTGAGGAATACTTACTAAATCTTTTTCTATACTACTGAATGCTGCGGTTATGTTTAATGAGTTTGTGCCTAATTTGCCTTTTAAAGCTTGATTAGTTCCTGCTGCAAAAAGGGAGTGATCACCACTAGTGAGTATTTTCTTTGAACGATAGAGCTCGAATTTCTTCTTTGGAAGTGCCGCAACTTGTCGTGCCATTTCTTTAATTTCATTAATCTATGAAAGGAACAGAACAAAGTTAGAAACGTTGCATACAATTACATCTAATTCTAGCATGTTGGTACACGTGTGCTAGCTGGTATTATGATACAAGTAATAGACTGATGTTCTAAAGGAGTGAGGTTTGTTTTTTTGTTTTTAAGCGATGATGTATTGTGTGACGTCATCACTTTATGATGCCATGCATGCATTCCTTTGGATAGTCATTTTGCATAGTTTGTCGCGCTTATGTCTGTGCGCTTATGTCGTGCACGATTTATCCCCCTGTGGAAGTGAAATGGACTCTGGGAGTTCCTATGCTGCTTTCCTTTGCTGTTTGTAGGTTCAGCATAATGCTTTTATCTGTAGCTTTTAAAAGAAGATTTAGGGGTGGATTTTGGTTTAAACAGTATCAGATAAATTTGCATTCATGGGCAAACTCATAATAAGAACATATCCTCCATACATGCAAGTTTAGATAGACAAGTAAGTCGCACAGGTGATAGGTGAAGGCTTTGCAGCTTTCCTTTGCTGTTTGTAGGATCAGCAGACTGCTTTTAATCGATATGACAACTATACAGTTAACACAACAAATTAATTTCCAGTGAGGTAATTAGTGTTACCAAATATTTTTAAAGATAATAAGGTGTCAATTTCAGAGAGAGTAACATTCCTTTGCGGGTTTCCTTTGCTGTTTGTAGGATCAGCGGAGTGCTTTTAATTTCAGCTTTTAAACCAAGATTTGGGGGTTGATTTTGGTTTATACAGTGTCAGATAAATTTGCGCTCACTGGCAAACTAGTAATAAGAATATATCGTCCATACATACAAATTTAGATAGACAAGCAAGTCACACAACAATAGTTGAAGGGTCTACATAAAATTTACGGATTGGTAGCGCAGTTGCACTTTTGCCAGTCTTGAAGTGAATTGAGTGAGCATTGTATGAGCATTGAAATATACAGTTTACAGTAGTGATAATGAAGTCAGGGTACGATTCATTTGCAGTTTTCAGTTTTTTTATGAAGTTTTGGAAATGTGCTGTTTTATATTTTCTGTCAACAAAAGAGTGGTTGGGATTAAACAATCGATTATCATTTTGTCAGGGTAAAGACAATACGAATGTTCATTGATGACAAGTATACGGTTAACAACAAATTAATTTTCTGTGCAGTAATTAGCGTTGCCAAATATCTTTAACGATAATAAGGTGTCGATTTCAGAGAGAGAAATTTGTACTTTGCGGCTTTGCTTTACTGTTTGTAGGATCAGCGGAATGCTTTTAATTTCAGCTTTTAAACGAAGATTTGGGGTGGATTTTGGTTTATACAGTGTTGGATAAATTTGCGCTCACAGGCAAACTCATAATAACAAGCGGGTCGCACACAGAATATGACAAGTCAAGAGAAAATGATTTTCTCTTGGACAAGTATATGGTTAAAACAACAAATCAATTTCCAGTGAGGTAATTAGCTTTGCTAAATATCTTTAAAGATAATAAGGTGTTGATTTCAGAGAGAGGAACTTTTCAGTGGAGTGCTTTTTATTTGGGTTGGTACTTTTCGCTGAGCCCTAGCACATGGACTAACAAGATGGACCTGGTACATGAACTACTTGAATGAACCACCAAAGGACTACCCTAAATGTAAACCCCTCAAAATTTCTCACCCAAAAGTTTAAGAATCAGTTTGTCTGCTCATGTTTCAATCTTCCAGGAACAATTTTTAAACGTCAGCACTTCTGCATGCATTGCATGTCGTTTATATTCCTTTGTAGGACTTGTTTGGTCATAGTACCTCTGCCACTCTGTAATCATGTTAATTACTTTTCAGGGGTGGAAGACCTAGAATATATTATGACTCTGATATCATGGAGTATGGGCGACAATATTTAATTTGGTACAAACCCATTTCTCTCTCCAACAATTCAAGAAGAACACAACATGTACATTTCCTTTACTTTCTTTCATCAATAATTAATACAAAAAATGTCAAGCCTGCACACAATTTTATGTTTGCTCATGTGTAATTAAAAATTAACCTGAAACTACAAGCATGAGAAAAAGCAAACAAACATTTTACTATCTGAAACTACGGAGTACTTTCTTTTCTGAATTCCATTTAAATTGGTGCATTGTATTTCAAATGAGCTCAGAGTGGTAATTACGTAGACCTGAAGCCACCTTTGACTCTTACTTTTAAAATATGCATGTCAATATAAAAGACAATTATTTCAGATCTTACCCATTCTTAAAATTACCAAACACCATATGAGCAAAAGCAGACATGCTCAAGAGATGAGTACAAAAACCATGAATGTATAATTTGCAAGAGATATTGCAGTGGTACCTCGGTGTATACATGTACCATCAGACTCTTAGAACTAATATCAAAGAAACTTTATGTCGAATTATCTGTAATTTTGTTTTTTTAATATTGGAATGGTAAGGGTTTAAAATAATCACAATGTAAATTGAAGACCTATATTAATCAAGCCACGTTGATGGTTTGCTGTTAGTCAGTTTTATCCAGACAGACTTTTCCAATTGTCTGGTTTCGTTTATTGAGCCAGGGATTACATAACCATAATCACATAAAATTTTCGAGGGACCTTGAAGTTAAACTGTTAACATTATAAGCAAAAATAATCCGACACTGTCACAATTCAACAATTTTTCCTCATAAACTTTGAGAAAGGATAAATAAGATAAACAATATACTTCTAGCAAGATGATGTAATCTTTGTACTGAAGCAACTTCGTGAAGACTAAACAATTCGACCTCAGACAACACCACCCTATGACAAAATAATTTTGTATTTTCGGGTGAAAAATTTCCCTAACGATTCTACAAACAAACCAAACAAAGTAACTGAACAAACGATATTTGGCCAACGTAAATTATGTACGGATGTCATATCAAATTGTCTAAAGTACAAGACTAAGCAGAGAAAACACAACCGATTTGAGAAACGCCTGGTGTTTTTAGAAAAAGTCTTGCCGAGATTTAGAGCGAATATATTGAACAAATAATGACATTAGGACTTCAATGGAAAACTAATCGGCATGCTTAACGATTCGTGCAGTCGAACATGTGCGAAAGTGAAGGAATATCCTGTTCTATTGTAATGTTAAGCTCCATATCCAAAACGCATGTCGAAGCTATATATTATGCAAGGATTTGTCGAAATGAAGTAAGCTACGGCAATTTCGTAAAACATAAGGGAGAAATAGAATATCTGGTCACGAAATGTTATGTCTACTTCAGCTTCCCTTTTCGGATTGTAACAGTGGAATCATCTATCCTAAATCGCAACGTGTGTCACATCACTTGCCCAAACCGTGTCCCGCAAACTGAACAGTGCACATTTTGTGTGAAAAACTGCAGAGCGAAGTGCGAAATAAATCAAACAGTTTGATCTCTAAAAAGGTCTGACATCGTCATCTTCTGGAGTTGAAATAATAAAACGGAGAAAATCATTTTACCTTCAATCCACATTAACGTGTTAGTGGGGTCGCTCGAATTAAAGGTCCGTCGGAAATGTACTGCGAGATCCCACGTACTGTAATTAGGCTGAGTTCGTCTGAGTAAATCGGAATTTTGACTAACAAGGTTGGAGTCTGATGTTAACTGGCGACAACGGAACGTTGACGATACAGGATATCAAACTTGCTAGTCTTGCATATAAGACCTTGTGTGACGTTTGGGTCCACGTTTCTAAATTCGGATCGGGGACGTGTATATTGGGTAAGGAATTACTAGGATTGCATAATATCCACCCGAAAAGATGGTCACATGTCCAAAATTGCATAAATTTTGCCACCAGGCAACTGGTCAGACGGTATGACAACGGATCAAATGTGGAGTATTTCAACACCAAATCAACTTTTGTCACTCAACATTCATGTCGGCGGCGAAAAAAAGGCGATAAAAGATTTTGTTCGGGTTGTTCACATGGCAACCGCGTAAACTCTCCCAAGTCAAGACTATAGACTGCGAACGGTCTCTTTCTTTTTCTAGCGTGGCAAATACACGAATGCGAAGGAAAAAAACAGAACGATCGAGTTTGCATAATTTCTAACTTTTCCAATCGCGCGAAGGATTTCAACTACAAAAACCGACTGCTTGTAGTAAGCTTGTTATTAAAATACTCACTCGTTTGGTTTCTGTCGTAGAAGGAATACTATCGTAAATCTCGAGGAAGGTTTCAACTTCATCGGTTCGGAGAGCTTCGGCAAGACGAATGGCTAGCACAGTTTCTTCTTCTCCCAGAACGGGAGAGCTAAAATTTTCCTGCCAGTCGGCCATGTTGCCCCATGTCCAAAAGTTTTGGCAGAAATTTTTCCTATATTTTTTCGGAATACTAGTAAAAAACTGCGCATACTCATTTGCCTCCACCCGCTTCCTCTATCAATGTGTATCGCAGGCTTTTATATTAAATTTACCCACAAACCTTTGCTTCTTCACAGTTCCAATATGGCGGAAAATACGAAGATGGAAGTCGATGGAAACGCAAGTGAAACGATTGACGAGAACGAGACTGAAGAAAACATGGATGAGGGTGCCGGCGAAGAAAGTGACAGTTCGGATTCTGACGCGTCCGATGGTAACGAGGCAGTTCATGACCCAAAAGTCCAACAGCTCGAGCTTCAGGTACTTCATGCATTTCTGCGACTATTTCTCACCCTGTGTGCGCGCACATGTGAACAGCTGTCAGAATTTAATAAACTTCAGTCAAACTATAGTTGCAGTAATGTTTCATAATGCTAGCATTTTTCGTGATATAGGGGCCGTGTTGTTTTGTAACTGTTTAGGGTCCAGCACATTATATTTTTATTTAACCTGACTTGTTGTATGTTGTGTTCAAGAGGATTAGAATTAGGGTTGTGAAGTGTAAACAAGCAGGTCGTGATATAGTATAGGGATGAGAGAAGGCTTGTTTCCTTTGTTATTGTTTATCCTTACCCGTCTATGACCCTGATAATGACAGGTAAAGTTTGCCTTTGAAAATTTTGGTGGACTAACTTTAGGTCCATGGACCAGGTTCACATGGGTGGTCCATGGACAGGATCCATTAGGAGGTCCATAAACAAGTCTATGAGGTAGTCCATGTGGACCAGGCTCACAGGGGTGGCCCGTGGACAGGGTCCATGGACCAGTCTACGAGGTAGCCTACGTGGCAGGCTGTAGAAGGAGAGGGAAAAGGTCAAACTGAGCATGGGACTTTCACTCCCCTTCGGACGCCTGCCATGCAGGCTATCTATGAGGTGGTTCATGTGAACCAGGTTTACGGTGGTGGCCCAGTTCCATGGACTAGCCCATGAGGTGATCCGTGCGAACCTGGTTCCCGTTAAGCACATGGGTAACATTAATATCTTTTATCATGTGTTTATTTAAAGAATCAATCAGTTTGAAGTACCATGTCAATTATTACATTTTCAGGTGGCAGGCAATCCATATCACTATGACTCTCATGTTGAACTCATCAAACTTCTCAGACAGTCTGGTGATCTCGACAAAGTGAGGAATGCAAGAGAGGGTATGAGCAAGCTCTTCCCGTTAACAGAAGGTAAAGTAATGTTTTTTGATAAAATGCTGTCAAACACCTGTTAACGGATACCTGTTAGTCGACATATCCTTAAAGAACACTACACATAAAAATGCTACAATCTTCTTTCTTAAGCAGACACCTCTCTTACATGGGCACTTATCAGCATGCAAAGAAATTGGTGTATGTTAGCTACAGTCAAACCTCCCATTAATGACCAACCCAAATGTCAAGCTTAGGTGGTCACCCCCAAGAAGTGGTCACTTACAAGATCATAGACCATATTGCATCAAAATTTTGCTTCATCAGAATATATGGTAACTGCACAGACTTACCCCACATGCTAATTCTCATCTAAACCCATGTAATAGGTTTTAGTAGTTACAAAAATATTTAAGCTTTCCAAAGTATTTAAAAGTCAATTTCAAGAAAAAAAAACTTACTGATAATTCATCAAGTTGAAAAAAAAAAAATGAAATCATAACTGTGACAGTGTTTGGATGGATTTTTACAATAAATTATATTTCTACATTTTCTCCATAGTTTTAGTTTTGACCAGAATATATATCAAACACTCAACACCATTTTTTCTCACATTTCCAAAAACCTCCAAAATTTGTCAAGACTACTCCACTGGATATATCATATCTTAAACTCCCTTTTCGATGTTCAGAGATGTGGTATACAATGCTTTCTCATGCTGATATATCACCAGGTATAAATAAAAGTTTCTCTTGCTGTTTCAGAGCTATGGTTGGAGTGGCTCAAAGATGAAATTCCACTGGCGTGTATACCAGAACAGAGGGAAAAAGTAAAAGCTCTCTTTGAGAGAGCTGTGAAAGACTATCAATGTAGGTGAATTAGCCTGGTGTTTTATTTATTTAACATTAAATAGGGCTACAAGCCCAAGCTTTCTGTGAGCAAATAGTCGATTAGGGGTAGCTGTGTTGACCATGGCTCACAGAAAATGAACTCAAGGTGAGTAGTCTAATTGTATTAGTAGACACCCTAAAGGATTCACCTTCGCCTATCTCTTTTGTGACTAGGTGTCACCTAATAAAAATCTACAACAATATTTTGTATATTTTTAAGCCTAAAGTTAAGAAATAATGGATCAATTTTAGTTTCTGGGCAACCGAGGTCGAATCATGGTAATCGACCTCGATATCCATATCGACCTACATTACTAATCGACCTCGGTTCGTCGTGTTCGATTTTCAGTAATAGAGCTCCAAAAGAATCGAGTGCTATACCGACTGATCGTGCTCGGTAGACAGACGAACCTCGGATCACGAATCGACCTCAGTTGCTTTCGAGCTTGATGAGCAAGCGGGGTCGTTCATTTCCGGGGGGATCCGTACGATGCTATATCGAGCTCGATCACTTTGTTCGAGTTCGATTGAATTTTTATTAAGCCAAAATTGTATCGAGCATGAATGGATTTTATTTTTTATCGAGTTCGATTTGTTTTCAAGCTCGATAACGATTTAATCGAAGTTGAAAAGGGGACTGGTGCGGAGGAGTAAAGAAGCTCTCACAAAGGGACTGATAGCAAGTGAGCTGCGGATCAGACTGAATTAACACATATTGGTAAAATTCGGAGGATAATTGTGTCTAAGGATATAACTCCATGTTAACCGAAAAGCAAGTGCGCTTTTAAATCTGCCCGGCTGTTTGTGATATTCCCTTTTAAAATTTAATTTTCAGCACCGCTATGGCCAATTCTAGGGCTTGCCACAAGTTGCTCGGCAACTTTTTGGCAACTTTTTGGCAACTTTTCGTATTTCGAGCAACTTTTTTTGTTTCGAGCAAGTTTTTGCATTCCGAGTAATTTCTAGTTTTCTAGACATTGGAGCAGCTTTTAGTGCTTCAATTGGCCATACTTCCATATTTTACAATGTTTCAGTAGACAATCTGTGAATTTCTTTAATTTAAAAAAAAAATTAAAATTTTTTTAAAGTGTTTTACTTTTTTAAAAATGTTTTCTAATTTTATTTTTAATTTTTTAAAGCGTTTTTTAAAAAGTTTTAAAAACAAATTAAAAATTTTGATTTTGATGCATAGTATTTACTCATACGTAATGTGAACAAATTTATTTAACGACGCTGGTTACAACGCAAAGTTGCACAAAAATGCTTCGAAATGTTACTTTTGTTGTACAGATTGCATATTTTTGCATCAGAGCAAATAAAAGAAGAGCGAAACAAAAAATGTTTCTGCTATTTTTAGCAACTTTTGCGCAACTCTCGTTACAAAAAGCAACTTTTGACTTCATTTTGAGCAACTTTTGGGCAACTTTTTGAGAAATTTCGTGCAACTTTTTTGGAAATCTCGAGCAACTTGTGGCGAGCCATACCCAATTCATACACTTTAATAATCAGCCTTGTGCACAGAATTAAGGCACATGCTTCGTAATCTATATATTTTGAAGTGTTCCGTTTTATGCTACGTGTGCCTTAAGGAAAAGGTTCCATTTTAAATGAGAACTATAAAACAGAATTGTGTTCAGCCATTTAAAGGTCAAGTTTGGAAAAACTTACTCAGCGTTTATGGCATGAAAGTTTTAGATGAATCTGTGTAATAGTTACGACTAGGAAGGGTTGAAATAAATAAAAAACACTGACTGAAAAACAGATTTTTTTTAATATTAGGGACCGTTCATTTTTTATGAGGGAGGGGGGGCTGGTGGGATTTGGGAAGCGCCATTTAAAAATCGCATGACCCCCTCCTCAGCTTACCAATTTTTTCACATGGCCCCCCCTTATAGCGGTCATTTTTTTGGGATGACCCCCCCCCCCAAAAAAAAAAATTGAACAAACAATATTTAGATTTCAACTTTTTTTAATATTTCTCTATTATCCCCCTACTTCACGTTATTGTGCTCACTATGAAGACAATATTTACAATCTCTATACGACAAAGAGCTGTTGTTTAAAAAACAAATCAAAAGAAAGAGAAGTCAATTTCGGATCTCCTAGTTGTGGCTCGCCCTGAGCATGTGGCATTTGGCCTCTCATTGGCATCTTCCTCATCTGAATTGATGAATGCAAGAATGACGTCACTTGAGTCATCATCTCCCCCAGAGTCAATGGCATCACTGTCATACTCATCGTTGTCACTTTCATCGCTTTCACTGCTGTCAGCACTTGCCCTGTTGTCATTTTGTGTCAATGTCCTGGCATTTCTCAGTGTTGGTTGGCCAGCTCTGAGAGGACTCTTCTGCTGCAAGCATGAATGTCTTACAATTGCCTCTACTTTCTCACTCTTGCTCCTTTTCAAATGCTGCTTCAGCCCGTGGTGGTTTGAGTACTTGTTTGGTTCTGGAACACGTAGCTTTTTAAGCTTGGTTAGATCTTCGCACAACTCAGTCCAAGTATAATCCTCCTCGTTACTTAACTTTGCCTTTTCTTCTGCTCTCTTTTTCCTTTTAAATTCCAGCACTTCAAGATGCTGGAGATAATCCACCACAAACTTCGATTTCACAATAAACTTATCTGCAAATAGAGCAATGCTCTCTGGGTCAGATAAAACCAGCCTGCCACTTCCATGCTCTTTCTTCTTTATATTGTTAATCCAATCGGGGAAAGAGCGCATTACTACATGAGCATCATGAAAGAGGCTCATTCCAAAATGCGCAATAATGGCGAAAGCGACGAGTCGTTTAAGAAAAGGTTTACAGCTGAACGATCCAGGCAGTTTGACATCTTACAAGCAAAAGAAGCAATCTTTCTAAGTGCGGATGGCTGTTCAGAAAGGGCGAGTGAGTTTTCCATGCAAGGGTACCAGTTGAAGCCCAGTGATGGAAGAAAACTGAACTTCTCCATCAAAGAGCACAGAGCAATGGTGGAAAAGTTGAATGTCATATTGAAAGATGTAAAGGAACACGATTCCACACTCTTTCAGTCCAATGGGCTTGCTTTAAAGCAGGGCGGAGAATTTGCCCACAGTTTTAATGTAAAACAGATCAAATGTACAGAAGCTAAGTTGACGAAGGTCACGCAGGACATGGAAGCACTAGAAAATAAGAACAGCAATTATAGCAGCATATTCAAAGGCATACTCAAACAGCACATCAACAAAAGGAGAAGGAAAAAAGAAAACCGCAGAAAGTCAAATGAAAGAAAGAGGAAGCGGACTGAAAACAACGTCCAACGAGTTTATGGAATCTGTGTTGGAAACCCGTTAGGAAATGATCTTCCACAATGCCTTGTGTACCCTCCTAGAACAGCCGTCCCGGAAGAGTGTCTTAAAGTTGAGGATGTTGCCACGTCGATATTTAGAAGAGATGGGCCATACATCGCACAGCTCTTGGAAGGGAATTATTTCACCAATGCTGCAAGAAGCAGAATCACCACCAACCTTGAGCAGGAAGTCAGAGATTATGTTTACACCTTCATGTACCCTGAAGAGTCACTCTGACGGAAAGCATTGCTGCTTCTTGCAGTAATGGTGAAAGAGACTCCCATAGCAGTACAAGCAGTGACGAAGAACTCGACGACAGCGGAGATGAAGATGAGTGCCAGTGAAAGTTGCATTCGAAAATAACAGTGTTAAATACTTCTTTTCAGTAGCTACAAATGCTTTTTGTCGCCAAACGTTTTTTTAAAGCAGAAGGAAAGTTTGTAATAAATTTGTATCCTGCCTTCTATGTTTATTCTATGGCAATTTTTTTGGTATTCAAACATTATGCCATTTTAAAGTTTTACTAAAATATTTCACGTGACCCCCCCTTTTCCCCTTATTTTTTTGGGATGGCCTCCCCTCGAAAGCCATTTTTTTTCGCATGGCCCCCCCCCAAATCCCACCAGCCCCTCCTACCTCATAAAAAATGAACGGTCCCTTACTTAAAATAAATTACCTGTATGTGTGGTGGAACAGGGCGGTCTGGGTGGTGGAGAGAGGCAGTTACACAGGGATTTCCCGTTCACTAAGCAAATTTTCACTAAGGCTGATTATGAAACAAAGAATAACGTGTATAAATTTGGTGTAGCGAATTTGACAAAGTTAAAAAAAACAGAGAACAGAAAATCGAATTATCAGAGGGAATAACAAAAAAGAAACAGAAAATCGAATTATCACAGGGAAAAACAAAAACAGCCGGGCAGACAAAAAAGCACACTTGCCAGAGCCTTTTCGATGAACAAGCATCTAAAACCATTATATTCTTAGACAATGATACTCATCCTCTGTATTTTATATTACCAAATTATGTGCAGTGTGTAAGCTTTCAGTGTTAATCTAATTGGCCTGGTATTCTGTGAGAAAAACAATTGCTAACCACTTGGTAAAAAGGTCTAATGTGAATAAAAAAAGTAGCAAACCCTTTACGAGAAGTAACCTGATTAAGAAAGGGTAAACAAATGCCAGAATTTCCTACCTTATTCGACTTTTCTTGTACATTTACAAGATGCAGTTCGGTAAAGGTCAGTCTACTCCGCAGCTCACTTGATACCAGTCCCCTTGCGAGAGCTTCGTTTATTCCTCCGCACCAGTCCCCCTTTCGCTCTCGATTACAACATTATCAATCGAGCTCGATGAAAAGTACGTTCAAGCACGAATCCAGTCGTGCTCGATACAAAAATTCAGTCGAGCTCGAAGAAAAGATCGAGCTCAAATAGCATGGCCCGGATCCCCCCCCCGGAAAAGAACGGCACCCCTTGCTCAATGAGCTCAGAGGCAACTGAGCTCGAGTTGTGATCTGAGGTTCGTCTGTCTACCAAGCACGATCAGTCGATACCGTCCTAGATTCTTCTCGAGCTCAGTTGCCACAAATCGAACACGACAAACCGAGGTTCATTAGTAATGGAGGTCGATATGGATATTGAGGTCGATTACCATGATTCGACCTCGGTTGCCCAGAAACTAAAATTGATCCGAAATAATTGTTTGCAATCAGCAAATCGAAAATAATTGAGAGAACCAAACAGGTACAAGGATTTCCAATTGAACACAGCTGAGTAGCTATAACTAAACTTCACTAAACAAAAATAAATTTAACTTTATAAAAATCGTTGTTCCTGTTTACCTTGTGTCTGTGAGGGTGAATTATCTTATAAGCTGAGTCCAGTTCTTTGAGATCTGATACCTATGTTAACCCTGATGTTATTCTTCTTGGTGTATATGTTTTTTTACTTCTTTACAAAGAAGAAATCAGAACACATCTCATAGTAACAATACTTTGGAGTTACAAGTACACTGTGTACTTAAAAGTTTGATGCTGAACCAATAGGTAAAAAAAAATTGTCTTTTAAAGATACAGTCCTGTTCCATACAGTGTTCAGCAAACATTGGATATCAGAAATTAACGGTGCAACTTTAATAATATTTAGAAATATTTAGAAAGGCAGTATTAAAGTACCCTTAGGGTCTCTTTCTAGGCAGCACTAGATCATGCCATGAACCTGAAGGGTATATTTTGAAATAGTTTTAACAAAGGTTTCGTGTGCCTAGATTTGCTATATTTTTTGGACAGGTTTAGATTAGTTTTTCACTCTCTGTCACCATTTCTTTATTGCAATCCTTACAGCTGTGCGAGTTTGGATCCTGTATTGTCAGTTTATGATGGACATTATGGAAGGTGAAGACAGCCTCCAGGGTGTGAGATCAACATTTGAAAAAGCTATCATTGCTGCTGGGCTGCATGTAACAGAGGTATAATGTGGCTGATAGATGTGTTTATCCCTAACTTTATAGCAAAAAAATTGAAACAAAGCATTTGCAAGACCTAGTTAAACTTGAAGGAAGTACGTTAAGTTAGATCAGAATGACTAGGAGAATGAAGAGGGACTGAAACTTCTACACTGTATCTTGAGTTAAGCTTTGTATTCACTTGTTTTTTGTTTTTAGGGGTCATCAATATGGGAAGGTTATAGGGAGTTTGAGACAGACATTTTGGAATCCCTTGAGGTGAGTGCTTACATGTATGCCGGTATCTGAGGTTTCTAAACACTTTTTTCCATGTTTGTGTTCTTTTATGTTGTCCCTTTACTTATCCAGTTGTAGTGATGGATAAGAAAATCTTAGAGCTTAATTTTCCGAACAAGATTTGAAATTGAGACTTGCCTCGATTTGATGTAATTTTTGTTTGCAGTGATCCTTCATGAATACATAGAACAATAATTTCAGTCTTCTCTGTTGTTCCATTATTTATTGAAATTGATTTATTTAGTTTGTTCTTGAATTGAACAGCAAATGGTGACAGAGGAAAACAAAGAGACCATGATGGAGAAAATGTAAGTTTGTTTCATCCCATGAAGTCTTCATGTAGGTAAAGGGTGGTGCTTTGTTTAAGACATCCATTTTAGGGTGGAGAAAAACATGCTCATACGAGAAAGTAAAATCAAGAAATGTATGCTGGTAAAAAGGGCACTGTCTCGTGAGCCCTGGATAAAATGCGACTGTTGGAAAATGTTTCAGGGAGAAAAAGAAACCTCATCTAAACCAGTTAGGTTATGAATTTTCCAAAATAATTAAATACTGGCACTGAAAGGGCAGTAGCCAGGGTTGATATGGTGATAAAATATCCACTATATATTTTTGAACTTGTGGAATACAATAGGTCTTGTACCAGATACATGTAAGACTTACCAATAGAGCTTATCTTTTTTCACAGTTCCTCTCAAAAGGAAAGAGTGATGTCACTCTTCAAAAGACAACTAGCTGTTCCTCTTCTAGGTACTGAAGAGTTTATCAATGACACTATTTTCCACTTCATGTACTTTAATTTAATGATTTCTGCTAACAATTTTGAGTACAGGGGCTTAATGAAAGGTGTAAAAGGCATACTATTATATGGCAAGCTCTGTGAGCGGGCAAGATGAATCAAATCCTGCACTGTGATTGGCTACCCAGGCAGGCAAGATGGAGCTATCTTGCCTGCTTGGGACTACCCGCCGTGTCCTGCAAGAAATATTTCCCCGAAAGCCATACAATAAGTCCTTTATTGACCAAACTTGTTCAGTCAAGATGGCTGGATATTGGCCTCATTCTTTGTTTTGCATGTTTATGGACCTCAACTCCGTCTCATCCATAAACATGCAAAAAAAGAACTTGGCCAATATCCAGCCATCTTGACCTCACACTTGGTCAATAACCCATATATATCATGCTCAGTGGTTGGGTAGTTGTGTTTTCCACAGCTTGATCAAAGTTTACACTGTCTTAAGTAGTGCAATGATAGGAGAAAGCATGGATAGACTATAATGTCTGTCTTTCATTTGGGCTGAAACACCAAGAACTTCAATCAAGTACATGTAGTGGAAAAATAACTACCCAGAGCACCTTTTAGTATCAACGCATACACTTTTACAACCTTCCTAAAAAAAAAAACCTTTCTCAAAAAAGCTGTATATATCCCTTGAAATTATTGAGGCTACTTTCTTGTGACATGTATGTAGGCATAATTATAAACAGAGGCATCATTCCCAAGTATTTCAGTAAAGCCAGTCAGGGACTTCTTTACCCCCTATGCAGATGCTCTTTTTAAAGAGTATCTGCAAAGGGGGCAAACATAGCAAACATAGGAAAGTTACCAGAAACAAAAAGGAGTAATAAGCTATATACATGTTGTACGTAATTTGTAGGCTTGGCCAATATCTCACAGAACTCACAATTGTATATTTGATTTATGTAATCAAAAATGATAAAGATGGAGTGTCCAGTCACTTCTGTAGCCAATAAATTATTTTGTGTTACAATGATATGCCCCTTGGTTCTTATAAGGTATGCAGGCAACTTTGAGGGAGTTTGAAGACTGGCTAGAGGACTCCGTTCCTGATGCTGTAATGATAGCTTATGAAAAGGCCTTAGCAAAACTAGAAGAATGCCTGCCATTTGAGGATACACTGGTAAGTCTTGAGACTCTATTCTTGCGTAGTGGCCCATCATCTCCAGTTTTCTCTGCCATTTACCACCCCCTCCCCAGTACTTTGTCAAGTGATTGCCATTCCCATTCTACCCCACAAGCAGAGTCTCCTTCAATTTTTCTAGGAAGATCGAAAGAATCTCCGCTTGCACGGTAACCCCCCCCCCCCCTCCCCTGCACCCACCTAGCAACAATTTTCTGACATCCACTGCTGCTCTTGGGCAAAGATAGATACTTGACAGTCACCATGAGACACTGTTTCTCCGGAACCTCTATTTTCATTAGCCAGTTGTAAACTAATGTATTCCGACAGATAATGGTTGACCAGTTTTTTTACCACAACCTCTGTTATATCAAGCCTGATGCACCATTTGTCCACTACACATCCTACATTAAACAAATACATTGGACCCTGCTAGTTCAAACTTGGTTATTTCAAATTCCTCGTTATTTCAAACTCACAACTATTTCCATTGGATTTGCCCTTCAGTAATTTACTACCAGCTATTTTTAAAAACTCTCGTTATTTTGAACTATTTCTCGTTTCTCCTGAATGTTCAAAATAGTGGGATTCAACTGTAAAATGTTGTGATGATTTTCAATCCCTCCTCCTTCACATTTGTATGCTGTTGTATCTGGTGTTGTGTAGGGCTCAGCACAACCTCCAAAGACTGCTGAATTTAAATCATACCTGGAATATGAACTGAAGAAAGGTGATCCTGCCAGAATTCAGTGTTTGTATGAAAGGGCCATGAAGGAAAACTGTCTTGTGGGAGACATGTGGACTGAGTATACCTCTTATTTAGTAAGTATGTCCTACCTTTATTGCAGTATATTGATTACGTGATCAATTACAGTCAAACCTTCACAAATGGCCACTTCTCCACAAGGGTAGCAGCTATATCTTAATATATCTTGATTGCTTTACTTATTGTTATGCTACAATAAGCATTTTTTTAAAAATAAAAATGTTGCACCCCTGAAAAAGAAAACAGTTATCATATTACACCCCTACCTTCCATAATGGCCACTTCTCTACAACAGCCACTTACCTCTGTCCCCAAGTTATCCATTGTGGAGAGATTTGACTGTGTTTATTACAACTTGTTTTGTGGATACCCCTCTGTTAATCTCCCTCACAACCATGGTTCAACACACAGTGCTTCTTGGAGAGGGGCTATGAAGGAGACTATATACCCCTTGGGTTTTTTTTTTCCATGGTTGGCTGACATTGTTCTTTACCTGGCAGGACTCCACCCTTAAGATAACATCAGTGGTTCTTCCAGTCCATGAACGTGCTGTTAGAAACTGTCCCTGGGTGTCTCTTCTCTGGCAGAATTACCTCAGAGCACTGGTACAGCAACTTTCTTTATTCAAACTGAATGTTTTTTTTGTCTTAAGTCCAATAGTCCAATAGTCCAATAGTCCAATAATCCAATAGTCCAGTCCAATAGCAGGCATTTTGAAGCAGATTCAGGTCAATAAATTATGTTCTCAAGTTTGTGTAGTGTGATTGTCCAAATTAGGGAAGTCCTGAACAAAATTTGTGTCGATAACTGATGTTCCAACAACCTGAGTAGAAGTCATTTTGAGGCATTTCCAATTTTTTGGTTGAAAATGTCAGTCGCCAACAGCAGTTCTGCCCGAACATTTGCCTGTCTAATTATATGCAAGCTAATAAAACTAATAATTCTCATTGGTCCACACTATATAGTAGTACTAAGAAATCAGTCCTTTCTTTTTCTGTTAGGAACGTAACAATCAGGACAGTAATAAAGTTAAAGGTAGGACATCTTCTGGATTACTGGCCTGAGGGTAGTTTATACTGTCTTTACAAAGAAATACTACTGATTGCATGTGTGTTTTTTCCATTTTTTGTGTGTGTTTGCCCTTAGATCCAGACTTAAGCTATTTTCTTTTCCAAATTGTGCTAAGCTAGTGAATGAATGATGTAAACTGCAAAAATACTAATAACGTCATGATCTTCGCAGTTGTTATTGCAATATTATTTATGTAATTGCAAGTTAAGCCAGAAAAAAAAAAGATTTCGGGGCTTCAACGGGGTTATATAGTAACCTGTGGCCTCTGCCTTAGCAGTCTTAATTAGCACTGCAGTACTCTACAAATGAAGCTATGAAGACCCATACATTTGGAGCAGGGCAATTTATTTGGCTCATTTCAACCCGTGAAAGGAAAAGAAACATAGAATGGTGTGAGCTACAGTTTTGTGCCTAGTTATTTGTATTTGGGCTGTTTCCTGATTGACTTTGGGTAAATCCAATGAAGTCTCACAGATGCAACAATAATTATTGACACTACAGTTCACAGAATTGAGTCAGTGATACCATTTACCATTCTTAAAACTTGGTCAAACCCAGGGGTTTTTATCATCATGCCACATGTTAAGAGTGTAATAATGGAAATGGTATGGTTGTCGTCCAAAAAATGAAACATTGCCATATTTTTCTGGAGTCAGCAAATGTTGTAAGAGTACACTTACATCAAGACACCATAACAGACATTACAGTGTGTCACAATCTCCTTAAGAAGGCACGAGATTGTGTCTGTTATCAAGAGTTAAACTGCAGTGAAATGTTTTATCATATGGCTTGTGTTTAAAGCCGATATAACATGCACTCTGATTGGCTAATTCTAGGGCATTATTCTCCCATAATGCTCACAGGCCAATTATGGGCCTCCAAAAATGAAGCAAAAAGTCCATGTAAGAAATAACTTATTAACCTTGAATGTTCAGTCTTTACGGGAAAATATTGCATCTTGGCCTTGCTGTATTGACTTAACCTTTGCTTGGTTAATACAGCAAGGTCTCGATTTGAGATTTTCTTGCAAAGACCTCACTCTCAGTTACTGAGTAGTCACTACTGCCCTCTCTGATGTACCTGTAAGTGAAAAATGATGCATTTGTCCCACTGGATGTGTTGTTCCCTGTATTGTTTCAGAAACTCTCGACACTGCCCTGGGGTGTGGATTCACTGTCAGTGATGATTATCTTCAGTTGTGGCACTGTTATTGTGATTACATGAGAAGACGAGTTGATGACTGGAGTGAAGGTATGTGGGTTATTGACCAAGTCCGAGGTCAAGATGGCTGGATATTAGCCAAGTTCTTTTTTTTTGTGTGGCCCTTAGAAATTAGTTATTATTATTATTATTATTACTATTACTATTACTATTACTATTACTATTACTATTACTATTACTATTACTATTACTATTACTATTACTATTACTATTACTATTACTATTACTATTACTATTACTATTACTATTACTATTACTATTACTATTACTATTACTATTACTATTACTATTACTATTACTATTACTATTACTATTACTATTACTATTACTATTACTATTACTATTACTATTACTATTACTATTACTATCATTATTATTATTATTATTATTATTATTATTTTCTGCAGATAGCCAACATGTGAAAGACCTCAGAGAGAGTTATAAAACTGCAACAGAATATTTACAAAATTGTAAGTTAGTATTGAGCATCTCTGTTGTTGAATTGGGTGATTATTACAGTCAAGCTCAGTCAGGCAATCCTCTCGCTAATGACATAACTAATTCACTTATAAAGATAAAATTCTTTCAAGTCCACACATGTCAACGAAATCTTGCAATTTTGATGTTAATTTTTTCCCTCATATACAAATGTCAAACTTAGCGAATTCGATTTTTACCTTTTAATATCAATCTTTGGTGAGCTTTTTTCCCTCTCTATCAGGACATGCAAATTGTGTTGAGCCATGCTTATAGAGTTTGCAGTCATGTAACTAGACCCCCTTCTCCTCTTGTCTTGGCTGTGGGCAGTTCCAACCAAGGGCTTGGTGGGATGTATTTGACTGGTCTCTATAACAGCACAGTGAAACCCCTTGTCTACCAATTTAAGCACTGGAATTTCAGATCTGTTCCTTTATTTGCTTGGTAGATTTTGGCAATGATGGGGATCCCACCAATCTTCTGGAGAGATCCTGGGCAAGGGTTGAGGTAAGTATTTTGATATTTTAAAGTATTAAAATGGTCAAAGTAAAAAGAAGTAAATGTAAGACCTGATTCAAATGGGGTGAAATCATGCATGGATAATTTTATGGCCTTGAAACTATCTCTACTGTTCAGTTTTGTGATAGCTCAGCAGTTGGACAAACAAGGCTACATAAATAATTCCTAATCACTCGAGAACCACTGTGTTGTGACAAAATACAATGCAGTGGGGTAAAGGTTAGGCACAGTTAAATAACGATTAGTAGATATCCAAATTCCATTGCCCAATACAGTCGAACCTCCCCCGCATGAGACAACATTGTATGCTTGTTCCAATTAATTACTGAGAATACGAAAATGGTCCATTCACCTTCCGGGCAACCTGCCCCCACGCTACCGTGTGACACTAAGCGAACATTTTATTTCTGAACAAAAGAGACGTTTAAATCAAATGACAGCAGCAAGATTCTACTTGTGATGTCTATATGTGTAACTTCGCCAATGGAAAAAAAGTTTTGCGGCGGAATTTTTTGCGGGAACTTTTTTGGGGGATCATGGAAAAAAACCGCCAAAATTAGAACCCGCAAACATATATCTCATGAGTAAGTCAGTTTAATTATATCATAAGTAAATGTCTGTAGGAAAGAGCGACCAGGCTTTTTTCACAGAAAAGGTAAAAGTGAAACAAAACAAGTCATTGCTACATTATTTTGATAGTTGAGAGTATGTTCAGTTTATACAATCATGTGTTCCCTAAAAATTTGCAAATGAACCAGAGGGGTCATAGAAATCCTTTTCACATATTGTCATATTCTTACTGAGTTCTTTTGTTGCAATTGGCAGGCATTTCACACAAATAATATATCAGAATGTCAGAGACTTTGGGACAATGTGATACTGTCCAATCACGGACGAGAGGCCGAGTACTGGCTTGAGTATGCCAACATATTAAGGTCAGAGTGTTATTGCTGATTCTAAAGTGATCAAGAATTTATAGCTGTCATTTCTTCTCGTCGCTGATACTGTCAATGCCCATTGCCTTGAGAGTAAAACGCTTGTTGTTATCAGAGCATATTAGCCCAACTTTGTACCCCTCTAATCTTCCTCGCTTCCCGTTTTGATAATAGTGATCCATCCTTCCCTTTAATCCGAGAGTTTCTGCAGTCTTCTGGCGAATGAAGCTTACTTATTTTGTGCGCCTAAGTCTAGAACGCTGTTTGAACTCATAATTAAGCTTGGTCCTTCGAGAGGCGATTATTTCAGGACGGTGCCTTTTTTCGTTGGTGCACACACGTTCTGATGGCTCCTCAGGAAACCCGGGTTTTCTAGGCTTTTTAGATGTAGTATATTTTGCTTAGCCTGTAGATTTACAGGAGTTACATAACCAAAGGCATGCCGCCTACGGTTATAAAAGACAATAACGTAGGGTAAAGCGTGCTAAATGGGCTATTTGGACGAGAATGGTTTACATGATTCTATAAAATTGCCAAAAAAAAGGCAAAGACAAGTTTCTTCGTAGTCGGTAGCGGGGAAACTGGCAATGTCCAGAATCTGTGCGCAGTAAAAAAAAAAAAGGAAACACCCTCACTAAATGAAGTACAAGTTGGACCTGTGTTTTAGCTGAATCGAGGTTTACACGAGAGTCTTAAAGCTAGTATTAGGTCAGTAAATTCTAAGTTGTATTATGTTAGAATGTGGATGAGTCACGGTTCGTGTAGACAGTGTTTAGTCATCAAGCAACCAGTGGCGATGGTTTTTACCTTACAATCATGGACAAAAATCGTGGAACAAATTTGCAATGTTGACAATTTTTCACACACGCCAAACGAACAGTCACGCGCCAATACAACTTTGCTTGTCCAGCCCCCCCTCTCTCCCCACCCCACCTACAATGTAAATAATTTGCATCGCATTGTTTCACATGGAGTACAAGAGTTCGCAGCTGGTGATCATTCTGTTGTCTTTGCTGTTAAAAAAGCTGGAGTTTGCAAGGCCCATGCGGAAATTCGCGAAGTGAGGTCATTTAAGCGCTACAACAAAGAACAGTTTCGCAGTGAGGTGGCTGGTGTTCCCTGGAGTGTTGTTGAGTCATTCGATGATCTGAATGATGCCGTTTCTGCTTGGAACACTCTTTTTGTTGATGTTGCCAATCGTCATGTACCTATCAGAAAGCTGAGAACGAAGCGTGCAATAAAGCCGTGGATCACAAAGGAACTGAAAGAGGTTATGGCTGAGAGAGACTATGCGTACAAAGTCGCCAAAAGATCGGGAGGTAAACAAGAAATGTGGGACAATTATCGCAAGTTAAAGAACTTAACTAACAGGAAAATGAAGGCGGCTGAGGCTTTGTATTATAAGAAACTAATTTAATCCGCCCAAGGCCCTAAAGAGATGTGGCGCGCATTGAATTCAGCTTTGGGAAATGAGAAAGTTGAAAATTTGACATTTCAATTGCAGGAAGGTGAAGGTATTATGTCAGAACCTAAAGCTGTCGCCTCTAAATTCAACAAGTTCTTTACAACCATTGGATGTCGCATTGCCAAAAAATTGTTTTTCATATCAAAGGATGCCTGGAAGAAATACGAATCTGCTGTCCAAACTGATAATGAAAAACTATGCGAACTTCATTGCGTCAGTTCTAAAGCTGTTTCTAAGATTTTGCACTCATTGAAGGTCAGCAAGGCAGCTGGACTAGACAAAATACCGGCAAGGTTAGTGAGAGATGCCGAAGCGGAGCTTGCTCCCTCAGTAACATATCTCATTAATAAATCGATCACAGATGCAACTGTTCCTGCCTTGTGGAAGGTCGCACGTGTAACCCCTCTGTACAAAGCTGAAGACAAACTTTTGGTTGAAAACTATAGGCCTGTTTCTGTGTTGCCGGTTCTAAGTAAAGTTTTGGAGAGAGTGATACACACACAAATGAGTGCTTATCTAGATCACCTGGGCTGGTTATACAAACATCAGTATGGATTTAGACGTGGGCGTAGTACGGCACAAGCGGTGGGTCAACTGAACAACTCTGTGCTTGATGCCATGGATGGAGGAAAAGTCGCTGGTATGCTATTTCTCGATATATCCAAGGCATTCGACTCTATAAATCACAAGATACTCCTGGGAAAGCTTGAACACATAGGGCTAGCAGCAAGGAGTCTGAGATGGTTTAAATCGTATCTTGCAGACAGACGGCAATGCGTGTGTATAAACAGGGAGGTATCAGAGACCCGCCCTATTGACCTGGGTGTGCCACAAGGAAGTATCCTAGGCCCGCTTCTATTTAATGTTTACATTAACAGCTTGTCAGCTGCTGTAACGAAGAGTGAACTCATATTGTATGCGGATGATGCTGTTTTAATAGTTGCTGCGTCGACACCCCAAGAGCTTAATGATGCCCTTCGACATGAATTCACCCTAATCTCCGACTGGTACACCAAAAACAAATTAACGCTTAATGTGAAGAAGACTAAATTGATGCTTTCGGGTACCAAGACAATGTTGTCTCCGTTTAATCACTTTCAGTTTTCTACTGACGAAGGGCAAATAAATCGTGTTTCATCTTTTAAGTATCTAGGCGTATTATTGGATGAGAAATGGAAATGGAAGATGCACGTCAATAGCCTCTTACAAAAATTAGGACATCGCCTGTCAGTCTTCAATCGAATCTATCATATGGTGGATCAGAAAAGTCTCGCATCATATTTTAATGGCCTTGTCCTACCATACCTAGATTATGCAGATATTGTCTGGGGTGACCACCCTGGTCTAACAACACAGATGAAACAATTACAATCTTTTCAAAATCGCTTTGCGAAGAAGATCGTTAAGTCGAAAATGTCATCAGCAGAGGCTCTGACGTCGTTGCGGTGGGTGTCTTTACATGCGAGGCGGTTCGGTCATCGGTGTTGTGTTGTGCAAGATGCAACGCAAGGTAGCATCCCCGAACATTTCGGTATATTCAGATCCACCATGAACCAACAACACGGTTATAATACCCGAGATGGCTACATGCCCAAAGTCAGTAGGCCAAGAACGGAAAGGGGAAAAAGCAAAACATATTATAAAGCTATTAACGACTGGGCCACACTACCAAGTGCTTTAAAGAAACTGATGCCGAAAACTATTTTTAAATACAAACTGAAACAGTTTTTATTGAACCATTTTAACCTTAGTTATTAGTATTTTAATTCTTGTTTTAGTTTTTAATCTTAGTTAGCTTACCGCATAGGTTTTTGTCCTTTTTATTGTATTTTAGATTTTAATGTATTTTAAAGGTTTAACATTTATTTTCTCAGAGGACCCTCCTGAAAACCACCTTATGGTGATTGGAGGCCTCCTCTTAAAATATTATGTAGTGTTATTATTATTGGTGGTGGTTTCTCCTGCATTTCAACATTGCATTGGGTGGGGAAGGGAGGACAGCAACACATTTTTAAAAGAACCGCAAAGCTTTTTTAAAAAATTCAGTCGTGAAACACAGATAATTCGTTGCACTACACCAGTGTCCAAGGACTTTTGTCCACCATTGTCATTTACGCAAGAGACGTCTTGAACTTGTTGTCAGCTTTGTTTCAATGATCGAACTCTGGCGTTCAGTATTCTAAACTGTTTTAACATCTAAAACCTTCTAACACCGTGACCCCAGGTCTGTTCGTGACATTAAGAAGTGTCGTAAAGTTCTCCAACGAGCAGTGCAGTCAGCAAGTGATAATCCAGAAATGGCCATCCAAGCCCTGCTCAGTTTTGAACGAGAAGAAGGTGAGTAGAGCCTGGGAAGATTGATCGACCTTTCCGGCGAATATTGAATATTGTTATTATTTTTTTAAATTTTATTCAACTGTGCTCTCAGGAGCCCACAGGAACTGATAGAAAGAGCCGTATTTATTGGTCAAATTAAAAAGGAGTGCACTCCAGCATCAATCAAAGGAGGATCTGTACCAGGCATCAAAACGTGTTCCGCGCGTACTGTAATTTTTTATTCCAATCCACAGCGTAGTTACGCATCTAAATTTCCTAACGGGTTTCTCTCATTTGTCTCATACTTTTCTAACCCTAACCCTAAGTCATTATTATTGGGTTTCCTGAACCTAGCAGTGTTTTTGACCTCCACATACCGTTTGTTTTCTTTAGGGACATTAGAAGATTGGGATGCAGCATTTTCAAGGTGCCGTGTACAGCTCTTAAGAGTCAATGAAAGACGACAAAAGGTGAATTTGAAAGCTACCCTAATAAGCATGTGGTAAAATGACGGACTGACTGACTGAATGCTTGACTGACTGACTGACTGACAGACTGACTGACTGACTGACTGACTGACTGACTGACTGACTGACTGACTGACTGACTGACTGACATGACTGCTTGACTGACTGACTGACGGAAGGACGGACGGACGGGTAGACGGACGGACAGACGGACAACTTATTAAAGTATGTTTATTTAGGAGTAATGTAGGTGCAATTTCTCTAGATGAACCCTGTAAGGTCTTGGGGCAAAGATGTATTAAAGTATGTTTAAATTAAAAAAAGAGTGCGATTAATTGATTAATTTATTCGTAAAGGTTGCTGAAAAAGAAGTTGCGCGTGCAAAAGCTGAAGAAGAAGCTCAAGAGAAAAGAAAACAGGCCAATGCTGAGAGAAAAGCCGCCAAGAAGGTGGAGCAGAAAAAAGCCAAGATGGACATGAAGAAGAGAAAGGTAGTTTTCGGACAAGTTTGAAAAGCCAACAAAATCGCCCACAAGCGTCTCAATTTAGTATTTCCCCAAAATCTCGATTACAAGTCTCTGTTGTTGTCTGATTTTTCTCAATCGTTTCCAACCTTTTGCTAGCCTGTGAATAGGCTCTCGGAGAGGACGAAAAACTGAAGAATTCAGAGAGCGAAGCTCTCGCCGGGAGCCTTTTCGCAGGCTGACCTGTTGCACTATAAAACCTGTAAGTGACCGGTATTTCACAGAAGTAATTTATTCAAATCGTCTTATCAACCGTCTCTGTTTCTTGTGTTTATCTGCAATTCACTGATTGGCCTGTTCTCCCTCTACCAACAGGCCACTGAACAGGTTCCATCTGGAGACAAAAATCAGAAAAGTAAACGGATTGAGGAGGATTCAGGAGAACCAGCTGCTAAAAAGCCCAACAGTAAGATTCAAATTCTCCCCTTCTCATATCCGTCACCCTCTCCATTCTGCGAGGTTACCGGCTTTATAATGTTTATGTTCTGGAAGAGTTAAGTACGGTTTTCAGTTGAGTCTCGAGGGCAATCCGGAATTGTTTTGCTTTACATCATTTTGTGATTGATTTAGAGCGGGTTTAATTGAGTAAAACCAAAACCAAAGTAGTCTCTCTGACCAATCACAAATTACAAAGATAATGCGGTGAATTAATCAAAATTACAAGTAAACTTGCGCAGCTAACACAAAGCGCGGCAAACCGTGCGCGAGCGAGTCTCGATTGATTTTTGTGTTGCTTCTGATTGGATGACAAAGCGGCGCGATTCTTTTTAAGCCAGTCGTGTAGCGTAAAAATACAAAACCAAAGCAAATACGGGTTACTTTCGACACTCAAGTGAAAACCGCTGTAAAAACTGATAACTCGTGCCGTTTCTAACGGTTTTCAATAGGTCTTATGCATGATTACGCCACACGCTCAAAATTCACCATCAAACCTCGTTTACGAGAAATTTTCTCAAACCTCAGGTGCCATCGCGTTGTTTCAGGAACAGTTATTCTTTTCATTTTTGCTGCTTTGGGAATTTGTCCACGATAAAATTTGCAATTCGCAATTTCGAAGCGAGGCTTGGTAGTGAAATTTTGCTTGTCTGATGTCATCAGGCATAAGGGTAATTGACTGTCGAAAGTAATGAGGATATTTACTTTGGTTTTGGTTTCGGTTTTACTACGGTTTGAGATTTTTTTGGAGGTGCGCGCTTGGCACCGGTAACGTGTTTACATTAGTCGAGTTAGTCATTGTAATCGCCCTGGCTTTGATTAAATCACCCTTGTTAGTGCTCGGAAAAAATAATTTGAATTCAAGCTCGTCCTTCAGACAAGTAACTGTCAAATTTCGCTTGCCCGGGGTAGGTGCATGCATGCTTGTTTTTGTTGTTGTTGTTGTTGTTGTTTTCTTTTTTTATGACTTGATTGGCAAATGACTTCTCTGGGCCTGTGCCTGTCGAGCATGTTGTTGTTATGAAAGTCAACATTTGACGGTTGCCATTTGAACTTTAATGAATGCACTGTTCTTCACCCATTGGTGGTAGTAAGTGTTTTTTCTTTTCATATTGAAACAATTGTTTTTTCGTTTGAAGTTACGAACAAATAGCTTATTCTGTTATTCCTTTACTTAATGCGAATGTAGCTGTCGGAGATTGATTAAAAGTTAGACTTAAGTTGTTCAACGTTGCAAAAACATTAGTGCAAGTGGACATGAAAAGTTACTTGCCCCACAGGAAAATCTAATTGTCCGACCGGACCGCACTTTTCGTGAGTCCTGACTTGCGGTCTTTTTCAAACCACTCTGTTCAGTGCATGACTTGACTTTTTTCGTTTGGTTCGTTGTTAGTTGACAAGGAAAGGAACGTTCCATCGACAACTCACCCGGAAACCTCAACTGGAGAGCCATCCACCACAGCGAAAATTCCACATGACAGGTTAGATTAGCGAATGAAATTACACTTTCAGCGAAATCCATACTTACGCGTACGAGCGCATGAATTTCTAGTTTTTCTTTCACGAAACAACTGAAATAATCCCTACTCGGGCGCCCAAATTACTGTTATTTCGGGATATTTAAGGCGATTTAAGGCCATTTCAGGTTCCAAAGTAAGGCTTGAAAGATTCAAAGGCCCGACTAAACGTGCGCATCATTTCAACCCAGTATATTTCAACATTGTATCGCCTAACATGTTGCACACGTTTGGCTACCACGTTGAACCCTGCAACATATTGCAACAGGGTGTAAGATCGTCAGTCCTATGGCGAAGTTTCTGTAGGGCATTTTAAATGGGCTGTTTGAAGTCACCTTTATAATGTAGAACATTCTTCCAGTACAAAGAAAATCCAAAATCATAACCTGTTAGCTTAAAGAAATATCAAAGAGGTATTATTAAGCCTACAACGAACAAGGAAGGCTAAGGGGATTGAATGAGATTGACATTTGGTCTACCCTAAAATTATCATGTTGATTTTCGTTTATAGCGAAAAAGATCCAAACACTGTGTTTGTCAGTAACCTGTTGTTTTCAATCGATGAAGAGCGTCTGAAGGAAACTTTCCTACCGGTATGTAGCTAGTAAACATCATGTGCTCCGCTAACTGTAACCATGTGTTCTTGCACTGAATGCTAAGTCAATTAATTCAAGTGATATATCAAACACGAAAGACCGTATTTGATCACATTTTTAAACACCAAGAAGAGAATTGAAAATACGACGCGTAACGGAGTGTTTTTTTTTTTATGAGCTCGAGGTGTTTGGTAATGTGGTCAAACGCTGTCTTGCGTGTTTGATTTATCTTCTCAATCGAATCTAAAACTAAGCAGAAAACGGAGAAATGAAGTCGAAAAATCAATGCTTATTATGATAAGATATCCAAGCACCGTCACGGTCATGATTTTCTCATGCTTGATTAATCATTAATGAGTTTGCGAATATGTGAACAAATACATGTATTGCTTAACGGTTTTGCAACATATCAATATGCGTTACATAAGCAGGTTTGCAAGACAGCAATTTGTGATAATAATGAAGTAAGTTGAATATCTGTTTCATTCCAGCTTGGTGAAATAACGGAAATTCGGCTGGTCAAGAACCAAATGGGGAAATCAAAAGGATTCGCTTACATCGAGTTCAAGAATCAGGTCAGAAATTACTCATGTTATTAAATGGAAAGAAATGATTTTATACCATGCCAAAGAAAATACAGCCAATCAGAATACAGCAAAACCGTTGTATATTCGACGATATTACATTCAGCCTTGCCATCATGCGCTGCGCGTATGTCTCATTGATTGTGTTGGCCACTGTATTTTCTATGTCATGCTATAAAATAGTTATGGAACGCTCTCTCGTGGTATACCATGGAATATTTCACTTGTCACTTGTATTTTCTTGGTATACAGACTCGCCTTAAGGCTCGTGTGCATACCAAGAAAACACAAATGACTCGTGGGATACCACTCGAAAGCGTTGCATATAAACTAGTATGTTTTTTGTTAAAGATATGTGTATCAGTTGGTGGCAGTCTATTGGAAAAGCAGTTTTCATGCAACAATTTTACTAACTCTTAAAATTCACTACACTATCCCACAATGTGTTGCCCTCCTATTCAATATTATTGGATTCCAACGAAAGACCTGACAAAACGGAACGCAACATTGTTTGGGGTGGAGGGGATTAACTGAAGGGAGAATGGGACTGAAATGGGTGTCTGTTTCCAAAAAGTGACGTTGAAAATGACAGTGTGTAAACAATGTCGTTGTCTATTGAAGCGATTCGGGAAAAAATTCCTGGAAATCTTTTCAAGTAGTTTTTGCCACTTTACAGTGCTGTGTGTTTTGTTTGGGTTGCTCTTTTTCCTTACAGCGTCTGAAAAATTTTGTTTGTTTGTTTGTTTTTTTGGTATTTAAATTTTTAGTCTTCAGTTCAAGCGGCCCTATCCATGGACAGAACCAAGCTGGACGGGAGACCCATGTTTATTTCGCCGTCTGTGGACAAATCTAAAAACCCAACACAATTCAAGGTTGGTCTCAGAACATTTTTTGGAAGCTGTGGTAGCCTAAGGGCTAACAGATCGAGATATTGAGGTTCAGCCTCTTGTGCTACAATCATGGACAAAAGTCTTGGGACAAATTTGCACTTTTGGCGCTTTTGCGCACACGCTAGACGCGAATACTACTTCACCTGCCTAACCTCGCCCCCCACCCCGCATACAATGTTGAAAACTAGTACCTGCAATTTCACCTGATTTTCAACATTGTGGTGGGTGGGGAGGGGGGTCAACAACGCGTTTTTAGAGGATATAGCAGCGTTTTTTTCAAACTTCAGTTCTAAAACACAGATAATTCGTTAAATAACATAAGTGTCCCAAGGACTTTTGTCCACGATTGTAGATACTTTACTGTTACATTGCTTCTGTATGTATATGAAAGATGTTTTTAAAATCCTCCGTAGGAAAAAAGATGGCGACTGGTGCATTTACCCATAAATCTTAGCGAGCGAAAACCTTTACAACACTCATAAAAACTTACAGAAAAGTCTTAACATCTTCAAATCTATTCTACTTTATATCTTTAGTACAGAGACAAATATTGCGAAAAGTATGGCTTACCTTGTACCTAATGGGCTGTGCTAGGTTCGCATGATATTGAGGTAAAATGTTGAGCTGCCATATTTTTTCCCACGGAGGATTATCAGGGCACGTTTTCTTTCTGTGAGCGAGAAATACCCTCGGACGAGATTGCATAAATTATGTTAATATCGTTTCCTTCCTTTGTGGCCAGGGTGGCTTATTGGTTAGGCGTTGGTCCCCGGATCGAGCGGTCCGGGCTCAAGCCTTGGCCTGGGTCAGCGTCATTGTAGGAGAACAGCTCGTTCCTCCTTTGTTTTGTTTTTACCCGCTCGCCTGATCAAAAAGAGACAGCTAACATAACAAAATTGAAAAATGCGAGCTTTCTTTGTATACAAAATATTCAGTTCAGTGTTTTTGTCCACTTCACAGTTTCCTACGACATTGGACAAGAAAACAGTGTTCGTCTCCAATCTCCCATTCAACGTTAAAGAATCGGAGTTGGAGGCTTTGTTCAAAGAAGTAAGGTTACACTTTCTTTCACTGTCGTATTATCGATGTTACTTTACCGAGAAATGTTATGCGTCTATAGTGTATCTTCTATATTCTTCAAATGTCACGCAATTGTTCTCTTAGAGACGTTGCGTGACGACCTAACGGCAGCAAAGGATGGATATTTTTTGTGTGTTGAGTTTCAAACATTTAATTTCCTTTCACAAGTGTTTTTTCCTAACCGATACTTTCTCTGAGAGTGAACCCAGATTATCATCTTTCGTTTCTTGAATTTTTTTCTCTTTTCTCCGTCGTTTATAATTTTTTTATTCTCATTTTAGCACGGGAAAGTGAACCAGGTCCGGCTGGTGACCAACCGAGCCGGTAAACCTAAAGGATTTGGTTATATTGAGTATGAACAAGAGGTAGGCAAGCAATCGATAGTTGACTTCTCTTTACACAGCGAAATACCCACGTCATATGCTAAATGACAAACAAAATTAATAGCAGTCAGCAATTGGTTCTGCGAACGTGCTACTAGTAGACTTCACCTTTTGATTGAAAGTCGAGGAACTAAGGGATGGACGATTATTTTTTGAGGAGGGGGCAGGGGAGTTGGGCAATGTTCTAGGGTATGACATTTTTTTTCCACCTTCAGGTTGTACATGATTATTTTTTGGTAGGCAATAGCTTGTGTAAGAACTTTTTTGAAGTAAAACACAGGATCTGGATAGTAGAAAGTACTTACTCGATATTTTGCCCGTGGCTCCCCTTGCACGATTTTTTTTCCCAACAGTTTTTACTTTGCAGGAATAATTTTTTGAAAATTACCCACTCCCTCCCCGTCTCAAAAAAGTAATGGTCCGTTCCTAAATTACACGTTTTTGGTTTGTTTCTGATTGATGGAAAACATGATATATTCGATCGATCTGTTCATTGGCTTTTTCTCGTTACTTATATTTTTTTATACATTTCTAAGTGTTCTCAAACAACTTTGAGTGTTCTGCAACGGTAAAATACCTCGTTTTGACTTCTTTACAAGCTCGATTATATAGATTTAACGAGCAGGAAAAAGTAAATCATGGTTTTACATGTTTTATACTCTGATAAAACAGGGTTTTGAGCCAATCAGGCCGCGTACATAACTGTAATAATGAAACCGTTTATCATAATTTTGCGTAATAAAATATATTAAGTGTATCCGTGTTAATGCCATGTGTGTTAACAGACCGCTGCGTCAGCAGCCATCGTAGCACTGGACGGAAGTCAGGTCGGAGACAGACAAATTTCAGTTGCGTTGTCAAACCCACCGAGTAGAAAACCTAGGCAGCCTGGCGCCGACCAACAGCAGCGAGCGAAAGAACAGCCGGGAAGGTACGTACATGTGACTTTCTTCAAGTAGTTTTATTTTTGTATGTTAAAATACACCTGTTAGCCGGTACCAATGCCGGACCGGGAAGTTCGCTGGAAATGTAGAAGAAAAGAAAGGAACAAAAACAAAACAAGGAGCGAGGGTGGTTATGACTGGGAAAATTTGAAAAATTTAGTTTAAGTCTTTCAAGACGCACTATCTGTGACGAAGCGTCTTGAAATACAATGCCTATTGTCAGAAGCAGAAATTGAGCTTTGGGAATTCAACCATTTCAACCAGTTCTGAGAACATAACAATACTACGGACGGCTGAAACTGAACACCTAGAACAGGATTCTATCCCCGCCCCCCTCAAACCCCCCACCCCTCACCCCCAAGAAAAGCAATATGTAACTGTGAAAAGACTAACAGCAGTAATAACGTCAAAATATATTTTCACTGCTGTCCTTTTTGTTGTAGTCGTGGGCGCGCACGAACCCAGCTGCAACTCCTCCCCAGGTCACTCCAGAAAACGGCCACATCCTCCGCACCAGCTCCTTCTTCGCAGAACTCGAATCAATCGAGCGAGGAAAAGACTGAGGCCAAAAATGGCAATGAGCCAAAAAAAGGTTTTAGTAATGAGTACTTTAGAAACCTCATGCAGAGGAAGAACTGAGTTCCATCGTTGGTATTTTAACCAGAGTTTTATTGGAAAAGAGAAAAAAAGTAAAACGATAGTGAGTTTTTGATGCGGTATCTTTGCCGGCTATCAGTGTAAAAGACAAGACAAGACGAGATTAATTAAGTGTCAGTTCCTAGTCTGAGTTGAAAACGAAAGGAGACAATGTAGTGAAGCCCAAATAAGGGAGCTGTGGGCTGTAGTTCACTTGTGTAATGAACTGGTGACCACAAGCAGTCACCTGACCAGAAAAGGGAATCCTTCATGGTCTTCATGTACCACCAAACTCTCACAGTTAGTATTAAAAGAAACTTGTGGCAGTAAGTGAGGAGGAGTCGTATTTTAAGCCTAGAACGGAATGGGGGGACGTTCTACTGAAACAACTGCGCAAGAAGCCAAATGGTCGGGCCCGAATTCGCCCGAAAACAGATCGGCGCTCGCCGCGTATACTCTGAAGTGTTCAAGGACGTCTGACTCGAAATACACCTGGAATATCCTGCTTTGTACCATGCCATAGAAAATACAGTCAATCAGAATACAGGAAAGCCGTTGTATATTCGACGGTATTACACCCAACCTTACATCGTGCGCCGCTCGTATGTCGCATTGCTTGTATTGGCCACTGTATTTTCTATGGCATGGTATAAAATAGTTATCCAACGCTATCTCGTGGTATACCATGGAATATCCCACTTGTCACTTGTCATTTTCTGGCCAAATAAAATAAGCCTGCCTATTTTTCTTTCTCCCTCTATAATAGATACTTAAGGCTTGATAGTAAAAACTTTATTTTTTGCGTATAATGATTAAAGGAAACGAAAAAAACTTTTTTGAGGCGGGCTAGTTTTTTCCCTCTTTCAACCGGCATCGATTATTCTTCAAATGAGCTTGCATCTTGCTTTACAAATATTAATAAATTAGCTTATTACCACCAGCTTAAATAGGACATTACCTCGTCTGAAGAAATGACAGCTTTATCAGATAACAGCACCTGCAGGAAGTGAGAACTTGGTGAAATACAAGTTAAGGTATACTTGCATTTTACTCTCAGCAGTTCCTCAATTGCGAGCGGGCGAACAAGTCTGAAAAGAATTTAACATTGTCTACTTGTATTTTTATGTAAGCTACCTTACTTATGAATTTTTCAGTTTACTGATACGGCGCCTTTTTGTTGGAATATATTTATAGCTTTTAGAGAATTTGCTCTGCCATTGTTTCATTTTCTGCTGAGGACAGAACACGATAGCGCCCACCTTGCCCTTAAAATTGTTATGCCAAAAACCGCTTGTTTTCTGACAGTTACCCTTTATCCTTTCAACTAAAAGCAACTAGACTACTCTTCCTCATTCTGTATGACTGATTGTCAACTGGGTGCCTTTGACAGTTATTTGATTAAACAGGGCTGGCGAGTAGTCTGAGTACCCCTAAGCATTTGGATGAGCAAGGTGTTAAATCCAGGTCCATGCGTCTGTAATTCTTCCCTTCCACCATAAGTCTGTGAAAAGGGTGTCCCTTCCACCCGGAATTAAGTGACTTTTTCACCATGACGTACTTCTTACTTCGTAAGCTACCGCTTATCATGCTGACCGCTGTCTCGAAACAGTGCTGAATAACGTCTGCGCATGTGCGAGAGGTAGCACAACAAAATCAAATTTCGGCGCGAACGTGATGTGTGGTTCTTTCGTGTTCAGTTGAATGACGACAAGAAAGGAGCAGAAAATTTTCCATTATTTTGGCACCTAAACGCAAATATCTCCTTTTTATGCTTTGGAAAATGACAATTTGAACAATTCGAAGTTTTTGTTCCCAAAGAAATGCCGAGAAATACAAGAAAACTTGTAGTTAACGCGGTAAGTATTTAGAGCTTTGGATTCAACCGCCAAGATTCAGCGTCGTTTCGATTGGCAGTCGTTTGCTTCGTTTGAGAGACAAATGATGTTTGGGGGACATTGACTGCAACACGAGAGTTTGGAAAAGTGTCACCAGATGTGAGTATTACGATCTTAGTTTGTTTTGTGATCAAAATGGCACCTTTCTTTAGCGAGTCGTAAAATTTATTTTAACACAAACGCTGTGGTATGGAATTGCTGTCGTAAAACTTGTATGGCCAGCACCTGCATGCACTCGTAAGCTTACTCGCAAGACTTAAAGCTCAAAAAATACTTTCTCCAGGAACGTATGTTGTTGGCTACATGTACCTATACAACTGTAGAGTACTTTTATGTACAGAGTTTGCTTATCTTAATCGATCGATATATTTCATTATCTAAATGAAACACATGTTACTGTTCCTAAATTATGTGGGATGCTGTTAATTGTTTTAAACCATGAAAGCAGTTCAAACGCTGCATCGTTTGGGGCCATTTCCAAAAATGCTCCACTTGTTCCATGGTAGTGACTGTCAAACACAGTTATTCCATTCTGTGTAGGGATGAATGCCACCGTTTTGTCATTTATAATGAAGATACATGCTGTCTTGGTATAGTTCAGCTGGGCTTGGTTTAAGTGGTACGGCAGGCTTGCTGCTGGAGTCTGCTCTCTGATGATACTGACTGGCAACTCTGCAGAGACATCAAAGCTATCAAGGGCTTTTGTCTGCTCCATTTTAGTTGCTTCTTCCTGCACACCATACAGCTGCCCACCACTGGTTCCTGCAGCCCTGTCGTAAAATTGGTTGCCAAACATGATAGCTGCAAGAACTCTGTAAATCCAGGTGTTGCTTAGTGGCCTGCTGCTGTCAAGAGGTTCAGGCGAGCTGAAGTATAATTTACTGTATGTAAGGGCAATAAATGTGCATGCGTTACTCCCTAGTCGGCCAAGTAAAGTTGATTGTGAATATTCAGGTGGGAAGTGCCAGCTTGTAATTCTGTTGGACTTGGTAGGACTTACAGATAGTTGCTGAACAATGGAGCTAGTTTGGACCACTGAGGACTGAGACTGAGTGTGTGCATGTGAGGCTTGAGCATTAGGATGTTGTGGTTGGTCAATCTCTCCAATAGCTGAGAGGCTACTATTTACTTTCTGCTCCTGGAGTTCAGAGGTGTAGTACTGCTCTGCATTTGCATCTCTTGTTTCGCTGCTCCCCACAGTTGCTGTGTCATCTTCAGTTTCAGAGTCACTTGATTCACCATCTGATTCTGTTCCATTTTTCAACAGTCCTTCATTAAACTGAGAGACTTTATTCCTTATCATTTGTTCCAAAGGTTCTTTGCATATACTGCGGCAACCATCTCTTGATAAACAAGACACATGGAATGTGTGGTAACAGGCAAGGCGAACAAAGTTACCACCATAATTATTGTTGTTGCAGTCAGGTAGGTCACAACAAAGTTGTGGATTTGGCTCTTTTCCCAGAGTTTTACTTAGGTTGTATGACAGAGGAAGACACTTGGTTTCAGCTTTGATACCATATGTTGGGAAACTGAACTTTGGCCAACTTTTGGGTTTACCATTACTGTTACGATCACTTGGAATCTGGAATACACAAGAGTAATTTTTAGGACAGTATTTGTGAAACCATGTTTTGATTATTGCAAGAGTTCAGTGGTAATTGGATCTCTTTTACTGAAATTCTAGACTTGCTTTAAACAATTTTATATCAAGTTACCAAGGCATTTTCATCATTTTGTCACATTTTTGTGAGAATTTTTTCATCTTTCATTCCCAAAAGCCCCTTTTCATTTAAAATTAGTAATACTTACCACATGAGCTTTTTTGGTATTTTTGGCTATTTCTGAAAACAATTGTAGGATAAATTCTGCTGATTTGCCAGCAATCTGCCAGAAGTTAAAATTTGATTGTCCCCTCATGTAACCTGGTACAAATGCTCCACAAAAGTTGGTCAGAAATCCAGTTGATGCTATGGTCTTTGCTACCCTCTTAATGTTAGAGGCATTGTTGTGGCTTTGAGTGTGAGCACGTAGCATAGAATGCCATATCTCGATCTTTTTTTCAGCAAATAGGTAAAGCCAGTGCTGTTTGCATTTCCAGTAGTCAGGAAGAAAGGTCTTTTGGTAATCAGAGTCACCAAGGAAAAAAAGTGTTGATTTGTCATAATGCCTTCTGCACCAAATTTTAAAAAGAATGGCCATCACAGACATATATAACTCTAAATTTCCTGTTCTGAAAATTTGGTATTGGAAGTAAACCAGCGGAATAACATCCTCCAGTAGGTAAAGAGTGGAAACGAACTCGTGACTCTTGCACAAATTAAACTTTTTTAGCACTTGTTCCTGTACCATAAGCCAGCCAAGTAAAGCTGCTGTAACACATAGTGACAATTGGTATGGACGTGGCTTCTTTGGTAACAAACCACCAAATAAAAATGAGAACAGTTTGTCAAAAAAATGCTTTAAGATAATCACAGTATCCTCAACAGCAGTTAAGGCAACATGAAATTGGCCTTGTTCTGGTATTAGTGAGGTGTACTTTCCAGTGGATTTGTTAGCTATTAATTTTTTTGGATAGTACCAACCAGGCCAGTCTGCAGGGAAGGGAAGAAGATTTCTCTCTAGATAATTTTGTTAACATCAGGATATTTTGAAAACACATGTTCTTAAGATTCTTTGTAATTCTCGAGACTTCAAATCTTGCTCGCACTCCTCTAAAAGCCGGCAGGATTGTAAGCTTTCAATGTCTTCATCACATGGCTGATGGTAAACCCTACAAAACATGTAAAATACATGTGGTTGTTTAAATAATTGTATTACTTCACAGATTTGCATGCATTCCTTACATATTTTGTGCTCTAGATTTTCCAGTCAATGTTATTCTAATGGTAAGGCATACAATAATAATGAAGAAAGCCTATTACCTAAAATTTTGCACCAAATTATGGAAATTCCCTGGATTTAGATTTTTCATTTGTGCTGGAAGCTGATCGATGAAGTGATTTCTCGTGTCTTTGAGACCCCTGTTGATGTTTAGTAACACAGCAGAACTGTCTGCTCCTCCAAGGCACATCTTGTTTTTCCCCCTGATGTTTACTTTGACTTATCGATGTGGGCTGACAAAGGTTCTCTTTATCGCTGGGATGTGTGAATGTATGTCTAGCATAGAGGAGGCCATTCATGTGTGCAATCTTGGTTTTTTGTGGGTCAGTTGGAACATGTTTGCTGTGGATATTGTGATAATCATCCAGAAGGTTTATCATGAAGCAGTCAAGCTGAAAAATGAAAATGTGTGTAATTATAGTTTGTCACATGTTCATCATTCTTGAACCACATGTATGTGTATCTGTGCATGTATTGATATCAATGTTGTGTCTTGTGTACAATGTATGTACATACAGCATTAACTTGTAGTTGTTTAGTAACATGATCATTGTGGGTCTTGGCCATGTCTGTCTTCATGTTCTGGACTGTTCTGGGATTAACTGAGAAGCCTAGCACTGGTCCAGCAGACAATCCCTGTAATGATAATCCCCCAAGCGATGAGTATAGACCACTGTCCTTTTGCAGATGGCATGTCTTCTGTGACCTGTAATTTTTAAAACAATCAAATCATGCTACTACACAGTATATCATGTGGCTTTAGAAATTCTTACTTGACATACTGTATTGACAACTCTGCACTCTTCCTTGTCCAGGAACAAACCAAATTAATTAAATTTTAAAGTACAAACCTGAAGTGTGATAGAATGTGTAACAGTGAAACTGTTCTTTGCCTTTGCAGGAACTCCCTATCAGGCAATACTCCGTTGTCATCTCTTGTGATTGACTTCAGTAGAAGATCAAAAAGCCTAGGAGCATTCTTCTCACAAAACTCCCTCATCACAGCTGGGTCATAGAGTGGTACTTCTGGTCTGCTTTCATAGTATTTAAACATAGCAGTCTGGCACTGAGTGACCAACTGGTCAAAGGTAAGGGCTACAAAATATAATGTATAATGTTTATTAAAAGCTTCTCTACTGCATCTGCATGTGTGTAAATACTCATTCGAATGGAAGAACCATTTCTAATTATTTATAACTATTTTTTAAACATCAGAAAGATCATTTCATTTGAGAATATACAAATTTACTCATCTGTCGTACCTGCATGTTTGCTCTTGTCGCAGTGCCTCAGAGTTATTTAGTTTTAATTAGTAAATACATTATACAAACAGTATACTTTATCCTACAGGAATAGTAAATTTGTTGAAACTTCTACATGTATACCTGAAGATGTTGTTTCCTTATTTTCCAGTGTTTTCCCAAGTTGACTGACCATGCTTTGTGAAGCATTCTCCTAAGAAGATTCATACCAAAACATTATCTCCATGTTGTTATTACTGACAATTTTTATAATTAGAAATTGATTATTATCATATTTAATTATTATATGTACATGTACCTGTCTGCCATCAGGTGACTGAACACTGGTTGGAGAGGAGGTTGACGGTTTACTGTTTCTCTGACATGTAAGGAGCAGATACATGACAAAATATTTTGGTATAGTTCTGGAACGATTTTTTGTGATAAGAAAGTAGCAAATATGCAGTATTTTTTTGGTGGGCAGAATTGGCAAATAAACAAACGAACAAAATATGGCTCCAGCCTATTTTGTGTGTGTGTGTGTGTGTGTGTGGACTTTGTGGGACTCGTATTTCAGTTTCAGGGGCATCAAATATTAGTTATATACAGTATAATGATCTCAATGTTGCATTAGACGAAAACAAGCACTTCACTTAATTGTACTGGTGGAACATAGTCTGGTTCACTGGAGAGAAAACACTATCAGCAATCATGGAACACTTATTACACCATCGTGTTCCGGGCCGGTAAGTAGGGACATTAGCTCCTACCCGATCAAAGAGACGGTAAAACCGCCTGGGGACTTTTCTTTTCGACAGCTCAGTGGAGTGCTCCAAGAGTGGAGACGAGCAATATTTATTCGCTTGCCGAGTGGCTCTCATCCAATGCCGAGTACAGGCCCAGCAATTTAAATTCCCGTCCACGAACCGAGCAATGGCTTCGTCAAACCGCCTCAATCGACCTTGGCATGTTTCTCCAGCTCGTGTTCGCTTAACAAACCAGCAAGTCCGCTCATTTGGTTTTGCATGTGCCCCAAAGAACAATAGAATGGACGTAAATAAAATCCAAAACACGGCGAAAGATGTCATCTCCGAAGTCCTCGATAAATCTATCGTGTTCACGTGCTGTTTTCACCAATTGTACAAACTTTAAACCCCTGTGTACAAAAAGGTATGTGCCGGCCAATGGTCGAGGGAACTAGTGTAAAGATTTCTTTCTACCGTTTTTAGTTTGGCTTTACTTTTTCACCATAAACTGGGCGCCATACGAAACTTTTTGAAAACGCCGCCATTTTTTCGAGGTTTGTTATGGTGCCCAGGCCGTTCGCGGCAGCGCGAGCCATGAGATCTCGCACAAGCGCAGACATTACTCTGTAGCGTTGCACTTTCGTCCTGCGTGGCAGACATGTCTAACACCTTTTGACCAATTGTATGCGTTGTTGTTTCTTCCAATGAAAATGCGTTGTGATCGTGTCCTCTGAGATTATTTTACTGGGGGACGGGACGGTGTTTGCCAGTTGAAAGCTCGAAACCTATCGATTGTGACTTTTATCGTGAGGGTGTTTTGCCGGATCTTTCTGCATGTTCCGAAACACATTTACAGCTGCCTTTGAAGCCTAATATTGTTGGTAAGAAGCTTTGTGAGGTGTAGTGTATTATGTTGTTTGTAGAAATGGAGTGAGCAATTTATATGGCTCAAGTCTACGAAGCCATTTCGACATGTTCATCAGCAA
>NC_138156.1:19408761-19686261 GCF_964199315.1 Orbicella franksi | reverse complement strand
AGTTGCCATGCATTGATAACTCTTTTAGAGTTGTGTCTTGCCAAAATAATTCATTTTTTTGTTACCTGTACGTAATTGGGTCTTAACTGTAATGGCAGCACTTTCTCAAGAATTTTAGGGCTTGTGTCCTCATATTATACTTCAATATCTGGTTAGCTTATGAGTTTTTTCTTGTACACTAAGTACTCCAGCAATACTAAGAAGAACATTGCAAACCAAATGTGTTAGAGGAAGCCAACTTTTATGTATTAGAGAAAGCCAACTATTATGTGTTAGAGAAGGCCAACTATTTTTCAAAACACATCTTCTTCACACCTGGATAAATTAGCCAGTTTCTAGTTTTTAATTCCTTTTCATCCCTGCTATGAAGGCTTAAAATTTAGCACAGGGGGTGTTTAGTAGATGGAGTTTCAAAATCTTAAGGAAGAAGTGATTGTACAGTACCACGTTAATGCACAGCTTATTATTCTTGTGTATCCATTAAACTAGTCAACAACCCATTATCCCCACTAGAACAAAATAATTTTGTTTTTAAAATTGATATAAAATAAAAGTCTCAACTTACCGGTAGTTTGGGAGGTTCTGTGGTATATTATAGGTTAAGGTATAGATGTATGGCAGTGATACAAGCAATCTTTGCTGCATGTTACAAAGAAGATATTTGCATATCATATGTAGTTACTCAAGCATTTGTCACATATTTTTTCTATTCTTTGTTGTGACTCTTATTTAAAACCCCAGAAGCTGTGAACAAGACAGCTTGTAGGAAGTTGAGCTTTCTGTGTTAGCAAATGACAACCTTAACTTAAATGACAAAACTGGTACATGTAAACCATACATGTACAATTGCCCCTACTGTATTCTACATGTATACTTACAACCTGCAAAGCACTCACTTTCTTTCCTGCAATGGTTTGGGGCACAACAAACATAAATGAATTAAGAGAGGTTGAGGAGTCGAGGAGGCAGAGTAAAGAAAACTTTTGGATGCCGCAAAGCTCTTAGAATGAGCTTGACGGCTATTAATGCAGTGTTCGACACTAACTTTCTTGCTAATTTGCCCTTTGGGCAACTAGTTCTGTTTTTGTTGGTTCCCCGTGTGTCTTTTTAGTTGCCTACCTGGTAGACTTTTGTTGCCCATTAGCACTCACGAGAAAATTTCAACTTGCAGAAATGCTCAGCTTTTTTATAAACTTGCCTTCTTGTTTTGGTGTTGCAACAGTGATTCATTGGGTGATTAATCAGTCATAGAGCACAACCCTCACAAGATTTTAAACATCCATGAACTGTGCCCACACATTTTGATGAGACTCCACTTTTCTAACAAATAGACCCAGTGAAGCACTTTTACTGGTCAAATACAATGAACCAACTGTCATGAATGAAAACATAATTCATGCCCAGAAGCACATCATTATCATTAATATTATTGTTATTATTTTTGTTGTCATCGTTGTTGTTTTTATTGCTATTTTTATTTATTATTATTGTTATTATTAATAATTGTCTTTTTAACTATATATTAAGGAATGGCAAAAAGATGGCTCAGCCTGTACCTGTAGTGGCTATTTTGTATTTGTAATCATAGATTAATAAAACTGCTTCTCTTCCTCACCAGAGATCAGTCGGGGAGTAGCTTACAATCCTGACAACAGTGCCCCATTTCTTTTTGAGTCACAACAGTAAAACTTATAGCCAAAATGTTGCCGTACCGTACAATTTGTGTGGAAAGACTTTGACACAAAAGTTATTTCCAAATACTGTTGCAAAATGCATCTTTGAAAATTCAATGAGGTTATCAAGCATTTTATAGTATTTTAAGAACTAGGGATTAATGCTTTTTATGGTTCACACGATCACTAATTGACTAGCCACTTTTATTTAACAAGCTTTGGGGCAAGCTTCTCACAAAATTTGGGTTCATGGCTTGTTTTGGAAATGAGAGTCAATTGTAGAAACTTTCAGTGAATGTTAGAGTTGAGTTTACATGTCTTTGACCTTTAAGTTAATACTTCTGAACTTCTGCTCAAATGATTTCCCCAAAACTTGGGCATGGTTTGTATTAAGTCAGAATAAGCTGGTTCCAGAAATTGAGTAAAAGTATGCCAGCAAAATTTTTTTTACTGGTAGTGTTGTTGTCCAAATGGGGTCCAGTCAAACACCAGTAAGAATAAAAATATTTTCCCCAGTAAATAGAATTAAGTAACATTATCACCAAGTGAAACACAAAATATTTCCCAAAATTTCTTAGCCAACACTTCAAAGCCCCAAAATTTATGTTGCAAACTTTGACATGGGGTAGTGTGCCCACAACTGCAGAACCACCTTAAGTAATGATGAAATGGAATCAATAGAATAACCATGATAAGAATGGTGTTATCCTTTTGATACAATGTTAATAACAAACAGTGGGGCTTGACTTTCCAAAATTACAGAAAAACTCAAATTGCATCTAGGGCCACCAGATCACAGTTTTCAAGCAACATACATTTAAATAGAAAGGAATTGTTAGCCAAATTAACTTTAACTAAAAATAACAGGCACTTTTTAAAAATAAAGTGGTTTGCTATTAAACAGTTAAAAAACAGTTCCTTTATATTGCTATATGTAGAAACAAAAAAAATGAAAAGGGTTTGTCAAACACAACTCGATACACCACCACCACCCACATAAGTTATGATACTCTCCCATGTAGATGTGGAAGGAAAACACCTTGTTTTCACTCTAAGAGGAACTGGAGTTTGCAAGCCCTGACAGCAAGCCCTGACAGTTGTTCAGATTGGTTTCTTTGGAGTTAATGACAATAAATTGATTAACACCAAATTAATTAAGAGAGCACTCGACAACCAAATTGATGGCATTTTGTTGGGTTCTTCATTAGGCCGTTGTTGTTGTTTTTTTTTATCATGACAGAACTCAAAAATGATATTGTTCGTAAAATGCTTGACAGTGGCCTTATAAATGAGTAGTTTTATGGACGTTATTTTGAAGATATGCTGTTGATGGACAAACCAAATAAATCTGACATGTTTTACAGTCAACAAATTTGAAGATGGCTTGATCCATTTCCTGGACATTTCTCTGAAAAGAACATCCATTGACATTTATAGTAATCACACAAACACTGGACAGAATGTCTTGTTTTCTAGTCAAGTACGTTGACTTGCCAAAATTACTTGGGTTAGGCCTTGTTGCACCAGGCTTCTCGTATATGTGAAATAGACTCTCTCATTCAGAAACAAAGAACAATGATGAAAACGTTCTGTTAGGGAATGGCTTTCCTAAATCTGTGGCTTCTAATCTTGTGAGGTGTTTCAGACACAGTAGCTCAGAACCTAGAACATCTTATCCCAATAACAACAAGACTATGAGTTTTAAGATTTTAAATTCTAATGTGGGGTTTAGGACTGGCACTAGTTTTGGTAGGCTAATGATGTAATTTTGAAAGCAGATGGGAGCTCCTCTGGGGGCGTGTCCAGGAATCCCCATCAATGTCCCAGACCAAAAATGGCATGTGCTTTTAACTATTACTTCATCTCATGCAGGAAGGAAGTGATGTCTGAACAGTTTTCATTGAAGTGCCTTGAAACCAGAACCAGAGTATTAACAATATTACGAACAACGCAACAAAGAAAGTACAGGATGCAAAACAGAGCACAGTGATGCAAACCCAAATGCAAGTTAATTTTGAAACCAAATTGAAAATTGCTATGTAGAGTGAGACGGGTAACTGCAATCACAACTGGTGGTTTGCTATTTGCGTGAAAAATTAGCAGACATTAAGTTGAAGGAAGTGAGTTTATAGAGAAGTCCATTTGCATCATATTAATCAAAAACTGGTTTTCTTAGTTAGGTATAGAAATACAGTATGTTAATAAGTAGTTTCTTAGAAATCGATTTTGAAATAAAAACTAGCGCTAAAAAGTCACGACGTTTCGACCTCTACGAGGTCATTTTCAAGTGAGTAAATTTTCTACAATAGCATATAGCCATAAATATGTTAAAAACAACTTATAATAGATAAAAATGTGGCGAACGCTAAAATGTGATAAAATATGTGAAAAAGTGTTAAAAATATACGATGGAAAAATAAAATAATCTTAGCAAGAATTGCTCTAAACAAATAATTGGGCGCGAATTGAATCGCACTGTTTGTTTAGCATTGGTTTCAGTTCTATGATAAAAAAAACATTTCAAAAATAAGGTAGCCAAATTTGTTCTGACACTTTCTTAAGATTCGGAAACTCTGTGCGATGTCTTCTGGCTCCATATCGTGCTGCTCTCTGAGGTGGTTTCCGATTGCCGATTCTTTGTGTTCTTCAATTCGTTGGTGTAGGTGTCGGCACGTGTAACCGACATAGCCTGCATCACACCGGCCACACTGAAATGAATACACCACGCATTGTTGACTAACAAGAGGCTGCTTGTCTTCCCTGACCTTAATTTCATCCTTGATCTTTCTACTTGTGTAAACTGGGTTAATATCTGCGTTGATCTTCCGACTGAGGTCAGCCAGCTGTTTACGTACTACGTTTGCAGATTTCTGGTCCTTGTAGGGCAACACGATTCTGACTGGGGCTTCTCTTTTATCAGCCACTCGAGTATGTGAATCCTCGGACACTTTTGATTCAATAAATCTGCGAATGATTGACTGCACAAGGTCGTCAGGATAGCACAGTCGGGAAAAGATCTCTTTAAGGCGTTCACATTCCTCGTGAAAAAACTTCCACTTTCAAAATACAGTATGAATATTTATAATTTGAATTATAATAATATTACTGTTGTACTTTAGATTGTAATTCCAATGCTCTTTTTAAAAACTGATTTCAGTTTCATTAGGTAGTTTGGTGCTTTGGGCCCAAAGCAGCAGCCTGAAAACGGTCCTTGTAAGTTGACAAGCTCTTGAATAGCCAGGAAGTTTCAAGAAATGGGCCCTGAAGAGGCAAAGGGCCGACTTAAGACACAACTTAAAGCGAGTTTCAATTAGTCCAGCAAATTTATTTCACTTTCCGTAGGAGGAAGGTAAATTCCTAAAGATAAACATGAAACGAATTACTACAATTAACTAACTGAAGACGGCAGAAAACTAAGAGGAAAACACAAACAGACGATAAACTAAACGGCTTACCAAAATGCTGGCAACGGGGTTCAGGGAACCAAGAAGACACAAGTGTACCGGACGATAAACTAGCACTAAACGAACATGAAAGGATAACACAAATATATACGCAACGAAATTTACATACGACGCGAGAAAAAAAGCATGCAGAATGTGAAAAAATACATTAACATACGGAACAAAAAAGGACACAAAGAAAACACGAAATAGCCGTAACAGGCCCCTTCACAGAAAGTTTCAGTTTTCCACAATATTGTTGTGTCTATTAATGAAGTAAATCCATCTCCATATTTTTAATAGCCTGGCCAAACCATACCTGGAGGCATTAGATGATATGATCGATGAGGAGGAGGGGGAGTTAGAAGAAGACAAAGAAGAAGAAGAAGGACAAGAGGATCAAGAAGAACAAGACAATGATGATGAACACCTCTACAGAAAGTTAATAGAGGATGAGTTTAGTGACAGTGATAAAATCAGTATTTATTTCGTAGAATTTTTAAATTTTTATCAGGATTTCTTTAACAGATGTATTAATAAGTAATAATTAAGTAAATAGAGGATGAGTCTGAAATTGTTTTGATTGTTCTACATTTACAACAGCTTATTCAAATTAGCCCAAGCTCAAAGGCTGAAGAAAATATGTCATTACTTTTTTTTTTTTACTAAATGAACCACAAATCACTGTGTTGCCTGTGACTAGTTTGTTGGATCTAGATTTAAGGGACAAAAGAGTGACAGAACTTTTCATCTTTGTAATAAGAACCCAGCCACAGTCGTGCCTGACTAACTGTGTCCACCTTCCTTGGTTTAAATAAGCTAATCAAAATGCATGAATGGTGAAAATATCAAGCATCATGTAACCTGTTGATCAGTCGACAACTCCACCTTTCACATTTCTTTTCATAATTTGGATTTGCCAGATTTGAATGGAAGCCATAGGAAAGTTGTTGAAAACATGTCAAAAAATGATGAAAAAAAATTAGTTTGGTGGTCTGTGTTAGAAGTGCACCACTGTAAATGCAATGATAAGTATTATATTAGTATGTCCAAAAGGCATTTATCTGTCAAAAATAGAATTTCTCAAACTAATTCTAACTTTGGTTATTTTGCCTTTGTAACAATACAAATCTCAAGATTATAGTGGTTTTACAACACAGGCTAAAAACATGCCCTAAAATATAATTTTCGAAAATGTTTGGATAAAGCAACGGTTTGTATCATACGTGAGCATTGCAGATAATTCAAGCCAATTAATTCAAGGTCACAAGTCAGATTGTTTTGGTTCGTGTGTAGAAAGATCTATAAGATTCCAGTTGATAGTGATAATGGTAATTATACCTGCTCATGAAAACACCAGTTCTATAAATTCCAGTCTAGCCATAAATAAATAAAAAAAGATTTGTAATCTTCTTTGTCATAACTCAATTATGTTATTGAACTAGTATGAGGTCCGTGTTGGTAAAACATTGGTCGAGTTCTTCGCCTTGCAATGTTACGGCGAGATCCATAGACTTGTTAAAAAAAGAAATACCCATATCAGTATCCGACTAAAGTTTCATTCCATGTTCAATGCTAAATTCCTGAGGGGTGTGCCTACAAACGAGGACTAACAATAGAGCTATAAATCAATGAACATAATAAATCCCTTTAAGATTCTCTAACCGAAACAAGTGATAGGTTGAGGTGTCACTGAATTCCTAATTTTCAACCTTCTGCTTTCATTTCATCGTCTCTCCCGGTCAATAACACGTACCCGTTGTAGCTAGTTCCAGCCGATCCCAGGAATGCAAATCTCATTAGCAGTCAGTGCTCTCTCTGATAACCATAACGAGTACTTTTAAGGGTATCAAGTCTTATATCGGAGGTTCGGTGATATTTCTTTCTAAAAACAAAAACTGAAATAGTGTTCAACATAACCTTGCTCAGCACGTTTGCGAAAATCTATTGGTTCCTTTCAGAGGTTTCTTTAAGAGCACTCGGCTAACCTCCAGGTACGATTTCCGTACAGCGCCATACATTAATTATGTATGCAACTATCTCAAACTATCACATTATACTCAAACAGCAATCGTGAAAAGAACGAGTCAGTCAAAAAATTGCATGCATGATTAATGTAAGGGGTGGTGCGAAAATCTTGCCAACCTCCCTGTCAAAATAAGAGAGCCCCTCTGCCAGTTTTATCGACATAGTATAATTTCCACTGACAGAATCGCTATGATTACGATGACGACCACAAAGCGCTTTGTGGTGTATTGAATAGGCCACAAAGCGCTTTGCGGTGTTTTGAATAGGCCACAAAGCGCTTTGTGGTGTGAAAAGTTGGAAAAACCAAATTATTTCAGAAAATAGCTGTGAGATATTTGCGAGTCAACGAGCCATCCAGTTTTCAGTGTTAAATCCCAAAATAAAACACCACATAGCGCTTTGTGGTGTTTTGAATAGGCCACAAAGCGCTCTGTGGTGTTTTGAGTAGGCCACAAAGCGCTCTGTGGTGTTTTCAATAGGCCACAAAGTGCTCTGTGGTTTTTTGACTACTACTGCTGTTTTGTAAAGCAAAGCGAACTAGGAACAGTTAGAAAGCACTCCGGCCATAAAAATCTACTCGACAAGAAAATTTCTGTAATAAATGTTCGATGCTACAGGAGACGGCTTACCCAAAAAGGTTCAGTCAGCCTCAACAAACTTATACTGAGAAGAGGGCTTTCGCGAACCGGATTTCGTGTGAGTGACAAGATTGGGAATAGAGAAATATTGCGCAGATTGATTGGTAGTTTTACAGCACCGAAACTAAAATTGGTTACACTGCTTCTCAGAAATTGTTTTGCCTCTGTAATATCATTAAACAATCTGAATAATTTGAGGATAATCAAAGCGCGGAGTTTAATATTGGCTGGCCGGGAACACACAGTTCGCAAACCGGAGAGCAACCACTGTTTAAATCTTCGATCGAACTTTCATGTTGAAAATTTGAAACTGAAAATACACTAAGTGGTCAATTTCCGATAGAAATCTTGTGAGGTAAATGCCATTCTTGCAAATAGTCGCTGCATATTTACGTTCAGAGTCACTCTGGTTCAGAGTAAAGACATACAAAGTCAAATACTGCTTCCGAACGCTACCCCCCTCCAAAAATCAATTTTGCTCGAAGACCGAACTGCAACGGAGTTTAGTTACCAGTCTTATGCTGCGTGTTATTAGATAGAACGCATGATATGATTGGCTCCGTATATCACATTACGTCAGAGGACATGTCTGCTACATAGGACATAACTGCAACGGTACATTACTCAGCCCGACCTCGGATAACTCGTTCCCAGGGCCTTCTCGACGATTTTGGGAAGAGAAGGCCCTGAGGAAAGATTGGAACATCTTGACTTCTGGATTGTACTCGAGTATTTCTCAAATAACAGCCCCCCGGACGTATCTGTACGAAAATCATGTCTGTCGATATTAAAGTCGTTGAGGAAAACTGGCAAACAACAAGACTAACTATCAGAGAAAGAAGCAAATTTATTTTGGACAGCGATCTCTTTAGTGATGTGAAGTTTGTCATCGGTAGGACGGATGACGAAAGTGAAAGCTGTAAACGAAGAAAGCAGGTGATTCCTGCTCACAAGTTGGTGTTGGCGATTGGCAGTCCTGTGTTTGAAGCCATGTTTTACGGTGAGCTGGCGGAGACTACAGACTCTATTGAACTGCCTGACTGTGAGTACGACAGTCTGTTGGAGTTGTTTCGTTACATGTACAGCGATGAAGTGAACTTGAGCAGAAGTAATGTGATGGGAGTGTTGTATTTGGCGAAGAAATACATGGTGCCTTCACTGGCTGATAAATGCATGGAATATCTGGAAGATAACGTAGACCCATCTGATGTTTTCGACGTCCTTCCCTTTGCTCAGAAATATGAAGGGAAAAAATTGATGGGTCGATGCTGGGAAGTGATTGACAAACAGACAGAAGAAGCTGTGAAATCGGATGGGTTTGCGGCAATCGAGAGGTCCTTACTTGAAGCAGTAGTCATGAGAGAGACACTGATGATTGAAGAGATAGAGCTGTTTAAAGCTGTTGACTCGTGGGCGACAAAGGAAAGTGAGAGGCAAGGATTAGTTGTAGATGGTGCATCAAAAAGAAGAGTTCTTGGAGAAACGCTTGTCAAAGCACTGCATTTTCCAACAATGAAGCATGAAGATTTTGCTAGCGTCGTGTTGGACAGCAAAATTCTAACCCCAGACGAAATCGTTACCATTATCAAATGTCTGAGCTCAGTCCCAACATCTCCAGTGGAGTTTCCAGAAATCAGAAGACCAGGCTTTAAAGTAAACACTCATAGATGTTGCACATACGACCATTTCTTTAGGTCTCCTTCAGCTGATGACAACTGTACTCAGTGGACATGTATCCTTAATTTATCTATGGACAAAAATATAACATTACATGGGGTGGGTTTCTTTGGAGCTCTTAATTCCAGTTACTCCATAGATCTAGCCGTAATGGACACCAAGAAGAAACAAGTTATGGGGTCTAAAAGTGGAGAGTTTTCTTCAAACAGTTTAGGATGTAAAGCAGGTCCTTATCATGGTTTTGAAGTTATGTTTGACAGGGGCATTGCTTTAGTGAAAAACACCAAGTACTGTATACAGGGTGAAGTAACTGGTTCTTTGACCAGGCCTGGAGTAATGAATCTCAACACTGTTCTTTGCTCAGGTGTAACATTTGTTTTTAACAGTGAAGCATGTTGGAGGAATAAAAATGGATCAAGAACTTCCTCTTCAGAGGGACGGATTTCTGAATTATTTTTCTCCCCTCTAACTGATCCTTCACAGTAGTGCTAAAATTGGATAAAAAGGCATCTTTTCATTTTTGTGATTACTTTCCTAGGTTAGTAGCATAGCAGTATGAGGTTAGTTTATGTGAAGTGATGATACAAAATAGTCTAGCAAAGTGGCTATTATGGAGAGGTGGCCATTATGGGAAGGTAGAGATGTAATACAAGACCTCCTTTTTGGGGGGATTGCAACATTTTATATTTTTAAAACGCTTATTGTAGCATATAAATACCCAATGCAATCAAAATATATCATCTAGTAGTAATCAGAGATTAGTGAAGTGCATTTGATACCTGGGGGAGGAAGGGGGGTACTCTAGGAGTTTGCGAGGGGGTGTGTTGCTGGGAACATGGAATTTTGGGTTATAGTAAAGGATATTGAGTTAGTATTGGACATCTGATTGTTGGTTGAGCATCAGAAATACCTTCCCTATCCCATACTATAAATTTGGTTATTTAAATAAAGTTAATAAAAATCAGAAACTCCAGTTCTTTTTATATCCAGATCCCTGATTGTTTAGCAAAAACCTGATTCCTATACCCACAGTAGACTGCTTCAAAAGCATACCACAGCAGCTCATACTTATGCCCATTTGTCATTTCCCTTCCAGGGTTGCGAGTTGTGTATTTTTCCGGGTATTCTTTAACTTATGTATTATTTATTGGCATCTAATGTCGCATTACTCTAGACTTTGCACCGTTTAGTAAGGTTAAGTACTGTGCACTGGGACTATAGAAAAGAAAAACAGTACATTACACTTGATTTCCAAATATGTACATCAATAATATTAAGCTTACATGCAGTTAAATTCCTTGAGCAGTGTGCATTTTCATTTCCTTTTTGTCATTTGTTGTGCTACATTGGAACATTCACAGTCTTTCGCAAGGTTAGTGAAGTTGTGTTGATTTATTTGAGCTATTACAGTCGAGCCTTGCAACTTTTTCTTGCAGAGAAGTTGAATCACCGAGAAAAACAGCTGACTTGACATATCACAAATCCAGGGGCGGATCCAGGATTTTTCATAGGAGGGGGTGCACCACTAAGGAGTGACGTAACTGACTGCAGGATACCACAAAAGTATATTAGAAAGCCGCATGTCATATCGGGGAAGGGGGGATGGAGGGGTGTGGCGGGCACCCTCTGCACTTTCCCCCACCCCTGAAATCGGTATTTCAGAGAAAATGCAGGACTAATTCATTTACATTAAAAGGTTAAAACATGTGCTCTATGAGATGGTTTAAAATCCTTCAAAGTCCTTAATTAGCTCTACTTGCAGAGCGTTCCAGTCTTTAGAGATCCAGGAGAAAAGTGTGGCTCGTGGTTCTGCAGTAAACTTTGACAATGTTATGACGCAATTTATCATCAATAAGAGGACAGACGCATGAAGAACTGATGTCAATTTGTTTTTTACAATAACAAGACCCAAAAATGGTAAAATACGGGGAATAAATGAGGGAAAAAGACGCTGTAAACTTGATATAAACAAAGATATGTGAATTTTATTCAAAATGACATGAACATTGTCAACAGCTTTTCTCACTTTTTGATTGGCTACTTAAAAAAGTCAAAATCTCATTGGTTAAAAAGTTGTCAGTTTGACAGCTGAAAGTTGGACTTAAAAGCTTACATGAATTAAGAGTTTATCCTTCTGCATTCTTATTGATGGAAAAAATGAGCCAATCGGCACGCGAGAAATTAGACAGTCATTGTAAAAATATATCTCGAGGTGCTGGGAGTCAAAGAGGCATTAGATCTTGTGTTGTGCGGGCGCATTAAGTAAGGCCCAGATCACACTAATGCGTTTTCCAGGGTCCGAAATTAACTTTTTTTAGCAGGTACCAACTGGCAACTGAAATGTTTTTTTCAGTTTCCAAATGGAAAAATGTGGTTGCCAAAAAGTGTCAATAAAATTTTTCCTTTGCAGCGAAACACAAACCAAAATTTTTGGTCGCCACTGGCTTGCCAGTAAAATATTTGCAATCGATGTAATCACAGGCAGCCCAAGCTCTCTCTATGAACCACACAAGGACAGTCCTCTCTTTATGAAGGGAATACCGGAATTCAAAAAAGTCGCTTAAATCAAGTTTAATAGGTAAAATAACAACACCAGGAGCAAACAACACACGTATGGAATAAGGTAAGCCATTTTTATTGAGAATTTTCACTTTTAAATACCGCCATGGATATCTTGTAGAAAATCCCATATAAACCCTTATAATTCGATGCCATATTGTGTTGCTTGTGTGGTTCATAGCCTGCCTGTGATGTGATCAGGAATCAAACCAGTGCTGAAATCATCTTTTGACCACTTTGACAGATCTACATTTCCACCTTTTGACGCCCAGAGAATATCTAAATCTTCATCTAATTTCTTCGCGGATGTTCCGTCTCCACCTTGAAATAAATTACGGAAAGATTTCAGAACATGTTTGGACACCACATCGCCTGAATAAATATTCATGGCCAAAGAACGCATGAGGACAGCAACGGTTGTCAAGTTAGGGGTCACATGGGTGAAAACCAAGAATACGTATGGTATGGGAAACCACTGAAAAAACATGGCGACGAAGCTTCGCACTGATCGATTGGAAAAGGAGTCTAGGAGGCCCGGTACCTCAGCATAATATCCGTGGAGCCTGGAAACAACAAGGTGTGGTTACAAAGTCAACATCGCGGCAATGGAGAAAGGAAAAAGTCGACGTCGTTGTTAAAATCAAACGAGAACAGGGAAAAACTAAAAATCTGTATGGCAAAAAATTCCTTATGTTTCAGATTAAAGTGACAATTGTTTGAAATAATGTGTCATTGCCTTCATTGCCTTCTGTGTAACTTTGTTTTTTTTGTTTTTTTGAAAACGCGAAAATCTGGGTCGGTCGGACGACGCTAAACAGAGAAAAAAAGGGGGGGCATGGGCTAATCGCCCGCTGGCAATCAGTTGTGAAATTCTGGTCGCCAGTGCAAAATTTTTAGTCGCATTGGCGACCAGGAAAGCGCAATTTCGGACCCTGTTTTCGTTTGAAAATGCATGCTAGCTCGTGCTTTTTGATGCGTTTTCGCATATCGACCACACTAAAACGCATGAAACGCTGATGAAATCGGAGGCTTTCGAAAACGCTCCGTTTCTAGTGTGGATGGACAGGTGAAAACGGAGATTTTTGAAAACGGTACGTGACGAGAAACTGAAAAGCGTTATATACTGTCGCTTCCATCAGCGTTTTCGGGCGTTTTAGTGTGGACAAGTGAAAACGCATTAGTGTGGACAGGTGAAAGCCGACAAGAGAAGTCGTTGACATTTTTGGTGTGCTTCTAACGGCGGCCTTTCTGTAGAATGCAGTAAGCGAGTTGCAGCTCCTTTCTCTTGTGTAGTTACTTTTGACAAACCGAGCTTCTCGTCGCTGGACAGGCTTCGAGATCCCACGTAGCCGAAACATAGTTTACGTAGCCTAATGCAGTTTCGGAGTCAAGCTACGATGGCCGAAGACCAAGAGTTTATATAATATCAGAGTATTAGAAACTAATTTCAACGGTCATAATCCATCAAATATTTTCGCTCGCGCGCTATTGGTGTAAACGTGTCACCTGACTGAATATACCCTAGCTAAAGCTGAGGAATACGTCGGAGAATACCGGTATCTGAGTGTTATAATCCATCAAATATCTTCGCTCGCGCACGATTGGTTTAAGCCCGTTACGTGACTGAATATTCCCCTAAAACTGGGGAATATCCGAGTGATATTCCCCAATTTTTAAAAGCGCGTGTTGCGAAAACTATTGGAAGGACAATTAACGCAATGGCACCCATTTGACTCGAAAATGTGCTCGGATATTTGTCCTTGGACATTATCTGTTTCTCAAAGTTCACAGTTTTCCTCGAGCTTTCCTCAGTTTTCGCTTCTCGGAACAGATAATGTCCGCGGACAAATATCCTAGCATATTTCCGCGCCAAATGGAGGCTATTGGCGATAGATTCCCAATTTTCAAAACTGCGCGTGTTGCGAAAAATATTTGAAGGATAATGAACACAATAGTCTCCACTAGGGGCGAAAATATGCTCGGATGTTTGGCCTTGGACATTATCTGTTCCTGGCCTCTCGGAACAGATAACGTCCGCGGACAAATATCCTAGCATATTCTGGAGGATATTGTTTGTTTATGTTGAGCCTGTTAACCTCTGCATCTGCCATGTTCACCGGTGTTCCCCTCAAAAAAACCGCTCCAATTTTCCAAAGTTTCTCTCGGGTGTTACTATCAGGCTATGTAAAAACACGCGCGGTTTTCTGGTTAAAGAAAAAAAAATCAACGCACGCAGGCAGTGAACTAGATTTATTCCATTAACAAGGCACATAACCACAAATATGGAGGCCCTTTCTGGTCAAAATGTTGCATTTAATTTTTAACTGTGCATAAATTAAGTTTACATGTTGATAGAATTAATTTTTCGCATCTCTTAAACATTTTGTTTAACCTCCAAATTAATTTTACCATTCCTATTAATTATATTTTTAGTAGACTAATATTTTGTGTGTTTGTAATTAATTTTGTGTGTGTTTGTAATTAATTTTGTGTTTGTTTGTAATTAATTTTGTATGTTTCTCAAAATCCCTTTACCCATAACACCTTGCGGTAGTTCTCTGCCATGTGCTGCCAAAGAAAGATGGCGACGACCCCTTCGAATTCGATTCTCGAACAAGTGAAAGAAATTGCACAAGCTGCGATCGACAGTATTAATCAGCTAACCTCGTTAATTGATAACTTTAAAGTGTAACCTCTGTAATATTTCTTATGGATATGCATAATATGGTGACAACAACAATGGATACAAATTTAATGCTAAATCGCGACAATACATAGAAGCTAGTATTGTCAGTTACATCGATCGCAAACTGTACCTCAGTCAGATCTTTCTTGCGTAAGTACTGAGTTCCCAACAAGATATAGATATCTGTTGTTTGTTTCTGACGTGACATACATGTGCCTTAAATAATGAAATCACTCATCTCATTTTTCAATGTGTTCTTTCAATTTTCTTATCTTTTGTTCCTTTTATAATGAACTTTTACAAACGGCAGATGGGTTTCTTTTGAAGCTTTCACGGAAGCCCACAACGAGACAGTCCAGATGAATCAGACCACCATGAAATGCTTTCTGTTATCTAATTCAGGTAATACGGAAAACGATTGCCTAATAACAACAAGAAAAAAGAAAAAAACAAGCCTTCATGTTTAATTTTTTTTATCAGTTAATTTGCCTTCCTCCTTTTTCAAGGGAACTTAAAATTGGCCGTCGATGAAACCCGGAGCATGGAACATTCCGGAACATTCCGGAACATCGAATTCCCTTCATAATTACGCGAAAAGTATGTAAAATAAAATTTTAAAAAATTAAATCAAACAAAAATAAACTGGTATCAGCTCGGAAAATAGGAACAAAACAAAAACATAAAAAAAGGAAAAAAGAAAGAAAAATGAAAGTCACTGCAATGAGTGAAGGCTAGTAACTAAGAAGACTAATCCATTCCTTCCAGCCGTTCACCGTCAGTTTAATCACGTGACTGTCCTTTATTCCCAGATTTCGTTCTTCACAGAAAACTAAGGTGGTGGCGTTCGAACTCATTAATCAGACCTAAAAGTATGGGTACACGAGTGTGATTCCTTTATTCAATTCATTACGTCAATACAAAGATATGCGTATACACGATTTCTTATGAAGAAATAGTTTCTCCATGAGGTAGAAATAGAAACTCTTCGATATCGAGTTTTGTTGTCTAAACTAGTTCGGACTGCTCGACCTCTGATGACAGTGTAAACAAATACAAACACAAAATTTCAAAACATTTGGCGACGCGCCCGCTGTCTGCGGGGTCGCTGGTCAAAACGTTATTGTCTCTAGAAATATTTGTTGCAAGAGCCATTCGAACACCACCAAAGTAAACCAGACATGCGAAAACCGCGCGTTAACGCGCTGCTCTATAAATCTTTGATTACCACTAGTTTATTAATGATAACTTGCTTGTTACTCGGGCTTCCGGAAAGGCCGAGTCTGCACTTATTGGGTCATAGTGCCAGGCGTTCCTAGTGGAGCGGAGCGAAAACTGGGGATGAGAAATAGCAACATGAAGATGGAATAGGGACAAAACTATGAATACTGACTTAACAAGCAACTGTATGACGCTTAGAGAAACACCTCAGATGTTGAAGAAATCAGGGATCAAAAAAGGAGACGCAATGAATTACCTGGCATTCGTCGTCAGAATCGTCCATGTTTGTGTTGAAAAACAGAGTGCTGAAAAGCGATGTGAGGCAATTGGCGGGAAAGGGGAGAGGAGCCTACACTCATTCTGGTCAGTTGAATGAATACCCAACGCTCCCTACCCCTCTGCTACCGATTCCCCTATCCCCAATAATATCTTTTCATATTTCAAGCTGATACCAGTTTATTTTTGTTTATGTTAGTTTTAAAAATTTAATTTTACATATTTTTCGCATAATTATGATAATTATTCGATGTTTCGGGATGTTCCGGAATGTTCCGGAATGTTCCATGTTCCTGATTTTATCGACGGCCGCTTGTTTTCAACTTATAATGTTCCATTAACTGTCAGTTTAATTTTAAAAGAATGAACAACATTTCTCCGGCTAGAGATATCTGCAGGCAGTTGACTTTGAAGACAAGTTCTAATGAGGCGTAAACCGAAAAATCTGATATGAAATTGATCCCTGTCAATAACAGCTTCCAAAGCGGCGTCGACAAAACTTGGATTAGACCGGACCGGATCACGGATCGGATCACGGATCGGATCACGGATTGGATCACGGACCGGATCACGGATCGGATCACGGATCGGATCACGGATCGGATCACGGATCGGATCACGGATCGGATCACGGATCGGATCACAGAAAAAAAAAAAAGTTTTAAAGAAAAAAAAAATCAAGTCGTTTATAAGATAACTGAATAAATAAAAAATAAAAGTGGAAAACTAAAATATGTTAAATGAAAATAAGAATCCCAAATTTGACGCAATGACATGTTAATTACAGAGAATGACAAGAGGTCATTTAAAAAGCCACATAAGCGCCTAATTTACGACGACTTTAAATTGTAAAGAACAGTCAGATGTAGTTATATTTGAACGTTAGTTGGCTCGAAGCATGGGTGAACCTCCCATTCTCGTTTTTGAAGTCGTTGTTAGTATCAGTGGCTAATTCTCGGCTACATTTTCGTGTCAGATGTGAGGGTTACAGTTGGCGTTACAGTTAATGAGAAAACTTACGTACGAAAGCTAAAGGACATGACTTGCTTTAAAGGAGCTACGTCACGATTTGCGTATCTTGAAAAAACTAGCCTAGTTTTCAAGTTCGTCATTTGCAGTCCTCGTTAATCTTTGCCATCCTTAACGATCCTCATTCCGTTTTGATTTGTTCTTGCCTCTTAAGGGTTTTCTATCCTAGAACGCGATCATTTTAAGGTTTTATTCTATTTAAAGGCAACTCTTTACGACCCTAAAAATGATTCTAAAAATCGTGACGTAACTCCTAAGAAGTTGTTTATTCTCGGGTTGCGTTATCGTTCACACTATCGATGTTATTCCTATATTTTTTTGTAAAACAGCTATATTTCCTTGAAATACAAATTAATGGTTTGTTTCGTTTTATTCCAGTGCGAAATATGGTATTCCAGACTCACATCTTGTGAAAGTATAGACTTGTCTCAAAAACGGAAATTGTTTAAAATCATCAGGTGTTTAATTTTTTAGTGTTTTTAGTTTTTGTTTCTATTCATACGTTTGTCCTATTATTACCCTGCTGACTCGTTTTATGACAGTTTACCTTTGAAGCAAGTGAATATACGAAATATCATTTATCTGGACTGCGGAGAAAGATATGAAGACATGATTGATCAGCGCAACTTGAGCAGTTGTGAAATTAAAGCCTGAAAAAAAAATCCAGGCCTGAACGGGATTCGAACCCAAGACCTCTGCGATACCGGTGCAGTGCTCTACCAACTGAGCTATTAAGCCAACTGGGAGCTGGTCACATTGTGAGTTCGTGACATACCCGTAGATGGTGAAGAGTGCAAGTGAATATACGAAATATCATATAGTTGAACTGCGGAGAAAGATATGAAGACATGATTGATTATCGCAATCAAAACCCAACAGCCTGAAAAAAATTCATCTGTGACCAGCTCCCAGTTGGCTTGATATTGTAAAAGAATAAGGAAATATCACGCCTGAATTAAATAAAACGTTCTGCTCACAGTAGTCACTCTAGTGTAATTTTCTCAACAAAATTTTGAATTTTGAATCTTGAATTTTTTTCCTTGATCCGATCCGTGATCCGGTCTGTGATCCGGTCCGTGGTCCGATCCGTGATCCGGTCCTGTCCGGTCCGGTCCGGTCCGGTCCGGTCCGGTCCGGTCCGGTCCGATCCAGATTTTGTCGACGTCGGCTTCCAAAGATATAATTGTAAAATAGCTTTGCTGTGTGTAGTAGAGTGTTAACCATGGATGTAGTTGTCGAAAGGTGAGTTGCTAGTTGATCTGCAGTTTATAAAATATTGTGCAGTTTTCATTAGGGCGAACAGAACATATATTGCAAGATGGAAAATAGCTGAATTGATTGTTATGAGCTGGTACAAGTAGTGTGGAAAGCGTCAGCAATTATTTCAGATCGCGATGAAAGTCGATTGATAATCACACCGCGAGATGTTCACCGGTAAACCGCTTTTAGTTGGTTTCAATTAGATTTCAATGAAATCAAATAAGTAGAGCGGACTTACAAAAAGGGTAACAAGGCCGATTATCTAAACAGTGCAATAACAAAGGCGTCTTTCACGGCTCTTCAGCTGTACTGTATTTCATTGATCATGGACATACTTTTGAAAAAGAAGTAGTTTGTTGTCTGCTCGTGAGATTAGCGAGTTAATTTGATCGACCAAAATTCTCAGACACGCTGGAATGAGAAAGTGATCATTCCTTAGTAATTTAATATGCAAACGTTTTCGTGAGGTGAATTAATTTTTCAGACCGCTCTTTTTGTACTTTCACGAAGCTAAAACGTGTTTGCTCTGTGGCTTAATTGAGCTTTCTTGGTCTTCTTCTACGATACCATGTCTTTATCTGAGATAAATTGGCGAACAGCAAGACCCACCATCAGAGAAAGAATCAAGTTTATGTGCAACAATGATCTTTTCAGTGACGTGAAGTTTGTTGTTCGAAAGGTGATTGGAGCGAGTGAAGACATGCAAGTGATTCCTGCTCACAAGTTAGTGTTGTCGATTAGCAGTCCTGTGTTTGAAGCCATGTTTTATGGTGAGCTGGCGGAGAAAAGGGACGCTATTGAACTGCCTGACTGTGACTACGAGAGTCTGTTGGAGTTATTTCGTTTCTTGTACAGTGATGAAGTGGATTTGAATGGAAGTAATGTGATGGGAGTGTTTTATTTGGCGAAGAAATACATGGTACCTTCACTGGCTGATAAATGCACAAAATATCTACGAGACAACTTAGATTCCTCAAATGTTTTCAACATCTTATCATTGGCTGAGAAATACGAAGAGAAAACCTTGGTGGATCAATGCTGGAAAGTGATCGATGAACAGTCAGAAGAGGCTGTGAAATCAGAGGGATTTGAGACAATCGAGAGGTCCTTACTTGAAGAAGTGGTGAAAAGAGACTCGTTGAATATACATGAAGTAAACCTGTTTAAAGCTGTTGATTTCTGGGCCACAAAGAAATGTGAAAAACAAGGTTTAGCGGCAAATGGCACATTAAAAAGAAAGATTTTAGGAGAACAAATAGTTAAAGAAATTCGCTTTCCAACGATGAAGCAAGAAGATTTTGCTGTGGTGGCCCTGGAAAGTAAAATTTTGACAGCAGAAGAAATCGTCAGTGTCATCAAACGCATCAACTCAGTGTTGTGTTATCCGGTAGATTTCCCAGAAACCAAAAGATCTGGTTTTGTCGGTGACATTCAACGATGCTGTAGATTTGGCTATGTGTCACACAATGGCTGGAGTTACGGCTCTGCACGAGATTGCGTTAATTTTTCTGCGGACAGAGATATTGCGTTACACTGGGTGCGTCTCTTTGGAAGAGAAAACAGCAGTTACTGGGTCAATTTGGAAATAAAGAATGTCGCGAACAAGGCAGTTCTGATGTCCAAAGCTGGATGGTTTTCATCGAAGATTTTACGAAGTAACATCGGTCACTATTATGGATTTGAAGTTTTGTTTGACACTGCACTCGTTCTTAAAAGAAACACCACATACTTTATAGAAGCTTTAATAACTGGTTCAGATTCACTTCGAGGAGAAAACGGTCACAGTTCAGTTAAATGTTCAGGTGTAGCAATCACATTTACGAGTAGTAAGTACTCTGGTAATGGAACGAGCGCAAAACAGGGCCAGATTCCGGAAATATTGTTTACTACCTAGTTGTCAACCTAGATCATTTTCTTCGCCTTGTCTCTAAATTTCTCCACAAGCATGGAACAAACACGAAACAGGCATCCTTTGGGCTTCTTCCAGACTCCCAGATTACGCCAATGAAGGGCAATTGTCCCTCGGTCTAAGAGCCTAGATCAGACTGACCTTCCAGAGCGCTTTCGGAGCTCCGTTGTACCGGAATGGTTCTTGCGGTACTTGCTTCTCAATCTGAGCTCCTAAGAAATGTTCCATTTTCCAGGAAGTTTCTGCGAACAAGATTATCAGATAAGAAACCTTTAGGAGTACACAGAACACAGAACTTCCTAACAAATAGGTAGTGAAACCAACATAGTAAATCAAAACAATGATGTTTTTTTTTTAATTTCTTACAGCTTGAAAGGTTATGAGGAGAACACGGAGGAATAGGAGTAAGCCCTTAGAGAAACATCATTTTTGCAATGGGCGAGGATGAAGAAACAACAACACATATGAAATATTGAGTGCTTAATAGTACAGCTAGGGAAATTGAAGGAAGTGGCCAAGAAATCGAGGGGGTAGATAACACGGGAGGGAAAAAGTAAAGACCCTCTTCCTTAACCACAAAACCCAACCCCGATTTTTAAGATTATGCTTTTATTGAAACCTCTGAAAAAAAGTGCGGGTTAGCGAGATGTATTTGAGATGCAGCGAGCAGGGTGCGCGCGGGAGGGGCGGGGGGGGGGGGGGGGCGAATCTGAAAGTTTGGACTGTTTCCGACGTTGAACGGGATACGATACGATACCCTGGATACGATAACTTTATACACGGGTCGGAATGTTTTCCTTTACCCCTGGGCAGAGTGGGGTGAATTGACGATATGAACCCTAAGTTTCTCCATTTGCCGTTCTCTGGACCCGGTCTTCCTGAAAGCATTAACCCAAATGCAAGAAGGGAAAAGAGATTCGACCTTTAACCGGGGGCCGGCTGTTTGGCTGGGCTTGGACAAATGGCCAATGGATTCCAATATACAAAGTTAACAGACGTCCGAGAGTTTACGAGATGCGTAGAGAAATTGTTGTAGCTTCTCCTAGCTCCTGGGGATTCATTTTAGACAGACAATTCAATCAATGGCGTATAAAAAACAATCATGCTGTGAGAGGAAATTCTCTAAGAACTATCCATTCCTGTTGCGAGTCTTGAATGACTGTGTGCTCTGAGAACTAGACAGACAGGTCAGCCACGCAGTTTCTACCTTTTATCTACAACTAGGGAAAAGACTTTCTCTGGACTGTTACACTTTATTTTCTATTAAATAAATGCTGAATTCAGCTTTCCACCTGTAAATTTCATTACAGCATTATCAGCTGTTTCGAACTTGGCAGGAGACGGGGGCTGCTGTGTTTTGTGAAAGGGAACCACGCAGCGTGGATAGCATTGTCTGCAAGAGAGCAAGATATTTTTACCGCGTAACCTAGTTTCCAGCTGTCACTACATTCCCAATCCATCCAACAACAGATCACGATTTTGGACTCTTAGGTGAAAAACTTTTACAGCCCTCGGCGCTGATCTCCCTCAGGTCTTGTGATCTTTACATCCTAAAGGAGCATGTCTAGTGAGAAACGAAAACTATTAATCTCGCTTTGGATATTGCTAAACGTTATATCTGGTGAGTGAACGTCTCTCTTCATTTGTTTTTGTTCTCGTGTTAGCGAACGAATGTCAACGAGCTTATGGCGTGATGGAGTAAACAGCGCTACTCCAGGGTTATTACAATGAGCGGCAAATAGAACGAACACGTAAACTTTGTCCGAGATAAGAACTAAACGAAATGAAACCAGGCTCGATCTTGGTCACCTATTCAACCCCCCCCCCCTCCCCGCTAGGGAAGAGAGAGAAGCATGCGTGCAGGGGTGGGGAGGGGAACAACAACAGCAACAACAACACAAAGGTAAAGAGTACGCGGCTGCTTCAAACTAAAATTATTGTTTTGGGCTACGGTGCTGTTTGTTTTGACTTGTCCCAAAATAACACGCAAGGTTCGAGTTATCCAGGGTAAAATTATACAGAAAATGACCTGAAGGGAAACGAAAATCCCCTTGAGGACTCCCATATAAAATAGACGGGGGTGCTCGTCGGAAAGTGAAAAGAACCCCCAAGAGGTATCAACATCTGTTTTGTGGGCGTGGCTTCAATTTTTTCCACCCCTAATAGGTACCAATTCTAAAATAAGACATTATCTTCTGCCATATTTTTTAAGCTCAATACCCTAAAAGGTACCAGCAAAGCTCCCGCTGTGGACCTTTCCAGGCTAAACACACTAAGATGTACCAAAACTGCTTTTTAATCCCCAAAAGGTCCGATGAGCAGCCCAGCCGCATGTTTCCGTTAGGACATGACCCTCAGTCCTTCGAATATGGGAGTCCCCCCCCCACCGAAAATCGCTTCGAGTTAGCGGGAGGTTCGAGTTATCGAGACTTCGGGTTACCGAGGGTAAAATTACAAGAAAGGTATGACGGAAATGCAGGGAAAACCGATTTTGTTTCGAGTTAGCGAGAGGTTCGAGTAAGCCTTGAAGGTTCGAGGTATCGGAAGCCGACTGTATACGAATGGAGGCCGAGCCTAAAGGGTAATGGGTTCTTCCGGTTTGCAGTGAACTCTAGTGATGCCATGTTATAGCAATCCCTCCCCTTTCCTATTCCCTAAAACCTGCAAATAAAACCCCTATCGACCGGCCACTACCATTAAACGGCCGTTGCCACCGTTTGGTCGTCCTGATGGGGTTTTGCTATTGTCTTTTAATACCCCTGTTAAGCGGCCACACAAAATTTAACACACTTAGAGTGGCTTTGTTTTAGAAAAGGCGATGAAAGATAAGAGTCCGAAATAGAATAAACATGTGTTTCAATAAAAACATTGAAACACATGTTTATTATGATTGTCTTGACATGATTACACGTTAACCCAATGGTGAAAAATGTTCAAAGCACACGAGCCCCTGTTTCCCATTTCCCGGGGATGGCCGCTTAATAGGAGTTCGACTGTACTCTGGTCACCCTGCAGCTACTGTATATTTCGTTGATGTTGTTTCAGTTCCAGTAACCCGCGCAAACGATATTTCGTACTGTGTCAAGAAAACAACATACCACAATGTTGTGCTCAAAGATGGTCTGGAGGCTGGGAATTACATGCCTTGGGAACCAGCTGATGTAAGTCACATGACCGTGGACAAGTGTACAGAGCACTGCTGTCAAAGCCAAGACACTGACGTAGTGTTTCTGCTGAACAGGTAAGACTGCGGGTTCCTGATGACTTGGTGTTATTTGCGAGCTTTTAAGCATTAGCCTACGCGTAGCCTTACCCCCCCCCCCCCCCAGGAAAAACGTTTTTCCTCGGGGTAAGGTACGGCTACACGTAGGGTATTTTAGCCTGTGCGTTTTGTGCGTTTTTCGGTATGCTAAAATGTTTACTACTGAGCGTATGTTTTTACGACCAATTGTAATCTTTTGGGGTATTCGATACCTTAATTAGTTATTTATGCACGGTAAAATCTTCAGTATTACATTTTGACATATACGTTAAATCGACCACGCACTCAATGAAAGGCCACAGCCACAGGTAAAGACCTTAGAAAGTCAGAAACCCTTAACAAATTTAAAACTCGGCTAAGAGTCGAACAGTAGAATCGAACGTTTACGTGTAATTAGTTTTAATTAATTGATATTAATTAATTAAACAAACATTAAAGTTTACGCCTTATTGCCTTATTACCTTATTACCTTATTACCTTATGTCCTTATGACCTTATTGCCCTATGGCCTTATGGCCTTATGGCCTTATTACCTCATTACCTCATTACCTCATTACCTCAGTGCCTCATTGCCTCATTACCTCATTACCTCATTACCTCATTACCTCATTGCCTTATTACCTCATTACCTCATTGCCTCATTACCTCATTACCTCATTACCTCATTACCTCATTGCCTGATTACCTCATTGCCTTATTACCTCATTACCTTATTACCTCATTGCCTTATTACCTCATTACCTTATTACCTCATTGCTTTATTACCTCATTGCCTTATTACCTCATTACCTCATTGCCTTATTACCTCATTACCTTATTACTTCATTGCCTTATTACCTCATTGCCTTATTACCTCATTGCCTTATTACCTCATTGCCTTATTACCTCATTGCCTTATTACCTCATTACCTCATTGCCTTGTTACCTCATTGCCTTATTACCTCATTACCTCATTACCTCATTGCCTTATTACCTCATTACCTTATTGCCTCATTGCCTTATTACCTCATTGCCTTATTACCTCATTGCCTTATTACCTCATTGCCTTATTACCTCATTGCCTTATTACCTCATTGCCTTATTACCTCGTCGCCTTATTATCTCATTGCCTCATTACCTCATTGTCTCATTGCCTCATTACCCCATTACCTCATTACCTCATTGCCTCATTGTCTCATTGCCTCATTACCTCATTACCTCATTACCTCATTATCTCATTACCTCATTACCTCTTACCTGTTTACCTTTTTACCTTTTTACCTTTTTACCTTTTTACCTTTTTACCTTTTTACCTTTTTACCTTTTTACCTTTTTACCTTTTTACCTTTTTACCTTTTTACCTTATTATCTTATTACCTTATTACCGTATTACCTTACTACTTTATTACTTTAGCGGACGTCAGCCCACAAACCATCCCAATAGCGCACTCTGCACTAAAGAAGAATTGAAATTATGTTCCGTCTTTTGTGGGCTGTAATGCTATACAAATTAAACTGCGATAAGTATCGAATTGCATGGGGGTAAGCAAATCTGCAGATACTTGCCATTGCGCCGCGAAGTCCGCTAACATATGAAATAACTGTGTACTTTCTTATCGTCCGTAAGCCTCCCACGATACACCGCGAGCCTCTCTATCGTGCCTTCAGAAAATTTTAAACTTCCGACTTATTCAGTTGTCCCTCAATCGTCAGAAATCAAGTTACATTAAGGACGCTCAATGACAAAAAGGACGTGTAACATAACCAAGACATCTGTCATCTTTAAGTAAGTGTGACCTTGTGGTATTTACTATTCTATACTATTAACTATCTAAACGCGCCCCATTTTGTTTTCTTTAGCTACTGTTTCTGTGTCAAATGCCATTCCTTGGAGTCGTGCTCATTGGTGAAGATCACTCCACCTCCACAGTACACGCCAATAACTGTCACCGTTTTGAAACGTAAGTGTTGTCTTTTCTTGATCGAAAAATTTAGTCTCCTTAGCACTAGCGATACATTCCTTTTAATGCCAGTTCTGAGAAGTTGGTGATTAGTCAGTAGTGAGGCCGTTGATGATTATTTTTTGTACTCTTATAACTCATTTGTTTTACAACAACCTCGGTCACAGGCTCTCTCTCCTTTGCCTTTCTTGTCATTGAGAGAGAGAAAGAGAGACAAAGAGAGAGAGAGAGAGAGAGAGAGAGAGAGAGAGAGAGAGAGAGAGAGAGAGAGAGAGAGAGAGAGAGAGAGAGAGAGAGAGAGAGAGAGAGAGAGAGAGAGAGAGAGAGAGAGAGAGAGAGAGAGAGAGAGGGAGGAAAGTTTGACAAAGACGTCTCCATTTACTGTTCTGTACGAAGGGTAAAAAGGGTAAAATTTCTATCTGGCCAAAGTGAGCTATACCACGGGAACTTATCCGACTTTACTAGGACTATTTCTACCCGCTCCCGCTCCCCTGGATGGGATGCTCCCGAGGGAATGCTAGTCCATCGCAGGGTTATATCACCGGCACTATCCCCCCCTCCCTTCATTGTTTAATTCGTTACTACCCACCTTTACACCCGGGTGGAGAAAGACACCGCGAAAGTGGGTTGTCTTGCCCAGGAACACAGCTTTGCAACTCTGGCCAGGATGCAATCTCAAACCCAGAGTCCTCCCGGTCAACGGTCGAGCCGGGAAGACCCTGGGCTCGACATTTGTCAGTGCGCGGACGGCGGGCGCTTTTTACTCGGTGGTCTTGCGGAGGAAAGTTCTGCATCAAAGTTCGACTGCATAAAGACCTTTTGGACCCTTTTTGTCAGCACGAGATTTCTTATAAACGTAATTTTGTCTTCTGTTCGGGCAAGCCTAGCATTACAGTTTTAACTAGTTTCCACCCTCACAGTTTTTTAAAGGCTGTAAAAGCTGGTACGTTTATGTGCAGATCGTAGACAGATAATAAAAGCGAGCCATCATTACAACTTGATGTTTTCGGTCAATGTCTGTCACTGTTTTGTCTTCTTGGTAAGAGGTACAGAACGTTTTATGATCTAATAATGGTTTGTAACAAGCGATTTTATAGGGTCTAATTATTTTTGCCACCTTATTCCATACACGTGTAGTTCTCGATCGAGTGCTTGAATTCGTTGAATCTTTCGCTCACAAAATATCTAGGAAGCCACTGCCCTCGATAGAGTAGATGTGGAATTTTTAAATTACAGCTTGAGTTCGCAGTGCGCCGGACATTTGATGCGTTTTCAGGGTGAAACCTTCCTTTTCAAATTCCTCCCCTAAAGTTTCGCTGGCAAAGAAAACAACGCTGAACGATGATTGTTATTCTTTCCTTCAGTCACTCTGCAATATCGATTTGAAATGAAGCAAGGCCTCTGAACATTTCTTCATGTAAATGGTTTATTTCATTGGCCAATTTGTTGTATATTTAAAAAGCCAGAAGGATCTCTTTTCTGATTTGTAGTTTTGTTGAAAATCGCAATCTGTTTAACACTCTGTTGATGGCATATATATAATGGCAAATGATTCCTTTGGAGACTAATTTGTTACATTGCGGTTCATTATTTATCTAAACAACATGGTAAAAAAACCACACCCCTTTCTCTCAGGAATAATTCTAGAAAATGTGGTTGTTTTCGAATATTACCTTTTATTAACACCATCATCATCAGATCACGATCAGATTTTATGGCTACGATTAACCGAGAAAGTTTTAACATGCACTGTTGAATGTTTATGTAAATGATTCGCACTTTTTTTTGCTAAATTTTAGTCAGCATGCATTTCACAATATCCGTTGTCCTTTATTTCACCTTTATGAGTTTAACATTTATTGACATATCTTGTACTTCACGGCCAAAGAGAGCTACGTAAAGCCATTTTCAGCTAGCATTTACGATGGCGTGAGTTTCCTTTCATTTCACGTGTTTTCCCACGAGCGGCGCGGATATTTGGACGCAAGGTTTCATTCATAACTTATGAATTGATCTCATTGGTTAATGAATGTATCAAACTCGTGGTAGGTGCCATAATAATTTTAATTTGTAGCGATCAGTCACTCAGCCCTTCAGAGGACGTCGTTTAAAAAAGAGTTCGACGAAATCTTTACAAAGCTCAATGGCAGTTTTTCAATCCAAGATTTGCTAAAAACTGTTTCAGTTACCGCTGAAAAGGATCTATAATAATATTAAGTCTTCCACTTGACGGAGGGAATTTCCAACTTCAGTTGAAATTCTGACAACTGGACAATTAAACCGGCGTTTTCGACTCACTGAATGCGACCTGCCGGGAGAAAGTTGGAATCTTCGTGAGAATTTTCTAGCCTTATATGGTGAGTAAAATGCTGATTTGAACTTGTTGAAGTATTCCTTTGATTCTAAAGTAGCAATAAAGGTTGAATTTGTACCTTGTACTGTTCGCCAAAACAAACCATCGGAAGCCAAACACATTGAATCTTCCCGCAAATTATGGCTTAAGTTGGGCATTATTCTTAGTCAAACTGTTGTATCAAATCTTTATACTTTTAAAGACACTCTTTGCTAAAAACAGAAAACATTATTTTTTTTAGCAAAAAATATGACGTATATTTGTGGTCAGAAATTAATTATTGTTTTCAAAACCCTGGCAAATTATCAAGCTGTTAATTTAGTGACAGTAGTATAGAAAGAAAACTGTATGTCGAAAAATAGAGCTTGTCTATAGGGGATTATTCTTGACATACTTCAAATTAATTCCACGGCTGTTTTGCAACAGCCCTGGTAGAAAATGAGTTTATTTCGGAGCTCGAACTCACTTAAATGAAAATTGTTTTGTCGCCTAATAATTTTGATGCCAATTACTCTGTTCATGGCATTTCAGTTTATCCCTTCGGGAAAAAGATAAGAACATAAGACAGGATTGGTTCTGTTAAAAACTTGTAATGTCTTCTGTTCAACGAGCTACAACGGAAGTAGAATGGAACAAACAAACGACACTTAGAAGCGGCTTACAAAAAGTATGAAACCTTTTAAAAATGTGGGAGGCTTGGTGGCCTCATGGCTACTTCGGATCGAGTGGTCTGGGTTCAAGTCCTGGCCTGGGACATTGCGTTGGACTCTTGGGCTCCACCCAGGTGTATAAATGGGTACCAGCGAATAAAATGCTGGGGGAATAAGCCTGCGATGGACTAGCATCCCATCAGGGGGGAGTAGAAATACTCTTAGTCGCTTCATGCTACAGAAACCGGGATAAGCTCCGGCCTGACGTGCCACTTCGCTCATATGCAGACTTTACCTATTTTTGAAAAATGGGCTAACAAGAGATGACGTAAAGGCTACAAAAAGCGATATATTGCAAAAAAAAGCCACTGTGATTAACTGTCATCTATTTGCTATAAATTGTATTGCTGATGTGAGAGAGCTTATTTCCGAAGGGGATTACCACCGGAATATTTATTCTCGTCGGCCAGGAAATCGGCCTATAAGCGGAGGAAGAGGACGCGGTGGACTTAGAACGGGCAGTTTTGCTAAATGTCAATTTTTTGAGACGGGAGACCAACAAAGATGGCAACGGAACGAAAAAAAACTTACAAATGAGTGAAATGAGGATTTTGAGCAAGCCGATGCAAAACGTACCAGCATTGGACGAGCTTGCGAACAATGGAGAAAATCGTAAACTTGAAGACATTGATCGTGTCGTGTTGTCTTGATACATTACCATATTCTCATAACCAGCATTGGAAGACGTGTCTGGGAATTAGTAAGGAGAATTAACGTTTTCTTTCATTGCTGACATAACACCAATTTTGGTGGCCACTTGTTCGGTCCTCTTGCAGTTAAAAAACAGCCCAATTAATATTTGAGCCCCTTTAGGGCTTTAACAACTACGCTGCTAGCATTTGTATTCAGTTTTGTATTAGGCATTTCGTCAGACAGGCTTTCGAGGTAAACAAACAGTCCACGGGAAATTATATAAACACATTTTTACGTAAACACACACGAATGAACTGTAAACAACAAAATTATCCACTCAAAGAGGCGACAAATCAGCGTATTTCCTGGTACGTCAGTGGCATAATTCGTTCCGTGTTCTGTAAACCTATGCGTGCTGTTAGCTTGCGCACACGGACGAATTTTCGCCTTTCTTCACAACATCTCTCTGCGTTCGCGCAACCATGCTGTTAAAAGCAGCGAACATGAAAAAGATCTTAGATAAGAGGCATTATTTTCCTGGGTCGTAAACGTTCTGGGGGCCCTGTCGCTTAGACATTAGATACTTGAAAATAAACGTTTGTCATTTGTTATTTTCTAATATGTTTTTCTTCCTTCTCAGGGGTTGTAAATTAAAGGTTGTAGAGAGAAGATAAAAACACTGCTCGTTCATTCATTCATCACTCACCGGCTGCTCGCTATCATGGTTTCTTTTGTGTTTTGTTGGTTTGAAAATGCCCATTGTGGGAGTGTATTTGCATCTTTGTTCGTAGTGTCAATACAAACCTTCCCCTTTCCTGCTTCTCAAGTCGTCTTTTGTACAACAAATTGTTATCATTTATCTGTAAACAAAGAACAACACTTCATTCGCCCCTTTCTAGTCATCATTTAATTATTAATTTGTTTTGCGGTTATTTGATTTGAACAGTGCAAACAGCCCTCGGCGACCTTTCCAAACGTTGAAAAGGCTTTGATTACGTTCACGTTCTGAAAAACTGTGTTGTTTTTCAGGCATTTCTAAGCTTTCTACCCCTACGGCGTTTGTTTCGCATTCCCGGACTCTCCCGAGGCGGACCCAACCTACAGAATTTAGTACCCAAGTAAGTAAATGATTGTTTACGATTGAGCGAACGCTGAACGCAGAAATGCATGTTAGCTTAAAGATACGTGTAATCACTTGTTCTAAACCACTGGTATTATCTATCTTTGGATTTCGTCAGTTAATGTCTTGAGGGTCTGTCTTGTTTACGAGCGTAGAGTTTAACGTGGTTATGCCGGTGACGGTGACCGTTTGAGACATTTTCGAGATATTTTGTACATACCAGAAGGAAAAAGGAAATTTTATTTTAGAGGGTAGAAAATAAAATAAATTTAATTTTAAATACTTTCGCCATTGAACACCGGAATCGAAATCTTCTATTTCATTTAATTGTCACACTGAATCAAAAGCTGAACTGCATTCGGCAAAGCATCCCACGTGAGTCTATCAAATACTTTATTGGGACAGAAATGGTTTCCATGCAGTGCTCGCGAAACAATTTACAAGCAGATCTTTAAAGTACTCCATCCTTTGATTTTTTTTGATCTAAAATGAGATAATGGAAAATAAGATGGGCGGAAGGCGGGGTAACGCGACTGGAAGAATTCAAAACTGTCTGCCCACGAATTTATCAATTCAATGCCAGTTTTTACACAACAGAAATCAGAACTCCTTTTAAAACCGGTGGTTGTGTGATTTTGATTGAAATATAATAATTTTTACTTCAATTGGCTTACCAGAAATTGTTTTTTCATTGGGGTTATTTTTTAACATTATGCAGAACAATCTAATGCAGTCCTCTCGCGAATTAAAGCATAGCTTTTAGTTTTAATTAATATAGCTATATCAAAATACCCACTAAATAACATCGCATGTTTATAATCGTAAAATATCTCGTGAAATAAATCTGTATTTCAGAAAGAAAATACTACCACGCAAACGGCTTTACTCATGCTATGAGAAAAAAATAAGCAAAGAACCGGTTTTTCTCTTTTGGTTTTACTAGATTTCTTTCTTTGATTGATTATTTCTTTTCTACATCTTAACGAGGCGTGGATCCCATTTATTAAATTGCCACTTGTTTAGTCGTTCGGAGAGAACCCTTTGTATTGCTTCAAGAGTTTCTGGAAAGAAATTGTGGCCGCTTGTCTCATGGCAAACTAAAGGTTTTCAATAATTAAGTACGTGGTTTTAAAACATCGGTGTACAAATATTTTGACTTACACAAATCACGCTATATCTTGGTCTAGGAGGACAGTCAATGTAATAGTTATTGATTAATGGCCATTAATCTTCCTGTCTACCAAATCAAACACTATTATTGAAATGCGTTTCATTTGAGGTAAATGATCAACAAGTTTGTAGGGGTGCCTGATTTCTTTTCTTTTCCTTGTCTCGAGTGGTTTTGTCCTACAACTATTTTTCATTGAGTCATTTTCTCTCACATTAAATTAGCCCGAGTCATGTTTTCTTTGCCTTTTTTTCAACCGACCCCTCGCGTCGACCTCCTGGGATCGATGAATCGAGGGAGCAGGATACAAACCTGTGTACACAAAATGAAAGATGAAACTATAAGCTTCCATTTAGCTTAACTCTTACAACATTTACGAGATGGAGCTATGTTCAAGTATCTTAACTCTTTTTGCAATTAGAAAGTCTCGCTGTCATAGCTTCACTCAGGAACCATTTTTATCAGTTGAAGATACAACCTCCATAAAAAATAAACGCAAATAATGCTATGAAGCATTAAGCAAAACTATGCAACCGCGCAGAACGCAGGAAAGAGTACGTAAGCAAAGACAACGGTCTCTGTACTGGAAAGATATAACTGAGAAGAAGAGGATTCGAGCCCAGGTAGAACTATGGTTCGGCAGCTATATCTGTTACTATATTTGTTTTACCAAGCTGAAATTTTCCCTGATTATAAAACTCTGCGTCTGCCTTGCCTTAACATATTATTTTGATCACGTGACCTGTCACGTGATCATTTTCCTGAAATTGGATAAATCGGCGAGTTGGTGGCGAAATTTAATTGTATTGATCGATAAATGAGCGCTTTCGAAGCAATTTTAAATCATCTACCTTGCTAAGTTTGGAATGATCTTCCTTGATTTCGTTTTTAGAAGATACAAATAATCAAAAGTCGAGTTTTGTTGAAAAAAACGACCTCTGACCCTATAAAATTTTTCTGCGAAAAGAGGGACGTTCATTCCAAACTTGAGTGCATGGATTTAATTTACCTGCATCTAAAACACGTTTTTGTCGGATGATATTACTAAAATCCGCCACCAATTCCTTAAATAATGGTCATTTTCCGCTAAACGCAACGGGACATGTCACTGACCTTTCAGAAGCACCAATTCTACTTAAAATGTTCAGAATGTTAAGACCTAACTGTGTGCTAAACTGTGTTCCATTGCCATTTATGCCTTTAGAAATATAACTGATAAATTATTTTTACCAGTAAAAGCCTTTGACCCCAGCCTTAAAGTACTTGAAAAGGCGAGTGTCTTTAAAACCTCGTTCCCAGGCAAGAGGAAGGACTCTGGGAACGAGGTTGGTGTCTTCACTATTTTGCTACGGGCGCTCCGTTTAGTGTCATTTTTTGTGCACACGCCGTCGCCAGAAACTAAAAACTAAAAGAAAAAGAAAGGAAACATAACCATTTAAACAATTATTTTAAAAAAACACATGCTCTTTAATCAACAAATTTCTTTTTAAAACGGTTTTCAGTCCACCACCGTCAACCTCGAGCAAGAAGAAACAAAAGGAACGGGAAGATCCGATCATGTCACGACAGAATCCGGCGAGGAGACGACAGATCATGGACTCGGACGAAGAAATGGGACCGAAATCGGTAAGCTCCGGAGACAGTGAGGCAGTTCGTGTAAGTCTTTGTTCTATCTCTCTCGTCTTTTAATGTTACTGACATCATAGTTATTACATTTGTTTGTTTACTCCACGCAGAGAGACAAACTATAAGTTAGCACTGAAGTTAACACTAGGGCCTAAACTCGTCAGGACGTTGTCGGACCTCGATTACGTTGGTTCATTGTTGAGATAGTACGCCGTTAAAAATTAATGCAAATCAGTTCCCAGATGTTTTATGACAACATTTAGTGTTAAATGGATGCCGGGGTGGGGAGAAGAAGGACTTTGTGGTACTGACAAAGATGCTGGTCGTATCTTTTAGAGATAAAAATGCTGTTTAGGATGTGGCCGTTAGGCAGTCACTATATCGTGACTTGAGCTACGCCCCTCTCCTCACCCCCTAAAATGATGATGATGATGATGATGATGATGATATAGATTTTGGTAACGTTCTGTTGTCTGATTTAAAATTTATTACGAGCATCCGCTTTACATTGGTATTATTGATTCGGCCTTCCCCTCCTCCGCCGGGAAGGGGAAAAATGGTTTGTGGTATTCGAGTCCATGTGGAAACAAAAACAGCTTGTTGAACAGTTTTGACTTTTCCACTTGCAGCAGTTATCAAAGCTAACTGTTGCAATTAATATAAAAAGAAGATAACGATTAAATAATTATTATATAGGTCTTTGGAATTTCAGTAATCGGTAATAAATAAATAGATAAGTTGAGTATTCTAAATCCGGTTTACACCATAACAAAACGCTTGATCAATATAATTCTAACATCCATCCTAAGAAACTCCTCTAGTTTCTTCCTCTCTCAAGGCCTTATCGGCGCATTCTTCGTTTCCATGGATACATAACTCTTATCAGTTCTCTCTTTTTCTCTACCTTCAGAAAGTATTCCGTTTCTTCTCACGGAAGCATAACCCACAAACAGCTCTTCTGGTTCGTTATGCTGTCTGCTTTTTCCTTGGCGGTCTTGTTGGACTTATTCCCTACCTAGTTTTTGTCATACAACTCTGTAAAGGTTTGTCTGCTTACTTTAAATCTTTATTTGACTTCCCTTGGTCTGCTTCCCTGCCTGCCTGTCTCTCTGTCCGTCCGTCTGTCCGTCTGTCCGTCTGTCCGTCTGCCTGTCTGTCTGTCGATCGGTCTGACTAACTGACTGACTGATCGAATATCTGTCTGTTCTTTGTGTCTGTCGACTGACTTTCTATCTTTCTGCATTAAAGACTGTCCCTGTCTGTCCTTCTGACGGTCTGACTGACTGATTGAATAACTTTCTGTCTGTTTGACTGACTGGCTATCTCTGTCTGACTGACTGAGTGAATTTTTGCCCATCTTTCTGTATGTCTGTCCATCCATCATTCCTTCCTACTTCCTGTTTCCCCTCCCCTTTGCTTTCTTCCTTCTTCTAACTTTCTTTTTCTCTGAGAACCAAAAAAAGTTCTGAGTCAACTTTCTCTTTAACAGTTTCTTGTGACACTCACTGTTCACAGCTAATTTAGAAATAAGAAACCCTCATCTTCCTTCGATAAATGGATATGTCAAATCTAAAGACGGGCCAAAAAGTGAGGCAATTACTCCACATAATGCTATCACCAGTGAATCAGCCATAACGAAAGGTACTCAGATTGGTATGTCGATAAACTTTATTAAATATATTCCATGTTGCCGTGCGTCTGTTCAGTAATAGATCACAGAGGACGTCATAATGAGTCAAAAAAGTGGCACACGAGCCATTAGGCGAGTTTGACACTGATGTTTATCTTGCACACTTAAGTTTCAGAAGGGTATATGAAAATAAATAAAGAGTGTTTTTATTCAGGCTTGGGGCTCTAGGGCGGGCCCTATCAGTCTTGATTCCTTTTAAATATCAGGTGCAAGCAAAACACCGTTAAAGCAGTTTTCAATTGAGAGTCGTAAACCCAAACCCAAGGTAATGACTTTAACCAATCGCAAAGGACACAGACAATCCAGTGAACCAATCAAAACTCGAACTAAATGCATGCAGGTGACGCGAAGAGTGGGTGTGCGCGGGAGTCACGATTAGTTTTGCTTTTACTCCTGATTGGATGAAAAAGTAGCGCGAGTTTTTTTTTGAAGCCGATCGTGTAGCGTAGTTGATGCAAAACCAATTACCTGTCGACAATCAAATGAAAACCGCTCTAAACATTTAAATGTAAGATGTATACCATTAACTTCTCGCTATTCTCTTTATTGTGGCAGGAATAAACTTTACAACACCGTTCAATGTTACTTCAACGGGTCCCTCGACACCTCGCCCCACGAGGATGGTAAAAACAGAGAAAAAAGGTGAGCACAAAATTATTTGAATCGGCACGGCTCCCCAGATATCAACCTTCCATATTCAGGAATGAAAAACTTTAAATAATCTTTGTTTTCTCCCCTTTTTTGTTAAGGAAAATGCCGGGGGGGTTTATTGTTTTAGTTGTGGCAAGCAACCATCTTTTTCGTATAACTTTCGAAATTCTACTTGGAAAATTCCTGTAGTTCCCTCTTTTCGCCACAGCCAGTTTATCTGAATCTAGAGCATTTCAGAGTCATCAATTTTTTGGGGGAAGAATTTTACTTGTCACAAATTTCTCAGTCGTGTCTACGTTTCCATATTTTCTTTCAGCCGAGGGAACCGGAAATGACGACATCTCTCTCCAATGTCCTGGAACATTGAAGGTCATACGCGTCAGAGCGTTTGGAATCCCTGGGGACAACGAAACTGTTGCGGATTTTGACAAACATTGCCAAGCTAACCTCGGCCAGATTGATGGGACGAACGTGTGCATTGTAAGCCTAAAACGAGTTTACAAGACCAGTTACCCGCCGTTTATAAAGACGTTAGTTACGTTTACCTGCTCGTACACCGAGTTCGCCAGCTAGCAATGGTCGAGAAGGAATGGGGAAAAGATTGAACGACACTCCTGCACGTGATGAGCACGTGACTGGTGAAAATAACGTCATCGTTGGCTCAACTTCTTTATTAAGAATTAAATTACTTTAGACCTGGGCCTAGATGCCGATTAAGGCTAATCCAGAATCAAAAAGTAATCGAGGTTTTAATTACTCCTGATTTTACTAGTAAAGTTTTGCAGAGTTGGACAATATTTTACCTCGAAACTGAAGAACAAAAAGACTATTTACAAATAACCCAACTGAGAAAACGTAAATCAAAAGTCATCTTTATCTTGGATTAGTTAATTTAGTAATTGTGTATCCTCGTCCAGAAACAACCTAATAGTATATTACTGCTAAGAAAATTATCCCATTGTGATTGGCTGGTAGCTGGCTAATTTCGCTTTCGTTGTAATGTCTGAACTCAATGCATATTAATGCATAATTTTTGTCAGTCTTAATACTAATGAGTAATCGTATGAAAGTTCAAGCAATTCAGGATTAACACTACTTGTGATATTTAAAAATTCTCCTAAAGGTTCCTGCAATGTTGAGAAAATTTTTAAATGTTACTGGTGGTATAGTTACCTGCACAGCTCTGTTATCATAATAGGAGTTCATTGATATGGCTGGATATTTAGAGGAGATGAGGTTTGAGGAATTTACTACATGTTTATAAATACAAATCGACGTAGATCTACATCACGAGAATGTACAAACGACTTTAACTGGGAACCCAAATGAAGAGTTATAACTAATGTATTTGTAAAAAAAAGAAATAATGATTTTAGCCAATAAACCTATTGAGCTATATTTGCTATAGATCTGGCTTCGGATCTCGAGTCGCTACGATGATTTGCCCTAGCCTGTTCCAGGCTCTCGGTCAGTGGGAACGATCGAAAAAGCGGACGGGCGACGAGCGGGGTCTGGTAAAGAAAAAGGGAGAGGTCAAGAGAGCCTGTAAGCATTGTTTTAAATACTTCATCCCGGTATACCACTGAGCTCCTGGAATACCTGTGATTGGTTACTTTTGACAGTTTAAATCAACACCTTGTCTGTTTGTCTGAAGCCAAGTGACGCTTAACATGGCGAGCGTGTTACGCGCACGTAATTTCTCCTTTTCTCTCCTGATCGTAATTAAGTTCCACCGGATCAAGTGAAGGAGAAAATGCTTCGTATAAAACCTCAAAAAAGCTATCAGTCATGTCATCTGTTATTTTGTTTATCTACTTAGGCGACTGGGAGGGTGCAAGCGAAAACCCACATATGGTGAGACCCCGAGTGTCCCATTTCTTCGCGTGAGATGACTTTCATGCACACTCGCGTGTTCGCATCCCGGAACTAACCCCGTTAACAACCTTAACAGGCTACCCGGAGTGCTATTTAGCCTGATTGACTATTTAAAACCTTGACCGACTGCTGGTCATTTAGTTACTTCGAATATTTTAACAGTCCTCTGGTTTTCTTACAAGTTTGCGTACCTTGAGCAGACATCAGCAAAGACGCTTGGCCCAGGCTATAGGTTTCTCTTTTCAGGGAAATTCTGCGCGGAACATGAACGTGTAAGTCTCCTACGTGGGCTCGCCACGCTTTCCTCTCTCAGGAAAGATTGCGTGAGAGGCCAAAGAGGAACTGTGGCAAAGGATCGAATCCCAAACATATGCAAGGTGTAAAGTGGAAAATTTGTATACCTTGTATACCTTTTAATCTTTGCCAGTTTTGTTGTTCTGTTTGTTGGAAACGCGCGGCAAAATAGAGTTTTGTGACTGGATGATATGAATACTAAAAGTTGTAACTGAGTAAGAAAAGTCATGGCTGTTCGACTATAAGCACTATCGATGTTTGGCATTATTAAGAACAGGTGCACAATACGTACCTGTGTCTGCTACTGTTGAATTTGTGCGGAATTATGGACTCTCGATGTGAAGCTTTTAACTTATGCTAGAGATATAGTTTAACTGAAAGTGCACTGGATCTGGTCCAGGTCTTCATCGACCTCCCTTGGTAGGGGTGTGCGGCCCGCTTCCCAAAACCCTTACCCTATTTATGACCAAAATCTGCGATTTTCAATGCCCTATTTATGACCTGACCTTAAATCAATGTCCTGTTTCAGACCTGCCTTAAACTTAGTTCCCTAGTTCAGACGGACGTTTAAGGCATCACGAAGGGCTTTTTTGTTGATCGGTCTTATCGACAAGGACTGATAATGATGAAGAAGTAGCTTCTTCTAAAAAACATACGCAATCAAGACTAGAGCACAAAAACCATACCCTATTTATGACCAACACGGCTGAAAAACCAGCCCTTTGGAGCCGCACATACCTGTATAGCCCATATAAGGGAGTGCCCTCTCCCCCCTCCGGGTCATCAACATCAAAGTAAAAGGACCAGCCAGTTGATACATCACTTTAGGAAAAAAGTAATCCCACGGAGTATATATTTTTTAAATTCCTTCATTTCATTTTTATACTTATGCACTGTATACTTTTGTTGTTAAACCATTAAGGTATGCACTTATATATCCCTATTTAACTTATGGTTGCGTACTGTGGGGTAATAATTACGAGGCTCCATTGTCACAATTGGTGAGACTACAAAACAAAGCTATTAGAATAATCAACAATGTGCCACTTCGTGATCATATTACTCCCCATTATGTAAACCTTGGTCTTATTAAGCTTCCTGACATTGTTAAACTATATACCTGCCAGCTATCATATGACCACTTAATTGATGAAAAACCGTCTAATTACACCTTATCTCTGGTATCTGAGCAACATAACTACGTTACTCGAAGTGCATCCCTACAACACTTAAATCCCGGTTTCTCCAGAATGAATATAAGGAAATTTTGCCCCACTGTTATTGGATGTTACTATTGGAATGACCTTCCTTTATCTATATACGTAACTTAGCGACTAGAAAACGTTTTTAAAAAGCACTCTTCCAGTATTATTTTGCTCAGTATTAATTAATTCATACCTCTTCCTCTCCTATGTTAAGTTAACTTTTTTACCTAATTATTATTGTCAATTAAACAAGGGCATCTAATTAGCTTGCTATATTTTTGCCCTTTTCCATTTCTCCTCTTACTTGTTTACTTTATATTTATCTTTGTAATTTTAGAATGGAATAAATAAATAAAATGAAATGAAATGAAAATGAAACGTAAACGGTTAACAGGGTTTTCTCGTTGGAAATCTGGCACAAACGTGTTGCGCCCACAATCATTATTTTCTGCGGTAATAAACATTCAACAACACAGGGACGGGAGGGACGGGAGGTCGACGGGAGGGAAGGACAGAGGAGGCCCGGGTGAGGAGGAGGCGAGGAACCGACAACTCCTGGCCTGTTGCGCCCAAGGCCCGAATGTCCACAGAATGAAAACAGGAGTCAGAAAAACATCAGGTTTAATCAAAAGACTATTAGCGATGGCTTTTGCTAGAAGAGCAAAAGAAACTCCTGACGATACCTTGGAACAAGAATTCCCGAGATGAATGAACCTCCTCTGAGACGTCTGGACGAGAGAAGGCGACGATGCTATCAAATGAAGACAGCGTACGCGTCTCTTTAGTCGGGTACGTACTTGAAGAAAGGCGGAAAATTCTATTTTGAGACTCTGTTGTTTAATTTAATTTTATTCATGCTGGTGATAAATATACATGAACAATGGGGAAATGTAAGCTTTCTCTGTTCTTTGTAAATTCGATCTTGTTAGTTAAACGATGCATCATAGGTCTTCATAACTAACATAGCAAAAATTACTTTCTCTGCGAAAAAAATACCAAAGATAAAGCACCCCAACCTTTGTGAATACGGTTTTCTCCCATACTTGACAGCCGGTTTTCGTTGTATAGACAGGCTAAAGCCCTGTTCCCCACCAAAAATTCCCAGAAGTGACACCTACCCCCCCCCCCCCACCATATAATCTGCACCACTTTCCACCCCTCCCCGGGTGCTGAAAAAGGGTTTACTATAAAACAAGTGAACAACGCTAACCATCGTTGAATATAATCTTTCTATTTTTAATAGCTTTTATATTACTGTTAAAACAACTTCAGATAAACTTACTACATGTATGTTTTCCCTGAATTTACTATGACCAATAAATATTATAGCAAAATATTTGAAACTTGTGGACATAAACGCATAGCGACACTGTATGGAACAATGAAAAAATAGTGACATTTTTGAGAATAATGCAATCTGTTGTGTATATGAATTCTGGGTCAACTTATAAATACACAGTGTCAGAAGCTTTTTTTTTTACAGCAATAGCTTTAGAGAAGTAACCTTAACACACCAACTTAACTTGTATTCACTCAGTAACAAAAAAATTAATTTAAAAGAAAATTTATGAAATAAACATGATCCTGTTCAAACTACAACTGGTTGAAAGTAGTTGAAAATATAATTCTAAATCCAGGGAGGGGGGGGGGGGGGGACTCTCATGAAAAAGTCGGGGAGGCTCATCGGAAAATTTGAATTAAACCCCTAAAAGAGACCAATCCGGGTGCAGCTGGAGCTTTATTTGACTCCTAAAAGGTACCTCTTAAAACGGAATAGGCTCAATTAAGGGCTGTTGTTCAGGAAAGGAGCCTGTGCTAGTAAACCAGACTCGAGAGACCAGGAGAAATCGAGCCTAAAAATGGAAAAAAGAGCATGCCTTGTATTACTATTTTTCCAAGTTCACCCTTAAAGATACTCTGTGAGCTAAACATAGAAATGTTTCGACATGAACAGCCTAAGTGAGACCAGAACCCTTGATTTATACCCCTAAGTGAGACAACAAGCATCCCTGACCTTTTCATATGGGACTCCCCATCCTGGGTTCTGAGTAAGGATTTGCATCTAGGAGAAATAAAAGCCTTCATCCCTTGAAACACTCGTTATCAGGCACCTATGGCTGGTGAGAGTTCCCACAGGGGAGAGCATCTCTTTTTCTCCAAAACATCACTTGTTTTATTCAAATTGAACATTTGTCTGTTTCTTACCATATCAATACTATTAATTTTGTTACTACGTACTGCAAATTAAATCTTGTTGGTTCTCGAGTTCTTTGAAAACTTTTAAAATCAGTATTGTATAAGTATTGTTGCATATTGTTAATAACAACAGTACAACCAAGATAAGTTCAATACAAACCACAACTTTAGATTTTTTCCAAGTAAATAATTAACTCTGAAGAAGAATGACGACAAAAGAATATTTTAATAATGATTCAAACTTGCAATCATGCAGTATAAAAGGGATAGCACCTTTTACCAAGGCATCTCACTTTCTATTAACATGTTTTGTTTTTGCTTTTGTTTTTTCATTCTTTTAACATCTTCTTCAACTTTCTAAAACTCATTAATAATTCATTAAGTTTAAACAAAGGAAATCATGACTGTGACAGTGTTTGGATATCTGATCTTAATGGCATAGATTTTTATGATTTTATTTCTCCATTTTCTTCCTTGCTGCTTTTTTTTCAATGAAACTAACTCTAAATCGTTATCAGGAGCTAACTTGAAAGAATGTTGCAGTTACTTTATCAGCTGGGCTTCAATTACTTTCCTTATTATTTTCTCTAATCAACCTGTAATCAATATAATACTTCTCCTGCAATTAATCTAAGTATGAGTCAATAAAGATCATTTAATGCTTGTTATTGGGATAAATACCGTATTTTTATGTTTCCTGTAATATAATGACTTATATTAATAACACATGTTCTATTGCCAAGAAAGGTGCCCTTTTATACTGCTTGCTTTTGTTAAAAATAAGTTAAAAAATTGATGTTGCATGAAAATAAAATAAATTTACATTTAATACTATGTGATGTTCTCAACTTCAAGCAAATATAAATACTAAATAATACGGAAAATGTCCTGCTTATTAATTTCTTTAAAAATTATTTTAATTAGAAGAATTACTATACAGATAAGGAGTAAACTTACTTCATGTAGTTAAAAATATCACAAAATATATATTACACCTTTATTTATGCCTTACTAAATTAACTGTATTTTTCACCGAATGATATTGACAGAGTACTTCAGAAAAATATTTCGCTAAGCATGGCTCAAAATGAGCCTCTTCCTGTCTTAGACATACTTTCACTCCATTAGGGTCTTGAAGTGAAATTCTACTGTGACTTATAGGCCATATTTGTATTTGCAGCATTAGACAGGAACTAGCTTGCAACTGAGGCTAATGCAAGGAAACTTTTCAGATGGAGGGGTTTGTGGAATAAAGCTCTAAGTGACTTTTGGAAAATTTTGAGTTAGCTAGGATTGAATTACCTTCAAGCAATTTTCCCATTTTACTTTGAACTAGTAAGAAGAACTAGTTCTTCTTACTAGTTCTTTTAAGACAATGATGAATACCAGAGTAAACTATAAAAAATTCCTGGGAGGTATTTCAATCTTAACTAACTCAAAATTTTCCAAAAGTCGCTTGGGGATTTATTCCATGTACCCCTTCAAATGCAAATGCTACTACCCTGAGTAAGCCTCCATCACAAACTAGTTCAAGTTGAGTCCAGTACTGAGGACACGAATATGGCCTATTCACTGGAAGGCTTATGAGTGGTATTTTCATGTGGTACAGAAGATGTTTTCATTAAATGTATTTGTAATTTCAGTCTTGGAAGTTAAAGGACTAGAGAAAGTTCAGCTTAAATGCAATAATTTTCTTAATATGCAAATTAAACCGTCACAATATATCTATTTCACTGTTACTGTGATGTAGCTAATGTAGATCTGAAAATAAACTTGACAGTAAATTAAGGCAAAATTATACCTTAATTATTGTGGAAATTTTACCTAGTGGTATTAAATCTGTAAAATTTGGAAGTTTAAGGAGCCTTTCAGCTTTCTAGTAAACATTCTGGATTAAAATAAGTTTACAGTCTAAATAGGTTTGTCTTAATTGGTTCTGCTTTATCAATAAAGCAGTACAACTCCATAATTTTCCAGAGACCTTTTGAGCAGATCACAGTAGAAACTAAACATAACCAAAACCTAAAACAGTACAATATAAGTTTCTAGTACCTACCTGCAGGGTATTAATCTCGAGCCTTTACAACACATTTTTTGTTTAAAAATCTTTTGTCAATAGTTCTGTTTACTGAGCTAAGCATGCCTGGGCAAACTATAGTAGTTATATATTATGTAGCAAAAGTCATTTATGATTGTGACATACTTAAATTTTCATCCTTATCGTTATGTTGATACCTGCCATTTTCATGAGAGCTATTATTTTGTGGGAATATGTTATCATCATGGGACCTTCCATTGTCATCGGGGGCATCATTTTGTGAGAACATTTTATCATCTTCCTTAATGCCATGCCGTGTCACCATATGCTTCTTTAAATTATGACCAATGATAAATTTACTGCCACAAAGTTGGCATTGAAATGGTCGCTCGCCAGTGTGGCAGCGGACATGTGCCTTCAGCACATTGGAGCGTGCAAAAGTCTTCCCACAGTAGACACACTTGAAAGGCTTGACCTTTTGATGAATTGCTAAATGCTGGTTTAAGTTGCCACTCAAGTTGAAGCCCCATCCACAAATTTTGCAGATGTAGGGTCGATCTCCAGTGTGTGAGCGTTTATGACGTAGTACAGAGTTCGCAGAGTCAAACTGCTTGTGACATATGTCACAGCTATACTCCTTCAAATCCATGTAGTGCGTACCAGAGTGAAGATGATGAGAAGTTTCCATTTGGTTATCATGATCCTGAGAAGCACCAACAACATTAACAACTCGTGGCATCTGAGAGGAGCCCGGATGTATTTCCTGTGAATTGGCATGGCCTTTTTGTGAGCTTGTTGGCATGACATTCTGCTGACCAAGTGAAAATCCCTCCACAGTTGAAATCACTTCTCTACCTTCTCTTTCAGAACTGACACCTGAACGTGAATGGTACTCTTTGCTATTTTGTTCAGGTGAGAGATTGTTCGACAAGGGAACAACTTCATTAGGTTCTGTTTTGACCTGAACTGTGTTCTGTAAGACTACTATTGGTGCTTGTGTACGAGAACACTGTGTTTCTTCATTGTCTACAACTGAACCTTGTCTATTGTTTCTATGTGAGCCTTGGGCCATAACTGGATGGTTCTGAGGAGGACTGTTCTCTGAACCAACAAAGTTCGTATCTGAGTCATTCTCTCCACCACTCGTCTCCCTTGAGTCACTGTGGATGTCTATAAGAGCTGGATGTCCCTCGCTGATGGCAGGACTTGAACCATTTGTTGAAGAACTTTCTAGGGTGGGAAAATTAGCATAACTTATTGAATCCTCTACTGAAAATGCTGCCACAGCATCACTGCCATGGTTCTCTCTGTGTTGGGTGACCACTTCCATGTCCTCTCCAGTATCTTCCATAGAGGGCCTCAGGCTTCCGTTTTCTGTGCTGTCACATAAGCCTGGTGAGCCGACAGTTTCCGAGTGTCTTGCAGGGAGACCTACTTCTCCTTGCTGAAGGTGCGTTCCATGTATAACTTTACCGTTGAGACCAAGACCGGGACTAGAGCTGGGAGACATCTTTCGAGGAATGACTGATTTTCGAACTGTCTTCTTGCGACGTGATATGGAAAGAATGCTTGAGCGAGAAGGGAAATGGCTTTCATCCCTTCTAGCTAACAGTAGTGAACTGCTGCTGTTATCTCTGTTATTTGCAGAGGTTTTAGTGTTACCTTCGGGCGAGATGCTAACTGTGAGAGGTGTTCCGTGATTGACAGGTTGTCCCACTTGTGCTTCAGTTAATGATGTCCCTTGAGACGGATCAACAGGCATTTTTGAAAAGGGTAACCTTGTCAAGTTTGAACATTTTCCATCAGAAAATAGTGTGCTGTTTGTTGCTTCCCTGGTGGCTGGTTGAGTTGAATTTCTTGAAGGTTCTAGTTAGGGAGTGAAAGTAACATTGGTTTAGATCCAGGATACAGGACCTGCATGAAAACCACCTAAGGCTGATGTGGCTTCCTCACTAAATATTGTAATTTTCATTTACAAAGTTCAGGATACTAAGCAATGTAAGTTGCCAATGACTAATTTAGGTGTCAATAAAACAGTATCAATAACTAAAAGCCAGTGTACAGTAGTACAAAAGTACAGTAGTTTTAAATTTCAGATAGTTTATCCTAGTCCATGGACAAATGCCAAACATGTCAGCATCAAAACATGCACTCTGTCATGCAGAGCAAAAGCCAGTCACCAAGCTCTTAAGTTATTGATACATTTGGCCTCTAGAGCATTTAAGAAAGCTTTACTGTTGGATAACAGTTGTTAATCTCTATATTCTGTAAATGCCCTAACAAAAACAAGTCAAGCTTTGAGTGATCTCTACAAGACAGCCAAGTTATTTTCAAACTAGTTTGTAATCAAAATAAACATCAGGCTAGATTTACTGTTTAGAAGGTTTCATGACCAAATAAATGATAAAGTGTATTCACCATGAGTGATTATTTCATATTTTGCCTCTTCAAGCGGAGACTGATCGAGTGTCAAAACACAAGGTAAAGGGTCATCTGTATCTGGCCTTAGTGCAATAACTGTGCCTTTATTTCTGGGATCAGCTTGATAAAGCAATTTGATGACACTCAATGTAGTCCCTCGTTCAACTCTAAGAATTGGTTGACCATTCTTGAAAAGTAGAACCTGCAGGAAAATAGTAATAATTATTGTCACATAGGCAGCAAAACCACACCATCAAACTCATTTTAAGTGTGGATCACAATCGCATGGTTCAGTGAAAGATGCTCATGGAGTGAGCAGAGTTAACTTTGCTTTGACAGAGAAATTCATTTCTGTTGGCAATGTTATAAAACAGTTGATTCATGTTGTTAATGGTGCACCATCGAGTTAAGATGCACTTGGGGAAGTGCACTTGGGAGAGCTCTAAATGAGCTAGAGAGAAGAACTCAAGAAGCTACTGTAGAGTTGCTTTCTGTTGCGCCTCTCGCAACTCATATTCTTCTTTCGTACTCTCCAAATTTCCTGCGTGTCAGTGTGGTAAAGAAGTAACCCTATATTGAACGAGTTACCTGATAGAATATGTCATTATTACTTGTGACCTGTTACTATTGGGAAAGAAGAAAGCCAATACGCCCTTTCCAGCTAAGCCATCACGTGACCTATTTTTCATAAAATTATGGGCTACAACTTAAAGAATGCCAGAAATGGAAAGAGCGCATTGAAAATATCAAAATGGCCAAGTTTGAGGCCCCCATCATTAAAGAAGGAGATTTTATGATGCTCCAAATTTTTAAAAGAATAAGAAGATTTGTGTGGAAAACGTTGTTGGAGAGCAAAGCCTTGCTCTCCAGCAACATTTTCCATACAAATCCTCTTAATTTTCTGAAAATTCAAACAGTCATATAAACTTACTCTTTAATTCCACGGGCCTCAAACTTGGCCATTTTGGTATTTTCGATGCGCTCTTTCCATTTCTGGCATTCTTTAAGTTAAAGCCTATAATATAAAAATTTTATAGGAAAAATTTGGTCACGTGACCCCAGCTGCAAAGGGCCAATTGGACTTTGCCCACCCTGAGAAAACTTGCTCTGGCAAAATTTGTCTTACTACAGAACCAAACCAATAGCTGAAAAATGACATCAGCAATTTTCTTGTTTGGAAGTTTTGAAAGAAAATGAGGGTTTAAATTTTAACTTTTAAGGTACCCTGAATACATGTCCAATAAAATAATCCTGTTACATTAGTGAAATATTTATTACTAAAAGTGCTCTAAACTTCAAAATTATTTAGTGTCATTCCCAACTTTATGAATAAATTAAATTAGGATAAGTGGTCTTGTGATGATGTACAGCGTATAAATTATACTGAATTCCAAAATTCCTGTTCTGGTTAATTTTTGGGTATATCTTGGTTAGACTGGGTGTTAAATTTCATGTTTCGTAGTTTACCTGAACAAAACAAAACAATGCAAAACAAAAATACATCATATCGTTAACAATTAACAAGAACTAAATCCCATTTTTGGGATCTTCTTGTATACGTTCTGCCTTACTACGCGTGAAAGAACAATGTTCAGTTAGGCTTGTAGTAACAAGGAAATACTGGTTACATATTACATTGCTACAACACGTTTGCCAATCGGCTAGTTTCTATTTAATAAGGTAAGATCAATTTAATTTAGAAGTTGAAAACAACAACATTTTCAGTTTCGATTGTCTGCTCTCCTCTTATTCGAAAGCCTAATCTACTTGTCGAACTGAATGACTGAATACTGAATATTTATAAAAAGAATTAAAATAACCCCACCACGCGCGCTTTCAAAAGTACTACATTCGAGAATGAACGATCCCCAAGTAATTCAACTCCTGCAAATTACGTAAACATAAGATCATCAAATGATAAAAATATTGTCTTTGACACAAAATAGTTAAACCTCAAAATAAGCCCTTAATTCGAATGAAAAGTACTTGCGAGCACGTTAAAATCTATGACAATTGATTCACACATTTTTGTTTGTGAATGAAAACGTGACTTCTGTCATAACTCGAAGACGAAAATGGTATTTCGTTTAACTCAAAATCTCTTAACGTTAGAAAAGTTGGTGGAAAAACGTAAGTTGTAAGAAAATGAAGAAGATCGTGACCTTTACCTCATTTTGTCGAAGTTGAATACGTGAGAACTCGGACGCCATGATAAAATATAAACTGAACAAAACATTTCCCAGAAATCTTTTCCCGGTCTTTATGAATGACACGACAAAATATTCTCAGTAAGGAGGAGTGGGGGAAATATATCTCATGGAATTAGCCAAGAAAGTGAAAGTAAATGCGTTATTTTGTACGCAGCTTGCGTCTTGGCTGATATTTGAATAGTTTTAAAACAATCATATATTTATAGGCTTCATCAAAAGAGCAGAAACGAAAATAAATGGTGTTCAGCGTACACGGTCCCACCCTAGCCAGTAACGAACAATCCTTCGCTGGCGCGCGCTTCGTGAATTCAACTTTCTCTCAGGACGGAAAAAATTATGTCGTTCTTTTCTGAGGCAGAACATAGGTTTTTACCAATTCCAGAGGATGGCAGAATCGAAACGAAATCATTTTTGGATGCTGCAAGTGAAGTAGTTCCATTTTTCGGTGAGTAAGCTTTCTTGTAAGCTAAAATTCATCAATTCATTCATATTTGCAAATCTTATGGTCTCCGAGCAAACATCACTGCCTGCGTGTCAATTGTATGTCATTATTTTTTAGTAATGATTTATTTCCGCGTCTTGCCTATTCCTAGAATTGATTTTTTAAAGTATATTTTTAGTTCGAAATTCAGTGAGTTTGAGATTTAAGCACTGAGCTCCCCATGATCATGATATTTGACAGAAATATTTCACACTCGCACTTTGTCCGAAATTTTTGCTTTCGCAACTTATTCAAGCTTATGTAAAGGAAATCAATCTTGATCAATAAAATTATAGATATTCCTTCCAAGCAGTATAATTTTTATGGTTGGGTTATCATTTTTTATGGAATTTAAAACTTACTTTTGGGTACTGATTTCAAAATAGATCAAGTATCAAGCTTGCCTTCAAGTCTTATTTTATGAGTAATTTAACCTGATATTTATTGAAAAATTAGATTGCGAGCTTAAGTTTTCTTTCAACTGATAGGAGGTGAGCCAATAGACATGAACAGAAAAGGGTTAATCAAAATAGTAAAAGTTTTGTAGATTGGTCACATGACCTGGCTCTCTCATTTCAGGGCACAGAGGTTGTTGTTCTTCATCTTTCAGCCCCATGTCTCCTTTGAGGGCACTTGCAAATTGTCAAAGCCTCTCTCTGTACCAAGCAATGGGCCATATTTGTATTTTCGGTGTTACCTTGCAATTAAGGCTCATGCAACAGAATATCGTTAAAAATAGGTTAATGCAATTTACATTTAAAAAGACTTGCTGCAGTAGCCTCAGTTGCAAGCTAGTTCCAGTCCAGTACTGAGAATAAGGATAAGACAGGGCTGTCATTAAGAGCCGGTAGCCGACCAAAACAGCCAGCTACCGGCCAATCTTCTGCTGTCTACTTCCAGCTCACTTTACCATTAATCTGACGAGAAAAACATAAAAGAATGACAAGATCCCACAAAAATATTGCAAGACATCCATTTAAAATGTCTGAGTCAAAGAGAAAATGCATTTCAACAGTTCTAAGTTTGTTTACCTTTCTCATGCACAATGAAAGCAGTAAAGCAGTAGGAGATTGAATGGTCGCGAAATGCTTGGAACATTTTCAAAGAACTGGATCCTAGGCATGCATATGTGGCAAAATGGCATCCTTGCCAAAGAAATTGAGGCAGTCCTCTTTTAGTACATTTTTTCACTCTCAGCTGAGTGAGCAGAACTAAGCTGATTATATATAGGAAGGATTTTCTGTTGGAGACCAAATGCTGACTGGAAAATGCATCTCTGAGGATCTAAATTTCAAAATTTTCTGGGAGGGGACATGCCCCCTTCCCCTAGCGAGGCATGCGCTTTCAGTGCTTGAAAAGTAGGTTACCGCCTACTTTCCAATTTGGGACAAAACTTATTGACAGCCCTGATATGGTCTATCAGTGTTTGTGAAAATTCCTGATAAATGGATTTAGACTCAGAGATTTAAGATGGGATCTGATGTTTCTGAGACCCAACATTTTCTAGGAACTATGCCTAACTTGAGAATCATCCACATCCATGGAGAAAAATGAAAGTTAAATGATCTAGAGCATTCCCAACACTTTATCAAAATCTTGTTTCAAGATGCAAGGTTGGACTATAGGAATGAAGGGTTCAAAGTAGGCTTGTTCATTGGCTTTATTCAACATTGATTGTTCATTCTTTTCCAGATATTTTAGGACCTAAAGCCTTTGCACCAGTTAAGTCAGACATCAATGGTAACATTAAGGTAATGTGATGCTGCTGTTTTTGTCTGTAACCCAATCTTTTACTTGGATGATATGGTGAAGTAGAAAAAAATTGGTTTGCTTTGTCACCAGTTATGTTTTAGTTCCACAGCTAAGTTCCAGGACCATAAATCCTCGATTTGGCGTCCCCCTTGAATAAGCGCCCCCTTTGAAAAAGCGCCCCTCCTATTGGCTGAAATTTAAAATAAGCACCCCCCTCCCAGTCAGGCCACGATTTGGGGAAAATTAAATAAGCGCCCCCTTGAATAAGCACCTCCATCTTCTCTTAAATTTGAAATAAGCACCCCGGGCACTAATTCGAGGATTTACAGTATTTTAAATCTTATTTCAAAAGTTTTCACATTGTACCGCATGAAAATGAGAATGAGCAAGTATTTGTTATTTACCAGAATCAAAATTTGTGTGAATTTCACAGAACTGTTTTGAATTTCCATATAGGACTTTATATTTTATTCACATATTTTTCTGGAAGGATTAGAGGGTGACAGAGCTCATACATGTATTGGGAGAGCTCATATGTATGTTCAAGGAGATCTGTTACATTATCACCAAGATTGGTAAAAACCAGGTAATGCCAACCTGTTCAGCTCTGAAAGGAATTGCAGGGAAAATTTTAAAAAATGTTAAAAACTATTGCAAAGCAACAACCAGCAAAAGAATGCAAACCTGGTACCACAACATCTTTCAGTGGTTTGTTACAGATCGTGACAGATCAAGAAAAAACTTCTAGTGTAATATTAATGACTGTGGTGGAAGAGAGAGCTATCTCTGTGGTAAAATGTAGCCATCTGTGTAATAGCGAAGTTTCAAACTTACTAGTTAGTTTAGAACTAGTTAGTATAGTACTATGCTGATTCAGCGTAAGATCCCATAGTTTTCTTTAATGTTGAGTGTTTAATAATGCCAGCATTTCATGCCACTACATTTCCCACATCAGATCCTGCCGGTTGGAAAATTTATAAGGAGTACCAACAAAAGATTTTTTCTTTCATATCATGCCAAGCACTGAAATCTACTCATTAGATAATGCTTTTCTTTACAGAAACTCCGAGAAAAATTTGGCCAAGATCCAGAAAAATATAAAACTCTACAAGGTATTGTAGAAAGTGAAATAGAGGAAAAGACGACTACAGCAAAGAACTCTGCTACTGATGCCTTGCTTTGGTTGAAAAGGTTAGTTGCATACCCCTAGTTGCTTCGTGCTACAGAAACCAGGATAAGCTCCACCTTGATAGGCCACTTGGCTCGTATGCAGACTCGTATGCTCCCAAATGTGTCATCTGCTGACAGAATTATTGCCTCTTTGTTAAATTTGCCATTTGGTCTCAATTTTATTTTGTTACCTCTTCATCCCTCAGGGCAATGCAATTTATCATCATTTTTCTCCAGGATGTTCTCACAGGAGAGCCTGATCTCGTAAAATGTGCCAAGAAGGCCTATGAGGGTTCACTAAAGAGATTTCACGGCTGGATGGTGCAAGGAATTTTTTCAGTAAGTTCTACTTCCCTGTGAACCTTAACAGCATTTGATATCTCTAGCTAGCCTCATAATATAGTTGACCATAGCAAGACCCAATTTATTGCCAGCTTAGTGAGTGGGGCCATTAACCTTGCCCCATCACACTCCTTCCTCCCACCTCTCCCTTGTAACAACAACTATTGATTAATTTTGAGCTGCTATGTATATTTGTACTTAACAAATTCAACATTTGCTTAGATACTCTTTAGATGGATATTGCTCACAATGCCATAGTTTGTGTCTACCCTGCTCGGTTGATAGATCTGGTATGCACTCCAGATTGTACTTGTTATATGACAACTAGATGACAGTCTTTGAAGTACTGTAAACTGCTGCTTGTAAGCCCTTCCCATTATAGGCCCAGCTACATGCACCTGTAAACCAAAAATACATCCGGTTATAAGCCCCCCTCTAGCTTTCCTTGTTTTGAATTTGTTTTATTATGATGTTTTAAAACTTTATTACAAATAAATGAAAAAAGACCTATTTTGATCAACATGTGCAGCTATAGCTCGTTTCAAAATGTTTTATTTTATTCTGGTTATAAGCCCGATCGGATATAAGCCCCTGCATTTATAAGCCCATCTAAAAACCTTTACAAAATTGTATAAGTCCAGGTCTTATAAGCAGAAGTTTACGGCATGCATACAAATGAAGGGGTGAATGGAAAAAGAACCTAAGTGACATCAGATAGACTGCCAGATTCTCCTTGCAAATTGCTTTTTGCTTTCTTCTATGAAAAAGGAGAACTCAGTATGAGATCAAGAGTCACCTAGGGCTTTTCTCCACGCATCCCTTCAAATATCTGAAGAACACACACAAAATAATCAGTCCAGTCTGAAACATTAGCATATGATTAAGGGTGAGTTTTTTACTGACAAAGATTGTGTTAATTTTGTTTTTGTCTAGCTTGCCATGAAGGCTGTCCCATATCGCAAGGACTTTATCACCAGCCTTGGTCGTGGAAAAGTCGATGAAGAAACGGTCTTAAAAGAAATGAAAGAATGTGTTGATCTTTTGGCTGCAAATATTGAGGTTATTGAGCAGTTTTATGGAAAAAATGACTTGGATAGTTCCAAGGTGGTATAAATTAATAGTCAGAGTAAACTTTTCTAAAGTTAACTTTGTCTATTTAGCTAACATAAATAATATTAATTACAGTAATTGTTAAAGGTGGTTGTTTGGGAGTGGGAAGGTTGTAGCTTTATTGGAAATGAAACAATTCATTTGTTAAAATACTGATGAAAATTCACAATACTGTATTTTAGTGATTGTTTGCAGTAGACTTCATTTTCTATCAGCCAGCAAGAGTATATTTTAGTTGAGACAGGTTCTTTAACATACTGTTATAGAGGCCCTGTTTACCAGTGGGATTGTGCATGTTCCAGAATTGATTTGAAACCTTGTCATGCCACAATTAACACAGATCTTTGAGGAGCTATGGCATGGTTTGTGCATCTTGAAAAGTTTAGCCTAAAGTTTTCAATTTTTCCGTTTGTAATCCACGCCAATCTTCTCCTTCCTCGACCATCCTCGTTCCTTTATGATTTGTTAGTATCTTGTATGTGCTTTTCTATTGTAGTTAACTATTATTTTCAGGTTTCCTTTAATTTAAAGGTAATTTTCTATGTGGCCAAAATAACTCAAAATACTGTGACTGGGCTCCTTTAACATTGCTGATGGAAATTCAACACAAGTGATGTCATTTGTTGTTGAGTCAATGCCCTCCATGTCGCTGCCTCAACACCATGTTCCTTGCCAAAACTTTACCCTAACAGGGCATCACTACAGGGTTACTGCAACTTCTTCTCTTTGCCATCTTCACTCCTCAGGGGAGCATAGGGCATCCACCGTGGCTTTCCAACGAACTCTATTTGGCATCTAGCCAACTTTTTCTCTTTACTATAAGAGTGACTTTTTCCTTGACAAAATTGTAAGGTAGTCACATATTAGCCATCCATGTTCAGTCATTACAGTAAAAATGCTGTTATGCCCATAACAGGGTCATCAAGAGTAGCCGCAGCTGGCGAAATCACCATCTACTGTACTTTCACGACTATCTACTCTCAGCTATTTGCAGCAAAATCAGCCAACTCCAACAATATTTGCCACCTACGTGGAAACTTTATAACAACCCTGCGCTATTAATTTACTTATATTCCAAGCCTTTTTGATAGGAGTGGAGACTGTCTTATAGAGAGAGAGCATCTGCTTCATAGACATAGTCATTTTTATGATAACTGCAGAATTTCTCGCGTGCTCATTGGCTAATTTTTATTGTCAATAAGCAGACAGACACATAAATTTATAATTTATGCGATGTGTCAAAGAGTGAGAGCAAACTGTTAGTGTAAAAAACAAATTGAAGTCAGTTTTTAATGTGTCTGTCTTGTTACTGACAATTGCCTCATGGATCCACAGCTACTTTGACAATGTTAGGACGAAATTCATGATCAATAACAGGACAGACATATGAAAAACTGACATCAATTTGTTAAATAGACAGTCATAGTTTATTTTACTTGATTGCACACTTGGCTATGGTAACAGTACGTCCCATAGACTTGATAGTCAGTTCCATAATTATATAGACTTGATAATCATCGCACGCATAGAAATAATGCAGGGCATTGCCATTTAATATTTATATTTATTTCTGTTTAAATATCACAATTGCAAAAGAACTTGGTAGTAACATAACTTATAAATAATTGTTGGTATCATAATTACCCATTCTTATGAAGAAAAGTATTTATATGTGGGGGGATAAGATTAATGTGTGCTAATTCAATGTTCTCCCTGAGAGTTTGAAAAAGCAGTGGAAATATTTTGGTTTGTATCTGAAAAAATTTTTTATACTATAAGAATATGCCATGCTTCATTTTGGAGTCCTGAAAGCATTTAAAGCGTAGTAAAACTTTTGAATGGATAAGGCATCTAAATTCTCGCTCAAAAAGTATGATTATCTTGATAACCATTCTACATTTCTGTCATATGATTGACAAAATGTTGGTATTTAGCCATTAAAGATGATTTCCAGTCCGTACTGTGCACTCTCAAGAGTTTGTTGTCCTTTTTTGTTTTGTTTCATGTAAGACTTCACAAAATGTAGCATTTTGTAACTACTTGGGTGAAGTGAATATTTCAAAGGTTCATGTCAACCGCCATAATGGATGCGAAGCTTTATGCTTCGTTCTTTCTCCTCTCACTTCATGGAACAACTTTGCAGCTGTAAAAGTCAATGAAGCTGTTGGAAAAAGAATTTGAAAGGCCTCAAAGAAAAGGTATGTGGTTCGCAACAAATTATATCGATTCGCATTTGATTGAGTGAGACACAAAAACATTATGGTGCTGAGACTGTGCAGTATGGACTGGAAATCATCTTTAACAGGGTGCTTTATTTCCTTATATTGAAGCAATAGAGTACTTTTTCAGTGTTAAGACTTTACATGGCCCCATCTAAACATTAGGGGGATATGAATAATCTAAGACAGTTATGCAAACTTGAGATGCAGTCGAAGGTTTGTATAACTCTTGAGAATTTCCCAATTCCCCCCTCCCCCGACCCGGAGTGTCTTGATGAGGCTTTGTAAACACTGAAAATGTCCTCCATTGCTTTTATAAAATATTTCTCGGGAAACACAGAGAGTGGGATGTCACAAATGTGTTTACATTCTCTCATCTAAACACAGCTATCGACCAATGATGGTGCGGGTAGAATCTCAGTTATTTTATAAATTAAGTTATATAGATACGAATGGTGCCAAAGGGAGGGGCACCTCACTGTACTTGAGCTGTTTTGGTCTGAGGTAGGGTGTGGTTTGTGGTGAGCGTTTAGGTATAATTCGTAGGCAAAACTATTTCCATAATAATTATTGTTTTCATTTGGTTCTTCCAAAGTATGATGTAATTCGAGGAATTCAAAGGCCTTTTCAAATGTTTTTACAAACGAAAGCATTTCCTGAGCAAGATCCAGTCTGAGATAGGGTATCGAGTTTTGGACCGGTCTGAAATAGGGGACGGAAACGTGGCTTTTTCGGTGAATCTCATAATAGTTTATTCTGCTTGTTTTGTGCGCGCAAGGTTGATCAAATAAACGTATTTTGCTTGGACGTGTATATGTCTTTATTTGTTTTGTCTTGTTTTCTTTTTGTTTCAATTCCTCTTCGTTATCGTTGCCCTGGGAAGTTCTCCCCTCTTGACAAGAGAATGACGAAGAACACACAAATAAAATTCATGATAAATGAGTGCTTCGTGGCGACTCTTTTGGGGTGGGATGGGGGCGTCAAACTCGCAAACTAAGAAGTTGTATAAGCTTCCGATTTTACAAACTAGTATTTGAAGCTGGTGTGCTAATGTATCGCCACTTGAAAAATCGAATGAGCAAAACATAGAATGTCCCTAATGAAATGCCCCCAAAATGTCCGGTTTAGTTTAATAACCGAATGTATCATGAAAAAATTCCTAAGTGCAACTAATCCCAATTTTTTTCCGCTAATATAAATTTCCTTTTTCTTCTGATCACCACTGCGAAAAAATTGTTTTATTGTTTTAGCTATTTTCGTTAATTTGTATGAGTTTTCAAAGTTTGTAAAATTGTTCTTTCTTATGTCCACGACCTAGAAATAGCGGAGAATGGGACGAGTTGGCTTCTGACGCCATTTTCGTGAATTCTGAGAAGAATATATGCGAACATGCCATAGTGTGTGTCAAAATCGTTGCAGAATGCAAGGAAGTGTGTTGTTGGAGGGCAGATAATTCACGGTAGGCCACATATAATCGCCTTCCCCTTTACTCCTTAAATGCTAACCGCAAGCAAACAGCAGTAATTAAATGTTAACCGCAAGCAAACAGTAGTAAATAAATGCCAACTGCAATTAAACACAATATTTAAATGCTAACCGCAAGCAAACGGCAGTAAATAGAAGCAAACTGCAGGGAGACTATATGGGTGGCCTACCATGAATTATATCCCTGTTGGAGGCTGTAGCAATACGGATCTTTTTTTAGAGAAGGAAAAGTAGTTTGCATCCACTTCATCAGCAACACGAGGGCTGCGACCACACTTCGCGAGAGGAATTTGAAAACGGCCGGAAGTTTCACTCTGAAATCTCATCAAATGTTTTCCGTCCACACTACGCCAGAGGAATTTAAAAACGCAACAATTAATCTCCGGTCATTCTGGATTTGTGTCTGAGGAAACCTCGGTCAAGGAAATCACGTGATTATCATGACGTCATCGTTTCGAAAAACTCCGTTTTTCAAATGTTTTCCGTCCACACGAAAAAGAAAAGCCGTCGTTTTCAAATTTCCCCGGTTCGGAGTAAAGAACGTTTCCGAAATTAAAGCTCCGTTTTCGAGACGGATTAGTGTGGACGTAGGCCTAACCGTAGAAATAAAGCTGCGTTTTCAAATTTCTCCGGCGTTGTGTGGACGCTGCCTAACGTAGTTTGTATTATATACTTACCGTGTTAGAAAAAAAAAAAACAGTCAGTGTTCCAAGCAGTCTGCCTTTTTCGACAAACTAGCACTTCCCTGGCTCATTACTTACCCGATATTTTGTGAACTGTTTTTTTCTAAAAGTCGAACTGGAACAGACGACTTGAAAGCAATCATAGGTCGGGTCATAAATAAAGAGAATAAACAAGCCGAAGGACTTTTCTGAAAGACTACGCCCGGCCTCCACATAAATGCCCTGGAAAATGCTCAAATGACAATTCCGAGCGAGCTTTTCCGGGAAAGCACGTTCTCCACTGCACCCTTGGAGTTCCGTTTGGTTTGGAAACTTTTCACGAAATTGTGCGAAACCCGGCTCTCAAAATATTAGATCAGCCTTAGTAATTTTCGGTCTGTCACGATTTGAGAAAAAGTTTATAATTAAAGAGCTCTTGCTCTAATACAAAGAACTGAATTCAATATAAAAGCGTTCTCCGGCTTAAAGTATACTGATAAAAACACAAGCTTTCGACTGTCTTTACTACAGTATTCAACGGGCGAAACGGTATAAAGTGACGCTGAAAAATTCTAAAATATAATGTGATAAAATACAAAAAAATAAAATTATGGATAAACTTGACAATTTTTGTTAAAAAGAATGCTATATTGTCCTGGGAGTGGATAAGAGTTATTGTCCATATTGAGGGTTGACGTGGTATTCCCAGATTCCAGGAACTTTCTCAGTTGATAGCTTCCCTTGTCAATGATGGAGGCGTCGGTTACGTGTGGGACCACGCATGGTGTGCAATCCAGTAGAGCCTTTGGCCGCAGTTTTGACTTTCCTTATGTGCTCATTTTTTTCCGTGTATTAAAAGATCTACCTTTTTCACCGACATATATTTTTATATACCTTTTGCTGAAGAACGTTTGTATATCATATTTTACCATGATACATCCTGGCTGCGGACCTTCTGTATTTTCAAGTGCATTAGTGTTGTTTTTGTTTTTTTTTTTAAATGTAAGTCAGTCATTAATCCGTTAAGATAATAAAACACGAAGAAGACAAGTCCAGGGATTAATAACACTGTGGATATCAGGTTTTTTTATAAACACCTTAACAATTGTAATAGCTTTAGTGAAGTAGTCAGCTTATACACTGAATTACCTGTTTAATTTGCAACAGTGATTTACCGTCTACAATTGTAAATCTCAAAGAACACATTTTTGATGCTGTTCACACTAACTCAGGAACGACAATTGGTCGCAATTGGCATTTCACGAAGCTTTCTACACCAAGAACCTAAAGCCTAGAGAGTTCAATCTTTTTGTTTGATCTGTTTGATTACAGCATGTTATGTCATCGCTTGTTTAGCTTTGTTTATAGGCTTAATTAGCCTCGGTATATAAGCTCTCCACTTGTTTTGAGCTAACCACTGTCCACATGACTATTACTCTGAAATAGAGCCGAAATATTGTAGCAATCGTTTTTGTATTGTAACAAAGCAAACCTTGGTTTTAGTTTCAACCCGGGCAATATTCAAAACTGGTTTATAGACGGCGTTGGATTAACGATAAACAATTAACAACCTTCTTTAGCCCTTCGGTTCTCTGATACAACCTTGGCCTTTGAATAACTCTTCCAGCATTTTGCTTTAATACAAAGAAGTGCATTAGTGTTGTTTCACATAAAATGTAATGCAGTTTTTGTCTAGTTATTAATCCTTAAAGGTAATAAATTAACAACCTTTTTTTAGCGCGTTTTTTTTTTCTGTCGTTTCACTTTTCAGAACATAATATTTCTCGGATAAGGTTTTTTTCCAAAGGGTTAATTAATTCCTTAGGTGCTTAGAGGCTTAGAGCGAAATTTAAGAGTTTGTTTGGCTATAATCGGATTTTGTTGTGTCTGATCTTGAGGTCAGAGCAAGATCCGTTCACAAATCTATGCCTTTCTTCACCAATCTACCCTTCAACTTACATTCCAAACCGACGCATTTAGTCGTAATTGGACAATTTTAAATTAAAAGCCTCTTACGTGACCCTTGATCTTTACGTCATGCTCATTCACCGGTTAACACCCAACTTTACTTCCGGTGTTGTCCATATTTGACATTCGTATGCAAGAGGTATGCGAACTATTCACGAAGTTGTTTGGATGATTGACAGAAATAAACACCCGACTCATTCCGAACCAGTCCGACGTATTACGAATTTGTCAGACTCCGTAAGAAGCTGAAGGGTTCACTGATTTGTAAACGTATTCGTCTGAGTTTTAGACCGTAGTAGTCCGTTAGTTTGACAATTTAACAAGAACGGCGAATTAGCAAGTGGATATCTGAAATTGTCCTGCAAGTTGCCATGGAAGATTTGGGTATGTTTGATTTCTGTTCGAATATGTAGTTAATTAAGCTCAATTGGTGTTGTGGTCTTTCCCAATCTGTGGTCGTTCTTGCGAAAATCTTTGCGTCTTGCGGGAAATGGAAACTTGTTTTTATTTGACATTCTGATCTTGAAAACCAGCGTAGAGATTTCGCAAGTTAACCTGTTTCCAATGTTCAGTAAACAGCCTAGGAATTTTTATTGCAAAGGTAGTAATGGAATGCAGGACCATTCAGTCACGTTGCCTTGAAAAGAGCATCGCAATTTGGCGAGAACGAAGTCACAGAGTTGCAATAAGCCTGGAATGACTCAAATTCAGATCACACTTACTACGTTAATCTTGTGTTGGAACGTGCCGGCTTTATTTTATTGTTTGTGTACTTGTTTCAGCTGATTTGAAATTATTGACAGTCAGAGTTCAGGTACTAGGTCTTGCATTTCGTTCCGACATGAGCAACTTTCATATCTGCATTCCGATCTCGGCCGATTTCCCTGTGAAAATAAACTCGCAGATTCCAATCCTCACGATTACAAAGTAGCGAATTTGAATGGACCTCACACTTGGACGTCTTCGTTTCATTAGTGATTCAGCATATTTAATATTTTCCTCTGTGCGATGGTAGCTTGCAGTTGTTTTGCGGGTTTTCGAGTGTTTGACGCGCGGGCCTCAAGCGCAAAACTCCCGCAAGGAAATTGAACTCCGTACGAGGTTTTCGTGTTCAAAAACACATGTCAATATACTTGTGAATAATTTATAGCGCGTTGTGTTATTTTATTGTGCTTTGGTGAGGCAAATGATGGGCCATACATCCGACAGCATGTTGTTACATATGTCATTCAGCGACACGCGGTATCGTGGTTCGGACTGAATGAATTTTTAAAACCCAGAACGAAGTGAAAAACTTTTGGACGCGATCGATCTCGAGATCTGGCGGAGAAAACTGTAAAACTGAAAATACTATGCCGGGTAAAACGAGGAAACCCTCTGTCGAAGAAAAACTGAAGCAAAATATTGAATTTTTAGATGCGTTGTTGGCCGATCTTCAAGCGACAAGTCCGACTGTTTCTGCGTCGCCTACAGAACCAAGAGGAAGACCAACGGTAAATGGACGAGACTCCCCTGATATTCCACCACCTCTACCTCCGCCTCCAGCATTCGAAGCCTTCGATCCTCTAGGATCCAACCCCAAAGACGATGTCTTGTTCCCTCCACCTGCCCCTTCATCGAGTTTGGGCCAGAACCTCTCCGAGTTAGACAGTTTATTGGAAAATCTAAGTAACCCTCTGCCTTACTCTTCGGATCAACCAGGTAAGTCGTAAAAATTCATTCGGTAGGCCTATATATTTTAATGGCTAACGATTTAAAATAGAGAATTTTTATGGAGTTAATTCTTTCGTTCATTATTTCGGAAGATATTCGAGGTCATATTTAATCCATATTTAGTATTGTGCTGGATTTCTTTGATTTATGATATACATTGTCTGTTCCGTGGAACTTGATTTAAACTTTGAGCAATCGAAAATGTCTCAGACTCTTATTTTTAAAATATCACCGAGTATAAAAATATAAACTAGATGAAATATGAAAGCGTGTGGTCCTTCGTGTTCAATCAAGACTATTACAACTTGCGCGTTAAATTTACAAGACAGTACCAAAAGGAAATGAATTGTTTGCTCATTTTACCCCAGAACAAATAATATTTTGCCATTATTTTACAATCCACGATTAAATTTTGCAGTTTATGGGCAAAGTTTCTTTTGCATGTAAATAATCTTTGCTCAAAGAAATGGATTTCTTGGCTCAAAATGCAGCTGTTCTCTGTTGTTGTCAATTGCCTTTCTACCTTACTTGCACCTGTGTTAAATTGAAATCAATATGTTCCTTGTAAATTGCTATAATATTGTAAGCTAGCATACAGTCCCTCCTTATTTGGACACAATTGTAACTGGGAGCAGAAACAACATTCTAATGCTAAAACGTGATTGCAAAGGAAAATTCTAAAGGTGGTGCCAATTATTACAATCGAAAGGGACGATTTGAGATTTATGTAATATTGTCATTTTATAGTCTGCCAAAAATATTATCATCAAGCATTGACAACTTGTGGTCTTGCATGTTGCAGTTTACTCCGTTAATTTAACGTTTTTAATGTTAAATTCAGTTTAATGCAATTCAAAACAAAGGTTCAACCCCCCGATGTGACGACAAAAAATAGTCCTTTCAAATTTTCAAGCCATTTGTTGCCCATACCTGTGAACCCTCTTCCAGAATCCTTGAATATCACTCATTGCTGGCGTATTTTTGATTTTTAACATTTGGAATTATTTAAAATAAGATCAGAAGGACATTGCAAAGAAGCAGAGCTATGGAACTTGCTCTTATCAGCACATAAATGTTTTGTTTCACATCTTTTGTTTGGTGATGCTTGTGGTTTCTTAAACCTTGTTAGTTTACAAACTTGCTCATCATGGTTGAAATTCAAGAGAGGATAATGCTTGTGTAAAGGAAAATAAACTGCGTTTCCTGTCAAAAGCAGAAGTCTTCTCAAAAAAATACATGTACCTTAAAGTGCTGTTGTAAGAAATGAATTACCTAGTAATTGTTTTTATTGTCAACAAGAAGTGAATTTTAAAATTTATCTGTTTTGGAGCATGGTGTGAGGTCTGGTAAATATAATATAAAATGGCAATTTGCATAACCAATCCTCGTAAAAAACCAGGGCAAAATGTTCTTTGTTTTATAAACTAAAAAGCTTAGTTTATAACTATCAAGTCCATTATTATTATAGAACATGTAATTAACAGTATTAAAGAGTTACCATTTTCAAAGCTTGGAAACTGAAAATTAATGCCATGAGTTAAGCTGTATCACAATGTGTTATTGTATTTATTTAAATTACCATGTCACATAGTTGGCATAGCAACTAGCCCCTCTGCATTCCAATAGCAAATAAAAAAGCTTAAAGTCAATCATACATTACTATTACTAAAAGATTATGTGTTACTAAAAGATTACCAAATGTAGAAAAAGTTTACTATGTTTTTTATTAAGCAACAGCTGAGGCACCCAACCCCACTACTGTAATGTGGTTTTTCTCAAACCTTCCATTTTTTTTTTATCACGCTGAACAACCGTGAAGAAGTATTAGCCCTTTTAGGAGTGCATTTACTGTGCATTTCACAAAGATATTGACAAACAGTTTCTGAAGTTCATTCAGTTCAAAAGTCTGCTGCAACATCATCAATTTGGTTATGCAGTTGTTAATCAAAATGCAAACTGCAGAACAAAGTTGTAAAATTGTAATTTTAATGCTTTGGTAGTTTGAATCAATAATTGTCCATAGCACTAAATGCAAGTCCTTTCACTTGACAAGGGAAAGCTGTCGGCAAAAACTTAAAGTAAAGTATTAAACCAGAATTTGTCTTAAGGGTGCCTACCCTAGAGGCGGTTCTCATTATTGTCTTTTTCTGCATCTTGATTTCACCTTCTTATTTAATAATGATTTGCTTGTCCTTTAAGGGTTTTCAAAAATGCCTAAAAGGGGTTGTTGGTGACCATTTACTTTATTGTTATCATTCCAGCCAAACGAATAAGTGCAGGATCACCCCGTGCTAGTCAGTCATCTCCATCTCCAAAGGCGGCAGTAAATGGTCGACCACCTAGCTATAAGGGGCCTGCAACAGCAGTTGCTTATGATATTAGACCAGGTATTTATATCACTGTGAACATTACCAGTAATTTTTAACACAATTACTTTTAACTAAAATTAAAAAGATCTAATAACTATAAACTGACAGAACATTGAAACTTTAATCAACTAATAGTTATACAGGGTCAGAGTGAATTGCGAGGAGTAACTACAATGTATGAATCACTCTGGCCATGTAGTAAATTGGCCTTTTCTTATATTGATTTCATCATTCTCATTGACCAGTGCAGACTGAATCAGCATGTACCACTTCCAGAAACACTTAATTAAAAGTGTAGGACACTCTTAAATAAGCTAACCCTACCTGCTAACCACTAATTCTTTGATCCTTACCTTAAACTCAAAATAATTAAATGATGTCCTAGTGTTTGGAAACATTTTGTGCTCTTGTAATTCTCAGTATTGGACATGTGGTTGAACTCCAGTCCTGTCAAATTTTAAGGATTTTTGTTTCTACTGATGATCACCACTGCACAATGATGAAATAACGACTTTGCAGGGCTAAAAAAAGCTTGAATTCCAGCTTGCCCATGGGGCAAGTAGATCTCATATTTTGCTTGCCCTGGGCAAAACTTAGTTGTTCTTTTAAAGATTTAATTGGCAAGTGATTTGCCTGATTCATAGCCCACCAGGCAAGTGAGAAAGAAAGTTACTTGCACAGAAGGAAAATCTACTTATCCTGGACAATGGGACAGCACTTTTATTTTAACTCTGCAATGTTTTAGTATGTATTACGTGGCTTGCTCTTGCTACTGTCCATCATTTAGAGTTACAGATCATGTGCAAATACATATATTGTGGTGATAAAGTGAAAGCTGTAAAGATCTATTTTTGACCTAAGGGTTCAGTGCTGTTAGTACAAAAACTAGTGAATTTATTTATTTTTTAGCTGATTCACGTTATGGAGAAAGAAATGGACCCGAGAGCCCCAAAGGCCAGGTGACCACAACTCAAGTTGTTTCTCCCATTCCCTTGCGTGGTCAACTGCAGCAGACCAGGGATTTTGACAACAGGCAGTCACGTACAGCATCAACAGCAACCAAGGAGCTTGATGACTTGATGGCATCTCTATCAGATTTTAAAGTTAATGTTAATGCAGCACCCACTCCGTCACAAGCGAGACTCAGTGGAGATTATGCAAAACCTAACAAGGCTAAACCTCCAAGTACTCCTGGTTAGTGTGTGAATCAAAATTATGTTCACTTATGTGCCAGTAATAGTTTTAGCACTAGCTTTTAGGGAGGCACTCTGGTGTGATGGTTAGCATGCTGGTCTCTGCGTATAACAGTTCAGGATTGAGCCCTGACCAGGGTTGTTGTATTGTGTTCTTAGCAGGGTAGGAAAAAACCCAGGTTCGATTGTTCTGCATAAGTAAATATTCTTGTGCTCTGGGACAAGTGAAAATGGAAGTTTGGTGGTCCGATGGGCAAGTGAAATTAGCCTCAGTAGTCTCAGTAGCAGTAGCAGATAATGATAGAGAACAAGATCAAGCTTGCATTCTTCCACCTTTACCCCAGCTTCTGTGCAGTGACACACACCGAGTAACTACTGGTACTGTAATACCAGTGGTTACTCTGTATCTGACACAACATTTGTGTCACTGTTCAGTATATTTCACCTAGTTCAGTACCAGTAAGCTCATTTTGTTACAGTCTATCACTGATTATAAACAGTACCTTGTAAATGATGTAGTTGATAAGGCATGAACATTGCATTCCTATCGGGTAAGTGATATTTTAGTAGGTGCAACTGAAAACTGGAATGTACTGGCCCACCGGGCAACTGGATTTCAAAATGTTTTCCTGCCCTGCTTGGGCAAGACACATTATTTTCATGGTGCTTCTCTCTACCCAGGTGTATGAATTGGTACTAGTGAATTTATTGCAGGGGGTAGCCCTTTGATGGATTAGCATCCGATCCATGGGGGTTTTGGGGGGGGGGGGGGCGTGGTGAGGAGGAGGAATGCTCCTAGTGGCTTTATGGGCTACTGTGCTTATGCATACCTTGTGTTTTAATTACTAACTGCTGTCTGCCAAGCCTTTTTCACTTTATTGAAAATCGTAGTTACTAAAATTGGATTACAGACAGAATGCGAGATTGCTATTAATAGTTCATGTTTCAACACAAATTGACTAACATGTGGGGGGTCAATCTTTACAGTAGTAATGATTGTTGCTTGTGAGTGTTAAATGTAACACGCATACGACTTGACTTGTTTGTGATCTGATTTCAGGATGTTGGGTGTGACAACTTTGTCATTATGATTTTGTTTGCGACAGAACAGTTTTAAATAGTGTGATATTCAATCATTTTACCAAAATTGTCAATCACATTATCACAGTTCCAGAAAATATCCATACCCACCCCAAAGAAGGTCATTGGAAATTGCAGGAGATGAGAGATCTCAAAAGACAAGTAGTTTCAAAAGGGAAATTTGAAGCTGAACTTGAATTTCATGAGGGGTTGGGGATTTTCAAAACCATAAATCCTTGGAACCATGGGGGATATAGATGTTTTCTGGATAAAGAAAAGTGTTTGAAAACAGATAAGAAAAAATATATTCTTGTTTTCCTCAGCTACTGTTGGTAAAGTCAGTCAGCTAGACTCCATGCTGGGTTCACTTCAGACAGACATGACCAGACAAGGAGTCAGCACAACAAAGAAAGGAGAGTGTGCAGCATGCAGCAAACCAATCATCGGCCAGGTTTGCACTGCATTGGGTCGCACATGGCATCCTGAGCATTTCACTTGTGTTACTTGTGAAGTGCCATTAGGTGCCACTAATTTCTTTGAACGAGATGGAAGGCCTTTCTGTGAGAGAGATTACCATGAGCAGTTTGCGCCAAGATGTGCTTACTGTAGTGGACCCATCTTAGATGTAAGTTCTGATTTTGTTTGTTTTCTTGGTGAGGGCTATCTTATTGACCAAGTGCCAGGGCCATACTGGTAGATTATCAGCCCGAGGTCTTGTGCAGGTCACTGCACTCGGTCCATACAAAAAAGACTTAGGGCCGATATTCTCCCAGTGTGGTCCCAAGCAAGCTTGGTTAATAAGGGACTTATTGTACAACTGAATATGTTTTGAGAAAAAAAATGCCACAGTCACAGACTGGAAAAAAGTATGCAGTTATGATTGGGGGCCAACTAGGCATATGCCCGTGTCTGATGTTCAACAAATGATGATGATGATGTATTTCTAAGATTGGCAGTCAATAATTTATTTTCCTATCTTTTCAGTCTTGTGTAACAGCCCTAGACCAGACGTGGCATCCAGAACATTTTGTCTGTGCAAGTTGTGGTCAGCCTTTTGGTGAGACTGGCTTTCATGAAAGAGATGGCAAGCCTTTTTGCCGTGAAGATTACTATGCCATGTTTGCTCCCCGATGTGGAGGGTGTGGTGAGCCGATAATGGATAGCTACATTTCTGCTCTTAGTGCTCACTGGCATGCGGAATGCTTTGTGTGCTCGGTTAGTTCTCTGCAATTTTCAATCCCCAATATCATAGTAATTGTTGTTACTGATTGCTGTAAATTTTTGTGTTTCGTTTAACACCAAGGCAATGTCCTATATTGACCAGTTTTTTTATTCTCATTACTTGACAATCTATTGATATTGTAAGGAGAAATCCAGTGTTTATCGATCATTATACTAATTTTCTTTCTAGGAATGTCATCAAGCTTTTCCAGGAGGAAGCTTCTTTGAGCATGATGGCCGACCCTACTGTGAGATGCATTATCATGCCCGGCGAGGTACACTGTGCTACAGCTGTCAAAAGCCTATCACAGGCCGGTGTATCACTGCCATGCACCGTAAATTTCACCCAGAGCACTTCGTGTGTGCATTCTGCCTCAAGCAACTAAACAAAGGTACCTTCAAGGAACAGAATGACAAGCCCTACTGCCATCCATGTTTTATAAAGCTATTTGGGTAGAGATTACCTTTGTCTTTGAGAATTCTAGAGTTACTCAAGATTTTGAAATATTAATAAGCTGCAGCATTTTCACTTGACCAGAAAAGGCAGCCATTTCTTTCGCTTCTTTGTCCAACGGTTGTTTGGGATTGAAAAACTGGCTACATGTATGTTTTTCTGTCTGTTCCAACTTGATTAATTACTCATCATGAACACAGAACCGAAATGTAAACTCAAACTCATTAATAATTTATCAAGTTTAAACAAAGGAGATCATGACAGTGACAGTGTTTTCAGGATTCCATTTTCAGATTTTCTCCTTTGTTTAAGTTTTGATTGAGAAGATATATCAAACATGAAGGACCTTGTTTGACCCCATTTCCAAACTCCCTGAAGTTTGTCAAAAATACAACCCCACGTGTCATATTATCAACTTTCTTCTCAGTGTTTGGAAATGTGGTCAAACATGGTTTTATGTGTTTTAAATTCCTTGAGGGTTGTCTCTATGTGATGTGCTAATGCTGTCTGAAAATACAACATATCATTTAATAGTAAAATTTACAGTATGTACATAGGAAGAGATTGTGCTCAGGAAACTGAGAACATTGTTTACTATATTTCAAACCCAGATGTCAACGTGAACATATTTCTTTGTGGGTCTCTATGCATGTCTTACAGTATTAACTAGGAGATTTGGATTCAAAGTCATTACAAGTTACCTTTGGTGATCAGCTCTCTTGTCCTTATAAGAATGCATTCTTAAGCCCCGCCCAAACAATAATTGCAACATTTCAATTCAACATATTGCAACACAGTTGGGCACAATATGTTGTGCGCATTTGGCTACGCTGTTGTGACGTGCTGTGAAATGTTGGGTGTTGGCTCAAACTTAGGCTTTTTCAAACTTGAGCCAACAACAACCAACAGTCATGTAGCAACACGCCACAACAGGGTGGCATCAGGGTGGCAACATGTGCGCAACATGTTGCCCCCAACAATGTTGCAATACATTGCATTGAAATGTTGTGGTCATTTGGCTGGGGGTTTTAGGGTCTTGCAGGGTGTTTTAATTTCAATCTCAGAATCAAACTACATATGAAATATTATTTTAATATGGTTTTGGCTTTTTTGTTTTTTGACAAGGAAAAAAACCTATTGCGTGGCCATTTAATTGAAAGATATCGAGCAATACTTTCCTGTGGTACTGTTTGTATTTCATTATTGAAGGACAAGAGGTTTGAATAACAATTTTATTGTGTAAAGATAAACATTATTGAAAAAAGTGTACTCTTTAAGGTTGTATTGAATGGTACTCCAAGTTCTTTGGTGAGATCTTTCTATAGCTATTTCTTTAAATTTCTTAGTCATAAGCAGGCAAGTTTGCATCAAAGAGATGTTTAATTTTTCTTTTGTAAAATCTCAATATTAACAAAGAAATTCTTCTTACTGGTGTGACTGTCTCTTAATAGACCCTTTTCATAAATGGCTGCCAATTTAAAATTCTTTTGTATGCATTTAAATTAGCCTCGCTAAACTCGTTTGGGAGTAAAAATTCTTTTGAATTAGCAACTCAAAAACGAGGTTAGTCAGGCTAATTTTAATACTCAGAAAAGAATTTATAATTGGCAGCCATTTATGAAAAGGGTCTATTGATATTGTGAGGCGAAATGAGTTGCTGATCACCCTTGGGCTTGAAGGTTTTCAACTGAAAAGTGATTCTCAAAAACATGTTGGAAATTGGAACAAATAACACTATTTAGATTGAAAAGAATACCTAGACATAAGACATCACCCCTGCTAATAAACTGAGCTTTTCAATCTTATAAGGTAGTAAAATTAAACAAATTAAAATACAACATATTAAAAAGGTCAAATAAAGGAAATTGTCTAAAATTGAAGTGAGAATACCTAGTCACTTTGTTATAGCTGTTATTGCAGTTGAGTCTGTAGTCAAATATTCTTTTGTTTCGAAATGTAGGTGAACGAGGCAAAAGGGTCAAATTATACAAAGCAGAATTGACTAACCCTTTCACCTTGTTCGTTCATTAAACTGCTGTTAACTGCAATAACAGCCATCACATTTTAATGTGATTTGTTTGTTAATTAGGTAAGAATGAAAAATCTTAGCTATTTTTTCAAGCAACCTTGTTGAACAAACTCAACTAAATGTAGCTATAGTATATTATTGTGTGAAGGAAATAAAATAATCTGAAAGCATGAGCTACTTGGTAGTGATCAAATTCTGCACTCAGAGAAATCCCTTCCAAAATAATGCAAAATATTTTTTTTAAGTCCTGTTCTCCCATTAAGATGTAGTTGGTTTGAGCATTGAACAAAATTTGCACACTACCTTTTTGATCATGATTAAGTATTGTGTAGCAACGTGACTCTTTACAAAAACAGCAATAGTTTTGGAAAACAGGTTCTCGCTGCACAGTTGACCCTGAAAAAATTATTTCTTTTGTATCTTTTGACCAAGATATTACGTTAGCTAGATTTCTTGACATGTGCTCGTTAGGTCTTGAAAACTCCGCACGAGTTTCCTGCGCGCAGAACCATGGTGTGACCAGAGAAAGCCTGGTGGAAGGGTGTGGTTGAACCCACTTTTGAATTTTTCCAACCAAAGACTATTATAGAAATATTGATTATCCGGCCCAGACTGAATATTATTGTTTTTCTGCGGATTTAGTGTGAAAATGCTCTTGTGAATATTCTTACATCATAACGTATGACGTTTCCGGTTTGACTGTACTGGGGTATCAGTTTTAAGTGTTTGGTTCTAGAAGAGATTGACGTAATTTTGGAGCCAGTCAGCGGGTGATAAAGCCGGATATGACGCACCGTTATTCATCAAAATAATGATAAATAACAATACCACGCAAAATGATATTGAGAAGGGCACAGGAAAATCTTACAGAGGAAGAGGTGGCGGAGAAGGCCACAGATAAACCAAAGATCAACAGAAACGCTAGCATTTCTCACTCTTTACCCATTGAATAATGGCCTTCAAAAGAAGTAAAAGACGAAAAGCAATTTTGGACGAAATGTTCATTAACAAGGTATTCGCGTGAGTAGCTGCTGCTCCAGCTAGTACCTTGCGTGACTCTCGTGAAGTGGAAAAATTAAGTCACGCGAGTCACGTGACTCAATTTTGAGGGAATCCTAGATGAAAGTCCTTCATCAGTTCCGTGATTTAACATATCGATTTTAGGTAGCCTTCATTCTCAGGAGTACATGAGCCCAGTTTGGCATTCTCAGTGTTCGCAAAACAGCGTAATTACTATGGACTCAAACTATTCTTTTAGAAACGCATTTGTGCAAATCTAAAAACAGCCCTTTCCTCAAATATCACGTAAAATCGCCTAAATATCAACTTCAACTTCTCTTTATTTTGCACTTTATTTTGCACTTACATCTTATATCCCTCCGGAAATTCTCCAAAAATATCCTAAATATCACAATTTGTTTTCTAAATATCTTGAAAAACCCTCTTAATATCTCTTAATTTTTGTCGTAAAAATACACCGATCTTGAATTACCTTAGCCAAAATTTTCAAAATTTTCCTGCAGTAGTAGGAACTGAGGAAAAAGATTCAGGCGCTTCAATGTTACCAGCATCCTCCATTTTTTTAAAATCGCTCCTTTAGCACTCTTAATGATATGGAATACATTTTTCGAGTAAACCGCTGAACTGAGTTGTTTCTGGGTTGTTTGAAGGGAATAGCGAGGAAAACACAGCCATAAGCCAAATATGTCTATAAATATATAAATAATAGCCTTAATTCAGTTGGCGCGAAAATATGCTCGGATATTTGTCCACGGGTATTATCTGTTCCGAGAAGCGAACAGTTTTCCGAGAGCGGTTTTCCGAGAGCGGTAACTCTCGGAAAACTGTTCGCTTCTCGGAACAGATAATGCCCGCGGACAAATATCCGAGCATATTTCCGCGCCAACTGAAGGCTATTGTCTATATATATCCGGATACTTGTGGAAAAGCCTATGTGAAAACAACGCAGTTCAATTCGTTGTTTGATCATAGAGACAATGTTCACGTCAGCAAATATTTTTACGAGGCTGCATTCAGAAAAAAAAATGAAAGCCGCTCTTTATGCTCACCTGAATAGGAGCTGAGTTACAATGGACTAAAATCAATGAATAAGAAACGCTTTTGCGGACATGTGAAAACAATGCTGTTCTGATCCAAGTTCAAGTTGTTTGATCTTGGAGGCAAAGTTCGCGTTTGCAAATTTACATGGAAATGGTTAAACGACTCGTTTCTTTACCTAACCCAAAAGGTTTTCTGAAGACGCTTTTTCTGTACGTCGTTTTTCGAAACGTTCGGTTAAGTTTGGAAGAACTCACTACAGCTGTTGAATCTCGTCTCGTCTGTATTTTCTCACTATTTGCTCCCTAAATTAACCACTCATTACTCGATACTGAATCACGAGAACTCAGGTTTTCTAATATAAATTGGCCATTACCGTTTTTTGTTCTCGCCCTGTTCTTTGCAAGTCTCTTGCAAAGCATCAACATAAAAATTCTCCTTACTTTGTTCATGCATTTTCAATCCTCTTAGGGGGAAGTTAGTTTTTAGTCTAAACACTCTCTTTGATAGAAGTGTTACATTTTCATGGTCTTGCCTTCTCAAAACTGTTCTAATATTGATCTCAGTTTGCAGTTGTAAGGTTAAATCATTATTACTTTTTCTACTACGGTTACCAGCCGTCATTTGGGATTACGAACCCGCGCTTCCCCTCGTTTCTTCCCCCTCCCCCTCCGCGAACTCCTCTTCTCGGGAAGGACCTTCGTGAACCTGACCCGAGAGAGCGGCGGGAGTTTGAACCCCTAGAGACCGCCACGATTTAAGGAATTAGACCCCGTCCACACTACGCTGGAGAAATTTGAAAACGCATCAGCTTTATTTTTTACGGTTAGGCCAACCGTCCACACTAATCCGTAACAAAAACGGAGCTCAAAAAGGCTTTTCAAACCGGAGGAATTTGAAAATGCCGGCCATGCGTTTTCGTGTGGACGGAAAACATTATAAAAACGGAGCTTTTCGAAAACGATGACGTCACGATAATCACGTGATTTTCCTGTCCGAGTTATCCTCAAACACAAATCCAAAATGACCGGTGATTGGTGCGTTTTTAAACTCTTCCGGCGTAGTGTGGTGGGAAAACATTTGATGCGTTTTCAGAGTGAAGACGCCAGTTGTTGAAAATTCTCCGGCGTAGTGAGTACGGGGTCCGACAGATGAAAGCCAGCCAGACATATTCACTATATCTAAAATAAATTTACGAGCAACACTTTTGCCAACATTTGCGTATATTAAAAAATTCCATTACCCATAATTTGAGCTTTTTTTCTTTGTACTTTTTAAAAAGTATAATATAAGAGATATATACTGGATCGATGAATTATTCCAAACCCACAACGGTCGAATTTATTCATGTGATCAGACTGAACGACAAAATTTTCAAGCAATTTTTAGAGCCCTCTGCTGTGGCCTTATGGTTTTCGCCAACTACTTGAAATGTTTTCTTTTTTTAATTTTTGCGGCCGCTTTTTTCTTCCAGGAGTCTGTGAAAATTGGCTAAACTACTTGCATGGCTGAAGATTATCACGGCCGTAATCAATAATTCTCTCAAAATTCTCATCTATATCTTCTTCCTTATATTTTTTATGCTTTTAAGTAGTATCACAATATACTCTGTTGACCTTAAGATTTGCTGAAGAAGTTTTTGAGCTAATTTAATTAATATACCACAAACATCGGCTCGTTTGTGTAGTATGAATCAATAATATCTTAAGCAATCGAACCGAAATTATCTTGCGTATTTCAATGGCGCTCTCTTTGCCTAAGAACCACTTGCCTTAGTTTAAATTTTAAAATTAATATTAATAAATTACGTTTAGAAAAAAATCGTTTACACAAGTGAAAAATTATTTTCGCAGTTTTTCCCGACACAAGCTAAATATTGGCTTTGGGGTTTTCCCCAAACTAAATTACGAAAATATACAGGACAGCAAAGATAAGATTGCCGAAAGAAGATAAGCGTTATTTCCGCACTGCGTGTTATTTCTCACGAGGCGAAACAATGATCAAAGTTGGAAGACTTGGAAGCTAATATTTGTCACGCGATGCGGCGAATTCGCATTGAAAAATGCAACTAAATTTTCACATGTCGATGAAATGTCTGTATTCATCAAAAGCCAACTTAAACTCAAATTTAAGGCTATTAAAATTGCTTTAAATTTGCACAAAGTTAGCTTTGGATGCTGACTTTTTACTACGCACATAACACGATGCGCGCATTTTACTTTCGTGTCAACATTATGGATACAATTTTCTATAGCACATCGCTTTTAATTTGTTACAGGCAACTGGAGCATTACATTGCCAAGCTGCTTTGTTAGTACTGAGGGAAATAACGTCAAATTCATCAAACAAGGATTAAATTTAAAAAGCCCTGTGTGATATTGAAGAGACAGGAACCTTGTTTGTTGAACGCGTGCCACAATTGCGAAAAGAAAGGCATCATAATCCCTCATAAGTCACAGTCATTTTAATTTTCTACACACTGAGTACACATCTTTCAAATCATATCAAATAGTTTCTCTCATGTTACAAAGGTAACAAAGACGCGAACGAAATTTAAAAAAATGAATATGACATTATAAAGTGGCAGCAACTCAATTTTCGAGATATTTGGCACTTTTCAACTACAGCGATCTGTTTTACCCAGAGGAAAACTTAACGAAATGTGATAAAGAAACCACTTCTAACCAACGTTTTACACCCCGGAAGAAAAGAGCGGACAACAAATTGCTAAACATTTTGTTTTGCTTTAGCAAAAACCAACATAAACTTGCAAATGAGACTACGCACATCTTGAATTATGCATGAATTCATCGGTACCAGCTCATAAATCGGTAATGCATACGCGACATAAACCCTTTCTTTTAATGATTATCACAGTTTTTCGCTCCAAGTGGTTTATTTAAAGAGTTTAAGATCTTTTTCAGTTAAAAAAAAAAACTTATTACTTTGTCTCGCCAAGTGATGAATCCTCGCTCGTGCCAGGGTTGCTTGAATATAGATTGCTGTGGACTTTATAAAAATCACCAGGTGGCCCAATTGATAGCGATCTCTTTTTTGCGTTATGTATGAGATACATGGCATGGTTTAGTTTTTAATTCCGCGCTTTGAAGAAAAATGATCTAATTTTCCCGCTCTTATTGTCTCGATGTCAAGAACTTTCCAAAAGAATTCTCTCTGCCTCTTCGTCAGAAATCGTCTCTACTAATTGATTATCTGTTGTGTATTTTTTCCCGCAAAATCGATTAAACATGGCAATGAGAATAAGCGCTACTGCTAGGAAAACAAACAGATGCCAAGCGAAAGCCACGGTCAGAAATTCCACATTACTTGGTGTGTTTTTCCACGGATTTGGACCGTAGAGAACAAAAGCAATTTGTAGAAACCAGGTCCCTTGGAGGCCTAACAAAATAGCCCTCATTAAGGCAAACAGCGATTGTTGTCTCGTTAAAAAGACATCAACTAGGAACGCTGCGGCGGTGACAAATATTATGATGTAGAGAATCGTGTGTAAACGAACGCTGATTTCCGAATGGCCGTGAAGATGGAAGTAGAACAGAAATCCTTCGACCCAAAAACACGCTGAAAAGATCAAATAATCACACTTTGGCAGTAACGGCATTACGTTGTACCACATCATAAGATCAACTACGCCAGATAATCCGAAGAAACAGTACATGGCTGTATGACTGTGATTGTTTAGGTTCTCGGCTACGAATTCTCCATCTTTGTTGATCAAAGTCCACGCCTTACTCAAGACGAGCTCTCCAAGAACACCCATAATTGCTAAAACGACCTTCACGAAGGGTTCTATGGGGATTTTCGAAAGCGTTTTCCCGGGACACTGGAACCAAACGGGCGCGTACGCGTGTGATTTTAATCTTGCTTTCACTGGACCGTTCGAGTGATACGGGCCTCTTGTGTCTCTGATGCGGTGTTGTGTTCGGATCAGAGTACCCAAGAACCACCAAAGCGATAACGAAAGAAACATAGCACCGGGCACCGCGTGACCAAGAAAATCTCCCATTATTTTGAAAACATATACGCCAGTGGGTCTTATGAGTGAAGGGCGACCTCACCTTGCCTGTCACAACTTATTTATATCCATCGACCAATGCCCAGGACAACAACTATTTAGCATTGATATTATCAACTACAATCAGCTGTGGCTATTTAAATGTCTCGAACCTAATGTTTTATTCGCTGACTCAAGGTCGACGGAAAAATATTATTCAAACGTAAATTATAGACAATTACACGTTATCTCCCTTTTGATTGGTCCAAAACTGCACATGCCATTTCCCGTTATTTTCAGAACGCGATCGTTTTTACATAAAACGCTGAAATGAAAGAAAAAGGCTCTGAAAGCAATAGGATAATGGATTAAATGAGGTCTAAGGCTTTGAAAACAGCACACTTAGAAAAAAAAAACTTCAAAGTTATCGGACAGGGCGATGAGATGATGACATTTAAGTTCTCAATACCTGATTACATTGTTACTCAAACAGGTGGCGTGAATGAAAGATGAAACTCATCATTCTTTGAAACACCAGTTCACGATCAGCCACCAGATTCTTATAACAAGCTTGAAAACTGGTGCATGACAATCGATAGGAGATTTCGTCTTTCAATCTTAGCATAAAGAAATGGAAGGCAAAAAAGTGAAAATAATAAAGCACACACTGAGCCTTTTATATCAGTGTTTGGCACCTAGGGTTTTTTTTTTTTTGATCGCCAGTTGTGCAAGATTCTCTGTTTGCTTGGCGACATTTTGGCGCTTACTTGGCAGTCATGACTTTTTCATTTCCTTTTAACCATATCAAACGACTGCAAACATATGGGCTAAAACCACACTCAAGAGACAAAATAAAGGTTTTATGTGTCAATTACAGCTCACTGCCACCAGAATTTAAGTGCCAGCTACCCTAAAATGTCATAAAAAGTGATATCTTTTCATTGTGTCTTAGTAGCTGCTTCTAAATTTTTTTTTTAAAAATATAGTACGTGCAGTAAGCCATGAATGCATACTGATCTTCTATTTTAATCAAAGAAGAGAACCCTTAGAATTATAATTCGCAAAATAAGAAACGATCTTTTGTCGATGGTTTTCTAGAATGGAAACCAGTCACGTTTTAATAGCTTTTAGTGCATAATTATAATCAGGGTTATACAGGGTGAACATGCATCCCCTGGGCTAGCTAATTACAATAGAAATATAACGAAATGAGAGCACTTTCTTGATGACCTTAAGAACAGCTTAAAAGCCGTACTCTAGCTTTTGCAAATACCATATGGCCAATTAGGAAGATTTTCTCCAAGTCGCTAGAGCAGCTATGATCGATTCGTATGTTACTTCACGTATCATCCTTTAACTCTTAATTCCTTTCAAAGACTTCTTAGACTCTCGCAAAACTCTAAGCTTTTTTTTCTGTCTCGAGGGAGGGAGTTCTTGGTTCACCTGCCACCGTAACTGCCGGCAAAATTTTACAACAATGTTTCTGTAATTCAAACCAAACGGACAATGCTCGCGTCGTGAAACAAGATACTGCCAAAATTGAAGCTTTCATAAGATCGGAAACGACCGGCTGGTACGACATCATACGCTGTGAGAAAGAATATTTCCGCAGAAACAGCTCACTATCTTTGGAATGGCAACGTCTTCATAGTATTAAAATTCGACTGCAATTATGTACTGATTAAAAAAAAACACTTTTGTTTTAGCTTAATGAATATTAAAACACTACTAAAATTTATGTTATTTTCAAGCAAAATTATCCGTGCACTCAAGATTACCTATATCTTAACGAAACTTAAATGAGGTTGATTAATGTTTAACGCCTCCGCGGAACACGCAGAAAAAGACTCAAAGGAGTGATATCCGGCGAAGAAATTACTTTTGTTTCACAAAGGGACGCGTTATGTCAAAAAAAAGATTATTGTTCTCTCTTAATGTTTCTCTGCAGAAAACAGGTGCTCGAAAAGGCTGCTCACTTTTGTTGACAAAGCTGCAGGATAATTTATAAGCTATCTCTTTTTGTAAAGAATCATTTAATTCTGTACAGGAGCGTTTTCAAGGATGGTCTTGATGTACATTTAAAAATTGAAACGTTTTTTGATTTGCAAGTTGGATATGCGGTAAAAAGTTAAAAATTTTCTCTCTCAATGACATTCGCGCCCAAAATGTTCCCATGGACAGATGTTTTTAAAACTTACCATGAAGTAAGATAAAGATCGACTTTTGCCAAAAATCCAAATAATGGGTGTTCAATCCTCAAAACTTGTTATATTTCTTCCTGAGCGCGCGCGCTTGATGTATGACGTGGCGTGACGCTGCGAAATGAATTTCGTTTGCAGAAAGGATGCCCAGTAACAATGGGCGAGAACAACCTTAATTAAACAAGGCCGGAGTTAAAGGTGATCATGTTTATTAGCTCTTTTCTCGAGATGTTTGCTAGACAACGAGCAGTCTCTCTTTTTATCTAAAACCCGCGGGGAAGAACGCAAAACACTGAGCGAACGAGCAAGCCGCGAGTAGCGAAGCCCATGCTTCCCCGCTCGCCCCAAGAGAGACTGCTCACAGTCTAGATGTTAGCTTACGTGGGAGGCGTAAAACGAGTGAAATGGTAGGGAGCGCGGGGATGGAAGGGGGGTGGGGTGGCTCACGTTTTTGACCTCTCCTTCCCGTTTCGGGCCGTTTGCGTTTGCAGGGTAGGTTACGTGATGTTCGATCCCGGAGGGGCCGGATGTTCGATATGAGGACTAAAATGGAAAGTGCTCTGTATTTGACCAAGCCTTGCCAACATCTCTCGTGGCGCCTTGCTAAGAGGACATACTGTTGGTTTTAAGGAAAATAGTACGAACAATTTTAAGCACAATTTTCGAACATCCAAGACTAACAGTACGATACGTTATGTGAAAAGGGTGGTTACCAAAGGAATGACGAGAGGAAAACTCCCGCAAAATCCCGTTAGCTACGCAGGCTAAGAATCGATAGGAAAACAGGAATATACAGGTCTACTAGACCTCATTCGATTGTCTGCGGTTAGCCGCTTGTAGGATAGGCGAATGATTCAGCGCATTTACATGTAGCAGGGGCACCCAACGGATCGTTTCGGAAAATTATCATCCCCACCGATTTTCATAAGAGAATTGTCACTTTGAACTTTCGTGATAAGTGAAATTAAATGTTGGTTGTTTTTGCATTGATAAAAATGTCGTTTGAGGTACCGAAAAAAGTTTTCGGGAAATGGACAAAAAAGCCCTGGTATATTCGAGAGCACTCTAGTTTCCCCAGAATGACCAAATAATCAGTAAAGTTCAGCTCCTTGGGTCTGTCTTAATCTGAGCGCTACAATATTTAGTAGGGCTACACGAGAATTGAAGCGCCTTATGACTATTTCTGCCAGGCGTTTTCTTTCCTCTGAGCGAGAGCTGGGACCAAAGGCAACAACCGTAGCAGCTTCCCGCCGAAAATTAAAATTCGAACGAATCTTTTGTGTTTTGCTTCTTCTGGGATTTTGCGTACAAATGTTGATTTTATAACCTTTGCGAAGCGAAAATGTTCGTGGAAAAACCCAAAGAAGAAGTATATGATGTTGTCATCAACGAGGTAGGCAGTTTTGAAGTCATTGTTGAAGTTTTAGTCTCGAAATGTGAAATCACATTGTGAGCGAAATCAATATGGCCGACCTTTTATTTTCGACTTTTCGCAGCGAGTTTTGGTTCTTGTATCTATGGATGTGGATTCCTTGTGCGCATGCAAAATTCTGCAGGTAAGAGAATGTAGTTGTTATCCGAGAAGGCAACGAAAACCATTAAACATTTTTTGTATGGAAAAGGGACATCTTTTGACTGTTATCGATGGCTGTTGTTTCAGTTCAACTGATCCCAAACTTTAGTACATTTATAATTATGTACACAAACCAGCATAATAAATGGCAATGTTTTAACCAAGCACAACATTACTAAACCTTTCCTTTCACTACTTAAAATGATGCTTGTGTAAACTCAGGAAAGAGTTCCAAAATGTCTGTGGAAGTATGGAAATGAGATTTGAGTGAATTTAGGTTATATAATGTGTGTCACTGTAGGGTAAAAAACCTAAATTCGCCTAAATCTTGTTTAAACACCCCAGGATGAGAAGAAATTACACCAAATAACGTTCAAAAAATTATCTTTATTTGGTGAAATAGTCATTGCCACAGAAACCGTTAATAATTACAAGCTTTTGGATTCTTTACAGTTGACTTTTTATCTGGAGTATGGAGTGCAGTTCTTTTGATTAAGGTGGCTCCCTATAGTTACGATTGCACACATGCATAGGGCGAAAGCTCAAGTAATCTGCGCGCGCTCAAAGGAAAACGTCACTGTTTTTGGATTTGTATGATGTCAACATGAACACAAAGAACAAAACTGACTGTGAATTTTCTCACGTTTCCTTTGATAATTTTTTTCAAATTTGGCTCAGTTGTTATCACATACAATTCCTATAAAATGCCCTATTTTTGTTAAAACCTGTCGGAGCTAACTTAATATATTTAGAAGAGTGACAAATTACAGAATATTGGAAAAAATTTCTGAACAACCTTAACTTTTTACCAATTCAAAATGCCAGGCAATATCATTTCCATGATGTGGCAAAGTATGCAAAAATCTCACCAAAGGAAGGTATAAATATTAAGGAGTTTAGGTCAAAATGGGGAGGCGTGGTGGCCTCATGGTTAGTGCACTCATCTCCAGATTGAGTGGTCTGGGTTCAAGCCCTGGCTGAGGACATTGTGTTGTGTTCTTGGGCAAGACACTTTACTCTCGCAGTGCCTCTCTCCACCCAGGTGTATAAATGGGCACTGGTGAACTTAATACTGGGGGTAACCCTGCGATGGACTAGCATCCCATCCAGGGGGGAGTAGAAATACTCCTAGTCGCTTCATGCTACAGAAACCGGGATAAGCTCCGGCCTGATGGGCTACTTGGCTCGCATGTAGACTTTACCTTTTTACCTTTTAGGTCAAAATGAGGAATATATCTGCCTGTCATTAGATGAGATGTTGCCATGATAATGGCCTTTATCCAAAAGTTGACAATCGAAAAATAAGCCCTATTTTAACAGTACCCATACTGGTAAATCTCTACAGGGAAAACTTTAAGAGAAATTGTCTAAGTTTCCTTTTCTAACTTGCACTCTATAGGGAGGGTGTTCGTAAATACTCTAGGGAGCCACCTGAATGTACTGCAATTTTTGTTGACGAAAACTGTCTTTAAGGTAACATCTCACTTTTAGATCACCTTTTTAAAAAATTGATGAGTGTTCTATGTTTTATCTAACATTCTTTCCTTTCCCCTGTTCTTTTGTTTTTGGTAGTGGTTATTCAAATGTGATAATGTGCAGTACACCATAGTCCCTGTTAGTGGTAAGGAGGATTTAGCAAGGGCCTATCATGAACACTCTGAACAGGTGATATATGTAGGGAATCGTGGCCTCTGGCCAGACCCGATTTTCTGAGCATGCGCAGCCCCGATTCACAGACTTCCCGTTAAATCTGGCACATCTGATTGGCTAAGAATATGAAACAAATACTCTGGGCATGCACAGAAAATCGGGTTTGGCTAGAGGTTGCGATTCTTGGTGCTCACCAAAAGTAGCACAGCCTCTGGGGACGAGAATGATGTGTGAGAATTACATAAAAAAGTGTTTTATGTTTGTATTTGAAAAGACTCCCTTCCTTGGCCTCAGTTGCAAGCTAGTTCCAGTCCAAAACCAAAAAATGAATATATAAACAATAGCCTCCATTTGGCGTGAAAATATGCTCACATATTTGTCCAAGGGCATTATCTGTTATGATAGGCGAACAGTTTTCCGATAGTGTAGCTTGAGGAAAACTGTGAGCTTTGAGGAACAGATAATGTCCAAGGACAAATATTTGAGCATAATTTTGCACCAAATGGAAGCTATCATGTTTTTTATCCTTCACATAATTTTTGCAACATGCACAGTTTTGAAAATTGTGGAATATCACTCAGATATTCAGTCACCTGACACATTTAGACCAATTGTGCATGAGCAGTAATATTCTATGGATTATAATATGTACATATTATTGACAGCCATTACCTGACAATTTGATTGGTAATAACCATGATGATGAATGGCAATGTTTTAGCAGGCAGTTTCCTACTAGAATTTTTAAATCCCTATTATCTGTCTAAATCCCTCTGCCCATTTTACTCCTTACCTGGGCAATGTCATGATGAATTACCAGACGGAATGAATTTAAAGTCCAGTTTTGACCATTGCTTTTGCTTTAAATCCACAGGGAAGAAAGCTTAACTGTACCAGTATGTGCAGGTTGTGGGCCTTGCTGCTCGCCACTTAAATATTGTGCCTATTTGCTCAGGTTTTGCATTCTTCCCCACAGAGTTTAGAGCAAAGATACTGCTCACATTAACAGCCTGGAAAGGTTACTTGGAAAATCTAATTGCCATGGATGGCAGTATTGGTTTTTTTGTTGAGCCATGTGTTAACCCCTGATGTCCTATCATTCTATTCAGAGATCCTGAGTATTAGATGCTGTAAAATCTTGTGACACAGTGTCAGCTTAAGTGTAATTTTTCTACACAGCATTAATGTTCACGTAACTGGTTTTCTCTTTCAATTGTCCAGCTGAAACACATCTTTATGGTAAACTGTGGTGCAAATTTGAACATTCTTGAGATGCTAGAACCTGAGGAAGACGTTATGTTCTACATTGCTGACAGGTAAACAGATTATTAGTGTAATAGTAGATATTATGCTTTTTGTAATGTGCAAAATCACTCACATATGTGCACCAATTAATTAAGAAAACTGCATAGTTTATCAAAATACATGTACACCTGAAATTCACCTGAAATTTCTGGCTCTAATCATCTCTGGCATCTTTTAGGAAAAAACTTAAAGCACTAAATAAGGCTTGTCATTAATTACTTTATCTAAATTTGTCATCTGGTGTTTCTTGAGAGGGAACCTAAGCTTACAAGCCCTGTGGTTTTGTTACATGTAGGTTCCCTCGCCATTTTGTTTTCTATATAAATACAGTTTTACTGTACATAGTTTTGTATCTTCACTGTAATCTTGTATATTATTTTTTGTTATTTATTAATCATTGTATTCTAATTCTATTTTTGTTTGTGAATCAAATCAAATAATAATAATAATAATAATAATGATAATAGTTACTACTACTACTACTACTACTACTACTACTACTACTAATAATAATAATAATAATAATAATAATACATGTAGAGAAACGAAAACTGATTATTTTGGTCTTGTATCATATTTTAGCCACAGACCCATTGATCTTGATAACATCTACAACCAGGATCAGGTCAAACTGTTAATGAAAGAAGGGGAAGAACTGACAGTTCCTGACTTTGATGATATATATGCAGACTCTGAGGTATAAGCTAAGGCAATTTATCTTAGTATGTACAACTCAGTCCTATTTTAATATACTTTTCTTAATTTCCTCCTATTTTGGTCTACAGCAATGATCTTTTTACGTTAGAGGGTTCTTTGGGAAAAGACAGGAAATGGTTTTTGAAATAGCCTTATTCCATTTTTGCTTTTATTAGTGTTCAAATACACTGTAACTGCCCAGCTATATGCACAGGGGTGAGGAAAGTGTTTCTTATAACAAAAAGTGAAGCCTTGGAGCCAACTGGTTCATAGCTACCGGAGCTTATCCCAGTTTCCGTAGCATGAATCGGTTAGGAGTATTTCTACTTCCCCTGGATGGGATGCTAGTCCATCGCAGTTCACTCCCCCACAATTTGTTAGGTTTCCCCAACAATTTGCCGCTACCCATTTATACTCCTGGGTGGAGAGAGGCACTGTGAGAGTTAAGTGTCTTGCCTAAGAACACAACACAGTGTCTCTGACCAGGACTCGAACCCAGACCGCTCGATCCGGGGATGAGCACACTAACCATGACGCCACCGTGCCTCCACTTCTTGTAACAAAGTTCAGTTCAAAATGTTTTGCCTGCTTGTGAAAACCAGTTACCTCCCTCCTGAAAACATTGATGAAACCCCTATATGCAACAACTTCCTTTACCTAACCTCCAGAGCCTTTGACGCGGTAGACTGAGCAACCACTCCCTGTGCTATTGACATTAAATAAATTATCATATTTTTGAGTAACCTTTGATTGCTTGAGGTTGTTTTGAAATGATTTTTCTAAGTGTTGTCTTATTTCCTAGGAAGAATTTGAAGACTCGGATGAGGAAGGATCAGAGCCATCTTCGAAAAGAAGAAGAACGGGAGATGGGGTAATTAGAACCACATGCAGCGTTGCTGTATACGTATGCAATAAGTTAGTAAAAACAATTCAGAGGCATCTGAGAGGTGCAGTTTCCAAAAGGCTGTAAAACCTTACTGGTAGTTAAACCCCTTAAACCCCAACATTTTGTAACATATTTAAATTATTTTTTATATCCAGTAAGACCTTCCAAAAAAGTCAATTGGCAAAAACAATGCACAGCATTGTATGAAAAAAAATTTGCTGGATGACAAGCTTTGCCACCCAGGGTACAAATCTTACAACTATATTTTGTGTTAGACCAGGGCAAATTGAAGGCCACTCTGTTTTGCCCTGAGCCACTAAGAACTCAGTGAAACTGGGTTGACTGGTCACTAAACACTGGAGTTAGGTTTTAGCCCTAATGGCAGAACATCAATGCAACTTAGCTAATTTTTGTTTCCTAGGACTCTCCACTTTCAAAACGCAAATCAAAAAGACAATGGCATCAAAACAGGTAAGAGTGATCTAATCCTGACCTTGATTTATGCCTTCTAATGTCATGCTGCCATATTCTCTGGTGCAAATTAATGACCAGTTGCTATTGATAATAATCCTAAAAATAAATAAATGATCCTCACAGAATTGATGTGAAAGGTTGGCAGCATTAATTGTGAGCTTCAGTCTCCTAAGAATTGCTATAAAGGTTGTTTTATCTAGCACAAATTATAAAATAATATATATTTGCTGCTCTGTAGTTGGGCACACAAAAGTTTGGGAAATGTTTAGGTTAAGCAAGTAACAATCAGATGAGCCTACAGTTCTTTTGCTTGAGTATAACATTATCATCAAATAAAGTTATTATCTGACTTTACTTCAACAGGCAGGAAATTCTTTATCAGTATTATGCTTATGCCTTCCATGGGAGTGCAGTAAGTACTGCATTTAATATTTGACAAGATGTCACATTCTTAGTCATCATAAATCTTGTAAATTTTAAAATACGTATGTTAAAGGATTTTTTCATGGATGCTTCCAAGCACCTTTGAGGATGTTCAATCTGTAATCTCTAAAGATTTTCAGGTTTCTTGTTTTAGATCTAATGACAGATCGTGCAAAAAGATTATCTAAGATCTTGGTAATCCTCATTAAATCCTTGAGGATCTTTTTAGGATCCATGCAAAGTTCTTTACAGGATCGTTGCTGAGATCTTTGCCAAGATTATGGAGAAATGCTAGTCATCTTCTAGAATTGTGGGGAATTGTATTGTGTTCTAGGGCAAGACACTTTACTTGCACAGTGGGCACCTCTCTCCACCCAGGTGTATAAATGGGTACTGCTGAATTTAATGCGGGGGTTAACCTTGTGATGGACTAGTATCCCATCCAGGGGGAGTAGAAATACTCCTCATAACTTCATGCTGCAGAAACTGGGAAAAACACTGGCCTGATGGGCTACTTGGCTCAATTATGTAGACTTTTCTTTACCTTACCTATCTCTTGGGGTATTCATAGATCTTTAAAGGTCCCTAATATAGATCTTACAAAGTTTTTCATCTGATTAACGCTTTATGCATGTATCTGACCTGATATAATTTTTATATTTCTCAAAGTTTGCTTTAGTTAGCGACTTTTGTTTTAAGTGTAATGATGGGTAGGTATTGTAATGAAACATCTTCCTCACTGTGTTTCAGGCATCTTTGATAATGTATGAGTTGGCCTGGAAAATGAGCAAAGATAGCAATGATTTGTTATGGTGGGCAGCAATTGGTTTGACTCATCAATATCTTTACGAAAAAATTGACAGGTATGATGCTTTTAAAAATTTAATATTAAGATATCTATCAACTTGAAGTTGATAATGGTACATTAACCGCAGCAACAAGTTAGTGAAGCTGATGTTTTGAGCCTTAGCCCTCCGTCAGAACAAAATGTCACTCTGCTCTGGTGAAGGGCTAAGGTGCAAAATGCCAGCCACTAACTTGCTACAGGGGTTAACTTACCCTTGTTACTTTCAAGTTTGTATTAACAAGACAAGTAAAAACAAACGATATAATCTCCCGACGTTTCGGCGACCTCATGACACCATTGTCAAGGGTACAAATGACAATTAAATTAACAAATGTGAGTTCAAGAGTTATAACTAATTTACATAGCAGAGGTGGCTACACAAATACTTTAGCACGGATAGAATCCGTTTGGATGGCCATAAAAGCACGTCATCTTCAGTACGCAAGCACTATGACAACGACCACGCAGGTGCTGTCCCTGAGGACCTCCTCAGCTGTTTCAAAGTTCTCAAGAAATGCATGAACAAATTTGATTGTCTTCTCAACGAGATGCTTTACATCAAACAATTAACACCGAGTTTGAACGTGCAAACGGATTCTATCCATACTAAAGTATTTGTGTAGCCACCTCTGCTATGTAAATTATAACTCTTGAACTTGCATTTGTTAATTTAATTCTCATTTGTACCCTTGATAATGGCGTCATGAGGTTGCCGAAACATCGGGAGATTATATCGTTTGTTTTTACTTGTCTATGTATTACTTTCAAGTTGACATTAAATAGCTCAGTGTTTCACTTGCCGGATCATGACGAGTGTTGATCAATGCCCTCGATTGACACTCTATTGATACTCGCTCAACACTCCATTGACACCTCGGTTGACACTCAATCGACACTCCATCAACATCTTGAACGACAGTCCTTTGAGAATTGACTAATTCTTGATCGATACATGTGAGTCAGTCAACACTTGGCCAGCTATCAACCAACTGTTGATCAAGTGTTGATCAAGAGTCAGTTGAGATGTCGATCGAGTGTAGATCAAGTGTTGACCAGGTATCGATTGGGATGCTGATCAAGTGTTGATTGAGATGTCGATTGCGGGTCAATCAAGGGTATTTATCGACACTCAACCACAGATGCCTTTAGTACACACGATCCCAGTCACCTACTTTTGGAGCCCAATAGTTTCTTTAACAACTAATACCTTTGTGCCCTTTGAAATATCTGAGGAGCAGAAACTGGCTTGAAAAACTTAGAGTAAATTTCTCCTAATGTTTTTGCCAGAGGAGCAAAAAAGTGCTTTGAATTGGGAGGTTTGCCTATTGAGAGTTTGAAAAATTGGGATTCCACTGTTAGTAGTAATATAGTATTTGGTTTTAATATAATTTAATTACAGTGACAAGTATGTTACAGATGCTCAAAACCTTCATGAACATGTCATGAGACACAACCATGGTACAGATGAAAATGGCTCTTCCATAAACTGCATGAGAATCGTGTTTGATACTGAGTATCCTTTCTGATTAAATTGTTTCTTGCAACATAAGCTTATATAAGTTTATATTTTCTCCTCATGTGGAGTTAGCATAAAACAATTATGTGTATACATTGTCCACTTACCTTCTGGCAAATAGATAATGTTCCTGCAAATTTGAAAATCTTTGAAGAAATGAGGATTTCTGTCAAGATTCTTTATTTAGTAGTCCTCAATAAGACCTGTTAAGATTTTAACAAAGGTTAGGGTCTTTCTTTGAGCACTGGATGCAAATGGATTTTATTTCTTAACCTTTATGTTTTGCTGAATTTTGTTCTGTAGCATTGCTTCCTTTTACATTATTATTATTATTATTGTTATTATTATTAAAGATTCGCACAGCTATGATGATATTGAAGCTGGTTTCGTCATTGGCTCTGGGCAGCAACAAGTTGCCTAGGGAAGCCAAGAAACACCCCTTGTTTGCTTTTTCTCTTCATTCTACATCTCCAGCACCTTTCTAAGAATTCTTGCCGACCCCAACAATGCACATCTCTGGATCAGTCCAACAGGAATGCCCACCTCAATGGCTCTCAGATTGTCCTTCAATCTCAGAAGTATTGATCCCAATGCTCCCACTACCACTGGGATAACCTTTGTCCTCACACCCCACATTTTTCAAACTTCTCTTGCTAGATCTTGATACTTTTCAACTTTTTCATCTTCCTTCTCTCTCACCCCATTATCCTCTGGAATTGCCACATCTATAATCTGACAGCTCTTGTCTCTCTTGTCAATGATCACCAAATGCGGTCTCCTAGCCCCTATTTCATGGTCTGTTCGCACACTGAAGTCCCATAGAAGTTTATAATCCTCATTTTCAAGCACACTGTCTGCAACATGGTCATACTATCTCTCCTTTCATTCAAACCCACATTTTCCTGACAGGTCCCAGTGGATTGCTCTAGCCATGTTATCATGTCTCCTTTTGTATTCTTTTTGTGCCAGTTTTGAGCATGAACTTACAATATGGCTAATGGTCTCGTTACTCTGCTTACAGATTCTACATTTCGGGTCATTCTGTGACTTGTCAACCATCGTTTTAATATAGTTTGTTCGTACTGCTTGATCTTGTGCAGCAATGATAAGAGCTTCTGTTTCTCTCTTGAGCTTTCCTTCTTTTAACCAGGTCCATGTTTCCTCGCTTCTTTGTTCTTCACCCTGTCTTGCAAAGTGTCCATATAATGGCTTTTCTTTCCAGTCTTGAATATTTTCAGTTCTTCTGCTCGCTTTAAAGTTGGCAGCTGTTTCTCTATTCTCATCCCCATCCCTCCTGACAGCTTTTAACAGTTCTTCCTCGCTTGTTTGGACGTAACATTCTAGCGATATCTTTGCTTGATTGACACAATCCTCTACGGATATCAAACCTCTCCCTCTGTCCTTCCTTGGCACATAAAGTCGTGCCACGCAGTCCCGTGGATGGAACCCTCCATTCATGGTTAGCAATTTTCTTGTTCTGTGATCTAGGTCCCGAAGTTCTTGTTTCCTCCATTCAAGTATTCCTCCTGCATATCTAACAAGTGACACTGCCCAGGTGTTTATGGCTTGTATCAAGTTTCCACTGTTCAACTTTGAGTGGGCAACTTTTTTAAACGTGTTGTAAGTATTCTTTCCTGATTTTGTCCTTCATTTGGTCATGAAGCATGTCGCTGGCCTCAAGCACTCCTAGATACTTGTACACTTCGCTTTCTTCCATTGCTCTTATTGTAGTGTCATCTGGTAGTGTTATGCCTTCTGTCTGTGCCAGTTTGCCATGTTTTATGACCAAGACAGGACACTTCTCAATGCCAAATTTCATACCAATGTCACTGCTGAATATTCTCACTGATTGTATCAGTGAGTCCAGTTGGCACTCACTTTTGGTGTAAAGCTTTAGATCATCCATAAAGAGAAGGTGATTGACCTTTGTCTTGTTGGCATATGTGTATCCCGCTTCGCACTTTCTGAGAACTAGGGACAGCGGAATCATGGAGACCACAAAAAGGAGGGGGGATAGGGAATCACCCTGGAAGATGCCCCTTTTGATGGAGACACTTCCAAGACTTTCTTCATTTGATGTAAGTTCCGTTTGCCAGCCATTCATGGAATTTTCCAGTAAGGTCTTAACATTTTGAGCTGCACCAAATAGTTCTAGACATTCAAGAATCCAGGAATGCGGTATCATATTGTAAGCCTTCTTATAATCGATTCAGCCCATTGCAAGATTCTTCTTTCTTGATTTGGCCTCTCGTAGGACCATTTTATCAATAAAGAGCTGGTCATTGGTTCCTTGGGAGCCTTTCCTGCAACCTTTCTGCTCATTCGGTAGTATGCTCTCGGTATCCAGGAATTCGTAGAGCTTGTCAGATATTATCCCTGTTAGCAACTTCCACATTACAGGTAAACAGGTTATGGGGCGGTAATTTCCTGCTACTGTGCCTTTCTCTGGGTCTTTCATTATAAGGACAGTTCTTCCCTTGGTCATCCACCCAGGAACGTTCCCACAGTCTAAGCATACTTGAAGCTGGTTTGCGGTATTGTGGTGTAGGCCTGTAAAGTTCTTCAACCAAAACCCCTGCACCATGTCTGGTCCTGGTGCCTTCCAGTTCGGAACTTTCCTGAGAAACTGTGTCACCATGTCTATGGTGATGGACAACTCAGCTTGCTGTGGCAACTCCACTTCCTCTTTCAACTTCTTTAACCATTCTGCATCCTTATGATGTGTTGACTCTATACTCCAAATGCTCTCCCAAAATTGCTTGGCTTCTTCTGAATCAGGTGTCATATCAGATGAGATTTTGTCTCCACTTAGTTCTGTATAAAATTTTCTCTGGTCTGTCTCGAACAATCTGTTCTGATGGAATTGTTTGTTTCTGTTCTCGTATCTTCGGATCTTTGTAGCCTTGGCAGTAATTCTTTGTTTGAGATCTTCAGAGACATGTTTAAGGCCTATTACAGCAACCTTGTACTTTCGCTCCAGCTCACATTTGTGGTGTTCTTTTAACATTCTGCCTTGCAACAGTGCTGTCACTCTACTTAGATCCCGTCTCATTTCTTTGACTTGTGTTGTCAATCTTCGTTTCCATAAGGGCTCTTTTGGTTTTGTTCCTTTCTTATTCCTCACACCTAGTTCTTATGTAACAACAACAGCTCCAGCATAGATAAGGTCATTGGTGTTAGTTATTCCCTCTGGGGCCATTTTTTTCAGTACTTGATCTACTTTCTTAACCTCTGCCTTTAACTTCTTTCTGTTGACCTTTCGCAGTGCTGGTAGCCGATCTCTTTCCTCCCCATTTACCACTCTCATGATCCTATTGCAAATCTCGTTTTCCTCATCTGTGAGTCCTTCTGTGTCCCTACTCATGCTTTGCTGACTTGCACCTACGTCCGCCTCATTATGCATGTTTCCCTTGCTTGCCGATTGAGTCTCATTGTCTGTTTCTGTCACCAATTCACTGGTCAGATGAGTAGATCCACTTCCTTCATCACAGACTACTCCTCTACTATCCACTTCTCTCTTCAGTTCCTCGATCTCTATATCAGACAACCAACCATTTACTTTAATTGCTCTTGCTTGTTATTATTATTATTATTATTATTATTATTATTATTCATCTGTAACCGGTAGCTGCAGAAGAAACCAACAATTATAAAAAATTATTGGTTGTTATATGAGGTATTTCTACCCTTAACAAAGTGAACCAGACTGCGACTGTCACTTTACAGACATTGGTCATTATTTGACAGCATCTGTCATTCCCGTTACACTGCCTGCAGGTTTGTTTGCTTTTCTTCTAATCATCTTCATAATTCTACATGTATATAGAAGTCATAATTCCCAGCCAATGTCTCCACTGTTTCCAATTTTTCACTGTTTCCAATTTTTCACTGTTTCCACTTCCACCAACTTGTTTACTGTTTGTTAGTCTGCCTAGAAACAATTGTTTTCAGGGGCACTACACATGTATCAGACCTGTGTAATTAATCTGCAATCATGGACAAAATTCTTAGGACAAATTTCCACTTTTGGCACTTTTGCACACATGCTAGATGCAAATACAACCTCACCTGCATAGCCTCTCCCCACATACAATGTTGAAAACTAGTACCTGCAATTTCTCCTGAGTTTCAACATTGTATTGGGTGTGGAGGGCCGGGGAACAACAACAGGTTTTTCAAAGGATAGCAGTGCTTTTTTCAAATTTCAGTTGTAATACACGGATAATTCTTTGCATTACATCATTGTCCCAAAGACTTTTGTCCACATTTGTGCATGTATTTACACTCTTCACCTCTTCTCTTGTTTCACATACACACTATACTTTGCTGCATGTAATGGTGTAATACTTGAGAGAGCTACGATACAGCTGCTTTCAGTGCTGCAGAGAAGGTCAAAATTCTTCTTCTTTGAAGAGGGAATTTGGTTTTCAGTCAAAGTGATATTCTTGAAGTGATCTTATTCTTTCTCATAACATAATGCTTCTCATAAGGCATACATAGTCGAGTGTCGATCGATACCTTCAATTGACCTGCTATCGACCCTCAATCTACATCTCAGTCAACTCTAGACCGACAAGTCCCTTGATTGACATCTTGATCAACACTTGATCGACAGTTGGTTGATAGTTGGCTGAGTGTTCACTGATTCACGCATCGATGAACACTCGATGGTGTGCAGAGCCCTATGTTGCAACTGCTGGGATCACCAATGTGACCAATTTTTTTTCACTGGCGACTAAATCTGAAAACTTAGGGGCTAGCTGGCCCCAAGGTTTTTTCCTGAGAGTTGAGCCCTGGTATGTCTGCGAAAATCAGTCCACTCTGGACTGACTGTCAACTGAGATGTTGATTGAGTGTTGACCGAGCAGTGATCGAGATTGTGATCGAGTGTTGATTGAAATGTTGATTGAGTGTCTATCGAGGGTAGCAATCGACACTTGACCATGCATGCCTATAGTAAACATGATCCAAAGAATTTAAGAATCACTCAATGCTGAAAACGTACTGTACTCTGAACTTCATTGATAATCGATATGGCCATTCTTAGGTTCAGGGTGTGGACAATGAAAGGAAAGAAGAAACTTTATGAATTTCTCGCTGACATGGGGTAAGATGAAATACACTAAATTTTCTTTAATTTACTGCAACAGTATTTGGTCTGATGGTTCATTAAAAATATTTAATATTTTATTGCTAATAATGATCTTCGTAGAATCCCTCTGGTGCAGAGTAAACAGAAATTCTACAGCATGGATTTTGACCTGAGGAACAACTTAAAAGGATGGGTTGAGACATCTGCTGAAAAATTTGGGTAAGTTGCCAACTTTATGAAAGAACTGATTGCTCAAGAGAAAAATTAAATGTTTATTATCACTGATAGCCAAACTTGTCACCTTACCTCGTCACTGCAGGTTAACTATTACCATAATTTAAGTGAAATGTAAAATGCAAACAGCAGGATACTTCATACTAGCACTTCATAGATGTCACTTTTTCCATCTGGAAAGGAAATAGCAGACTACCTGCCACTGCTAAATACCTAGGAATAGAATTTAACAATGGACATTTACGGAAATTGGATGGAATTCTTCTATACTTACAGAGACCAAAGTGATACTCTTGGGAACACTTATAATACAGTTGGACCTTGCTAATTTGAACTCAGTTACTTTGAATTCCCTGTTATTTCGAACTGAAAACCATTTCCCCTGGATTTACCCTGCATGCTGCTATTTCAAACAATTTTTTGTTTCCCCTGAGAGTTTGAAATAGGGTTTCAACTGTAGTTAGAAATGAATTCAATGACTCCGTTGTCCCACCAAGTTATGTGACACTTACATGATCTAGGACATGTACAATAGTTCAAGAAGCAACTTGTGAGAGCATAAAGTTGTATTGTTTTATCTAACAACACAACCCAACCCACAACTCCCGGATTATGCTAGAACCCACGGCCAGATCTGGAGTCCAGCACTGTAACCCTTTGGCCATCATGCCTTCTACTATATTTAATAGGCCATTTTCTTATTCTCGGTATTCGACTAGAACTACCTTGCTATGGAAGCTCATGTATGGGCAAAATTGATCATTAAAAAGACTTTAATGTCATTTGCAATTGAAAAGACCCCTCAGATTAGCCTCAGTTGCAACCTAACTCCAGCCCAGTACAGAGAATTCAAAAATAATTTATTGCATAAGCAGTATCAGTTAAAGCGGGTGAGTGTTTCTAGTTGAGATAGAAGCCTTTTTTGGTTTTTGATTAATTTTTTTGTACTTTTTAATAAGGCTGGATGAAATGTCCTATGGGTCATTCCATGTTCAATATGGATTCAAAAATAAGGTAATAGTAACTTTTCTTGCACTTTCAGACTCTTATCTTTTTTTGCTGATAATTGTGGTCTAAGTTTTAATACTGTTTGTCATACATATGTTTGATCATGTTTGGACAAACCACATCATCAGGTCTCTTTACTATTTTCATTGTAGTTTCTGGTAGTTTTTAGGAGAAAGGAGATATTTTTAGAAAATAAGAGCTATTTTACTAAAACTTTGCTGCTACTTTGTTTCAGTAGTGTGCACTTTACTCTAACCTTGGAGCACAATATGAGGTTATTGACATCTTTTTTTACAGCTTTGTGCAAGCGATGTTGTTTATGCAGTTAATGCTCTTTTGGAAGCTCCGGTAAGTTGTGATTGGTGAATAATCAATCAATCAATCAATCAATCAGTGTTTAATTAGGCCAATCACCAGATAGTCACCTAATTATTCAGTCTGTTTGGCAGTCATTCAATCTTAAAACAGTCCACATCCATCAGACACTCACTCAGTCACTCAGGTACTCAGTCACTCCATCACTCTGCCACTCGGCTACTCAGCCACTCAGTCACTCGGTCACTCGGTCACTCGGTCACTCGGTCAGTTGGTTGGTCAGTCGGTCAGTCGATCATCAAATTATCCATGGATTCAAAAGCTGATTATCCTTTATTTTTACAGAATGAAGGAATGACAAAATGGGATAATTTTTTGGAGGCGTTAGATGCTTTGTCAAGGTAAGTGAAGAAAAACCTTGCACTAACAAAATTGGCCTAAAAATACACATCTTGGTCACAGCAATGGATTAGCTCAATGCATGGTTTTCCACTCTTTCCGATACTTACGTGTTTTGCTGCAAATTAATCTGGTTTTAAATATGTTTTCCCACACTTATCACCAGTTTCATGTTTTCTCTTGCTTGTAACTCGTTTACAAATTTTCATTTAGTGTTGTAATTGGCCTACCATACTAATAGTTGTATTAATAAACTCTAGTGATCTTCTATGATTAGTTGGGGACTTAGTTTTAAATGGTTAAAGACTTAGCTGTCCAGGGCTCCATTGAGGGCCGTAGTACCTGTTATGTCTGCACAGGGCTTGAAAAAATTTGAATTCTAGCTTGCCCTTCGGACAAGTAGCTCTCAAATTTTGCTTGCCCTGGGCAAGTCTTTGCTTACTTTTTTTAATTAGTTGCCAGACGACTTGCCTGGGCCCTTGCCCATTGGACAAGTGACAATGAAAAGTTACTTGCCAGGCAGGAAAATGTACTTGTCCCAGACGAACGGATGGCACTTTTTTCAGGCCCTGTTGGGACCCTTGATGTTATGGGTGAAATTGCCTGTTGTTGAGATGATTCGCCCACAGAGCAACAATTTTGTTATGGGTGTGGAGATCAAGGCAACTGACCAGTGACTCAAACCTTTATGAAAACCCTGGCTGCTCACTTTTTAGCAATCAAATCCGTAACATTTAGTAACAGATATCACTAAGAGTTTATCTTGCTGTTGTTGTTCAGGTCCAATACTGAGAAACTACAGGAAGGTATCAAAATGGGCAAGAAACAGGTAATTTTATTCTTGGCAAGTCTAGTAAAAGTGCTCCAGAATTTTCCTAGTGTTGCTTAATTGGCGGGCACTTGCAACAAAGGTTTCTCATCTTCAATATAGACCTTTTTAGCTTGGGCGGTTTGTTTTCCCATTACAGACCACGTGATATTCTCTAGAGAATTGTTCTTTTATCCATCTAAAAATTATTCATTCACACACACGTATGCGACTATTTGAAAATATGAAAGCAAGAATTCCAGCTCAAGGGTATCAACATCACATGGTTTGAAATGGGGCAAGAAACCGCCCAAGCTAAAACGGTCTGTTGTTCAGTTAGGTTGCCTTGTTATACTGTTTAGCAACTAATTTGCTGAAGAAAAATGTGTGCTCTCAAATTAAGGAGACGGGACTTTCTCGATTGCATTAATCAGGTCCGGTTTTGGGACACTAGATGGTTGATTCCTCACGGCAGCCTTCCGTCAAAATTGACGTCGTTTACCCTCATAGACGACTGTGATTGAGTCGTTGGATTTTTGACTGGGTTCCTTTGTAGTGGAATTGTTCATAGCTAACAGAGGGAAATGGTCAAGAAATCTAGCAAAGTTCTTTGTTGTATGTTTTTGTTGGCTATTTTGGGGGTGACACTGCACAAAACCTGACAAAATACTTAAGGTGGTTTTTTGTGCTCATACAACTAACCAATAGAAGCATTGCGATTATGTAATTCATGCATGGGTCAAGGACCTTCCAGCATAAATCTTAGCCTGTTTGTTTGCCTCTGTGATGTTTACTAGGTTTCTTAACCATTTCCCTCTATTAACTATGAGCTGTTGAAGCAATCATTTTCCGACTTGTTCGTAACCATTTCATATCCTCAGTGTAGCTGGTTAGTTCGCTTGTCACCTTTTTCAGCTCAGACCATAACTATGCTCAGACCACATCGTCAAGCTATAACACGTTGGACTTTGTCTCTGTTTTCAGTTGATTGCTGTCGTCAATCAAGTTAGATCGTTGATTGACATGCACCAAGTGATGTGCGCTGGCCATTTCCTGTACTCGCATCTTAGAGAGGTATGGCTTGTTTCCGATACATCAGTCGCCGGGTGGTCTCCAGTTCCACGCGCTAATTTTACGGATATCTCCCCGCCTTTACTACTTGTAGTGTCCAAGCTCCCAAGGCCTCATGATCTTTGGACTCGCAATTGCACTGTGCGGTAAAATGTATAGAGAATTGATAAACCGGCTCACGCAAGCTCAGTTAAGTACATTTGCACTCGATTTAGTCCATTTAGTTTGAGACTGAACTCACGAAATATGTTCAATTATGAAACGTGATGGATAAGGTTTGAGTGGGTTCGATTTGAGAACGCTGACAAATACCTTATGGCTAATAGACTGTTCCTGATATATTAAAATTCAGCTTGGCAGTGAGGCCTAGAGGCACAAACAAAGGGAATTGAATGACATGTTTATTCATTTATTTTGTTTGTGTCCTCTAGGCCTCACTATCAAGCTGAATTTAGTGACCCATTCCTTCTATGAGATGCGCCTGCAGGGAATCATGGTAGTTTTATTCATCATCTTGGACTGGATGTTTGTTTTGATGAATACAACTACCATGATTCCCTGCAGGTGCATCTCATGGGGGCCATTGTGGAACTTGAAATTTCGCTTTTTTTTTGGACTGGCGAAAATTAGTGCCGCGATATTTGTGAATACTTGTTTCTCGCCTCCCTTGGGTTAATATGAAGCTTGTAGCCCAAGTAATATCTGTATGAAAAATATTCTATCTTTCTGTCAGGGTATACCAGATCTGGACATGTTCAGCAAGCCAGCCGTCCTAGGAGCGTTAGCTCGCTTTGTTCTCAATGCCTACGTAACGATGGTATGTTAAGCAACCAAATCTAACCAATCAGAGCAAACGTTTTTCCTTTTCAACCAATCAGAAACCAACCGTGATCAGGCTTCTACGCGTTTTCCCGCGCTTGGCGCCAGTTGCATAATATTTTCCCGCGCTTGGCGCCGGTTGCATAATATTTTCCCGCGCTTGGCACGGATTGCATGTTCTTGCTTCGAGTTTTGATTGGCTCTTTGCGTTATTTTGCGTTTGTCGTGATTGGTCAGATGTGATTTATTTCGGTTTGGTTTTCGTTTGGTTGTCATCATTAAACCGCTTTATAGTACCACACTCTGCCTATGCTCTTGAGATTCGATAGCGAGGATAAAGAAGAATTTTACACGACTTCCACTCTGCTAGAATATTAAAATGGCAGTTGTTAACATATATGTCAAATTATTTCGTATCCTAAGTAACTGAACACTCCTCATCGAGATTTTGTCCAAGAACTACTGACGCTGTCCCTGCTGTTCTGTAACCTGGTCTGTGTTCTTAGCTTAGATACTATGCCGTTGGTGAAATAAACGCACTATTTATCAAGAAATTTTTCCTTTCCTCGACTCCCCTTTCCACACTCTAAGCAATAGGATTTTGATGTTATTGTTGTTGATGCTGCTTTCATATTTCTGTCTCATCAAGTCCAAAAACAAGAAAGCAGCAGCTCTTCCTTTCGTCCTCGCAGCGCCACTAGATTCAGAAAAAGGTAAGGATGGCAGCATTTTAACAATACCATTTTTTTACTCTAATCGCTTCGCTACTTTTCTTCCCTCCACAGAATGCAGAAGATAGCAACTCTAGGAAACGGGTCGCGTTTCTCTAATTTGCCTTATTTTTACTCTCAGTTATTTGCGTTTCCGGGGTTTAGATGAGCATGTTTACTTATTAGAGTTGTGTTTTCATTAGGTGGTTTAGTTTATAGGTTCGTATGAACGTCAATTAAGTGCGAAAATAGTTTTTTCCTCAACCCTACCCAGGATTTCTCAATTGAGAACATGGGTGCTGCTTGTTGTCGGGGAAAAATTATTTTTGGTATAATGATCTTATCCTTAGCCATCGTCAAGATTTTAAGCCCGGACCAAATGATGGCAACATGTCAACACAACATGTCGCAACATTGTTGAGCGCAACATGTTGCGCGCATCTGGCCACCCTTTTGCGACGTGTTGGGTGTTTAAGTTTGAAAATGGTCAAATTTGAGCCAACAACACCCAACATGTCGCAACAGGGTGGCCAAATGCGCGCAAAATATTGCGCCCAAACGATGTTGAGATATGTGGAGTTGAAATGTGGCGATCGCTTGGCCGAGGCCTTACAGACATACATGGGAGTTTTCTAAGTTATAATCTGTTTGTTTCAGGGACTTGTCTCTTGGTTGGAGTGCCTCCTATTGCTGATGATTCATGCAAAAAGTAAGAATCCTAGGCTAGCTCGTTTATACTCTAGTTATCGTGGTCGACGAAGTAAACAGTAGTAATTGAATTCTTGAGGGCGAGAAGCATACAGTAGTTATCCATTTTGAGCCTTACATCGAACACCCAATTCTAATAAGCCAAAAGTTGCCAAAGATCTCACAACAACAACAGCAGCAGCAGCAGCAGCAACAACAACAACAACAACAACAATCTTTATTTGTACTCTCCCTTGCCTTCTAACTAATTACATAAAATATAGATAATAAAATTAGAGTTGTGGTTGTCTGAAATAATCATAGGGGCTAGAGGAGCCAGGCAGGCCGTTAACTCACTGTTAACTTTTAGTCACATTGCCCATTACATTTACGTTTATGGAAGTGTTGCATTTTTAAAGTTTTGATCTACTTTATTTCTATTTCTTTTGTAGTTTCTTGGGAAAAGCTTTTGAAATGGCCGCCAGCAAAACCAAGTCCAGAACAATTCACGACCACTTTGACCCAGCAGGTAGACCTTTTTGTCATGTGCCATGTAAAGTTAGCTTGTAAAGAAACTTTTTGTTCGCGTCGGCGAGCAAAAGAAATACTAAGCTATTTAGCAACCTGAATTTTTACTACAATTGCAGAAATTCTCGCGCGCTCATTGGCTAATTTTTATGGTCAATAAGCGGACAGACACATGAATTTATAATTTATGCGATGCGCGCGTAAACGAGCGAGAGCGGACAATTTGAAAATTTGTTATCGTAAAAAACAAATTGATGTCAGTTTTTAATGCGCCTGTCCTGTTATTGACAATGAATTTCGTCATAACAGTGTCAAAGTAGTCTGCGTATCCATTCGGCTATCGCCTAGTGGATCCACAGCCACTTTGACAATGTTAGGACGAAATTCATGACTAATTACAGGACAGACGTATTATTAAGCGCCGTAGCGAGTTTGTGAAGGGTTGTCGCCATACTAACTATGGCTACCACAGGTCGGGAAATGCTAAGGGGAAAAAATTCTTTAAGGTCAGGGAATTTTATTTTGAGTCAGGAAAAATTGTCAATTTTAAGAAAAGTCGGGGAAAATTGAAATAATTTAACACAGAAAGAAGGATGGAAGGAACATTTGCGGTCACCGTGATCTCAACGATATTTTTTGAAAATTCAGTGTTGAAAATTTATCAGTCTTAATGATCGAGCTTAAAGGAAGGCCGTGAGTTGAGGCCCGAAGCCGCTTCTAGATCTGACCTTTTGTATTTATCTGGTCAGGGAATTTTGAAAAGTGAAATCTGTGACAATCATGTTTGTATGTTAAGCGTTTGCCCTTCGTCAGGGCTAACGCTGGTGTTATACATCGTAAAAAGACTAACCTCTTTGGTGCGAAAATATACACTGATAGTTTGTCTACGGTCATTGCCTTTTTCGTGAAGCGAATAGTTTTGCATGAGCGAAACTCGAGGAAAACTTGGTGCTTCTAATAGAGGAAAGTTATGTCCAAAGGCAAAAACTGTAAACGTTTTAAAATGGACGAGTGATCAGGAAAAGACATGTTCAAAATTTAAGAAACGTTCTCTGGTTAGAATAGTTTAAAACTACTAAATTTTTAGCTACTTTAACCAGAGAACGTTTTTAAATTTTGAATATGTAAATGTTTTGTCGGTTAGCCAAAATCAGTTTCTTCTAGTTTCTATTCAAACTACTGTTTCTTTTTTTGCCATTTTGCAGTGATAGAAATGAAGAGTGAAGACCGTGGAAAGTTCTTCGATGCCCTCTCAGCTCTTCTCATCCCCAAATAAACTCAATTCAGTCTGCAATTCAGTTCAACTTCCTTCCTTCCCTTTATGCATTTTGAATGATCCGTCATATTTTGTAAGACGTTTGTATACCTATCCTTCGCCAAGGTTGATTCAGTTTGGCACAAGAACTTTTCCCAGCGATTTCCTAGGCGAGCAGAAATTTGGAGCTAATTCGTTTCCCGGTGGGCTGGACTCAAAGAGTGGACAATTTCATGAAGTCAAGGCCTTAATTATAACTTGTACATACGCATTCAATTTGTTGCTTGTAAATAGCAGTAAACTAATGTAAGGCATCCTTATGGTGACGGAAAGGTAGATGCCCTGGAGAGTGTTACATCTGTGTACAAAACTGGAAGTCTTATGCTGATGGGAGACCTCAATTTATGGACTTCTAATTCTTATTGTTACTTATTTTCGCGAGACTCAATTTTCGCGATTTCGAAATAATCGCGAAATATAAGACCAGCGAAAAAAACGTTTTACCGAAAATTAACGACGCGAAATTTAATACCCTATTATGTAATTCTTTATCAATCAACGACAACGTCAGTTTTCTACATAGTTATCTTGTCCCTGTTCTCTATCTAATTTTCGCCGTTATAACTCTCTTCATCTGAATCAATGTCATCTTCTTGCTGCAGTTCATGTAAGATATCCTTTGCGCAGTTGTCAAACAATCCTTTCCTATCTCCTTGTAACTCGTCAGGAAAAGCTGTTTATACTTAAATTCAGATAAAAAAAAAAAGGTCTATTTTGACAATTTTCGCAAAATTTAGATCCTTTTAACGCACGTTTTTGGCGAAGGCGCGAAATTTAAGTTCCGCAAAATATACTGGTATCATTTTCGCGAAATTAAGTCCCCGCGAAAATAAGTGACATTAAAGTACTCTGAATTGAATCGATCTCGAGCTCTTCCGGTCAACTGGGAACAGGCATACAGCGACAAAGGGCAAAATGCCTCTCTGAGAATTCACTGACTGAGCTAATAGATTTTTATCTTCCTCATTTCATCATGTTGGCAACACTGTTGATCGGAAGCTTGTCGAGAATTTCCATTAGTACCAATTTCTGGACTGGAATGATGCTGGCAAACCCGGGTGTCCGGTCCAGGCTCTCTCGGTGTTTCAAGCACTGTTATCTGTGAATTACGCTAAATTTTTATCCCGTGTACATGTACAGTTTCTCCTAGATGAAATTAAAGGTACGCTACCAATTGGTGTGGTTTTTGTTTTTCTGGGGGAAGGGTTAGTCGGGAGGGGGGAAGGGGGAGACCCTTGGAGCCCCGGCGATAACTCCAACCCCCGCTTCTTAAAAGAACAGAATGGTTTGAAAGCAGTTTTTTAAAAAGTGCCGATTAAATACTTTGGGGCCTATTCAACTTCTACGGTTGGCCATTCGTTTCAAAATTACGACAGGGTATACGCGGGTTTTTCTGCCGCGTATACTTGTTTACATACGTTACGTATGGGCTTTAAGCTCATATATACGACCATTTAGATCGCGTATATACGCATTTTTAAAGGGCCACATATTTGCGTAAATTCAAGCGCGGGGATATGCGAAATAAATGCTCAAATATACGCGTCCTACAAGGACCCATATATACGCGTGCTAAAATGCGCGTATATGCGGGTCGTAAATTACGTTGTATATGTCAGCACGAAATGTGCCTTTTAAGAGAATGTCTGTTCGTGTATGATAGCAATGAAAATTACTTTAACTAGAAGTCGTCAATATGGTGGCAGTGGTGAAATGCCTTGTGTTGGTTTATCTGCTATTTAATGTTTGTTACTGCAGCTCCCCCAGTGACTGAACTTCTAGAAACAGTTATGCGTCTTTTGAATGACTGTTCAAGATTTTATCCTCACGGTAATCGTAACATGGCAGAGAATTTGATCGTTCGTCGTGAAGTTGCTTTGGATTCTGTTCACCGTTTAGGACAGAGGTGCCCAAGCGAATGCTGAGAGAATTCTGCCTCTTGAATTGCTGGTGAGACATTCAATACTTACTACATAGACGGGAAATGTTTGCAGCTCAGTTTTGAACTTGAGTAATCTCAAACTACACAAAGTATAAGTAGTGGAAAACATTTTTATAGAGAAAAACTTATATTTGGGTTAACTTTTAATCCTGGGTTAGCGTTAACCGGCTTTCGAACAACTCGGCCCTGATGATTCGAGAAATAAGACTAAAGTGGGTTTTCCAATTCTGGTATCAGTATCATGCTGGGTCATTTGCGAAGTAGAAATACCTATGTTCAGCGTCAGCGTGTAAGGGAAAGTTTTTTTCAAACTGACCCAGCAGGGTCTGATTTGAGGTGGTTCAATACCATCACAAGGCATGTTGACAGCGTCAGGGGACCTAATTCCCTCTGGCACATTGATGGACTACACTGCCTTATCAGTTGGAGGTTCGTAATACTTGGTGGTTTTGGCAGGGCTTTAGACTTTAAGTTGTGCAACAAACAATTCTGCTGCGACTGGGCTCACTCTATTCTTAGCTGCTGTGCAAAGTTATGGATTGCCCTCTAGAGTGTGTTCAGACGAAGGGGATGAAAATTTAGAGGTAGGAAGAGCTATGCCATGGCACAGGGGATTTAATAGGGGAAGCAAAATTGCTGGGTTGTCTGTACACAACCAGTGAATTGAGCTTCTCTGGAGAGAAGTCTTTATTTAAGTTGGTCAGTTCTACTACACTCTGTTCTACCAGATGGAAGAAAATGGCATCCTGGAATCAACCAGCATAATCGATCTGTTCTCTTTGTATTACATATTTCTTTCCAGAATTAACAACCAGTTAAACCTCCTAGTTGAGGCATGGAATAACCATGCTGTACACACAACCAATATGGGTGAACGCAGTGATTTTACAAGATATATGTAATACTGGAAATACTAGCTGTCAGGGATGCATTTGATGATAACACCCAACCAGATGAATTATCTGGTGAAGACCCAATAGGACTTACACTAAAATCACATTCTGTTTCCTAAAACTCCCCTTGAGGTATTGATATATCATAGGCTGGAGGACCCACTCTTCCATTAGAAGCTGATACAGTTGGCAAAGCCCTAATGGAATACACTGAGGTGCATGAAACTGCTCTTAATGCAAACATTTCCCATCTAAGTAGTAAATACTGCATTTGTCTCACCAACGATTCTAGAGGCCCTATCTTCTCAGCATTTGCCTTGGTACCTCTGTCCAATGAGTCAACTAAAGGATTAGCCTGCGTAGCTTGGCGGTGTAGCAATTTTTTAAGCAATTTGAGTGCGAGCGCACAAAGCGACAAAACCGCGAAAACCAGCAAGAACCCCCCAGGCTCCTCCTCCTTAAATTATATACCTGACACACATGTATAATGAGGGTTCTGGCACAGCGGGTACCAGGGGGACAACAACCGTCCGAAAAAGCCCCCCCAGCACCTTCTCCTCAGACTAAAGCTTCGGAGAAGGTGCTGGGGAGGCTTTTTCGGACGGTTGTTGTCCCCTGGTACCCGCTGTGTCCAGAACCCTCATTATAAGAGCGCATTTTTTTTTTTTTTCGACAACCAATTTTTCGACAACCATTTTTGGAGAAAGGACACATCTTTTGGTTGCAAAAGTACAAGGTCTAGGATCTACGAAAAATATCGTTTTGTAGAGAGCTATTTTACCTCGCAAGCTTGGTTGTCGGAAGTGCACCCAATACTAGGAGCGCATTTTTTTCGACAACCAATTTTTCGACAACCATTTTTGGAGAAAGGACACATCTTTTGGTTGCAAAACGGATGCAGGTATTTGGTGAGAACAAATTTTCGGTTGTCCAAAGTGCGCACAATTGGACAATAGATGCAAAAACAGAACAAACATGGTTTTGCAAGAAAAACTTGTGGATTTCGACGACCAAACAATAGTTCTCCAACCTTCCAATGTTGTAGCTCTATTTTTCCCAAGAGCCAAAGGCGCAGCAGAAGCAGTCGAAGACGACGATGCAGCAGCAGACAAAAGCCCAGCAAATACAGCGTCAAAACAAGCCTTCGAAAGCGAAGACGAAGACGCAGCAGCAGACGAAGACACAGCAGCAGACGGAGACGAAGCAGCAAACACAGCGATAAAACAAACCTTCGAAAGCGAAGACGCAGCAGCAGGCGAAGACACAGCAAAACAAACCTTCGGAAGCGCAGACACAGCAGCAGACGAAGACGCAGCAAAGCAAATCTTCGGAAGCGCAGACGCGGCAAACATTGCGACAAAACAAACCTTCCGAAGCATGGGGTTCCGATGCGAAAAAAATGTTGCAGAGCACCTTCTTCTGGAAAACGCGTACCAAAGCAACCTGTTGTCCGACATTTCCAAGGTAGACTATCTGGAAGGGAACCTCGGTAGCACGAATTTGTGCCCGCTGGAGGGTCTGCCGGCATTCGTAGACGACATATTCGTCTTTGGCTACGTTTCTCGAGAGGAGTGCGTCTTCCAGAGAGGAAAACTGTGCTGCACAAGTGGGGAGAAGGGGGCCGCAAAACTAGTAGTGGCGAGCATCGCGAACGCTTTGGAAAGAGCCCTGGGGAAAAGGGGCTACATGCAGACGTCCCTCGTGCACACGGTCGCGGTCGGAGAAGCTGCAACCAGCACAATCCGCGCAACAATTGCGAAAATCGAGAAGGACACACTCTGCAGGGCGAAAGGAAAATGGAAAGAAATCCACCCGAAAAAAACGATTGCCGGGTATTTCGTGGCGAAATGCGATGTTTCCGAAATCCCTCTGGAGGATATCCACAGCAGTCTGCATGTTTTCGAAAAATGTCTGGAGGGCCATGGCTACGGAATCTACAGCATCGACTACACGCAGGAGTTTTCATGAGTTCTGGACCGCAAAGCTCTTGTGGCCCACCTTGGTTTTCGAAAGGCGGCGGATTTCTGCACTGCAATCGCCGAAGAACAGCCGACGATTCTAGAAAACACAAAAACCGTCGGGAAGCACGTCTGCACCTGGATATCGACACCCGAGGAAGGGCGCACGGCACGCACAAAAATATACAACAAAGTCGTGTCGAATTTCGAGGCAGGAGAAATCCGCGAACATGTTGGCGGCCATCTGGCAGACTACGCCGACTGCCCCAACCCGCACCTCCGCCAAACCTTCCAACACCCGGACGTGCAAGCCCGAGGGTGCACACGCATCGAAGTCTCTCTGTACGCGCCCCCACTGTACGAACTTTCGAGCAAGAAAGCCACAGACTACATCGGGAAAGTCTTGGAGCAAGTTTCCACCGAAGACGAGGAGGACGGCGTATTCGTGGTCCAACCACCCAGCAAACAGTGGCAAAACCTTGCCAGAAACCTGGATCGGTGTCTGGTTCTCGCGGACAGACCGCAAGGAAATATCTTTGTTGGCTGGTACGCGCACACAGGGACAGAAAGAATTTCGGGGATCCACGCACGCCCCACACCAGCGAAAGTGCGAGACGAAGCAAAGTGGGAAAAAGCTATCTTGTGGGCCGCGGGGGACTTTGGCTTTCGAAACTGTCCAATTTTTCGGGTAGACATCCTGTCCGCAGACGAAGAAGGGGTGGAGCTAGGCCCGCTCCGTTGCTACACGAAAGACGAAAACGCTCGCACAATACTCGCCGCGAGCAAAAAACCAACACAGCTCCACCCAAACGGGGGCGACCCGTCGGAGCTTCTACCGCCAACAGACAAAGTTGTGTGGGAATGGCGGGACAAAAAATGCCACGCAATCGGCAACGATTCTTCGAAATACGAGCTCCAAGAAATACAAGAAATCGCAGAACAGCGCAAAATATCCGCACTTTCGACAAGAAACAGAGAAAAAGTTCTTGCAGAGATTTGGCACGCCCGCACAGCCGAGGAGTGCAGACGAGAGATTTGGCAAAGAGAAGAAAAACAGCGAAAAAAAGAGGAGGAAGCGGCAAAGGCTCGAGCAGCGGAAATTGCCAACCTGCGAAAGTACGCCGAGGCGAAGAAAAAAATCGAAGCAAAAAGCTGGGAGATTCGTGCAACAGTGGTTGGCACTCTGTCTGGTGCGACAAAAAAAGTTGTGGAATTGCCAGCAGGCAGAAAATGGGATGTCCTAGGTTTTCGAGACAAAGAAGACAAAGTCCGTGTTGTATTGCGGCATGGGAAAGAAGCGGCAGTTGCTGTTTGGGCGACAAAAGGTTTGCAAAAAATCCTTCTAGAATGTGTGGACAGCTTCCGTTCGGACAAGAAAGACAGCACTGGTCGGCAGCTTTTCTGGCTAGTGTCTTTCACAGGTGTCGAAAAATTTGGAGGGTTGGTGCTGCGAATCGAACCTTCGAAAACTTTCAAAAACTGGGAAGGAAAAACCATCGTGTGGAACCCCATACAAGTGGTATCCGCGCCAGACAGCGAAAGACTTGCATTCTTGCGGGCTCTAGGATCAAAATGCGAGGAGTACGAAGCCCTTCGTGTGGAATTGGCCAAAAACTGTCTGCAAAAAATCCCCGCGCCGGGAAACAAAACGACGAAAAAACAACAGACTTGCCGGAAGGGGAGTACATATGCAAACGTTTCGCTACTACAACCTTTCGAAACTCCTTGCGGACCATTCTGTTCTTGCTCCCGCTCGGTGAAGATGGGGAACCGGCAACAGACGAAGAAACTCCAACACACGGAGTCTTTCTAGAAAAAGAGATAGCGGCGATGGGCGGCATCGAAGCGCTGGAAAAAAGAAAAACCCCATTGCGTTGCTGGCTTGGCGAGGAGAAGACAACACCGAGCAATAGAAAGTGCCGCAGAGTTCTGATAGCGTAGCCGTGGGGCAAGCCCCACACCCCAAACTTCTACACGGGGACAATAGTTCCGCCTTCGAAGCAGAAAGCAAAGTCTCCCTCGAAAGCAACAACAAAGAGTTCGCCAAGATCCCAGTCCAACCATTTTTCCGCTGTCTCCGAGTCGATATGGCCTACAATGTGCGCCGATTTGTGTTGCCGATTGCGTGGTATTTTTTGTCACGCCATTCCCACACAACTTTGTCTGTTGGCGGTAGAAGCTCCGACGGGTCGCCCCCGTTTGGGTGGAGCTGTGTTGGTTTTTTGCTCGCGGCGAGTATTGTGCGAGCGTTTTCGTCTTTCGTGTAGCAACGGAGCGGGCCTAGCTCCACCCCTTCTTCGTCTGCGGACAGGATGTCTACCCTTCAGGATGTCGCACTTTCGCTGGTGTGGGGCGTGCGTGGATCCCCGAAATTCTTTCTGTCCCTGTGTGCGCGTACCAGCCAACAAAGATATTTCCTTGCGGTCTGTCCGCGAGAACCAGACACCGATCCAGGTTTCTGGCAAGGTTTTGCCACTGTTTGCTGGGTGGTTGGACCACGAATACGCCGTCCTCCTCGTCTTCGGTGGAAACTTGCTCCAAGACTTTCCCGATGTAGTCTGTGGCTTTCTTGCTCGAAAGTTCGTACAGTGGGGGCGCGTACAGAGAGACTTCGATGCGTGTGCACCCTCGGGCTTGCACGTCCGGGTGTTGGAAGGTTTGGCGGAGGTGCGGGTTGGGGCAGTCGGCGTAGTCTGCCAGATGGCCGCCAACATGTTCGCGGATTTCTCCTGCCTCGAAATTCGACACGACTTTGTTGTATATTTTTGTGCGTGCCGTGCGCCCTTCCTCGGGTGTCGATATCCAGGTGCAGACGTGCTTCCCGACGGTTTTTGTGTTTTCTAGAATCGTCGGCTGTTCTTCGGCGATTGCAGTGCAGAAATCCGCCGCCTTTCGAAAACCAAGGTGGGCCACAAGAGCTTTGCGGTCCAGAACTCATGAAAACTCCTGCGTGTAGTCGATGCTGTAGATTCCGTAGCCATGGCCCTCCAGACATTTTTCGAAAACATGCAGACTGCTGTGGATATCCTCCAGAGGGATTTCGGAAACATCGCATTTCGCCACGAAATACCCGGCAATCGTTTTTTTCGGGTGGATTTCTTTCCATTTTCCTTTCGCCCTGCAGAGTGTGTCCTTTTCGATTTTCGCAATTGTTGCGCGGATTGTGCTGGTTGCAGCTTCTCCGACCGCGACCGTGTGCACGAGGGACGTCTGCATGTAGCCCCTTTTCCCCAGGGCTCTTTCCAAAGCGTTCGCGATGCTCGCCACTACTAGTTTTGCGGCCCCCTTCTCCCCACTTGTGCAGCACAGTTTTCCTCTCTGGAAGACGCACTCCTCTCGAGAAACGTAGCCAAAGACGAATATGTCGTCTACGAATGCCGGCAGACCCTCCAGCGGGCGCAAATTCGTGCTACCGAGGTTCCCTTCCAGATAGTCTACCTTGGAAATGTCGGACAACAGGTTGCTTTGGTACGCGTTTTCCAGAAGAAGGTGCTCTGCAACATTTTTTTCGCATCGGAACCCCATGCTTCGGAAGGTTTGTTTTGTCGCAATGTTTGCCGCGTCTGCGCTTCCGAAGATTTGCTTTGCTGCGTCTTCGTCTGCTGCTGTGTCTGCGCTTCCGAAGGTTTGTTTTGCTGTGTCTTCGCCTGCTGCTGCGTCTTCGCTTTCGAAGGTTTGTTTTATCGCTGTGTTTGCTGCTTCGTCTTCGTCTGCTGCTGCGTCTTCGTCTTCGCTTTCGAAGGCTTGTTTTGACGCTGTATTTGCTGGGCTTTTGTCTGCTGCTGCATCGTCGTCTTCGACTGCTTCTGCTGCGCCTTTGGCTCTTGGGAAAAATAGAGCTACAACATTGGAAGGTTGGAGAACTATTGTTTGGTCGTCGAAATCCACAAGTTTTTCTTGCAAAACCATGTTTGTTCTGTTTTTGCATCTATTGTCCAATTGTGCGCACTTTGGACAACCGAAAATTTGTTGTCACCAAATACCTGCATCCGTTTTGCAACCAAAAGATGTGTCCTTTCTCCAAAAATGGTTGTCGAAAAATTGGTTGTCGAAAAAAATGCGCTCCTAGTATTGGGTGCACTTCCGACAACCAAGCTTGCGAGGTAAAATAGCTCTCTACAAAACGATATTTTTCGTAGATCCTAGACCTTGTACTTTTGCAACCAAAAGGTGTGTCCTTTCTCCAAAAATGGTTGTCGAAAAATTGGTTGTCGAAAAAAAAAAAAATGCGCTCTTATAATGAGGGTTCTGGACACAGCGGGTACCAGGGGACAACAACCGTCCGAAAAAGCCCCCCCCCCCCCAGCACCTTCTCCGAAGCTTTAGTCTGAGGAGAAGGTGCTGGGGGGGCTTTTTCGGACGGTTGTTGTCCCCCTGGTACCCGCTGTGCCAGAACCCTCATTATACATGTGTATACCTGCCAGGTATTGTATGAGCACTTAATTGATGAAAAACCGTCTAATTTCGCCTTATCTCTGGTATCTGAGCAACATAACTACACTACTCGTAGTGCATCCTCACAACACTTAAATCCCGGTTTCGCCAGAATAAATATAAGGAAATTTTGCCCCACTTTCATTGGATGTTACTTTTGGGATGACCTTCCTTTATCTATACGTAACTTAGCAACTACAAAACGTTTTAAAACAGCACTCTAACAGTATTATTTTGCTCAGTATTAATTAATTCATACCTCTTCCTCTCCTATGTTAAGTTAACTTTTTTATCCTAATTATTATTGTTATCGAAACAAGGGCATCTAATTAGCTTGCTATATTTTTGCCTTTTTCCATTTCTCTGCTTCTACTTGTTTACTTTATATTTATCGTTGTAATTTTAGAATGGAGTAAATAAAAAAAACAAACAAACAAAAACAAAACAAACAAAACAGGCTCCTCGTGGCTACGCCGCATTTGGCGCTCGTTATCACGGCTTCGTCGTTTTCTTAGGGTTAGGATAAGATCTTAAACAGTCATTCAAAAGACGCATAACTGTTTCTAGAAGTTCATTTACTGGAGAGCTGCAGTAATAAACATTAAATTGCAGATAGTGTCATGGAATGCTTAATTACATCCCATAGGAACAGCATGTTTAGAATCATATTTAATTCGTAACAATAGTTTTGGTGTAGGTGTCATGGAATGCTTAATTACATCCCATGGGAACGGCTTGTTTGGAATCGTGTTTATTCCGTGGCACTCGATTATGTGATTTGTATTCTTTCATTGTGTAACCAGTTCTGTTCGGTGCTTTTGTGGTTGGTCCTTGACCAATAGTTTTCTTTTCCTTTCTTTGATTGTAACACCTTGCGTTTGCATATTTAGGTTTTTTTGGGGTGATACGTGTTGAGAGATTTTTCTGTGTGTAGAAGAAGCAGGTTGAAGTGTAGTTACGAGCGAGGCTAGAAAGTGGCAGGAACACGTCCGGAAGCACATTTTCATTACTGAGAAGCCATCAGTAAACCATTCCTAAATTCACGACAAAGAGCCATTTGCCGGGGAACGTGAGTGCTAAATAGCTGGTCGAAGCAATCGAAGGACAAGCGTAAAGTTCTGTCGAAGCCATCGAAGGACAAGCGTAAAGTTCTGTCGAAGCCATCGAAGGACAAGCGTAAAGTTCTGGTCGAAGCAATCGAAGGACAAGCGTAAAGTTCTGTCGAAGTCGGCCGTTGTAAACCGGACAGCTGGAGTAAATCGGAGAAGTCAAGTTGAAATATACCGGACTGAGTGAAGACGTAATCGGAAGAAGTAAGTTGAAAGGTGGGAGTAATAAACGGGAGTTTGAATTGGTTCGTTGTGTGTGTCATTTGTTGGTGGAACGTTGTTGGGGTCAAGTTCATGGACAAGGACTTCAGACGCAAGGTGAACTGAACTGAACTACGAAAACGCCTATTTTTTTTTTTTAAGGAATATTCTTGTAAATAGATTAAGTGTACTGAAGTATTTAGCTTGTTTATTATATTCTTGTAAATAAATTAAGCTTAATTATTTAGCTTATTGTATTATTGTTAGTTACCCTATTTAATGTATAATGTTATTTTAGTGTAATTGTTATAATAAATGCTTGTAGACTTAGGTAGTTGTTGCGTGTTTTCTCGGGTTCGTTTATGCTTAGTTTTTTTTTGTTAGAGAGAGCCTACCCTTGTGGCGCGGTTTCGTCACAGATAGACCAAGACAAGGCATTTTACCACTGCGGCCATTTTTACGATTTCTAGTTAAAGTAATTTTCATTGTTATCATACACGAACAGACATTCTCTTAAAAGGCACATTTCGTGCTGGCATATACAACGTAATTTACGAGACCCGCATATACGCGCATTTTAGCACGCGCATATATGGGTCCTTGTAGGACGCGTATATTTGGGCATTTATTTCGCATATCCCCGCGCTTGAATTTACGCAAATATGTGGCCCTTTAAAAATGCGTATATACGCGATCTAAATGGCCGTATATATATATGAGCTTAAAGCCCATACGCAACGTATGTAAATAAGTATACGCGGCAGAAAAACCCGCGTATACCCTGTCGTAATTTTTAAACGAATGGCCAACCATAAACTTCTTGTGTGTAATGGTTGGGCTTTCAACCGAGGAAGCTTATACCAGAAGGGAGTTCTTCTAAAGGGTATATATAAAAGAAAAATTGCAGTTATTCCAGGTTTATGGCAGGGGAGCCACTCAGAGTCAACGTTTTGACCTGTACTCTATCTGCAGACTTATTCATGACCTGTATCTATTTAAAGTACAATGATTTATGAGACGTTGGTAAGTTGATGTGGAAAGGTTAAAGTTTGAATGGGGGAGGGTTTAATCTGGGGAGGCTTATAACTGGAAAATTCTTTTCGCCTGCAGACAGATCAGAAATTGGCCTGTAGCCAAGCTGGTTTATTATAGAAGGATTTATCCGTGCGCAGCTATTTTCGTTCCTACAAGCACATAAAAGCTTATTTTAACTGTGTCTCTTCTCCTCGCGAGTTAGTGTTCTTTCTTCCTTTTTGTCTTGTTTTAATGCATTGCACAAGGCTGCGTAGAGTTACGTGACGAACGGTCGTTGCGGAAAACTAAAACCTGAGGTAATTGTTAAAGGCGCTTGTCAGCAGATGTAACTTCTTTAGATAAAACTCTTCACAGAATAATTGATATCGATTGTGAACCTTATGTAGATTTCTACAAGGAAACTGATCACTAATTCGTTTAGACACAATGATAAGTTAACTCTAAAGATAAGATATGCAAGAACGAGTGTTCTTAAATATACTTATTTTCACAGAGTTGTGGAAACATGGAACTTCCTTCCGTTTTCCATTCGTGAGGCTACAAGTGTAAATTCTTTTGAAGCTTTAGTCAAAAAGTTTTTTATGGATTAATATATTCTTTGAATGTTTTTCTTGTTATAATATTTAATATTTATCACTACCATATTTTAATTTGCATCATTTTTCACTGTAGTACATTTGGTGATTTGCTTTAATATGCGGTCTTTGACTATTTTGCATTTCATTCTTTGGCTTCTCCTTTTGTATGCCATAAATTGTAATTAATACAATAAAGGCGACTTCATATGATCAAGAGTTTATCATGACCCCGTTCAAGGCAAATAAAAGAATGCTCCCTCCCTACCCTGAGCTATCATTAATTGGGATACATTTATGTAGTAGCTGGGAACCTGCGATTCCTCGGCGTGATCAGTGCCATTAATTATTTACCGCCATATCCTACCATCTTTGTTTTTATTTATTTTTCGAACTTCGGGAACACGCTCAAAGCATGAAAACGTATTTTCTCAGTTATCCATGACGAGTTAATCGCGTTAAAAATGTTCGTGAATATTAGCCCGGTCGGCTAGACTGATATTCTATCATTATTTCCGGCTTTTGTCTAATGCCTCTCATAAGGTTGGCTTCTTTAGACCTCTTTATAATTTCTTTCCATTTTAATGTAGCAGGAGTTGACTTTATCCCTCAAATCGAGACAAAAGTTAAAATAAACAAACGAAAGTTGATCTCGTACCTTTTTAGAGAAAAGGTTTCTGTTTGATTAACAAGTTTCTATAGTGGAACACCGCCCCAGAGTTGTCAAGTTTAATTACTAACTTCGTTTTGATAGACTGACAAGGTATCAAGCTTTTGTTTTCCTCTTGAGTGATGTATCGTAATTGATATTCAGTGATTCGTGTCCTTGTAGCAATATTTCCCAGAGATCTTTGACTCAAACAGTTTCAAATGTAATATCGATGTTCCAGAATATTTCAAAGATCGTTTGAGAAACTGCAGTGGGTCACCAAGTATTAAATCAAGGAGGACATGTCAGCGTGAGAAAAAGCAATTTATTACGCAAACGATCGTAGAACAATCAGCCAATCAAATGACGTAAATTTGGCAGCGTTTTGATACAAGCGCGTTACATGCTTTCGTCGGACTGAGCGATCGGAGAAATTCATGCGGATCAATTGTTGATTGCTTTTGCGGCATTTGTGGCTTTGCCAGGGATTTTTCCTTCATCCAGGTGTATTAAGAAAGGATATTCATTCAAGCTGCGCTCGGTTGATATGTAAATGCAGATTGACAAGTCGATCCGTTGGTTGCTGGATCCCTTCTTGTTGTCACTAACGGAGCACTGTGGTTGACCTTTGACGAGCAGTTTCGGAGTGAAAAGGTCTGGAGGAGCACAATAGAAAAGACAGGACAGCTGTTCCCATAGTTAAATTTTCAGTGAAGGTGTGAAAATGGAAGTGAAGGTATGTTTCCCGTTCTTTTCTGTTCGGAATGTTGTCAGGCAACCGCCGCTCTGTGTTTCGCAGAAATCGGCGCGGTGCGGATCGTGTTGTTTTTGCAAGCTGACCGAGAAACACTGCTTGAAAATATTTTGACGACCTACTTTGACTGAATCCATGCTAATGTTTGATTTACCTTACGCTATCGTAGTGTTTTAGTACTTAAGTCCTTAAGGGCTTCAGAAAGTTGAACAGACAAATTGCTTGTGAATATTGACCGCGATTCTCTGTTACTACATATACATGTCGGTTTTTGATGATGACATAAAAATTATGGTTATATCCTCGAACTAGTGGAAGAAGATTAGACTACGCTACGATCAAATCAAATCAAAGTTTTTCATGACAAATATTTTTTTCATATCCCATCAAACGTATTTTCTGGTAGGCAAACATCACGTAAAAATCAGTTGGAAGACTGTAAGAAAGCCGTGTAAAAGTGATAAGGAAACTTTTAAGACCTGTTTTTACCTATTCCACTCAATGAAACCCTAAAACCTAGAAATAACAAAGTTAATCCTATTTTTGTTACGGCTGGGCAGTTTTGGCAACCACATGTTTTTTGTGCAGGATTTATTCTAAGTACTGTCAATGCTGATGTTCAAATTACTTCACTCGCATTAGCCACGACAATATTATTTCCCAGTCTGTTGACGTCTTGTAATTTAGTAGATCGGCAATCTGTTTTAACCGCAACAATGCTTATATTTTATCTCTTGTAGATATTAGAAGATTCTGTGAATATTAGGACCACTGATAAAATTCTATGATATGTTCATTATCCGCGTGTTTGTTGTCCAATATTTTGTGACCATTTGAAATTCATTCTTTTTCATCAAGGTTTATGGCACTACAGATATTGTTGTGCGGCAAAAAGTTAGGGAATGAAGAAACCATAGTACTGAATCGTTCAAATCAAAACATTGAACTTTCAGCATGATTGCATAACAATATGCAAATGTTTAGCCATTGTTTTGATTCGGAAGTTCCCAGCCATCATGGGTAATATTGCAATATCTGTTACCAAAACAAAAAAGTTAGACATGCTGGTAGGCAGAAATACACGTTTATCATACATTGTGGTTCAGTTTGTTCATTTTAATTTTTTTTTTTTTGAGTCTTGGTACAGACTTCCTTCCTGTATTGATGCTGGAAAGTTGAATGGCAGGAAGGAAGCAGAATATCTCCCCACAAGGGACATGAAGGGAATGTTTATCCTGTTGCTGATATCAACATGAGATTTTCTTTAGATAATTTTTCCTTTTGTTTTTTATTCTTCTGCGAGGCTGCACTGTTAGAGCAATTTTTCCTGGAAGTAGAGCAGCTTAAATCTGCAATCCGTCTAACTCAGCTTTTGGTTTTTCAAGAGCTCTGTCAGATCTCATTTTCAATTTGGCACCTCCCCCACAACCCCAGGTTTTTACTCTTTACACTACTGGCAAGTGCAAGTGCATGTCTACAATGCTGTCTGGAAATTAGGAAATATTACTCAGTCGACTATTACGTGTGACTCAATAGACTGTTATGTGTAACTTAGTATGCATGTTGGTGTCTGGCTGTGGAGGAACCAAAATTTTGGCGGCAAGACACAAGCAGCAATGAAACCAGATTTCAATTGGCATCAATTTGATTGGTTTTCACTTTGATTCAAGACTCTTCGATATCTTTATGGGTCTTACATGTATAAAGGATATCTCTTCAATTATTATCATGATTGTATATGAGCTAAAGTTATGTACTAGATTTATCGGCTATCGTGACATTATGCACCAAGGCATGGCGATATCTGGAAAACCTGTATCACTTGAACAATGCTAAATTATATACAACACCAAAACTGAGAGACAACAGGTGTTAGTTTACTTTCAGCCTGTCTTTTTTAAGTTTGCAAAATAAGCAGGAACTTTTTAGTTGATGGAGTATTGTAAAATATTATTTTAAAGTCATAAAAAGGTAGATATTTTTATATGATGTTTTTGTGCATGCTATTATTAATGATATCTACATGTATCTTCTCTAAAAGTGATATTAGTTGTACTAAACCTCAAAACTGCCTTTTTTAGATAACCTGTTTATGAGTCCAAATGTGTGATAAATTCTCATTACATGTTTAGTCGATTACATTTGGATGTTATAAAGAGAACTGCAATGCTGATCACCCCCTCTGCTGAGAAGCTGCTTAACGAGTAGAAGCAACTACAGCTCACTTACTTCCAGAGCTATATGATTTACAGCTCTATTGAAATGTCCTGGCAGCTAGCAATTTTGCACTTTACTAAATCATGTGCTGCCTACAGAACTTAATACTGGAGTTCAGGTATCCTGGCTCATTATAAAAGTATCTCTGGCTTTAATGGTTTACTACGTCTGTTATCTTGTCTGCTACTACAAAGCATTTTGACAGGGCTTTATATACATGTGTATCTACCCAGAATCCAAACTTTATTTTTTCTTTGAAAAACTCTATCTAGCTTACATGCATTAAGAAGACATGATTGACCATTGCACTTATACACACAACTTCAGCAGTTGTGAAATTAAGCCAAAGGCTTTTCAAATCTTTCTTCATGAGGAATGAGGTTCTTCTACAGCAGGAAAGAAATCTGTGTATTAATATTAAAGAGCTTTGGATTAGATTTAGTGTTCTAATCATTTTAGGCAGTTTTGGTTAGCCAATGAAAACAGGATAATTTAACAAAATTTTGCCACTAGAAGTTTATTTACTATTGTGTGGCTGGAGTTAATATGGTGCCAACTTTATAACCTAAGTTTAATTTAAAACATGCATAATAAAACTTTGTACAGCATTTTTCTATTAATTTTATAGGAACTGTTGTATACAAAAGAGAGCGAACTATGTCTATTGAGAAATCTAAAAACATGTTGCCAGTTTTTTTGCAAATCTTTCATTAAGAAAAACAATATTTTTCTACTGGTGGGACACAAATGTTCAGATGTTAATATTAATGGCTGTGGATTTGATTAGACTTGTGTTTAAATCAGTTTCTGAATAGCCAATGGGAACCCGAATGTAATTGATGAAAATTTCACAAGGGGGTTGTTTACTTATGTCTTATTAGAGTGGTCATGAATATTCAATGATCCCAGTGATTAAAAATAGTAAATAAATGGAAAGAAAGTATGACATGATTTATTCTCTTTAGTTACAGTTGTAGCTGGTTTGATTGCCGCAAAATGCATCAAGGCAACATTCTGGGTACATCAAGATTTTTTTACTGTAATGCTTATTTGTAGTGTTTTGATTTTGTTAACATGATGTTTTTTTGGCAGATTTGACTTTTACATTTTATAAGCTACTGACAACCTTTAATTTTGACTTTTGACTATTTATCTACATGTTATAAGATGCGTTCTTGAAATCATAATGAATATGTGTGTGTACACAAAAACACTTTGATTTATTCAATCTACAAAGGTCTTGGTAACCATAACAAGACAAGAATTTGTAATCTATGTTTGCTGCATATTTGTAATGAGATGTTAAAGAAATTTTCAGTTAACATTTTGAAACCTTCATTGTTTAATTAAGAACTCATTAACAATTCTGAGGTTCATACAAGTTATTCTCAATGATTCCCTCTTAGAAGAGACTGTTCAGAAAGAATAGCCTGTTGAATTGCATGGATATTTAAATTACCTACTGCTTCATAATGAGTTTTAAAAGTTATGCATTTGACCTTGTAATTGCTACTTTCTGTACCAGCTGTAGACTTAAATTGCTCTGCTTTTGTACAGATGTGTGAAAAAACATGTTTTGCATGACACAGAGACATTCTTTGACATGAGGTTGTGATTTATGAGGAATCATGCAAATTCAGCTTAGAAAGTGATATTGCCTGCCATGATACGGTGTAGTTTCATTTTCACACATGTATATATTCGTACCTCTAAAACCATTATAAACTACATGTTCTCAACAGTTATGTCTGCAGTTTTTCCCTCATCTTTCTGCATCCTGTGTAGTGTGCTAGCTGTTTTTCCGGTCTAATTGGTAATTATCTCAACAAGTTTTCAATTTCCTGAGTATGGTGACATTTGGGTTAATGTTCAACAAGCTAGCTGACACTTGGAGCACATTTTGCCACACCACCTGTAGTTTATAGACCTCATGCAAGGGAAATATGGTTTTTATATGCATAACTGCTGTAAACAGTAAGGTAAGAACAAACCCTGAGTGAATATCCCATTGAAAACAAATGAGCCTGAACTAATTCATGTGGCTAATGATTGCATGTGGTTTGGTTGTCAAGCCAAGTTGTAGTGACTGTGGTTTTGAAAGAAGTTTGTTTAATTATACGCTTCCTTCATGTCATTGTAACATGGCTTTCAAATCTTCTTACTTGCTGTTTTATCCTAAGCAACCATACTTTTGCCAAGCTGATTGGAAAGGAGGGATAGGGCAGAAATTTGTGAGTTGTTGTCTCATTTTAAATCATTTCTTTTGTTATCAGTGAATCAGTTTCAGTAGCTGACATTGTTGTGAGTTTCTGTAAGCAATTCATAAGGAAATTGCATCAAATTACTTGTGTTGTGATTCTATTCAGGACAAATTTCAACTCATTCACAGGGAGATCTGTTACTAGTTGTGAATTTCAGTAACTGTTTGAGTTCAAAGTGATTTAAATAATGAGTGATTTAGCTCTCTTAAATGTTCATGTTGTGATGTCTTTCTGAAGCTCTTAGTCCAGCTAATGTTACTGTATAGGTTAAAAAGACAGGGTAATTGTATTTGACAACTTCCTGTCATAGAATTATTGAATGCACATCTTTATGATCTATCTATGCTATTTTTTAAGTAGTTATAGTACTGTTGCAATTTTTGATTTCATGTTGGAGTGCTATAGAATTGTCTGTTGAAGCCTTAGTAACACGTTACTTGTAGCATGAAATGTTTTGGTTTGAATATCTCTGACAAGCACATGTACTGCACATCATTTTGAAAAGTTACTAAGACCGGCGTAGTTTCATGTTTATAGTCAGCCAAACAGCTACACATGCCCAACTAGGTATTTTCAAATTTTCATCTAAAAGTACAGCTACTAATTTTTTTATTTATCAGTAGATAAACATGTCTTTGAGTATTTTTTTATTCCTGGGAATGTACTTCACTTTTGACAGTCACATTTTTTATTGAACATTTACATGTACCACAAATTATAACAATAATTTTATTTTCAGGCTTTTAAACTTGTTCAGCAGATTGAAGAACATGCTATATCTTGTACTAACTTTGATTTGAAGTCAAACACATTTTCAACCTCAAGTCTAAAGCCATCATTGACCTTCACAAGTGGGTCACACAGATGTGAATTGTGTTAAAAAAGGCATTCAAAATTTATTGGAAGAAATCCAATTGATAGAGAAAAATTGATTAATGAACCTAGTTAGTAGATCAAAGTGATTTTGTTGTCTCTGTTTGTGACCCCTTTTCTTTCAAAGTCTTAAATTATTAATCTATTGATGTATTCAGTATTGTTTTGATTTTAGAACCAGTAATCTGATATCCAGTCTTGTTGTATACACTTTATGCTCAGTACACTCTGACTTCAGATGTTATGTTTTGATACTTGAGTCTAATTTAAACATACATGTATGAGAAGGGGAGTTTCTACTATATAATCAATGCTTCTACAAGAGGCGGGGGGGGGGGAGGGGTGAATGATTTTCAGATCGAAGGATTTGACCTTGAAAAGCGCACGGATTGTGGATTTTTGCGGTAAATCGAGCGGATTCGTGGATTTTGAAAACACAGTGGATCATGGATCAGCTGTGAATTTTGGTGCGGGTTACGGATTGTGCCTGTCTAGATGTTCCGAAATGAAATTTGGATCATAGATCTTTCCTTGGTCAGTATGCTAATGAGTTCATCCAAATTATTTCTTTTTTCGAACGAAGCTCATTTAAATTCAGGTGTGAGACTGTTATTGGAATTGTACCGGTTATAGTCATCAAGCATGTTGCCTTCTTTACTATTTGTGTGAAATAAACAATGGATTCACATTTACCAGTTTACCTTTGAACTTTTACACTTCTGTTTCCGGATGTGGTTGTGGTTTTGGATTTAAACAAAAATATTGGCGGATCATCGGATTTGGCGAAAAAAAGGCACCGATCGGCGGATTTGCATGCCATTATTCACCCCCCTCCTACAAGTTACTGGTTAATCCAAGGATCATATTTTTTTCTGCCACTTGATCTCATGCATTCACTGTCAGAAGTAGTTTCCTGTTTCTTGACCCAACAAGTAAGGAAATGCTCCTTTTGAGGAAAACATTTTTTTTTACAGTGAAAATACATGTAGGTATGTGTAGCCAGTGTAGATAGACTCTGAGGTCATCACATCATTGGTGTTAACTGTGCTAACAATGTTGTATTTGTACATGTATGTAGATTTTGCCAAATACAACATAGGCATCTGGTTTGTTATCGGTAAAAGTACTTTCTAGACAGACAAGGAGACAAAATATATTATTAACCTTCAACTTTTAATTAATAATAATAGATTTTCCTCAGGACTTGCTCGAGGAAGCTACAGTATACCTCATTTTAGTAGCCACTCAGTTGTGTTCTATTGGAAATCTGCAAATCTGATTGGTTCTCTCATTGTTTTCTATTCACTCATAGACAATGATCTTGAGCATGTCGTACTCTTGAAACTGAAAATTCGTCTTAATTTTAGGCTTTAAAATACACAAAATTGTACTTTTTGTGCTGTAATCCTTTACAGTGTCTACTAAAACAAAATAGACTACCCGCCCTCATATTATAAATGAGTGATAGTCTACTTGGCTATGCCTCGTTGACTATTTTCTCATACATGTAGGAAACTTGGGTTCATAGTCTTCTTCACTTAAAATAGAAATTGACTGACTATGCATTTTCTTTGGGCGAAATGTTTATTTTGTTACATAATTTATGCTGCACAGGTCAGAGATAAGTGTACACAAATTTGTGCACGTATTTTTTATGTGTATTGATCACTTACCATGGACCTCTATGGTCCGTTTATTGCAGAGTTTCACAGTGCAAGATTTTTTGGTCTCTGCGTTACATTACACATTTTTTCACTCATTTTCCTAAATATTTCTTCGTAGACTGATGGCAGTGATGAGGAGATGAAGGACGATATTGACTCTGTACGTGGTTTGTTGGACAGACTGAAGGAAGAGAAGGAGAGAGAACTTCTTAAAGAGGTGAATTGTTCAAATATATTTCCATTTCAAATTGTTGGTTAACAGATTGGGAGTCTGCCAGAATCGCACTGTTGGGCGATGATTCTTCAGTAATGTTGTCTAATAGCCAGATGTGATCCAGTCAAATTTAGATGGCCAATTTACAGAGATATGCCTTGGGTAGCCATTGGGCTTATTACATTCAGAGACTTTTGCTTAAGTTTTCTTTGCTTGATTGGAACCATAGAAATTATGCTAAATGGCAGCCTTACAGACTCAGAGCTGTACTACCTCCCAGGTAGTATTCTCAGGGTTTTAATTAAGGGTGTGACAGTCAGAAAGCTGTTGCCCTCCCACAAGAAGTAACAAATGTTTGGCTGACAATCATCCCCATAATCACTGATGTTTAAGTTTAATTTGAGAAGATAGCTTTATTGCATTGTTGCCTTTTATGTTGGGTATCTTACAAGTGGAATTTAGGCTACCTAAAGTTGATCCACCAACATGTGTTTTGTTCTCAATGAATTGATGTTCAGGCCACATACAGGTGAACCTCTATTAAGCGGCCACGCGCTGGGATGAGACAAGTGGCTGCTTAATACAAGGGTGTAGGGGTGGCCATTTAATAGAGGTTCACCAGAAAACATTCTGGGTGTGCTCCAGTTTTCAGTTTATCAAATATAAGTACAAACAAATGCAAGTGGACAAAAAGTAGAACAATGATGGTTATCATGTGGTCCATAATGTTACTAGAAAAGCCAAAGAAACAATTACAATTACATGTACAGACACGACGTGTCTGTCAACCCAGCACTGGCTTGTGTCCTGTACAAACAAACTAAAATGCTTCGAGACTTTGCTTTGCGATTGCTTTAATTACATACTGCTGAAAATGTGTTTTTACAGTATTCCACATTGTTATTCTTTTACCTTCATCTGGCTAAAAACGTCCAACTTCAAATCTTCCTGCCATTTAAAAGAGGTATAAAACAAAACAAAATCACTCTTGGGATGAGAAGAAGCTGGTGGTGGCCGCTTAATAGAGGTGGCCGTTGAATAGAGGTTTTTACTGCAGTGTAAAGCTGACAATTTTTCCGGGACTTTGGCCGCTGGCCGTCAAACGAAGGTTGGCCACTTTATAGAGGGCCGCTTAATAGAGGTTCGACTATACATGGTGACATGGTTATTACTTAAAGGTATATGCAATGTTGGGTTCTAGCGTATTTTGTGACATGCTTGTTGTAACTGAAAATTTTTTTAATGACCATTTTTAGACTCCCTCAAGTTCTGTTCAAGAAAATGGAATTAGTAGTTCAGGTATGTAGTGCAATAAGATGCAAAAAGTGTGGAACTGCCAGGAGGCAAGTTTAAGGATAATGCAGATGTATAACTGAGTTTAAATCAAATTTTATTAGAAGATGGATGGAGATGGAGAAAATGTTCGAGGAAATGAATGGTAAAAAAACAAGGAATTACCATTGCATGTTTCAACCTCAATCCCTAGAAAGATTACTGCACCACCAACTTACTTAGACTAAGTAGTTTTTCACTCCTGATTAGTGAAAGATATTTTATTGTATATTATTTGCCATACAAAAGATTCCAAGCAGGATGCTGTGATTGGTGAACTTCAAAAGAAGTCAACATCGCTGGTGATGAATTTGAAGTCAGTCGTGAAAACAAAGGAGTCGCCAACAAAAACAATTGCCTCCCGTCAGAGAGATACAACTCTGCAGAATGATGATGATGGAGATTCCTCCAATAAATCTGTGCCACAAAAGAGGAAACAGGATTCATTCCTGGTGGAAGTACAGGAAAGGGCCGAGGTATGTTATACAGTCAGCTCTTGATCGGAAAACAACTCAAGGAACATGCCTTCAAAAGCCCACTAATCTTCATGTTATGAGCAATTTACCATCTGAAAGTAAATAATGCTGTGGAAAGTTCGAGAGCCATATTTATGAGATGCTCCTTATTAGGAAAAAGAGACTGAGTTTAAACACTCAAACAGACTTCATATCAGTGAAACTGTTCACTCAGTTAATATGTACATGTACATTGCTTTGTTTTCCAGCCCTTGTTTTTATTCTAATGTAGTTTTACTCTTTCATTTCTATATGTAACGTTACCAAACTTATAGTAATTATTTGCATTTGATAATGTTGATATGTCGTCACTGAAGCGTCATGTTTTAATATCTGTACTGTTTATTTTAAAATGTCTCAACTCAGTCTGTTACTAATAATAGTTTGTCTTGAGTTATTGTTATGATGACTGATCAAACTGTCGATGCCACACAATTGAACATCTGCTGCTTCTAGCCGCCCAAGGGTGGATTTCTTATCTAGGTGGCCAGTCAGCTGTAATCCCAGCTACAGACATTTAGCATGAAACATTTAACCTTCCATTAATGGATTAACACAAGTAATATTCGAAGCACATGGTTGCAAGAGGCGCAGCTGTTGGCATACAATCAAACTTCACAAATAAATTTCTGATCTCTTTAATGATAAACTGTTTTAAAAAATCAATTTAACTCTGTTCTTTCGATTCTAAATTGCCATGTGTTTATAGTGTATCCTTGGAAATTCATTGTAAGTTGTTGCGTTCGACGAAGTGGAACGCAAACCTAATTTTTACCTGTGGCTTTCCAGAGTTGGTTGTCCTGTGCACGGTTATAGGCCGAAAAAACCTCATTCCTGCAAGGACACCAAAATGGCCACCCCGCTTGATTTTTGCAGGGGCATGTCACGGCCAGTAAACTGATACCGTTTAATGCTAAGACACGTGATAAGTCGTGATAAAACATGTGATAAGACATGTGGCGAACATGTGAGTATGTGAGCAGGCCATGTGAGCTCGTCTTTCCTATAGCTCTCTCTTTGACTTCTTTCCATTCAGTCGCCGCACGCTTCGCTATTATGTGCTCTCAGTGTTAGATTTTGGCGAATTTATACGCTTCGACGGTAGCATTTATCGAAATCTGAGGGAATTGTCCTTGTTTATTAACACGACTTGGCTTTGGGATGATAACCGTGGGAACAGCTACATTTTGATTGCATTTGTTGATTAGTTCCAGTCGCGACAGATAGCTCAGTCTTAATCCGGTCGAAATTTTATTGTTTGGAATCGTTGGAAAAGTACTCTGAAGGCAAGATCCATAAGACTACTTTATTCATCAGGGGAAATACTCGAATTAGTCGCATGGAGTTTGTTTGCGATAAACGACCACGTGAAACGAGCACGCGATTGCAAATGCTAGCTTAGAATAATGTACGTAATTTAAATATTCTATGAAACTTGAGAGTCTATAGAAACTGGCGGCGTCATGCAACGTGTCAACAAATCGTGACCTCTTCACTAGCATGGACTTTGACGCTATGCACATCTGACTGTAAAACCTCGGTTGCTGCTGAAAAATGTTGATTTTAGCAATAGACAAAGGTTGAAAGTCAGCCAGTGAAATCATTTATTTACCATATATATATATATATATATATATATATATATATATATATATATATATATATGGCATTCTTTGTTGGCTTGAGGCATTTTATAACCGTTTTATTTATATATATATATATATATATATATATATATATATATATATATATATATATATATATATATATATATATATATATAAGTTAAGATGCTTCGAGCCAACAGGGATGCCACGCGCCAGAAGGATCCAAAAGGATTCGTAGTCCAAACCTCGAGTAATGAAATTTGTAGGCAATTGTGGAAAACGAGGACGGACAACTTCGAGCGAAAAAAAAATATATATACAGTAAAAAATCTAAGAAATCTAAAAAAAAGTTTAAAAATTTAATAAAAATAAACGTTTCGGTCAAAGACCTTCATCAGTTGCAGTGCAAGTGAATAATAAATTACAATAACCTTAAATAAGTTTACAGTATAAAAAATGACATCATATTACAAAGATGATTACATAACAGGGCGTGGTAACACATGAAAACGAAAAAATTAACCAATGATAAACAATCGGTGATTACTAAGCGAGATACTATGACAATGCGGTACAAAACTCAAAAGACACAAACCAAATAAAAATAAATAATCGAATATAATACAAATAAGATTAATATCAAAAAAGTAACGCGATTCGTCGAGTCAGCCGAAAGTGTGAAGGGACCCGCGTGTAAAATATTCAATGTTCAAAAAAGGCGGTCCCAAAATCCCCAAACAAAGCCCTTGAAACTATGCCGCGGCAAGGCACAACAGGCGCCCTAAACAGGGCCCTTAAACAACAATAATGTAATAAATTCCCCGATGGGGGCCCCTGAGAAAACCTAGCGCTAACAAAGCTAACAAGATCCAAGGTCAGGGCCTTTGAACACCTGAACTAAGATAACCGCCAAATTTGCAAGTTATTTTTGCGCTAATTGTAGTTTATTCTTTTGTTCGAGTGGAATTCCTGACGTTTGTTCAAGCCAAAAGGTGCCAGAGAGAACAACTGTGCACTCCAATATGCCTCTTCAGTGATTAAAAGCTTTTCGATGTTACTTGTATTGTTTGCATTTATCTGCACTTGATCAATACACTGGAAAGAAAAGTCGTTTAAGTCGTGCGGTGTTCTGTTGAAATGCACCGCTACCTCACAAGTCTTTTTCTTGGTCAGCATAGCAGACTTGTGGTTGCGAAATCTAACTCTAAAATCTGTTGTTGTAGAGCCAATGTATTGTAAGTTACATTTCTTACACGAAGCCAAATAAATGATATTTTTTGAATCACAGGAAAGTTTCAATCGTATCTTATAGCTCTTGCCTGTTTGAAAACTTTGGAAAGAATTTGATTCAACAAAGTAGTTGCGACAGAGATCACATCTTGTTCTTTTGCATTTAAAGCAACCCTTAACCTCAACAACCTCTTCAACCTCAGTGTTAGAGCCATAACGAGATGGCGCTAACAACTCCTTAAGGTTTTTAGATCTTCGAAAAGAGGCTATGATGGAATTTGGCGGAAAAAATTCTTTTAATTTGGGGTTGGATTCCAAAATACCTAGGTGTTTTCTGATGATGCGACCAACATCAGGTAAATTTGGATTAAATGTTGTTACAAATGGAAACAATTTCTTCTCAGCTTTGGCACGAGTTCTAAGTAAGTCAGTTCTAGATGTAGTTAAGGCTTTAGAAAATTGATCTTCCACTAGTTTTGTGGGATAACCCTGATTGACTAGATAACCCTTGTATTCAGTTGTTCTCTCGGCAAGAAATACTTGTTCAGAGCAGTTTCTCTGTAACCTAGTTGCTATGCCATAAGGGATAGCCTTGAAAACGTGTTTGGGGTGAGCACTTGATGGTGGAAGATACAAGTGGCTATCAGTTGGCTTTGAATAAACGTCTGTCTGGATGAAACCCCCGATGAGATGTAAAGTTAAATCTAGCACGTGAAGCTCGCGTTCAGAAAAAACTAATTCAAATTTAATGGTAGGATATAGGGAATTTATAAAGTCAGTAAACTCATGCAGTGCAGGAAGGCCTTGTTGCCAGAGATCAAAAACATCGTCACGGTATCGCCACCATAAAGTCGGCTTTATGGGGCCAGAAAATTTAGCTTGATAATCTATTTCCCCCATGGCAAGATCCGCGTAACTACAGGCGTTCTTTGGGCCCATGGCTGTGCCATGAATTTGTAGGAAAAAGTTTTCCTTAAAAACCGAGTGATTGCTCTTCAAACAAATTTCTACTGCTTCTAAAATGCAATTAGTGGATGGAAGCTGGTTTTCTCTGGCATTCAGTGCCTTCTTTACTGCAGTAAGACCGAGTTATTTATATATATATATATATATATATATATATATATATATATATATATATATATATATATATATATATATATATATATATATATATTAAAGTGAGAGCGTCAAGCGCACTCTCATAATCTCTGATTACTACTAGTATAAATGCTGTTCCAAAAAGGCACCCTTTTGCCATTCATATTTATTTCGAGTTATTTGAGAGTCATGAGAGAATTCTGTCGTTGAATTTTTTCAGGTGATAAGTAAAAGTGCACGCAAAGCACCAGAAACGATGGTGTCATCAATGGGACAAAATGTAGAGGAAGATCCAGATACGGTAAGATACGGAGGGGAGGGAGTGTATGGAAGCGAGTAGGGGAGGGGGGAGGAGGAGGGGTGGACCATGACATAGTGGAATTTGGAACACTGCAATTCAGCTTTCCAAATAGTCAAATACCTCTTATAGTTAAATTTTCTCAACTCGCATTACTCATTGAAATCAAGTAATTTCCTGTGAAAGAAAGTCTTAAATGAACTGGTTTATGGAACCACTGCTGCATTTGTTAAGAGCTACTAACATGTGTTATGATGGGCTCCCGGACAAAGCTAGGGACGTATTCGCTCTCGATTTCTATACGTGATTGTTGACTTGGGCTGCGCCCTCCTCAACTATCTCGCTATAGAAATCTCAAGTTCATATTCTAATTGTTTAGTATATTGGATTACAGATTACTGCTCGAGAAAAATGATCTCACAGTGCATATACATTTATTCTTTACCTGTAGGAGATATTTTTGAGAAAGATTCGGGCAGCACCCTCCACGTCAAGTGATTTGCATGTAAGTGAAACCGAACTTTCTTATTTTGTATTAGAACTGATAGGTATTTGTTAGGCTGTACTTTATGCTGAGGCTTTCTTCTTGCAGGTTGAGGACAACACGACAAGAGTACATAGAAGTAAATCCGCTTCAGAGGTTGATTTCTCGGTCGTAGTGCCAGTAAGTCTTTCCTTTGGCTTGTCACGTAGTCTTTCTCTTTAAAATTGTCACACAATCGTGACTCTCTTGGCTTGTTCCGTAATCGTTGCTGTTTGTACTCGTAACTCGTAACAATTAGTTTAACTGTTGTCATACAATCTCTATATTTTTGGTTGATCACGCAATTTTTTTGATAAACAGCTGTTGTTGAAATCGCATATCATCTTTAACGTAGCCGATGGCAATTTTCTTACCCAGTTCTTTGTTTTCTCCTCTTGTGGGGTAAGGGTAGGGGTCAGATGAGGGGTAGAAGGACTCCTGTCACTTTTATCTGGTTTCCCGCCCATCAACAAAAGAGTTCTTATCTCTTCTTCCTTGTGACGGGGTGATATCAGATGACTCGTATTGGCACAGATGTATTTTGCCGTACTTTCATATTGTAAGACCAAAGGAGCAGTAATGCGTAGAGTTTCACCTGCTTCAGTTTTTTTTCTGCTCGAGCACGTGGTGGGAGAGAGGAAGAAAAAAAAAAAAACTCGCGCGTAAACATGACGACTTTTCTAATAATTAATGATTCGTTGATAATAGCGGATAAATTCAATGGACTTTGAGTAATCACATATACTGATTGATTTTGTTGCAGAATTCATCGACACTGAACTTGGAACCTCAAAAATCCAAAATCCCGCTTGGAAGGTCAGGCTCACTAAAAGGACGAAGAAAACCAACAGCAGCTGGAAGACGAAAGAGTCTGAAGTCAAGCTTTAACGATGACTGGGATGATTCATTTGTTATCAGCGAAGGAGAGGAGCCGTAAGTATTAAGAGAATGTGTCTTTGCAGCACGAAGACAGAAAGGAAATTCAGTACAATCCTGATTTCATGAACCCTTGACTTTTCTATTCAAAAGTCGTTTCCCTCTCCTCAGTCGAACACTGTAATTTTACCCCGACTTCTCGAACTGGTCGATTTTTCAAACCAATTTTTTTTTTCCTTGGAGATTCAAAAAATCGAGATTCCACTGCATTTCTTCGATTAAGTACTATCCAGCTTTGAATTAGCTTCCGTCCTCTAATATGCGCCCTTTTAAAATCATGAAATATGAAATGAAAACGCACCCGTCCTCCAATTAAGCAGTCATAATTGAGCTTAGTAGAGAATAGCCTATGCTCTGGTATCGTGTAGAAAATGAAATTGTACAAACTTAAAGCTGGTTGATGAAATTTGAAAGAAACGTCTTGGGAGATTTGTCGCAGTTTTAAGAGAATTTCCAGGAATTCACGGGACTAGCAGTAGCCTCCTACATGGACAATCTTTTGGCTTATCACCTAGTGGGTGATAAGCAAAAACAATTAATGTTCGCGTAAGAGGCTGGCATCGCATTTGTGGTCATGCACCATTTTCCAACAAAAGCGCCACTTGGTTCTCAGGCTCTTGAAGTTTCGCATCGGTCAAGCCCTGTGATGGACAGAAGTGCTTTTCTCTGGTTTCTAGTCTGTTCTAGGCCCAGCGCGAAACACAGCGAACGAAAAAAAAACTAACTGAATGCCTAGAAGAGGCTAAAAACAGTTATTTTTTATTAACAGTTATTTTTCAATGGACGAAGAACCCAGTGTTGAGTCTGGTGAAAGCTTCATCATTAAGGACCCTCCTCAGATGGGTGCAGAAGGCGAAGTGAGACCACGAACCAAACCTAAGCCCAAAATTAAAAGCCAGACAGTCTCTGGAATAGCTCTTCCGGGTCTAGCTGAAGTGTTAAGCAAGAAGAAAATCGCAGCAGAGGACAAGGTTTGTTGAATTTACCAAAAACTACTGTCACTCTCCCCGTAGGAGCTTCATGCGTCTCTCACGGAAGGAATAACTCAAGTGCAAGAGTAGAGCCGCGTGTTTACTTAGGGTAAAACTGATGTACCTAAACAGCAAACTTACTTACTGCTAAACTGGCAGCGTGGCCGAGTGGTTAGGGCGGCAGACTTGAAATCCAGAGGGCGCGGGTTCAAGTCCCGCTCTGACCACTAGGCTGGAGTTGTTTCTTAGTAGACCCCAGTTCAACTCCTCGGTCATGCGTGTAAATAGCCAACTGGTCTGCCTCCCGCCAGTTGGGATTTTTAAGCCTGTTATGTTTATTTGCAACATTTGTTTCTTTCAATTGAAGTGGCATGCTTGAAAACTAGCTAGTTGTAGCTAGGTGCATGACGTTCAACAACATTTTTTTAAACTGACTTCTTAAACGGTTGGGGTGATAAACAGTATTTTTTTGAAATCCTTATGCTCATTGTTTTGTTCACGTCTGTTTTTTTCTAGCAACGCTCCCAGGGCAGCGCTGCCGAAATTGTCCGTGCAGCTGCCGAGAGTAAGAGGAACATGGCAGCCAAGGAAGAAAGAGTGGAGAAGGAACCGGAAAAACCGGCTTGGCTGGTCGAGGCGGAGGCACGGAGGAAACTTCACGAACAGCGGAGACACAATAAAACCAAACAACAAGGAGAGAACGACAGAGAACAGGATAAACCGGTACAGAACGGCCCTGTTCTTCGTTCTTTGCCTCATAAACCTGAACCAGTCATTGATAAATCAGATAGCAATGCAGGGGTGAACATACTTCACAATGTTATGCTTCGTCCTGTGCGAAAGCTGGAAGCAGTCGCGACTAAATCAGATGAAGACAACGATGCTGATAAATCGTTAAACTTTTGTCTACGTCCTGTGTCTAAACCGGATCCAGAAGACAGCCCAGTCGAGGAAAAGAGTGATAGCAGTAGACATCACAACGTGTTTTTACGTCCTATACCCAAGCCGGAGCCAGTTGTCAATGATAACACTGAGGACTTGTCAGGGAAGTTTCAACCGGTACGTTTGAAACCCATTGCTAAACCCTACGATCCAAGACCGTCGGGTTCTTCGATCTCCGATAACGAAACAATGCCGATGGCAACACGAATATCTTCCGAAGTGATGACTTCTAGCTCTCAACCGATGAGACCGGTCACGCAATCATTTTCGGAAAACGGTGACGTGTTAGATCAAAGCTCGCGGTCAGCGGGAGCAGCTAAAAATTCTCGCGAGCATCACTTCGTCCGTTCTCTTGTACCAATAACTTCGGAGAAACCGACGATTTCACGATCGGAGCCGAGGGTTTCCGAAGGTTCTTCGTCGCGTCTGAATGGCTCGCGAGTCACAGTTTCGTCGAATTACGTGAGTGCGCCTCACAAAATCACCCCGAAAACAAGACCCAAACCGACCAACAGGTCGAAAACAGTGACTGTTACGGCTTCTGAAGTGCCGGACCTGTCAAAAGCTAGGCGAACAAGTGTGGAGTTGATACATGCTAAAGTTGAGAGGAAATTTCCCCAGCCTGTTTCGTCGACCGTACCGTCCAGTCACGTGACGTCGCCTAGGGACCAGAGGGAACCCCGGAGAGGCGGTGATACGCGAGAAAGAGCGGAGACATTTGACTCGTCTTACAGACCGAGTTACACTGGAGATGTCTTACCTCAATGGAAGATTGATCTCATTGAAAAGAAGAGGAATGTTGGATCTTCACGTAGAGAAATAATCAGAGGTGAATTTTACAGCGTAATGACTGTCTTCGCGCGCTAACTGACTGAGATTTGACCGGAAACCTTCCATACATGTGATGTAGCTCCAAAAGATCGATGCAATAGTAAAAACCGTTGATGTGCATCCGAGCTAAACACATGACGAAAAAACCTGATCTAAACGGATATCAAACGTTCCATCAGTCGTCTTCAGTCATCCGAAGCTGGTCGAAACGTTTGATCGTGCTGTGAAAATGTTTCCAAAATGTATGGACTAAACTTCAAAGTAGGAGTTCACATGATAAAGGAAATCCATGTTGAATTTTCCTTTGTACTGAATTATACATTGAAAATATTTCGACAACTCGATATAACCTGCGACTTTAGCTGTGTTGGACTTTGAGCGCGAAAAATCGACGTAAATGGTCCGCCGAACTTCGAATGAGTGATAACGAATTATGGAACGTTTGGTATCTATTTAGATCAAGTTTTTTTGCGACGTTTTTGTGCTTAGTTGCAGACAACGGTATCTCCGATGGGCTGATAGGAAGGACAGCGCAAGAATCAATCAAAGAAACACAGTTGTTTTCTTTCTGTAATGCCATCAGCATGGAAAGATTCGGCTCGAATCTCAAACGTTATTCTAGGAGATGGGCGATTGTTTCATTTTCTGCAAAAAAAATGATTCCGGAGAATGGACTTTGGTGATTGAAGTATTATTGAGCTAATCCACTGATAAACATAAAATGTTTGGATTCAAATCTGGGAATTGTACAAAGGTATGCGCTCCTAGTGGCTGATTTCGGAACTATAATGTAAAGCTGACATGGAAAACAAATGGGTTTTAAGAGAAATAAAACTTAGATTAACTTCTAAACGAGAGCAAGAGTTAATTGGCTTTCGGACAACCTGGCTTTGAGTCGTACGTTTTGAGTTGGCAGGGGATGGGTGGGAAGGGCACTTTTGTGCCTTAAAACCAAGCGATGTGGTCACGTGTCCTATGTAACATGTATTCCCTTTCCGTTTGCAGATCAGACGCAACAGACCCATACTTCAAACGTGACTGCCGTTCCAGCCTGGAAGAGGGAACTGGCAGAGAAACGAAAACAGCGAGTTGCAGTGAATGGCGTACAAACGTCCCGCAAAGAAAACGAACCCAAGACATCTCCTGAGGTGCCTCGGTGGAAAAAAGAATTCGCTGAGAGGAGAAAACGCAGAGAAATGTCGCCAAGTCAAGTGCAACCTGATAAACGCGAGCGGTCTCCGGAAACTCCCGAGTGGCAGCGGAGATTAGCGAACACGCGACGAACTCAACCGATCGTGGTACAGAGAGGGCCGGTGGAAGATTCCACAGACCAGGTCCCGAGTTTTATGAAGGAGTTTGAGAGGAAAAAGAGAACCTTGCCTCGCGGTAGGTGCTTTGAAAAATGCTATTTATATGTAAACTTTCACGAAATTTGTCGAGTTTTATATTCCAATTGTGTGGGTGAATTAATGCCACAGGATTAAGAGGCTAGCCTCCACCGCCTTTGTCAGGATTTGAACATCAATTTTTTCCCCTCGATATAGCTCGATATATTAAGAAAGCTACAAGATAGCTAATTTGAGCCAAGCGATGTAAAGCAACGATTCCAATTTTTCATGGATTTTCAGGGTTTAACACTTGGGGAATAGCAATTCATTCGAAACAAAACGCTTGCCTTTGTAAACCGGGAGTGCCATCAATACATGCAATCAACGTGTCTCTGTTTCTTTTCAGAGGTTGCACCCGAAGCTGTGTGAGCCACTCGGCTAAATACCTTTTGACTAGCGCTCTTGTTAGTACAAATGAAATTAACCTGACAGTTCGTTTGCTTACATATTTTTCCTATATCCTTGTTTACAATCCCTCTTAGGACCTAGTCACTTAAAGGTTGCAAGAGACCTGGTAATGAAAACCAGTCTCCTCTCTTTCGCTCGTCCACCTGCGTGTTTACACATGCGCGTATGTTGACGTGAGTGCTAGTTTAGAGCACGGCAACAGAAAGACTAGGATATTTATTACACTTGTTATTATACCGCGTTGACATAAATGTTTTCTTTGCTTTACAGGGGGAAGCTACGTATGACCAAAAGAAAACAGCCGAAATATTGTTTATTGTTTCAACCCTTTCGTTCTGCAAGGTTTTTGAGTTGAATTTAATATAGAAGAGTTCATAGATGGAGCGTTGCTTCATTTTGGTATGCAATTTCGAACGACACCTTATTTCAGGAAGATAAATGATCGGGGAGGTTTGGAAATGAATGAGCACCGTTTTTACAAATATATTAAGAATAAGTGGACAGTTGATAAATTGTAAATTGATGATATTTTGGTGCGTCAAAAAGTAAGAGGTTTGTTTTCATTTGTTCTGATTAAACCGAGTTAATTATATCTGTTTTCACTTTAAGAGAAAAAGTAGATCTAGGCAAATTTACACGATATTTAAATGTTCAGATTTTATTCCAATCTTTGCTCAAAAGAACAAATATATTTTTGTAGTACGAAATTGTTTACATGCTATTTTTGTCATAGCATTGGTCGCATTGACCGGAAATATTTAATTCTGTGGGAAAAGTAATGATGAACGTTTTGAAAATAGGATTATAACTTTTTACCACAATCGACTATGAAGTTCTTTTATACAATAACGTCTGCAACTATGACTTTCAACATTTCAGGCCAAGGGAAAAAAAGAAAAAAAGCGAAAAACCTGACTTTGCGTTTTTTACAGGGAAAATGCTGAATTCATCTTTATAGAGCGTGTTTTAATGATTTGCGTTAGAAAAAAATTCGCATGTTAGAGTTAAGTGAGCGACGTGTTCTAACCAGTCAAAGCGAGGTGCGTATTTGCTTTCAGCCAATCAGGTTCGAGTTGTACAAGTGGTGATTTGTTTTGCTTACTTTTCCCGCGCTTGCCAACCGTTGCAAGTGTTATTCCTCGAGCTTTGATTGGTTTATATAGTGACAGGCTTTGTGGTACTTTCATTGGACGGTTTAAAATATTTCGACATTTCTAAAGTAGACATTTCTTTTGTCGTTTTGAGCTACGGTGTGGGGCCAATCGGGAAAGGCTTCTGTTCCTTTTGCACTCTTTGTGCTTTTACATTCGCATTTACTGCCATAATTTTTTTAAATGTAATGTCAGTTGTGCTAGAAAATTATGGAAAGAAAGTAAGCATTGTTTAAATTAAACTGTACGTTTTATTCTGTGCTAAGAGAAACATTGGATAATTTTCAAAATTTAGATAATTCCTGGTAATTTCCTACCCTTTTGTATTACGGTATGTGATATTTTCAATTTATTACTGCGCCCGTTACTGTTCAAAAGCAGTGTTCATCGTTGTCATTTCAACGAGTTATTTGAGAGAAAATTTTGGAAAATAAAGTTAACTTCACGAATATTGATCGAGATTGTAGTGAAATTATTGTGTAATTTTTCCGATATGATGTCTGTTTTTTAGGGTCCCCTCCCCCAGCCTGAAGTGTCGTTCGCCTTTTTGTCCTTCAGACATTTCAGGCCATTAAGCACCAGAAAATGTTGGTAACTGAAGACTTTGCCCTTCGATTCAGTCATAAGCTGTAGCGTTTGACTGTTGAAATGAAAGCTTTGACTAGTTCTTCCAAGCGTTACTGTCCTTTTCTTTTCCTTTTTTTGTTTTCAGGAGAATAATTCAACTTTATTGTTATTATTATTATTTTTTTTGTTAACTTACAAACATCACTTACAATACATGAAAAACCTTACAATACCTTACATTGCGTTACTTGCTTGCTTACAATACGAGATAATTACTTACTTAGGAACATCAGGTTCAATACATGGCACAACCTACTTACAATACGTTACATTACGACACTTGATGACTTGAAATACGCTGTAAGAGAGACACCTTAACTGATGAGAAAGAATTTCCACATCTGTTGAAATCCCCTCCCACCATTTGACGTGGCAGCAATAAATTTTTTATCTCGATTTTATCCTGCACTAATGAGATGAAATCACTGAAAACGAACACAGTATTATATAAGTAACTATTTGCCTAGCATTATGAGGTGGTTGAGGATCATCCGGTGCGTATAGGGACGAGCAATTCCAAATAATACCTCTGGCTCGGTGAGAAGTAAACTCTCATTACTTACGGTGGAATACCAACTTTGGAACTTATCCCTAAAGAAGACGCTTGCGCGCAGCGAATAAACAAACGACGTATGTTTTGACTATCAGAGGGGCAGAAAGGGCTTTTTGAGTCTGTCGTTGAAACACTAGGGTCTAACCATTCAATTGAAAGTATTTGAACACTTTTTACACGTGTTACTGTTGGTTTCCGATTTTGAACAATAGATTTCAATGCTCATAAGTTAGCTAGAGGTGCGTATTATGGAAATTTTGTAAAGTTTCTATTCTTCTCGAAGGGAAACTTGAAACGAGGTATTTCTTAAATACGGACATGGCAATCTAGTTCAATAAAGTTTGAATTACATTAACTTTTGAAACTTTCCTGAAACTGAAATATTTCCTGTTGCACAAAAACAAATCTTGAGAGGTTCTATACGTGATACACTGAGTGTCCGTAATGAAAAATATGTTCCGAATACAGTTTATGCTCGAGTTTTGGGTAAAGAAGCCCCGGCCCGACCCGAGAAAGCGGTGGGAATCAATCCTAGTTAGAGTATCAGTCAGATCAATAAATTTGACATTCCTGTGAGTGAAAAAGAGTGCTTTACTTGCTCTTCTGGTCTCTTGATTTATATCGGCATAGGCAGGTAATTCATGTTGCTTTTCTTTTCGGTCATCTTTTCCGCTTTTCTTTTCTTCTTTAACCCGTAATTCTAGGAAGCGCTTGTGCTGAGAACAGACGTACGTTACGGGGTATCGAAAAAAAAAAGAAAAAAAAACAGTCTTATAAGTCTTCAAGGAAGTTTACGGATTAATTAACGAAGATGTCAGAAGCGACTACTGTTTTGTGCAGACATTATAAAAGCGGCTCTGCAAGGGCAAGTGATGGAGGGAATACCCTATATTTCGCGGGAAAACACGCGTGTTTCTCGCGTGGCGCATTTCCTTGTTGAAAGCGCGGTTGCTGAGCCATAAACAACATGGCTACAGAATCTGCAGACCTTAACAGCTGAGATGTGATGGAAAGTCTTGTTGAGCGATTTTATTTTCCACTGTCTGAGTCATCATAGTCTATATTCAATTAAGATGTTGAGGGTAAGAGTGATACCCAGAAGATTCTTTCTTCAAAGTTTCGTTGCGTGCAAAAGCACTTCAGCTTCAGAGAACATACAAACAGCGTTTGAACTGAACAATCGTGATGTTCCAGATAGTTTTAGAGGCACCGCATTTGCTGCTTCCAAGAGAGGGTCTTTCTTTCAAGAAGCACCAAGGCTTCGGAATCAGTTCAGTGGCGATTTATTTTTGCTGTCGTACTTGAAAAGAATCCTTCCAAACGAGGTAGAGCTACTAATTTATATTTTCGATGTGGTCAACTCATTCAATACAAGAGTGTCAACTGTGTCTTTTTTTTTTTTAGTATTATTCTTATTTATTTAAGCTTATTTTCTATTTGAATTCCTGTCATAACGAAATGTTAACAACTTAGATGAAGTATGAAAGTCACTGCTGGACTGGAAAGACATATGGAAGTGTGTTTGTGTAGGGGACAGCACAAGACATGGTTTTCCATTTTGAAAGTTTGGCATCCTTTTCTGAAGGGGGTCCAGATTGGGGGTCCATGTTTTGAGATCTTTTGAGTCGCCGATTTTTGCAGCCTGGTATTGGGTCAATTATTTATTGACTTCTCTTGGTTGATTATTGATTATTATTTCTTGCTTATATTTGAATCTGACTCAATTGATTTATTTTAGGGGAAGAGCCTATCCTTCTTTTTCACTTCAAATTAAAACATCCAGATTGCTAGAATAATTTTTGAACACCTAATTTGACAGGTGCAGTGGCCTCACGGTTAGTGCACTCGTCTCCAGATCAAGTGGTCTAGGTGCAAGACCTGGCCGGGGACACTGCATTGTGTTCTTGGGCAAGACACTTTACTCTCACAGTGCCACTCTCCACCCAGGTGTATAAATGGGTAATGGCAAACTTAATATTGGGGGGTAACCCTGCAAAGGACTAGCATCCCATCCAGGGGAAGTAGAAATACTCCTAGTCGCTTCATGCTACAGAAACCGGGATAAGCTCCGGCCTGATGGGCCACTTGGCTCGCATGCAGACTTTACCTATCTAATTGGTGTCATTAATACACCATTGTGCCGGAAGAGAGGACTGATTTTCACTTTGCCCCTTCCCTCCTCCTTTAGGTCCCTTATGGGCATCTCTATCCCACCCCTGGATAATGAACAATAATAATTATTGGAAATTGTCTAGTAGCAAATTCAACTGTCAAATTCCTGGCTGATATTTGGACATGCTTGTTTCGTTTTGCCAGACACAAGCCTTATTTCAGACAAAACTTTATTTAAATAATTTGTGTGCACTATCTATAGGATCTATCAAGATTTAGCATTGCAAAATGGTCACTGAACTCACTGTATCATACCACATGTAGTGCGCACGATCTCAGAGTGAGCTCTTGTCACCATTTCCCTAATACAGTATCTACAAAAGCTGCTTTCTTTGGTTTCATTTTATGTTAGAAAATGCTTAATCATGTTCTGCTGTGTTTTTGTTTCCAACCTCAGATTTTACAAGAAATCTGGTCAGACTTAGAACATTTTGGACATAGAGTGGCAACTGATATATACTCCATGGGACGAGAATGTGAGCTGCAGCCACCAAAACTAGAGCATTTTGATGCATGGGGCAGAAGAGTGGACAATATTCAGACTTGTAAGGGATGGAAACAGTTACATGATGTGTCAGCTGAAGAAGGACTTATATCCATTCCCTATGAAAGGAAATATGGACAGTGGAGGTAAAAGTCTTTTTTTTTTGTGGGAGGTGGGCAGGCGATAAAGCTGATTTGTTCATTTTTCTAAATGAGTTTTTGTTGGAACAACACTTCTGTTCCAATCTAATTGATTTGGTGATCGGTGATCAACGGAGTAGCAAGTAACATGTAGTAATCTGAAGTATTCTGTGTGCAAAGAAAACTGATTTTTGGGCTCGTCTCTCAGGCAAGCTATAGCTATGATACTAACCTGAGTGTCATTCTCAATAGACCCCAAAATTTCTACTCTTATAGTACTTCAATCTGTTATGCAAATTTCCTCAAAAAGCTTCTGGAGTAACTGAATCACTTGCCAGTTGAGTAAATGAAGGACAAAATCTACCACCATGGCTGCAATATCCACTAGCTCCAGGCTATTGAACATGACTTGCCCTGCACACTGGTATTGCTACTTCCTTTAGATAGGATGCAAGTCTTCTCCAGGATACCCCTAGGCATCTTGACAGATCATTATCATGGACAGCTCACTGGTTTCACTCGTGTGTGTAGAGAGGCTTGTTTAAGAACACAGCACAATGACCTTGGCCAGGGCTTGAACCCAGACTGCTGCATGTAGGTTGTAAGTCTAGCATAAATAATCTACAATCCCTGGGACTTAAAGAGCATTTCACCTTCAGTTGACATTTTTTTGGTATTTTTAGTCGCATATATCAAGCTGTGAAGCTATTCATGTTTTCTCCTTCCTCTGGTTTGTACTCTTGTCCATTGGCAATGACTGATGGAGCAGCCAAGACTATTGAGGTAGTGTCTGCATTTAACTCTGTCCAATGTTGTCCTTTCTAAATTTTGATACTCTAGACTGTGGCTCTTAGGTGCTATTTCATGGCTTCTTTTGTACATTTGCTCTTGTTCAGAAAGTGATACTTTTTTATTCCAAACTAACACCTACAGTAGTTTTCATATGTCAGTACACTTGCTATTGTAAAGTTCCCTGCTTTACCATGTTGATTTTTATAATAGTGTTTTGTACGTTTAATTTGTAGGTCTCAGATTTAACAGAGAATCTAAGTGTTCTACAGGATGCGTACAATCATTTGACAAGCAGAGATCCTGAGAAATTCTGGACATCTGGTCAGTGGATGACAGAAAGAAAAGGAGGTTCAGATGTTGGTGAGTTAATGAATTATTCAGACAGTATATTTACTAAATAGTGAGAGAAATAGGTTGTCTGCAGCTGGTAGTGGAAAAGGACATGTATGTGGTTGACAGAAAGTACCCAGTTTACATATGACATGATTGTATGTCTGATGAAAGAGCCATCTGCTCCTGTCAATGTCTTCAGTCAATGTCTTTACTGGTGATTGATGGATTGATCTGTAAGATTTGTCTGTTAGTCTGAATTAATTAATTCAGGGTGTTGCACATGTAGTAATATGCATGTGTAATCAGATGCATCAGCACATTCTATCACATCGGCATGCACTATGTATGCATAATGAGTATGTATAATGTAGTTTCTTGAATAATAAATCATTCGATCATTTACACAACAACGTGTAACAAGGGTCACACTTCAACAATGTTCAACACAAGTTGAGCAATGCTATTGCAATCCTTTGTCCTGTCATCAGAAATGTTGCTCTAGACTGTTGACTAATAGTACTTTCAGTTCAGTTTTCAGTATTTTATTATTGCACACTGGTTACAGAAAACAACTTAAAATAACATGGTTTACAATAAAACAGAAAAAAATACAATTAGAAATTAACTAGAAGAAACGATATCTGGTTGTATATAGTGACCAAAGTAGCCAATGAGCTTTCTAGTTGGTCACTGTCATGCAGATATAAGTTGGCATTGGCCGCATGTTAAGTATAATTTAAATTAACATTTACATTAAAGATGATATGATTATCATAAGAGAAGAAAGACATACGTAAATGCAAGTTAGAATAAAAGGAAAATGATGTCCTGAATATTGTACAGCATTATCTTATATAGCTAACAGTTTTCAACATTTAGAATAATACTATTACCTGGGTGTTTGTCTTGTTTTTGTCTTGTTTCTGTAGCAAATGGAACAGAGACCATAGCTGTTCCTCAGGATGATGGTACCTACAAACTGTATGGTTATAAATGGTTCAGTTCAGCTACAGATGCAGATGTGACACTAACTCTAGCAAGAGTACAGAACCCTGATGGCTCTACTGTACCTGTAAGTACTACCCATTGTCATTTGTGAAGTATAAAGTTAGTAGTTTTCAAAAAGCAAAGTAAACCACAAGTTTGGGAACCTATTTAAGTAACTAGTCCAGACTTAAGGATTATACTATTCTAAAGTGTCAGCCATCTTCTCACACTTGACCCTCAAGGACCCAGGCAAGGAGACAGAATGTCTGAATTCCCAGTGTTATAATGTCATCCTGTGGCATCATACATGGGATGACATTTCAACACTTAGATAGAAGAAAGGTGTGAAGGCAGTACATGAAGACAGCAAATACTTAAGACTAGGACGCTGCCTAATTTTGCTACTGCACACATGTTCCATATATCACTCAAGGTATGCATTACACACCACAGACACACTGGGGTTGCAATTGACGAAATCGACTATATTACTAAGCGCCAAACAAAAATAAAAGTAAAATTTCCTACCAGGAACACCAGAATAGCAGCATATCTGTTATAAACAATGGACGAAGGCTACAACTACGAAGGCACTTTATTAAAACTAGATACGATACGGATAATCGTGGCTCTCCTACTCCTGGGCTACCGTGCCTAGCTTGGTAACCATCACTTGGCACTAGGTACCAGTCCTACATATTGCTAATATCTAACTGGTGGTGGCTGCCATCTTAAAACCTACAGTAGCTGCTATTTGTATAAAAATGATACTAAAATCAACCTGAAAGCTTCTACCTACAGATGCAAAACACATGCCAAGAGAACACATGCAAAACAATAAATTATTGTGAGAGATGCAAATCAAATAATGTGACTGCTGAACCTTTTTTAAGGTAACTAACTAAAAGGTGTTTACTGTTTCAGGGAACCAAGGGCCTCACCATGTTTTACCTATTAACAAGAAATGAAGATGGCAAATTAAATAACATTGAAGTTCAGGTAACAGCTTAATTCAAAGTAGTTATTAATAATAATGTATGAGTTAGTTTGTATATTTAATGTTAAATTGATTTCATTCTGAAAGACAGAATGCTAACTTATTTCACTACATGCACATTCATTTCATTGATTCTTTTTTCATTGACAAATTTTTGCTTGATGCCTAGAATATCCTTCAAAGCTTCTTCCATATAGAAGGCATTTGTGTTCTGTTGCTGGTGTACTGTCAATTTTAAAATTTGGTAAAGTGGTTTACAAGTAGAAGATTTAATTGATAGGCTGCTGTAGGACAGTGAAGTATGCTATTCTAGCTGAAAATGTGTTGTTTTCAAATCCCAAAAACAGTAATTGAGGAATCTTCTGGGTTGCTGCCCTCCCCCTTGTCCTCAACATGTACAATGTACCTCCACAATAAAAAGACAAAAAAGGTATTGATGTGTAATTACAACTGATTGCAGAGATTAAAAAATAAACTGGGTACCAGGCAGCTTCCAACAGCTGAGCTTCTGCTTGATGGATCACGTGCTTACAAGGTAAGCAGGGAATGGAAAACCTGACAGTTTGATCCCTGACAACTCTTTTTGCAGCGGCTGCATAATGCAAACAGTGTACTACTCATTCATGACACTTTGGTCACAAATTTGCACTTCATTGAGCTAACACCATTACCTAAGGGTTTCATAATTTCTTTTTATATAATATTGGTGCATCTTGAGGGTAAAGAAATTTAACCTCAGTCATTTTTCTTCTTCACTATTTTGGGGCAAGCAAGGCACTTTACTCTCACTCTTTTTGTTTTTTTTATCAGAAATCATTTGAATTTGCAGTATTCGTCTGATGAGACAAGTTTAAACATTGTGCATGGAATCACATAATGTGTTTTGTCAACTGTTTTCAGGTGTCTGAGGAAGGCCGTGGGGTTTCTTGTATATCAGACATGTTAACGATAACACGTTTTCACAACAGTATCTCGGCATCAAGTGTTATAAGGAGGTAAGGATAGGTTTGGAAATAGAGAAAATCATTTAATAACTTTTTTTGACCTTAATTTGTGAAAGAAAACTGTGTTGACAATATTTGTTTTACTTAAATAACAGTAAAGATCTAGATTGATGTACCATTGCCACATGATCAAGTGTTTTTGATTTAGTCTTTTTGATAACTTCTGTTTTAACTAGCAAATCAAATTGCAAGAAATGTAGGCTCATGCAGAGATGTCAATATTTGTCAGACTGCAAGTGTATGGAGCTTGAGAATCTGCCTTGCATTGTTCTTGCATTTTGATTGGGCAACTGAAGTGAAAGAAAGTAATAAAGATGCAACATTATGTTAAGACTTGGTTGAGTGACCATGTAAAGGCAATTAAATGCTCAACCTCGGTTAAATTCCCAAGAGAGGTCAACATCTACAGTTGATATCGACAAAGAAACTTGCTGACTAGTATTTATAGATAGTTTCTTAATATGAGAGAATTTTTTGGCAACTAGTAAGGGAAATTTACATTTTAAAAAATATAAATTTGAGTTTAAAAATTAAATTGAAATTAAATTTTGAGCTTGGCTGATGAGATGTAGTAGAAGCAGAAAGCTACATGTATGGTGTCAGCCTGATGATGTACACTGGAATCCCAATTCTTCAAGCAATCTAGGGGAATAAAAATAGGCTTTAAATATCAAGAGATTTGAAAAATGTAGGGTAAATTTCTCCTAACCTTTTTGGCCAAGGGAGGAACAAATTGCTTTGAGTAAGTGGTAACTGAAATTTCAGTCTGGGGATTAGGCTGAGGGTAGGATATGACCCACATTTCAGGCTAAATAATTGAAAGGTTTGAAAAATTGGTTGCAAAAAATGAGGATTTTACTGTATAGCATTCTTTTTCCATTGGAGGTTTCATACCAGCCTTGCAGTCTGTTTATTATATTTTAATCGTATCCTTGGTTTGCAGGATTATGAGTTTGGCTCAGGATTATTGTTTGAGAAGATCAGTGTTTGGGAAATTACTAGTGGATCACCCCCTTCACATGCAGACACTCGCTAGAATGGAGGTAAGTGGTTTTCTTGCTTGCTGAACTTGTGTAACAGGCAAGACATAAGGTTTTCATTCACTAAATTGGGTTGGGGGTGGGGAGGGTGGAGGAAAGATCCAGCTGATGGTGTGTTTCTAGCCTGCAAGCAGGCTCACCTTTGAGTCACTCACAAGCGTTGGCGAGTGAAGTGATTTGGCAGAGTGGATTCTGGTGAACAGGCACCAAGAAAGTTACTTTCTTGTTTTGCAGATTCACCACTTGATTTGGCGCTTGTGGCTATGCCATTCTCACTTGTGGTCCTCAAACTTGAGCCTGCTCGCATGCTAGTGCGTTTCTTACATGAGTAAGGTGACTTTGAATGGTATTTTCTTCCCAAAGAAGAGAAAGCTTCTTCCATCCTTCCAATTACTGACTGACCCTTATGTCTCTCTCTAACCTTTTGATATGTTTACAGTTAAGATTTGGGGGTGGGGGGTGGGGTGGGGGAGGAGCCCATTTGAAAGAGACAGGAGTGCTTTCACTTGGTCCCATTTAGATTGTTCAGTACAGACTGTAAATATTTTTACCCGTCAAGTTGTCTTTTAGGATTCTATGCAAAGGAAACAGAAATAAGAAATACAGCCATACTTTTTTTTTAATACTGAGTTTTATAAGGAATGAAATCTTTAAAATTTATCAGAAGAGAGCATTCAGTGACATTGTCTTTATGTCTTTAAGGTCACTGTAGCTCTTAACATTATTGTGTCTGATTTAGAATGGTGTCTTTTCGGTGCCAGATAAAGCTTAAGTCAAACCCAGATTTATCACCTTTCTTTAGAGCTTTCATTCAATTTTTCCAGTGGACATTTCCACCCTGAAACATAGCAGGCCCCCTTTGTGTGTATTCAAGACCCTCACCCTGTAAGATTTCTTAAGCTTTAGAAGCTTTAGATGGAATAACATTTTAACTTTCATATTAACCAGGTAGAGACTCGTGCAGCCTTTCTACTGACAATGGAAGTTGGCCGTTTGCTCGGTAAACAGGAGTGTAACAAGGCATCAGATGTTGAACTACAGCTCTTGAGACTTCTTACACCAATCACAAAACTGTACACTGCTAAACAGGTAAGACCTGTTATGCATTATGATGCAACATACGATCAGTAAGTCACGGAATAAGGTGCAATGCTTGGTGTTTCTTTGATAGGGGCCTGCTGAGTTAGGTCTGGTTCACACTAGCAACATAACGGCTTAACTACATAATGATTAACGACATAATCTCTTATGTCGGTAATGGGAACATCAACATGTGAAAACGATCAGTGTTGTTTCATTTGGCGTTATGTTCATGCTGTCATGTTTCTGTTATGTCATTATGTCAGGATGTTCACACTGCAAACATACCGACATAACGTTCTTCTTATGTCGTAATGTTCATGTCTTTATGTCGCTAGTTGAATTAGGCTTTATAGAGTAGTTATGCCAACAACAACAACAACAAACACTTCTGTAACACAGAAATTCTAACAACAAAAACAACAGCAACAACAACAACAACAAACACTTCTGTAACACAGAAATTCTAACGACAAAAACAACAACAACAACAAACACTTCTGTGACATAGACATTTTAACAATCAGGGTAACGATTTCCTGTTTTTTTTGGGGGGGGGAGGGGGGGCTAAACAACGACTTGCTAATGGTGATCAATGGTTACATTTTGAATTTCTGGCTCTTGGTGTCTGACTGTCAAAGATGTTGTTCTGGTAACATTAAACAGATGAAATAGACCATTGACTCCCACGTGGCTTTCAAGTCAAATGGCGGGGAAATTTCTAAGAAAAAAACACGTGAATGGCGGTAAAATAGTCTTAGGAAACATGTGAATGGCGGATAGTGTCTTGGAAAACATGCGTATGGCGGAATACGTGTGCGGTAACACGCGTAACACGCAACACGTGCGATAACACGCATCACAAAGAGAGCATTATGTGTAGTGTTGGCATTTTTAAATGACTGTACTTTGACAGTCCATGCAGGTCAGCTCAGAAGGTCTGGAGAGTTTCGGAGGTCAAGGATATATTGAGGACACAGGGATACCAGGATTAATGAGAGATGCCCAGGTAACAAAGACTTTATTATACATGGCAGATAGCTATTCATCAATTTGGGACGCTATTTATATCCATACTTAATTAGCTATATTAACTGGACAGAGAGGAATGCAATTCGTGGAGTAAATCAAAAATGACTCAATGCTTCAATTCATGAATTGGAATACACTAGGTGCAGCTACAAAGTAATGTATCCGTAACAAAGTTGAAGGTTAGGAAGTTTTTTCCAAACCTTTTCTTAGTTAACTTTTGATTTTATTAATTTAATAACTAACGTCTAGGTAGTGCTATATTTAGGAAAGCAGTTCTTGTTCAGGGTTTTCCTTCTGTACATGTATTTTTTCTTTTGTTTTTGTATTGTTAAGCTAAAACTATTTACGTGGGTCACTAAAGTAAAACTGTAACCAAAAAATTCCGTGCCGCTACATTTGATAATGAACTTGATAGTGGTGTCATGACAACTCCGAATCGTCGTTCAATTTTATCGCATATTTTACATGCTTTGCTTATATTCCATCCGCTATACAAACAGTAGGTAAATTTTGTGACTCGTGTAGCATAAGCGCACATGAAACCCGTAAGATTTATGGACATAATAGTATACATGAAAAAATTAATCGATTCTGATTGGCTTAGCCTGCGAATACAGCCGCCTCTCATTCGCTCCCGCTACTACGTACGAAACGCGAATAGAGTGTTTCTTCGCGTTTCGCACGTAGTAGCGGGAGCGAATGAGAGGCGGTTGTATTCGCAGGCTATGATTGGCTGAGAGCAGTGTAGTTCAAGTGTAACACCAGTGCAAAAAGTGTAATACCAGTGCAGAATTACACATCGTAATTCTGGATCATGATTGGCTGAAAGACAATAGGAAATTTTCGAAGCCGATGATATTACGTAAAATGATGACGAAAATTTTGTGCGGAAACTTTGAAAAATGTTTTCTCAAATGAGAAAAAATGGCTTCAAGAAAGGTCTTTTGGCACTTCCTCTACGCAAATTTTTTCATGTTTATATTATTAATAAGTAATCGTACGGTTTTTCTCGTTCAATTTGGAATCAATTTGTACCTGTGAGTTTTTCAAAAATCTGAAATTGCACTCGCCGAAACGGCTCGCGCAATTTCAGCTTTTTGAAAAACTCACTGGTGTAAATTAATTCCAAATTGAACGAGATAAACCGTATGATTACCTATACATACATTGTTCAAACTTCGACTGTCATTCATTCGCTTCATGCTCCTGAACACTTTGCAATGTGAATAAATGAGTATTGATTGTGAATAACACCGGGTATTGAATTTAAAAATCTTTGTCGAATCAGCAAAACGCATTGAGAGAAAATCATATCTATTTTAAGACAAAAAGCAATTCGGGAAATTGACCAATTTGAAGATCCGTTGCATTGAAACCGACAGCTAAATGCTGATTTTTGATAAACGTGAAAGTAACTTCTCGACATTTAATAGAACTAACACCGTTTTCTCCGAGCAGCGAACCAGGCCCTCTTATTTTAGCCCACATCTCATACGTGGTGTGCTTCTTTAAAATGATATTCCTGTCAAATAATACTTCAAAACCATAGTAGCTACCTATCTCGCACTGTAATAGCTTTGACCCAAACTGACCCGCTTTGGACGCCAAAATCTTTCCACTCGAGGTCTTCATTATCTTCAATTCTACCGAGTAAGTATTGTTCTCACTACCAAATAAGCACAATCCATGTAGCTCTATGTCTTTGTCTATGGAAAAATTGATGACATCGTGAAAAGGGTCAGAGTACAAACGGCGAGGACTGTTTGACAACGAAGTAAATCTGCAACATCGTTGAATGTCATCGGCACAAGCAAAACCACATCTTTTCTTTTCTGGAAATCCCACTGGGGACCTCGGAACTGAACTCAGATATTTGACAATACTGACGATTTCTTTTGGAGTTAAGATTTCACTGTCTAACACCACACTAGCAAAATCTTCTTGCTTCATCGTTGGAAAGCGTATTCTTTTAATCAGATCTTCTCCGAGAATATTCCTTTTAATGGCACCATCTGCTGCTAAACCTTGTCTTTCACATTCCTTTGCTGCCCACAAGTCAACAGCTTTAAACAGCTCTATCTCTTTGATCGTCAGAGTTTCACGCTCGACTACTACTTCAAGTAAGGATCTCTCGATTGTCCAAAATCCGTCAGATTTCATAGCCTCTTCCGTCTCCTCGTCGATAACTTCCCAGCATCTGTCGACCAGTTTTATCTCTTCATATTTTTGAGCAGAGGGCAGGATGCTGAAAACATTTGATGGATCTAAATGGTCGTGCAGATATTTCGTGCACTTCTCAGCCAGTGAAGGCACCATGTATTTCTTCGCCAAATACAACACTCCCATTACATTACTTTCACTCAAGTTCACTTCATCGCTGTACATGTAACGAAACAACTCCAACAGGCTGTCATACTCACAGTCAGGCAGTTCAATAGAGTCTGAAGTCTCCGCCAGCTCACCGTAAAACATGGCTTCAAACACAGGACTGCTAATCGACAACACTAACTTGTGAGCTGGAATCACTTGTTTACTTCTACCTGTGTCATCGGCCCTTTTCACAACAAACTTCACATCGCTGAAGAGATCATTGTTGAACATAAACTTGCTTCTTTCTCTGATTGTGGGTCTTGTCGTTTGCCAGTTTTTCCCGACGACAGACATGGCTTGCGTCCTGAGTTGAAAGTTCCAACTTGCTAGGCGTGTAGATTCGTAGTGTGGCAGCGGTAGCCTGACCAAATTTGAATACAGCATAAATTTTAACACGAACATGTCACACACTCAGCGTGAGGGTAATCACGCATTCAGTAAGCGTGACCAACCTTATTTTAGTGGGATAGGAACTGCTTGAGTTGAATTTTACTCACATTTTTCATTACTTTTGTTCAGTTTAATATTTTTTTACGTTGAATGGCTGTCCAAAATAGGGTTTGCGTCATAATTTGTTAATCGGAGCGTTTCTAGACATAACTACTTTTGCGACAATATCCTGCAATCAATTTTTCGACTTGATTACAAGCTCTCAAACTATAAATTCTCCACACTGATTGCCTATATTTCTCTTAAAATCAATTCTGAGAATATTTATTAATAATCCTTATATTAATCAAGAGTCTACTTGATAATGTGGCAAACATTTTTGGACGTACGCATTTCACTTTAAAAATTTATTTTGAGAATAAAGGTCACTCCTACTCTTAGCTAGACTGTTCACAGTCCCCTATTTTTCCGTGAGATCGTAGATGTCGATCGTTGAGTTCGATGGGTCGCCATCTTGGTCTCCTGATGCGAGCGAAACTGGGGAGAGTACAAAATGTCCGTGGGTAGTGGCGGTGGGGTTAATAGCGTGGGCCGTGCCCTCCACCACCCCTACCCACGGGCATTTTGTACTCTCTCCAGTTTCGCTCGCATCAAGAGATCAAGATGGCGGCCCGTCGAGCTCAACGATCGACATCTACGATCTCACGGAAAAATGGGGGACTGTGAACAGTCTAACTCTTAGCTGTATTGCACAATATACTTTCATTTTGAAGCTGTAAAACAACTGATTCTCGTTTGTTATTGTTAAACATTCATTTTAATTAATGTTAGTTTTAGAATCTGTTTGTAAATCAGGACAGTGAGTTATATTCCCAAGTTAGTTTATTGAAAAATATATTTTAATCACATTCGTCGTTTACAGGACTGAACGTACATTATACATTCAACTTTCAGTACACAAAATTATATTGTTTACATTTTCCTTTCAACATTGCAATTCATCATTTACACTATCAAACTACTTTTCTCGGCCAATCTTTGTGGAAAATTCTTACTTAAGCCATTGTTTTTCAGTGCGTCAAATAACACACACAAAATACACCTGCCCTGTGAAGTACAGTAAACAAAGTTTGTGCTACCAAAGGTTTCAGTTTGTTGTACTAAGATTCAGGCGAATTATTTCAATTTGAGATTTGCTTTCCTTGTTCTTCTTTGTTTCACACTGTTGCTCTACAAACATTTAATGAGAACTGAAGTCAATGTCTGTTAGAACACTGCAGCACTATAAACAGTACAACTATGTGTTCAGTCGAGTAATCTCATCACCTGTTTCCTTAAGTTCGCAATGTATGAGTATCGTAAGGAAAAATTAGCTTTGGGTTATTCTTGGGAATTGCAAGGTTTAACTGGCAGAGTTCATTAAAATGTTCTCCTTAGAGAGTTCCAAGTGAAAAGCGAATTCAAACCGGAATGAAAATTGCTCATAATCGCTCTTTTGTGTATACATCTCACTGTGGTTTCTGATGGAAAACAGTTTCTGAGCTTAAAGCTTTAATTTTGTAAGCAGTCGCAATTTTCTTTTCTTTGAATAAACAAACATTCACAACTTTAAGTTTTTTAAAAAAAAAATCTGCGACAAATGATCTAAATTAATTGTCCTGAAGAAATATGTATTTAAAGAGAAAAGATTAATCTAGGAAACTGACCATATTGAGTGGTTGTGTAGTTAACTGGCCAAGATAATGTTTTAAATTTAAACGTTACTCCAGAACATGTAACAGTGCTATTACCGTTGTCTCCAAAGGTCGAATAAGGGCCAGTTATTTTAGCTTCTACATAGTACTCGGTGTATCTCTCTAGAATAACGTTGTCAAACAAGACTTTAAAACCAAAATAGTTAAATTCCTCCTCCTCCTGTAAAAGCTCTGAGGCAAATTGCCCTTTTTGAAGCGCCAAAATTGTACTCTTTCGATACAACGCTAACTTCAGTTCTACAGAGACAGTACTATCCTCACTACCAAATAAGCACACTCCGCGTAGCTTGATATCTGTGTCTACAGGAAATACGATATAATGGCATCTCGAGGAGCTATGTCTAACCTGCAGTACAGGCGGATTAGCGGGCTCTAACGCGATACACGTGCGCGCGCGCGAAGAGCGAGGTGAGAAAAATTCGTAAAAACCCGCTAATCCGCTGCGATTGTATAACGAGTTAAATCTACAGCATCGGTGAATGTCACCGTCAGAACCTGATCTTTTGGTTTTTGAAAATTCTTCTAGTGTTAATATTTTACTGTCTAAAACCACACTAGCGAAATCGTTTTCATCCATGATCGGAAAGCGTATTCCTTTAATGATTTCTTCTCCAAGAATTCTTCTTTTCGCTTCCCCATCTGCTGCTAAACCTTGTCTCTCACATTCCTTTGTCGCCCACAAGTCAACAGCTTTGAAAAGCTCTATCTCCTCAATCGCCCCAGTGTGACGCTTGACCACTGCTTCAAGTAAAGACCTCTCAATGGTCTCGAAACACCCCGATTTCACAGCCTCTTCTGTCTGTTTACTGATCACTTTCCAGCATCGATCCACCAGGTTTTTCTCTTCGAATTTCTGAGCAGAGGGCAAGATGCTGAAAACATTTGATGGATCTAAGTTATCTTGCAGATATTTGATGCATTTATCAGCCAGTGAAGGCACCATGTATTTCTTCGCCAAATACAACACTCCCATCACATTACTTCGGCTCAAGATCACTTCATCGCTGTACATGTAACGAAACAACTCCAACAGACTGTCGTACTCGCAGATGTTTCATGAATTTATCAGCCAATGATGGCACCATGTAGTCTCCGCCAGCTCGCCGTAAAACATGGCTGCAAACACAGGACTGCTAATCGACAACACAAAATTGTGAACAGGAATCACTTGTTTACTTTCGCTCTGAGCGGCCGTTTGAACAACAAACTTCAGTACTGACCGTTATTTGGATTTCTCTTCCCATCATGCAAAAGAACACAAAATCAGCACGGCCTCGACTCTCTTGTTCCGGGCATCCAACCTCCCTAGCAGCTTTGAAGGAAAAACACGTGAAACCAATCATGTTAGGGCCGCGTTAGAAGCTAATGGTTACCCACCCTCTGTTATTTCTAACATTCTCAATAAGAAGCCACCCCCATCTACAGTTCCTCCACCAGAAGAACTGGTTTATATGTTCTTCAAATGGGCTGATCCATCTAATATGTACCAGAGTTTTGCATGTCTCCCTTACATCAGCGGCCTAACCGAGCCCCTCACAAGATTACCCCGCAAAAATGATATCCGAGTTGTCAACAAACCACTTAAAACCCTTCAACAAGAATTCCCGTCACCAAAGTTCAGACAACCCTCGGATTTTCAATGTAATGTTGTTTACAAAATTCCATGTAAAGACTGCCGTTGGAATTACATAGGAGAAACCGGAAGATGCTTCCAAACCCGAAAAAAGGAACATCAACGAAACTTGAAGAACTGTTCAAATGGCTCTAATGTTGCCAACCATGCGTGGCAAAACAATCACTCCATTGATTTCGACAATGCTTGTGTCATTGACAAAGGCAATTACCGCGTTCGAAAAACACTAGAATCTTGGCACACAGCAAAAACCGTCGACGCGGGAAACAACTCAAAACCGTTGCCTAGGCAATACTCGATTTTATTGTAATCAGGCCTCATTTACATTTTTATCTTTTAGCTTTTTTCACGCTTGTTTTTATTCTCAATTTTTCGCACCCCATTCGTATATATTTTCGCTTGCGCGCCACATTTTTCATTCGTTAAAGGCTATAGACTGATAGTCGAAAGCTTATGTTTTTAATATATTTTTAACCAGAGAACGTTTTTATTCCAAAACTTCACATCGTTAAAGAGATCGTTGTTGAGCATAAACTTGCTTCTTTCTCTGATTGTGGGTCTTGTTGTTTGCCAGTTTACCCTGACGACAGAAGTGGTTTTTGTTGTGAAACAGTATAATTACTCATTAATGAACATGAAAAAATTCGCGTGGAGGAAGTGCCGGAAGATCTTTTTTGAAACCATTTCTTCTCATTCAAGAAAACTTTTTTCAAAGTTTCCGCCTAAACTTTTCGTCATCATTTTACGTGATATCACTGGCTTAGAAAGTTTCCTATTGTCTTTCAGCCAATCATAATCCAGAATTACGATGTATAATTTGCAGTGGTGTTACACTTTTTGCATTGGTGTTACACTTGAACTGCACTGCTCTCAGCCAATCAGAATCGCGAGTAATTTTTTCATGAAAACGTTTTGGGGTAACAACGATTGCATGCAAGAGTGGTCAATTGTGCCCCAGGCGGTGATTTATTTGAAGTGTTGGTGAACAATAGAAGCACAACATGTAGCCTGCATGGATGGCGAGATTTCACGTGTAATTGTTTCTGGATGTAGATGAAAATATAAAATCATATAAACACAATTAAGCTAGCGTAGAATCAACGAATTGACCATTGTTTTGTTATGTGTCTACGTCTTCTTATTGACAATCAATTCTGAAAGTAAATGTAGGTCCACTAGGCAAAGAATAGCGAATCCACAGATTACTTTGACAATAATTATGATTTTAATCGTAATTAAAATTATCTGTTCCTTTGAAAGGACAGGACTTGTAACACTATCGACTGACAAACACTATTCACTTGACTCGAAGAGGACTATGTACTTCCGCTCAGGTTGTCGAAACGTCAGTCTCCAGCAACAGTTCTTTTCAGAACTACCCTCACCCGGACGATCACACTGTACGAACTAAATTCGGTTTCCCGCCGTTTAAATACGACTTTCTTCTATTAAGTTTTATTGTTAAGCAATCCGTTACAACAGAGCTTTTATTTATCCAAAAACAAAAAACCTTCTGTTTTACAATGTTCTTTCATTACGAAACCAAAGTACATACTGGCATACCTTGCTTTTAATGTCAGTTTTGGGGAACTTGTTCGTTCATACAATTTTAATCAGCCTTTAGTTTGATTGCTCTCATATTTCTGTTTCATGATGAAATTATATAGTAGGGGGAGTATAAAGAGTTCACCAAAGAAAACGAAATATATGGTCTCCTCTGGGTGAAAGACACGAAAGAAGTTTATCCTGTAGAGAACAATTATGGAGTAATAAAATCAAATCTAAAAGCGGTCAATAGCTTTTTAAGATTGAAAACTCGTTCACTCCAAGTTTTTACACGAAATGTTTATTGTTTGTAAAGAGAAAAAATCAATTCGGGAAATTGACCTCCTTTAACTCCCGTTCCATTCCTTGAGCACTCACTATGCCCAAATGCGAATGTTACTCCAGAACACTGGACGGAACTGACCCCGTCTGTTCCGCTTTGCGAATTAGACCCTGATATCTTAGCTCTTACGTCGTACTTCGTGTTTTTCTTTAGAATTACTCCTTTCATTCCGGCAAACGGCACTTTAAAACCATAATAACTGTTTTTCTTGCCCTGGAATTTCACTGAATTAAATTTTCCATTTTCAGACATCAATACTAATTTAGCATTGTAGTCGACTACTTCAAGGTCTACAGAGTAAGTATTGTTCTCACTGCCAAAGAGGCACACCCCATGTAGTACAATATCTTTGTCCACTGCGAAACAGATGGCATCTTTGAAGGCTCCATAACCCCATCCAGAGGAAGTCGAGTCAAATCGTTGCACCGGTGAATTAGACCACATCTTTTTCTTTCTGGAAATATCACTGGAGAACTAGAGACTGCACTGAGGCATTTGATAATGCTAACGATTTCGTCCAAGGTTAAAATTTTACTGTCCAACACAACACTTGCGAAATCTTCTTGTTTCATTGTTGGAAAACATAATGCCTTGACTAGGCTTTCTCCAAGGACTCTTCTTTTTGCTGCACCATCTACCATCAGCCGTTGTTTCTGGCATTCCTTTGTGGCCCACAAGTCAACGGCTTTAAACAGCTCGATCTCTTCAATCGTCAGAGTGTCACGCTCGGCTACCTCTTCAAGTAAGGATCTCTCAATTGTTGCAAAACCATCCGATTTAACAGCCCTCTCTGTCTCTTCGTCGATCACTTCCCAGCATCGGTCCACCAGGTTTTTCTCTTCATATTTCTGAGCAGAGGGCAGGATGCTAAAAACGTTTGATGGATCTAAGTTATCTTGCAGATACTTCATGCATTTATCAGCCAATGAAGGCAACATGTATTTCTTCGCCAAATACAACACTCCCATCACATTACTTCCGCTCAAGATCACTTCATCGCTGTACATGTAACGAAACAACTCCAACAGACTGTCGTAGTCACAGTCAGGCAGTTCAATAGAGTCTGTAGTCTCCGCCAGCTCACCATAAAACATGGCTTCAAACACAGGACTGCTAATCGACAACACAAACTTGTGAGCAGGAATCACTTGTTTACTTTCGCTTTCGCCTTGAGCGGCCGTTTGGACAACAAACTTCACATCGCTGAAGAGATTGTTGTTGAACATAAACTTGCTTCTTTCTCTGATTGTGGGTCTTGTTGTTTGCCAGTTTTCCTTGGGGACAGACATGATTTCTCTACTGAAATCTATATAGTTTAAGCCAAGAGAGTTTGAGGTTGCTAGACCGTGTAGAAAAGTGGGTGGCAACTCGAGACAGTGGTGGGTTCAAAAATTTGAGTATAAAATTACCGGTCACGCTAAGAGAGTGTTTGGTCACGCCTTTCTTATTATCAGTCGGATCGTCCTAGGCATATTGTACCAACAAAAATAGAGTACAAAGTAACTTTCTTTCGGGTTACACTCTTATTTTATAAGAATATTGTTTTTCCGGCCCAGGCTGAACATTCTTATTTTTCTGCCGAGTTTAGGCTGAAAATATTGTTGTGAATGTTCTTACATTATTACGTGTGGCATTTGTGTTTTCAAATGTATTTGGTGTCTTGATGGTGTAAAAGTAATTTTGGAGCCAGCCTGCAGGTATTTAAACCTGATCTTATGACACACTTAACGTCTTGAAGAAATGTTATTAGCATCGATCATACGGCTAGTGCTATTTTTGTTGCTTTTTGGCTAGTTTTGCCGTTAAGAGAAAGAAAACATTTTATACGGTTCAGTTAAAAACATGTAATTGTATTGTATTTACAAATTTTCAATACACGAAATTGGATTCTTTTCAGAATCTCTGCCTCTGGTTTATCCTTAAAATATTCTTGAAATTTCGCAAATTTCAGCCTCGATATTCTTATAAAATATATTCTTCTGGTTTGAAATTATACTCATGCAGGGAGCGCCTTGTTACTGTAAAGCAACCGGCAGAGCTTACATCAAACACTTATGAGTGTAAACAGAAAATATACCAGTGTTCCCAATACAACAGTGGTCAATTTTGCCTTAAGGCATGTTTTATTTGGGATCGGGTAGCAGCTCTCGTAGGGTCTCACATGAATGGCTCGATACCCTTTGAGAGAACAAAAGAACAAACAACAGAAACAATGCACCTAGCAATGGCGGATCTAGGGAAGGGGCAGGTCCCCCTATTTTGGGTAAAAAAAGAGGAAATGACAGAAGGAAGAAAAGCCGGCAGGGCAAGTAAAACAAACCCCCCCCCCCCTAGCTCCAGGTCTGTATCCGCCACTGCCTAGTCCTAAAACAATAACAGCTGCTGCAATAATAAAACAATAGCAGCTCTTGTAGGGTCTCACATGAATGGCTCTACCCCTTAAGGGAACAATAGAACAAACAACAGAAACAATGCCTCTAGCCCTGAAACAATAACAGCTGCTACAATAATAAAACAATAGCAGTTGACGAGAGCTGCTACCCTTCTATTTACTTGAAGTGTTTGTGAATGAGATAGAAAAATTAACTTGTACTGTAACTGTGAGGGTAGACTTAGCACAACTGGAGAATGCGCTCCCGGTGCCTAGCTGTGTTTGCATCGTTTGCGTATAATAACCCCCAGTTGATTTATTGAAAATATATATGTTGTTAACATTCATCAATTACAGGACTGAACTTACATTATACAGACAACCTTCATTACATTAAATTACATTGTTTACGTCTTTTGTATATAAAGTATTGCAATTCATCATTTACACTACCAACCTACTTTTCTCCGTTAATCGTTGTGGGAATTTCTTAAACCTGGCATTATTGTTCGACGTGTCAAATAATCTTGCACAGAAAAATATCACAAAATGTACAAGCTCAGTGAAATACAAATTCGTGCTCCTAAAATGTTTTTAGTGAACAATGTTCTTGTCACTAAAGGTTTTAATTTGTCATGATGAGATTAAGGCAGATTATTACAGTTTGAGATTTGCTTTTCATTTTCTGCTTTGTACTACACTATTGCATTGTAAACATTTAACAACAAAGCTTATTTATAACACTTGCAACATCATATATAGTATAACTAGTTGTCTCTCTATATTCTCGTCACCTGCATGTTTCCTTTGCAATGTATGAGTGTCGAAAACAAAGGGAAAACAACGCTAGAAGAACATGAAATAGTGGTTGCGTGCGATCTTTGAACTAGAAGCCAGGACAGCACACGGCTAGTTCAAGATCTCGTCATAGAACTGAGTTTGGATGATCGAAAATATCATCTTAGGTAAACGGAATTAACCTTCTTGATCTCACGAGCCGCGCCAGTTGATTCTTGCTCGGTCATAGTCGCCGCCATTTTGAATATAGTGCTGGGCGTGGACTGGGTTCGACAATTCTTGCGCCGATTTGATTGATTCTTTGTTATGTTGTTATGTCAATGTTGTTCGCGCGACATGGATATGATGACATAAGGAAAAAAACAGTGTTTCGTGTTGTAGTTATTTTCATGCTGTTGTTTTATTACGTCAGCATGTTCACACTGCAAACATAACGACATAAAGGTGATAAAGCCCTTCTTATGTCGTTATATCGCAAGTGTGAACCAGGCTTTACACCGCAAGGAAAAGCGCGCGACGTTCGGGTGTGGTCGCGTGTGTGCTGCATCTTCCACCTAGTAGACAGTAACATAGACTAGTCTTCTGCGCTTGCGTTACAATCAAAGCACCTTGTTCTAGAAAATGTTGAAGCATTATGGTAGTCTAGGTATTTGTCCAAATCTCTGAAATGTCAATGAAAATATGACAGGTGTAGCTTTGTGCTACACAAAGCTACACCTTTAGTGTAGCGTGCCTCATTTTAGTTGTTCTGAATAGTTAACGATGTCCAGTATTCTGTGCGATGCTGTGCTGTCAGTTTTTGATCCAATTAGGATTATAAGCAGAGTAATAATAAACCAATAAAACAAAGTGGAATTTAGACTCGTAGCCAAAGTGAAACAATGCACAGAGCTTTATTATTGCAGTTTTATTTCAATTGGCAAACGTTCTGTTACATGTACATGAGCGACGATTGTTCTCATCTTTAAAACAACTGCTGGACTTGAGTTGCATCAATGGACTCTCAAGATTATGATGTAAATTCTCCTTTGCCGTTGTCATTGTTATTATGCTAGGTCTGGTTGTATGTCAGCCCAAACTGGCTTTCTTAGTTGATACATTACTATTTTCTCATCATCTGTACGGAATGGTTTTCTGATGCGTACTGAGAAATCAGATGTCGATCGTTGTTGCTAATGAACAAATAACAGGCCTTGAGCCGCCTTGCCTGAGGTCTGTTGACTGGGCAACAAAAACCAGACATGAGCTTGTAGTAATATGGTTGTGGGTAAGTCTCATAGCCGCTTTAATAAAATATCAAATTCATCGAAAGAATCCTTCATACATAGTGTTTGGCCCAGTAAAGGTGTGGGCACTGAACACGAACAAAGACAAGCGGCTAGGATATGGGAAGGAGGAGGGATAGAAAACAAAACCGCCTGCGATTAAATTGGAATGACACTCGGTCTCACGTGGCTTGGCTAGTCACGTGACCCCCGCGCAGATGTTTATTCCAATCTACTCCTCACCTATGTAATAAGCCACTGATAAATTACAAATTACTTATATTAAACCGAAATTAAAGACATAAAAATCCCATTTCCAAGCAAATATTATATTTTTTGTTAGAACCATTTTCATAAGAACATTGAGGCTGAGTTTGAACCAAATTTTACAAACATGCTTAGAAACTCGCAGATTGAGAGTCACTGGAGGAAGTTAAGAACAGGGTGAATTCTGGTAAAATGTAAAACTTTGGTCTATACAGTCCAATAATAAAGTACTTTTAAGGTCGATTTTCATTAACGCATTACTGATAAATCTAATGGACAATTTTTTTTTACAACAGCAATTATAGTCAAACTATGGCCCTGTCCACACTACGCCGGAGAATTAAATTTGAAAACGCAGCTTTATTTCCTCGGTCAGGCCTGCTGTCCACACTAATCTGTCACGAAAACGAAGCTTTTCGAAAACGCTGTTCAAACCGGAGCAATTTGAAAACGCCGGCTTTGCGTTTTACTGTGGACGGAAACCGTTTTTGAAAGCGAAGATTTTCGACAACGATGGCGTTACGATAATCATGTGATTTTCCTGCCCGAGTTTTCAAATCCAAAATGACCGGTGACTGTTGCGTTTTCAAATTCTCCGGCGTAGTGTGGACAGAAAACATTTGATGCGCTGTTTTCAGAATGAAAACGCCGTTTTCTAATTTCTCCGGCGTACTGTGGACGGGGCCTAGGTCATAAATAAAAATAAAAATTGACTCGAACTTGACTTAGGCTGCGATATAACTCCTCTAAAAGTAAGAGCCAATCGTCATATTACATGAATTGATATGAATTTATAGAGAAAACAATATTTCGGGATACTGACCCCGTCGAGTGGTTGTTCCACCACTGTCAAGGTCAAACTCTGTAAATGTAAAAGTTACTCCAGAACATGTAACAGTGCTATCACCGTGGTCTCCACATGTCGAATCAGGGCCACTTATTTTAGCTTCGATTCGGTACACGTTGTATTTCTCTAAAAGGACCTGTTGGTTGTCAAACAAGACTTTAAAACCAAAATAGTTAAATTTCCCCCCCTGTAAAAGCTCTGAGGAAAATTGCCCAGTTTTAGGCATGAAAACTGTTCTTCCAAACAATGGCCTTACCACCAATTCTACCGTGTAAGTATTATTCTCACTACCAAATAAGCACACACCGAGTAGCTTGATATCTCTGTCTACGGAAAATTGGATATAGTGGTATGTCCGGGAGCCATATTGCAATCTGCGATTTGATAAGGAGTTAAATCTACAGCATCGTTGAATGTCAGCAACTGAACCTGATCTTTTAGTTTTTGAAAATGCTTTCGGCGGACTCGGGACTGAATTCCGAAGTTTGAGGACACTGACGATTTCTTCTGCTGTTAATATTTTACTGTCTAAAACCACACTAGCGAAATCTTTTTCATTCATGACGGGAAAACGTATTCCTTTAATTATTTCTTCTCCAAGAATTCTTCTTTTCGCTTCCCCATCTGCCGCTAAACCTTGCCTCTCGCATTCCTTGGTTGCCCACAAGTCAACAGCTTTGAACAGCTCTATCTCTTCAATCGTCAGATTGTCATGCTTGACTACTACTTCAAGTAAGGACCTCTCAATGGTCTCAAAACACTCTGATTTCACAGCCTCTTCTGTCTGTTTACTGATCACTTTCCAGCATCGATCCACCAGGTTTTTCTCTTCGAATTTCTGAGCAGAGGGCAAGATAATGAAAACATTTGATGGATCTAAGTTATCTTGCAGATATTTCATGCATTTATCAGCCAGTGAGGGCACCATGTATTTCTTCGCCAAATACAGCACTCCCATCACATTACTTCCGCTCAAATTCACTTTATCGCTGTACATGTAACGAAACAACTCCAAAAGACTGTCGTACTCACAGTCAGGCAGTTGAATAGAGTCTGTGGTCTCCGCCAGCTCACCGTAAAACATGGCTTCAAACACAGGACTGCTAATCGACAACACGAACTTGTGGGCAGGAATCACTTGTTTACTTTCACTTTCGCCTTGAGCGGCCTTTTGGACAACAAACTTCACATCGCTGAAGAGATCGTTGTTGAACATAAACTTGCTTCTTTCTCTGATTGTGGGTCTTGTTGTTTGCCAGTTTCTCTCGACGACAGACATGATTTCTCCACTGAAATCAACGTAGTTTAAACCAGAAGAGTTTGAGGTTGCTAGATCGTGTAGATTCGTGATAAAAGGTGGGTGGCAACTCGAGACAGCGGTGGAGTCAAAAATTTGAATCTAGAATTACTTGGCAGGAAGCCATCACGAACTCAGTTGGTGTGACCGGTCACGCTAAGTGAATGCTTGGTCACGTCCTCCTTATTATCGAAACTTCCTAGGCACATTGTACCAAGAAAAATAGAGTAGAAAGTGACCTTCCTCCGGGTTACACTCTTTTTTTTTTTAATAAGAATATTGTTTTCCGGCCTGGGCCGAATGTTCTTATCTTTCTGCCAATTTTAGGCTGAAAATATTCTCGTAAGATCTCACATGAATGGCTCGATACCCTTTAAGGGAACAATAGAACAAACTAGAGAAACAATGCCCGTAGCCCTAAAACAATAACAGCTGCTACAATAATAAAACAACAGCAGCATACGAGAGCTGCTACACTTCTGTTTACGTTTGATATATTACATAAAAATAAACTTGTATTGTAACTGTGAGGGTAGACCGAGCACAACTAGAGAATGCACTCCCGGCGCTTAGCTTTGTTTTCATCGTTTGCGTATAATAACCCCCAGTTGATTTATTGAAAATATATATCTTGTTAACATTCATCAATTACAGGACTGAACTTACATTATACAGACAACCTTCATTACATTAAATTACATTGTTTACGTCTTTTGTATATAAAGTATTGCAATTCATCATTTACACTACCAATCTACTTTTCTCCGTTAATCGTTGTGGGAATTTCTTAAACCTGGCATTATTGTGCGATGTGTCAAATAATCTTGCACAGAAAAATATCACAAAATGTACAAGCTCAGTGAAATACAAATTCGTGCTCCTAGAATGTTTTTAGTGAACAATGTTCTTGTCACCGTCGCTAAAGGTTTTAATTTGTCATGATGAGATTAAGGCAGATTATTACAGTTTGAAATTTACTTTTCATTTTCTGCTTTGTACTACACTATTGCATTGTAAACATTTAACAACAAAGCTTATTTATAACACTTGCAACATCATATATAGTATAACTAGTTTTTTCTCTTTATTCTGGTCACCTGCATGTTTCCTTTGCAATGTATGAGTGTCGAAAACAAAGGGAAAACAACGCTAGAAGAACATGAAATAGTGGGTGCGTGCGATCTTTGAACTAGAAGCCAGGACAGCACACGGCTAGTACCAGAACCTCGTCAGAGAACTGAGTTTGGATGATCGAAAATATCATTTCAGGTAAACGGGATTAACCTTCTTGATCTCACGAGCCGCACCAGTTGATTCTTGCTCGGTCATAGTCGCCGCCAATTTGAATATAATGCTGGGCGTAGACTGGGTTCGACAATTCTTGCGCCGATTTGATTGATTCTTTGTTATGTTGTTATGTCAATGTTGTTCGCGCGACATGGATATGATGACATAAGGAAAAAAACAGTGTTTCGTGTTGTAGTTATTTTCATGCTGTTGTTTTATTACGTCAGCATGTTCACACTGCAAGCATAACGACATAAAGGTGATAAAGCCCTTGTTATGTCGTTATGTCGCAAGTGTGAACCAGGCTTTACACCGCAAGGAAAAGCTCGCGACGTTCGGGTGTGGTCGCGTGTGTACTGCATCTTCCACATAGTAGACAGGAACCTAGACTAGTCTTCTGCGCATGCGTTACAGGCAAAGCGCTTTGTTCTAGAAAATGTTGAAGCATTAGGGTAGTCTGGTTATTTGTCCAAATCTTTGAAATGTCAATGAAAATGTAAGAGGTGTAGCTTTGTGCATATTTAGTGTGGCGTGCCTCATTTTAGTTGTTCTGAATAGTTAACGATGTCCAGTATTCTGTGCGATGCTGTGCTGTCAGTTTTTAATACAATTAGGATTATAAGCAGAGTAATAATAACCGAATAAAAGAAAGTGGAATTTAGACTTGTAGCGGAGAGCTTTGTTATTGTAGTTTTATTTCAATGGGCAAACGTTTTTTAATATGAGCGACGACGATTTTCATCTTTAAAATAACTGCTGGACTTGAGTTGTATCACCTCTCAAGATTAAGATATAAATTTTCCTTTCTCATTTTCGTCGTTGTCATTCTTATTATGTTAGTTCTGGATGTATGTCAACCCAAATTGGGTTTTTTGATTATTACATTTCTATTTTCCCATCATCTGTACCGTACAGTTTTCTGATGCGGTTCGGTGAAATCAGATGTCGATCGTGATTGGAAATGACCAAATAATAGTTCTTGAGCCGCCTTGCCTGAGCTCTGTTTACTCGGCAATAAAAACCAGACATGAGATTGGAGTAATATGGTTGTGGTTAAGACTCATAGCCGCTTTTAATAAAATATCAAATTCATTGAAAAAATCCTTCATACATAGTTTGGCCCAGTAAAGATGTGGGCACTGAACACGTACAAAGACAAGTGGCTAGGATATGGGAAGGTGGAGGAATGAAAAACATGTCTTTTCTGCAGATGAAATCGGGATAACACTCGAGATTACATGGCTGGGCTGGTCACATGACCCCATGTTCAAACCCTGGAGGGGGTTAATGTTTATCAGTTCCAGTCTACTCCTCCCCACTATTTAAAGTCAGTGATAAATTGCAAATGATTTAAATCGAAAGTAAAGACATCGAAATTCTATTTTCCAGGGACAAATTTTAACTTTTTTGTAGAATCTTTTTTTAAGAACATTGAGGCTGAGATTGAACCAAATTTCAACATGTTAAGAACCCCGCAGATTGAGAGTCACTAGAGGAAGTTTATTGTAACAAGTTTTTGAAAGAACAGTGTGAATTCTGCTAAAATGTGAAATTTGAGTCTATACAGTCCAATAATCAAGAACTTTTAAGGTCGATTTTCACTAGCGCATAACTGGGAAAAATAACTGACAATTTGTTTTACAATAACAGTTGTAGTCAAACTATGGTCCTGTCCACACTACGGGGGAGGAATTTGAAAGCGCAGCTTTATTTCTCCGGTTAGGCCTACCGTCCACACTAATCCGTCACGAAAACGGAGCTTTATTTCTCCAGTTAGGCCTACCGTCCACACTAATCCGTCACGAAAACGGAGCTTTATTCCTACGGTTAGGCCTACCGTCCAAACTAATCCGTCACGAAAACGGAGCTTTATTTCTCCGGTTAGGCCTACCGTCCACACTAATCCGTCACGAAAACGGAGCTTTTCGAAAACGATGATGTCACGGTAATCATGTGATTTCCATGACCGAGTTTTCCTCAAACACAAATCCTTGCAGATGATTGGTCCGTTCTCAAATTGATCCGGCGCAATGTAGGTCTTAAAAAAGGAAAAGCGAATAAAAATAAAAATTGACTCGAACTTGACTTGGGTTGCGATACAACTCCTCCATAAGAAAGACTGAGCCAATCAAAATACGAGAATAATTCGACATATTATAAAAATTGATATGAATTTATAGAGAAAACATTAATTCGGGAAACTGATCCTGTTGGATGTTTGTTCCATTACTACTGAATAAAGTGTTACTAAATTTAAAAGTTACTCCTGAACATGCGACAAACTGATCACCGTTGTCTCCACACGTCGAATCAGGGCCAGTTATTTTAGCTTCTACTTCGTACAAGGTCTTTCTCTCTAAAAGAACCTGTTCGTTGTCAAACAAGACTTTAACACCAAAATAGGTAAATTTGTTTCCCTGTAACAGCTCTGAGGAAAATGTTCCGGTTTTAAGGACCAAAACTTTGAAACGTTTGAGATCCCTTACCACCAGTTCTACGGAGTAAGTATTATTCTCACCACCAAATAAGCACACTCCGAGTAGCTTGGTATCTCTGTCCAGTAAAAATAAGATACAATTTTGATCTCTCGAGGGGCCATATTTCCATCTGCGGTCTGATAACGAGTTAAATCTACAGCATCGTTGTATGTCACCGGTTGAAACAGATCTTTTAATTTTTGGAAACACCATCGGAGAACTCGGGACTGAATTTAGATGTTTGATAACACTGACGATTTCTTCTTTTGTTAATATTTTGCTGTCTAAAACCACACTAGCGAATTCTTTTTCATCCATTATTGGGAAGCGTATCGCCTTAATTATTTCTTGTCCAAGAATTTTTCTTTTCGCTTTTCCATCTGCTGCTAAACCTTGCCTTTCACATTCCTTCGTCGCCCACAAGTCAACAGCTTTAAACAGCTCTATCTCTTTGATCGTTAGATTGTCATGCTTGACTACTGCTACAAGTAAGGACCTTTCAATGGTCTCGAAACACTCTGATTTCACCGCCTCTTCTGTTTGTTTACTGATCACTTTCCAACATTGATGAAACAGCTTGTTCTCTTCGTATTTCTTCGCAGATGGCAGGATGCTGAAAACATTTGATGAATCTAAGTTATCTTTCAGATATTCAATGCATTTATCAGCCAGCGAAGGCACCATGTACTTCTTCGCCAAATACAACACTCCCATCACATTACTTCCGCTCAAATTCACTTCATCGCTGTACATATAACGAAACAACTCCAAAAGACTGTCGTACTCACAGTCAGGTAGTTGAATACAGTCTGTAGTCTCTGCCAGCTTACCGTAAAACATTGCTTCAAACACAGGACTGCTAGTCGCTAGCACAAACTTGTGAGTAGGAATCACTAGTTTACTTTCATTTTCGTCGTCGGCTCTTTTGACGAGAAACTTCACATCGCACTCGTTGAACATAAACTTGCTTCTTTCTCTGACTGTTGGTGTTGTTGTTTGCCAGTTTTCCTCGAAGACAGACATGATTTCTTTACTGAAATCCACGTAGTTTGAACCAAGAGAGTTTGATATTGCTAGACGGTGTAGAGTCGTGATAAAAAGTTGGTGGCAACTCGAGACAGCGGTAGGTTAAAATATTTGAATTTAAAGATACTTACAAAGTAAATAAACTGCAAAGCCGTGAACTAAGAAAACAGGCAGTGCTGGCCAGACCAGCCTTCTTCACTGAGGTTTAGATATTCACTAAATTATAAAAATGAAATTACAATATTATATATAATGGTGGATGTCGTAACACATACTTCGAAACTAAAAGGAGTGGCGGAAATGACGAACAAAACGAACTAAGTAAAGTAAAGATGAAGCGGGTCTACGCAGGTAAATACCTCTTACTAACTGAGTCCGAGGGCCGTACTGTACGTTACGGACCGAGATTTTTTCCCCATCGATTTATGGCCTAAGCGCGAATCGCGCGGGCCATAAATCGAAGGGGAAAAACGAGGATCCGTAACTTACAGTACGGACGCAGAAAACGAGGTTAGTAAGACATTTTTTATAACTTCTGTGTGTCTGACGAGTTGAGGAACGATTTCTATTCACGCGGAACAGCCTCAAATTTCTGACGCAATTCGAAAGCAAAACGAGTCAATTTGAAATCGTTGTTAAGTGACTCGTAAGTCTCTAGAAGGTTTTAATACACAATTCCAGGAGTAAAAGGAAGTTTTAAACTTTTACTTGCTAAAAAGTTAAGAACACTTGGCGACAAATTACAAGAAATTTTGGCAACAAAAACAGCTTTCAATTTTAGCGGGCCGTACAGTAGAATACACCCCGCTAAATTGACCTATCACAGCGCGCGTACTAATTGAGAGATATAATAACATGTTTTTCGATTCATCGCGTCTATTCATATGGAGCGTTTTCAGTCACGTGACCAGCAGCCATGCAAATTTAGTGGAACAAATGAAACTGTTTAGATAAGAAAAGAGTTGAACTCCTAAAGGATTGGTTTGTTACACCAACATGGCCGCCGTTTCATTGTTTTGGAACACCAATATGACTGCCGTGACGTCATGTGAAAACGTTCTATTGTTATAAGCCGTAAGCGTTTTTGCTCTTGCCATGATGAATTTTGAATTAAGATAATGGGTTTTGTTTTTGCCGTGAGTATTTGTAATTTGCCGGGAGTAATTTGAATTTTTTCGAATTTTATTTTGCCGTGATGAATTTTAATTTGCCGTCACAAATTTCACTTTGCCGTGACAGTTGTGGGCATCCTAGATTTCTGTTTGAGTAATCGAACGCACTCAATAAGCTGTGATTACTCAGTAAGCAGTGGTTACTTCTAGTTTAAAATAGACATTTTAATCACATTTTAGTTAGCGACAAGGTAAACAGTTTCCCTATTCGAAAAGGGAAACTGCTTTTATTGTCGACAACTACGTTTTGACCGTTTTTTCCGTGTGTGAGAATCACTGCTTTAGTTGTCGACAACTATCGAAACTGCGTTGTCAGTGGACAGTGGTGTCAGCATGCGTGTTGTGTTTTGAGCATGCGTAGTGAACTTTAGTTCCCAAGGTCTCGCTGACCGGACTTACACATCAACAACTAAACTCCAATGTGTGGAATGCAAGCATCGGATTAGTTGTTGATAACATTTAAGTGCCCCGTCATTTCTGTTTTGCTTCCTCTCCACTTTACGCTTTGTGATTTCACCCTAGTGTGGCGAACGTGTTTTGGGCTTAGCACTCTGCTTCTGTAAACAGTCGCAATAATGGTTTGACACACAAATCGATAGTTACAGTTTTTAGTTATTTTGAGTGAAGGACCATTAACACCGGCTATTTGATATACATAATCTGTGATAAAACAAGAAGATCTTTAAGATCTTATAACCGCGCTTTTAAAATTGAACTGTTTTCTTAGCTCTACAGTCGCAATGCAGGGCAGATTCCAAAGCAGTCTTTGATGATTCATTGATTACTGTAGACACATCACTTGATCGACACAAACTGTATTATTGCACCACCAGTCGGAGCCGTTGTGAAATCTCCGATGACGTAATCGTCTTAATCTGGAACTTTCATCGGGTTATGTATGGGAATGAAGATACAAACACTATTAACAACGGCTTTCTTTCTTAAAAGTCACGATTAAATTTAATTGCTTTTTTCCCTTGAGTAAAGGGCTAGTAAAGAAGTCACACGAGTCACATAATTCAAGAATTGCGTTATCCACGGCTATCTTTAGTACGGTGGTTATTTCTCTACCAATGACGTAATCCTTACATGTTCTGACAAGTTCTTTGCATGGCTTCCAAATATTTAATTTTCCTTCCAATCTATGAACTCGCTGCGATGAAACAGCCAAAGAATTTACTTCATTTGCCTAAATCCACAAGAAATACTGGCAAAATTCCAAATAAATTAATGACCGTCACTTCTGGCGAAATAAACTTGCAAAGTAAACACGATCTTATTTGTCACGTAGCGAAAGTGAAAGCTGCAACGTTAACGCATTCCATGGCTGACGTAATACCTTTTTTTTAGCGTATTTATTATTCCCTTTGAATCCAACTCTTGGATAAAACCAAAAGAAAATATATTTTACCCACAACAAAAAAAGCAATATCCGTAAAATTGTCCGTGTATTAATGTTTTAACAGCTTCTGGCGGAAAAACATTACACGTTGCGTGACTCAGAATTTGGTCGAGAGGGAGCCTTGGTCTCGTCACCGACAAAAAGAAAAAAATAATAAACCACGGGTAAAACATGAACCGCACTCGGCCCATGGCCGCGCGGTTAACGACCAAAACTGTTAGAATTATATTCCACTTGAAGCCAAAATATCAACTGAGGAAACTGATCCTGTGAAATGGTTGTCTTGTTACCAAAGATTGGAGACGACATACTCTCTCTAAATTGAAACGTTACTTCTGAACATCTAACAGCAGTGCTATCATTGTTGTCTCCACATGTCGAATCAGGGTCAGTTATTTTAGCTCCTTCTTAGTGTTTTTCTGTAACAAGACCAGCTCGTTGTCAAACAAGACTCTGAAACTAAAATAGCTAAATTTCTTCTCTTGTAATAGCTTCGAACAAACGTTTCCAGGTTTAAATAGTCTGCATACGAGGAAAGTGGCCCATTGTTAAAGAGCAAAAATTGAATATTTTTGGAGAAAACTGTTGTTGGAAATTCTTGATGGAAAAACTCGGTAAATATTTAATTTGCTTGTGCTTAAAGTTAAATTACCTGAGAGAGAAGGAATTTCATTAAGTTTCGTAGTTGGTGTTATTTTAATTGGAATGGTAGTCTTTATATAGGCTTAGTGTAATGACCAGGTGAATTGCTAAAATGCATTTTTATCTGACCATTTTTCCTGGAATAATGTGATTGATGGTATCTTATGGTTCTTAATGTAAAGTTATATTTTCTTCGATGTACAAACACAGCAAACCTTATTTCTTTACTGTCTTAGTGAAGATTACAGATGTACAGATATCTTAGTGAAGATTACAGATGCACAATTTTAGCTTATACTAAATATCTCCTAGTAACACGCTAATTAAAAAGAAAAGATGTTATTCGCGGAGGGCCGTGTTTCTTCTTCAATAAATAAGCCTGAGTTGTTGTTTGACAACGGTTGCATTTTTGATCTAGGTTGGCTTTGTAAAGGAATTATTTGACAGTTTACTTAATTTTCTTGTTATATATTTTTTTCCTTTAGGTTTTGCCTATTTGGGAAGGAACCACGAATGTTCTGTCATTAGATGTACTGCGGTCCGTGTTTAAAAGTAAAGGACAGGTAAATTGTACTCAGAACCTGATATAGTGATTTATTTTGTGGTTCACTACTTAATTTTACTTTTTCATTTTTTGGGCTCTGTAATTTGCTTAGCAATCGTTTGTCACGTGACTTTTCCCGCGCTTGCCACCCGTCAATCCTTTTTTGTACTTTTCACTGGCAACATTTTCCCGCGCTTTTCACTGGTCAAATATCTTTTATACCGTGTCATCCTACCCTAACACTCTAATATCCTTGTGATGTTCAATGCATATCTTCCTGTTTCAACATAGGTACTGAAGGCTTTTCACGCAAGCGTCTCGAACAAGTTGCATTCGTCCCACCCCACCCTGAAGATTTTGTCTGAACAGGTTCAGTCTTCCATGAATAAGTTGCTGTCTCCACAAAACTACGAGCTTCTTTCTGAATCGCTGCCTGCACGTGATCTGGCGTATAGCTTAGCAAGGATTTACATAGGTATGGCAATCCATGTGTATATCAGGGGTTATTGACCAAGCAGGAGGTCAAGATGGCTGGATATTGGTGCAGTTGTCTTCTTGCGTGTTTATGGACTGAGACGGAGTCGAGGTCCATAAACGCTCAAAAAAAGAACGGGACCAATACCCAGCCATCTTGACCCAACAAGGTTGGTCAATAAAGGATTTATTAGTACAAATAAAGGACACCAATTAAAAGGAATTTCAAGGAAATTTTTCTTGCGGGACACAGCTCGTAATCCCGAGCAGGCAACATAATCACAATCTTGCCCACTCAGGTAACCCATCACAGTGCAGGATTTGGCTGACTCGTCCGCCTATGGAGCTAACCATATAATAAGTAGATTTATTATATGGCTAGCTCCGTGAGCGGGCAAGATGAATCAAATCTTTCGCTGTGATTAGCTACCCGAACGGGCAAGATTAACTACTTAATAACCGAGAGTGAGGTCGTTACGGGAAAATCTCAAACTGAGGCCTTGCCGTATTGACCTCGCTTTCGCTTGGTCAATACGTTAGGCCGAGGCTTGAGATTTTCCCGTAACGACCGAACGGTTGAGGTTATTAAATTGTTTATTATATGGCTCATGAATTAAAGAAAAGAAAAAAATTATTCGAGCGGAAGTCGTCAATTTCCATCCGGCGATGCGCGCGTTTACCGATTCATTCATCGTCTCAAACTAAGGGCAAAACTACACAGTCAGTGAACTTCACCACTGTATTACGTATTCCGTTTAAAAAACACATTTCTTTACGGGAAATATGATTGTCACAGCCTCAGAAAGGTATTTTAGTATCGTGGTGCCACAACTTGATGGGGGAGTTTTTTCGAATTTTGTGGCGAAACGTCAACGCATATAGAAAAGACAGAAAGTGCTTCAAAATAGTCCAAACCAACGGTCTTTCAGTGAAAGAAATACTAATGCTTCAGAATGCACTGCTCAGAATAACTCGATCTTCGCATTCGCTTTCGACAACAAATCATTCTTGGCCTTCTTCATTCTGGGATTTATGAATGAACTTTTTCAAGTCTTGTGAACGCCTAAAACTTCCTGCAGTTATCAGAAACACTGCTGTCGACAGAAACCGCCCGATTTTTTACATCTGATGATCCTGGAAACTGATTTTCACTTGCTTGTGTTAAAGCGAGGGAATCTATTTGACGAGAACTGTCACGGAGTTTAATATTTCGGTAATTGTTGTGACTAAGATGATAACTTTACTTATAAGTTTCTTCGTGGTGTTCTGCTCAGCGTGCATCACAGATCTGCCGATGGTGTTTTTCACTTAGCGATTTTAGCTTCCGGCAAATTTTGATTGTTTTTCACTAGTGCCTAGCAAGGTTACCGGCTGGTAAGTCAAAAACGACTTCTATATAAATTTTATTAAGGAAAAATCTCTAATAAAATTTACTTTCTCTTACTGTTTTTAATCGGCTTTCATCGTTTCAATGCGCTTGAATTTTCCGAGCCGGGCTCTTCCTAATTTGCATGATCCGTAATCGGCCCTTGGGCATTACGGCTGCATAATGACCGTTCAGATCTCGCTCTTAGCCAATCAGAGCGCGCGTTATATCGGCCACAAGCCAAAGCCTTATAATAAGGAGCTATCTTGCCTGCTCGGGACTACCCGCCGTGTCCCGCAAGGAAAATGTCCCCGAAAGCCATGTAATAAATCCTTTATTAACCAAGCTTGTTCGGTCAAGATGAATGGATATTGACCTCGTTCTTTTTTTGCGAGTTTATGGACCTAGACTCCATCTCGGTCCATGAACACGCAGAAAAAGAACTTGGCCAATATCCAGCCACCTTGATCTCACACTTGGTCAGTAACCCATATTTACTGGACCCAGTCGTTCGCTTGTCACCTGTAGGGGCATGATCAGAAGCCGTGGCCATTACACTCTTTCTGTTACTCTGCTTACATCCAGCGCTCGCATTCAATTCGTATTTGACGTTTAAATCATCTGAAGTGTTTTCTTCTCTTTTTGTCAGCGTCTTTGCTTATAGAGCATGCGTCATGGGAAGAGGCCGAAGGACATGACATCGAGGCTGCTAAGAGGTAAGGTAAAAGCCACATTAGTAGACAGTCTTAGTAGCCTGTGTTACAGCCGCCCTCGTGGAAAAAAAAATCACACAATTATCAACGGCAACACAGAGACGCTCTCTGTGACACAGTCCACCACATTTGTTTTTGCTCTGTCACAGACACTTATCACAGCCAGTTTATAAGAATACTTCAGGCAGAAAATGTGGCCGTTTGTGCAACATAGAAGAATGTTCAGCTTTCGCCAGCTAACCTGAGATGCTTGAGTTCAGAGCAACGTTAATTTGTTTTAAAATGAGGTGGTGCAGATCCACTTTGACACAATTTTAACTTTCTGTTCGAAATGAGCGTTTAGTTATCAGCCCCAAAATGTCTGAACTGGGTGCCTTTAACTGCATGCAGCTGACGCTATTATTGTATCGAACTGTGGGTTCGGTACGCATTAGATTCTGTTGGGTGATGAATTTTGTAGGTTTTTAAAACACTGAAGGTTCAGTGTCAACATGTGATAGAGTGCTAAATCCGCTCAGCTCGTTTGACCTCACGCTGATGAAACGATAAAAACTGAATAGAAACTCCCTGGCAACTCTCATACCTTGATTAACTCTTGCTCAGCCTCGTTCACGTTTAATTGTACAAACTATACAGAAAGAATACTAAGCGGGCGGTACAATTCTCTAGGTGGTGTCAACAGGACTTGACCCCAGTCCTCACTCATCTCAGACACAACGCGTATGACGCGAAAAGCTCGGCGTGTGACCTGGCACTAGTCATGAAGGGACATCCAGAATTTAAAACAACACGATGAGTGGTTTTGTTGTGGAAAGTGTAATTATTAGGCTGCAACCTTCAAATAATGCCACAATGGTACACTTTACTCGAGTAAAACAACCTGAAGAACTTACAGGGTTGCTATGGTGTGTGGAAACACAGCAAATCTGTCGGGAAACTTGATATTGTAAAGTACTTTCTTTAGGGAGAGTGTGATCTTGTTGGTAACCGCACAATGTCAGTTTTGGCGTCATCCACAAGCGCGAACTGGGAAGCAAGTGTTTTAATGCTAATTTTATAACGAATTAACTGAGACTAAATATTTAAATGGAACTGTAATTCGAAACAGAGAGCTTGTGAAACATACTAATTGATAAATTTTGGGTGTATTCAATGCATTGCGTTCAAAAATTAAATTCCTTGGCACAGTTAATCTTTGCCTTTCAACATTCAAAACTGATATTTTTGTATCTTGATTAGAAACTGAGTCACTTATGCCATTAAGGCAAATATTGTAAACAACGATTCCCCTATATGCTGGGAGTGAATAGTTTTTTAATTTACCGTATAGAATGATAGAATAGTACAATACTAGGGTGAAATCTATAGAAGACATGTGTAGGTACTATTAGGGGGTCCAAATTGCTATAGTTCGATCATACGCTTCATCTCAAATATACTCAAATTAGTGAACAGACTCAGTGGAGTTCAAGAGTTTTAAAATTTGACTGGAAATGTTTCAGTACTTTGGAAAACTGTTTACGTGGTCACACAAGGAGGTTTACTGTATGAGCGGACTGTACTTGAAGGAGTTTATGTTTCCTCATCAGTTGTAAAGATCTTTCGTTATTAAAAGCATAACGTGAATTTATAACTTTATTGGAACTGTACTGGGAGTGAGATTTTGTTACTTTTTCCTCTACGTATCGTCACTCAGTCTCTCCTCTGAGAACACCCTTCCCACTTTCCAATCCATTGAAATCACTTGTCATCATCATTTGTTTGATGTTCTTGTGGAGTGTTAGGTTCTAGGTTCTCTACCTTTGGGCTACCCACTTGTATATTAGAGTTTTACCCAATAAAGAGGCGCCGTGACCTCATGGTTAGCGCTCTGGGTTCTAGCCCTTGTCGGTGTCATTGTACTGTGCTGTTTGCTAAGACGCTTTTGTTTCACAGTGCCTCCTGAAGTATTAATAGGTAGCGGCGAAATGTTAGGGAAACCGGATGCAAGGGGTTGGGGATAATCTGCAATGGGCTAACATTCCATACGCCCGTAAACTCTTCCTGTTACGGAAACTGGGAAAAGCTCTGGTGTTGTAGGCTTCTTAAACCCGAGTAAACACTCAACCTATTTACCAACTAAGAACTATTCACGACTGAATGTTACTCCTTTTTTTTCACCCAATTCTAACTTCAGTAATTGGTTAAAACGTGCGCGTATTATTGCTAACCAATCATAATCAAACCAGTGGTGGTTTGGATCACATGACGTTTTTTTCAGCTCTTCTTATTGGTTATTCCAAGTTGGCATGGCGCCTTAAGGATACGTCATTTTACTTCAGTAGCGATTTTAATCTTCTCCCAGAAACTGGCTTTGATGTTGTACCTGGTTACCTCTAAACGAAATTCCATTAAGGTACATATTTACCGGACCATACTTTTTAACCCACAAGGAGAAACAACGCCAAAAGTTAGGTATCGATCTCTCCTGAAAACTTCGAGAACCGACGTCGCCCACACGATGATGTGTTCTTATAGGGAGAGAGTTAAATCAAATGGAGGGAAAATGACAAGAGAAGAACCAAGAACATGAATAATCGACAACACAAACAACAATCAACCAACGCATTAAGGGCCACCTGCTCGTGCGGCGTAGTGATCTGGAGAGCAACTGAGAGGTTTTCTGGCAGTGGCCGCACCCAAGCTGGATTTTAACGGTCGAAGGTAGAGAGAGTCTAGCCTTCAGATCAGCTATCCTGGAGGCTTAGAGGTCTGGTCGACTTAGCCACCTAATGCTGATCACGTACAGGGCTTCGTAGTGGTCGAGTCTCCACCCCCTCTTCTGGGAGGAGGGTTCTCTTGTGAAAAGGCCAGGGATGTTCGTCCGAAAATTTGAATTAAACCCCTAAAGGATACCAATCCTTGCGTGGCTTTTGTCATCGAGTGCAACTTTAAAAGATACCTAAACACTATGGGCCGATTAGTTAAACGAAGTCTAAGTTAATCATTGTTTAGGGCTGAGCCGCGGTTTAGACGTTGTCTCGATAAACAACGGCTAAACGATGTTTAAAATTCATCTTTGAAACGCGACTGAACCGTGTTTTCTCGAGCCAATGGCTAAACCATGTCTTATGAGGAAATGCGTTGCCTGTGGAGTTATTTTGTATGCAAATTTCCAGATAGTGAGTATGTCTCTGAAGTATGGCTTCTAAAACAAGCCCCACAACAAATTTCAGCGAACAAGAAAAACTTTTATCGGCCGAATTGGGTAGAGACTTTCCGGAAGTGGAAAGCAAAGACTATGAAAGTAAAACCACGTTGGCCAAAAAAAAGGGCAAAGGCATGGGGTGAAATTTTAGCTCAATTTAACTCCGAAAATCCTAGCGTTATCAAACGCGACGTCAGTCAGCTTCAAGGATGCTGGAGGCGGCTGAATCTCCGGCCGAAAAAGGAGCATTACTTACATCGTCGTGAAGTAAGAAAAACTGGTGGAGGAAAAGCTCCTGCCTCCCCAAGGGAAGAAACCAAATTAGTAGCGGACGTAATCCCAGCCTCAGTTAATCCTCAAGAGCAGGAATGTGATGATGATGCAGGAGAAGAACTTGATTTAAGGCGGGACAAAAACTCAATTGAAGTTATTACTTGCGAAGTGGAGCCAAGTCTACTTGGTGACCTTGAAGCTATTAGCAGGAAAGGAGCGGAAAAAGTCACGAAACAGGATGATAGTCAGAAGTACAGTAACTTTCAATCGCTTCTAAAAATTGTTATTTTGAATCACCAATAACCCTCTGCAAAGTTCCTGTCGCATGGAATCTTAAAGCAATTAGCACTTGCTGCATTGGTGTAAGCGCTACACCTCTCCTTGTTTGATGTTGAAGATCTTTATCCAAACTCTTTACGAGGTCACTGACCGAGTCCTTTCTTAGGCGAAAATGCAATCGAAAGTCTTCGTCGTCGTATTCCTCCAATGGGTTAAAATCTATCCCTAAGGTGCCGAACATGTATATCAAGTCGATTGGCGTAGTTTCTTAACTGTATGTAGCGCAGAGGTCCCTCCATTTCAAAATGGCTGACCATGAAAATATCGTTAAACGGCGTTTAAACCTACCTCTGATCAGGTCTAACTTACTTTTCTTCCTTAATAAAACTTAGATTGACTTCTAAACGAGAGCAAGAACTAATTGGCTTTCGAACAACCTGGCGTTGAGTCGTACGTTTGGGTTGGCAGGGGATGGGTGGGAAGGGCTCTTTTGTGCCTTAAAACCAAGCGATGTGGTCACGTGTCCTATGTAACATGTATTCCCTGTCCGTTTTCAGATCAGACGCAACAGACCCATACTTCAAACGTGACTGTCGTTCCAGCCTGGAAGAGGGAACTGGCAGAGAAACGAAAACAGCGAATAGCAGTGAATGGCTTACAAACGTCCCGCAAAGAAAACGAACCCAAGACATCTCCTGAGGTGCCTCGGTGGAAAAAAGAATTCGCTGAGAGGAGAAAACGCAGAGAAATGTCGCCAAGTCAAGTGCAACCTGATAAACGCGAGCGGTCTCCGGAAACTCCCGAGTGGCAGCGGAGATTAGCGAACACGCGACGAACTCAACCCATCGTGGTACCGAGAGGGCCGGTGGAAGATTCCACAGACCAGATCCCGAGTTTTATGAAGGAGTTTGAGAGGAAAAAGAGAACCTTGCCTCGCGGTAGGTGCTTTAAAAAATGCTACTTATATGTAAACTTTCACGAAATTTGTCGAGTTTTATATTCCAATTGTGTGGGTGAATTAATGCCACAGGATTAAGAGGCTAGCCTCCACCGCCTTTGTCAGGATTTGAACATCAATTTTTTCCCCTCGATATAGCTCTAAGCTTGGATATTAAGAAAGCTACAAGATAGCTAATTTGAGCCAAGCGATGTAAAGCAACGATTCCAATTTTTCATGGATTTTCAGGGTTTAACACTTGGGGAATAGCAATTCATTCGAAGCAAAACGCTTGCCTTTGTAAACCGGGAGTGCCATCAATACATGCAATCAACGTGTCTCTGTTTCTTTTCAGAGGTTGCACCCGAAGCTGTGTGAGCCACTCGGCTAAATACCTTTTGACTAGCGCTCTTGTTAGTACAAATGAAATTAACCTGACAGTTCGTTTGCTTACATATTTTTCCTATATCCTTGTTTACAATCCCTCTTAGGACCTAGTCTCGTCTACCTGCGTGTTTACACATGCGCGTAAGTTGACGTGAGTGCTAGTTTAGAGCACGGCAACAGAAAGACTAGGATATTTATTACACTTGTTGTTATACCGCGTTGACATTAATGTTTTCTTTGCTTTACAGGGAGAAGCTACGTATGACCAAAAGAAAACAGCCCAAATGTTGTTTATTGTTTCAACCCTCTCGTTCTGCAAGGTTTTTGAGTTGAATTTAACATAGAAGAGTTCATAGATGAAGCGTTGCTTCATTTTGGTATGCAATTTCGAACGACACCTTATTTCGGAAAGGTAAATGATCGGGGAGGTTTGGAAATAAATGAGTGCTGTTTTTACAAATATATTAAGAATAAGTGGACAGTTGATAAATTGTAAATTGATGATATTTTGGCGCGTCAAAAAGTAAGAGGTTTTTTTTTCATTTGTTATGATTAAATCGAGTTAATTATATCTGTTTTCACTTTAAAAGAAACAGTAGATCTAGGGAAATTTACACGATATTTAAATGTTCAGATTTTATTCCAATCTTTGCCCAAAAGAGCAAATATATTTTTGTAGTACGAAATTGTTTACATGCTATTTTTGTCATAGCATTGGTCGCATTGGCCGGAAATATTTAATTCTGTGGGAAAAGTAATGATGAACGTTTTGAAAATAGGATTATAACTTTTTACCACAATCGACTATGAAGTTCTTTTATACAATAACGTCTGCAACTATGACTTTCAACATTTCAGGCCAAGGGAAAAAAGAAAAAAAGCGAAAAACCTGACTTTGCGTTTTTTACAGGGAAAATGCTGAATTCATCTTTATAGAGCTTGGTTTAATGATTTGCGTAAGAAAAAAATTCGCATTTTAGAGTTAAGTGAGCGACGTGTTCTAACCAGTCAAAGCGAGGTGCGTATTTGTTTTCAGCCAATCAGGTTCGAGTTGTACAAGTGGTGATTTGTTTTGCTTACTTTTCCCGCGCTTGCCAACCGTTGCAAGTGTTATTCCTCGAGCTTTGATTGGTTTATATAGTGACAGGCTTTGTGGTACTTTCATTGGACGGTTTAAAATATTTTGACATTTCTAAAGTAAACATTTCTTTTGTCGTTTTGAGCTACGGTGTGGGGCCAATAGAGAAAGGCTTCTGTTCCTTTTGCAGTTTTTGTGCTTTTACATTCGCATTTACTGCCATAATTTTTTTAAATGTAATGTCAGTTGTGCTAGAAAATTATGGAAAGAAAGTAAGCATTGTTTAAATTAAACTGTACGTTTTATTCTGTGCTAAGAGAAACATTGGATAATTTTTAAAATTTAGATAATTCCTGGTAATTTCCTACCCTTTTGTATTTCGGTATGTGATATTTTCAATTTATTACTGCGCCCGTCACTGTTCAAAAGCAGTGTTCATCGTTGTCATTTTCAACGAGTTATTTGAAAGAAAATTTTGGAAAATAAAGTTAACTTCACTAATATTGATTGAGAATTTGGTGAAATTATTGTGTAATTTTTCCGATATGATGTCTGTTTTTTAGGGTCCCCTCCCCCAGCCTGAAATGTCGTTGGCCTTTTTGTCCTCCAAACATTTCAGGCCATTGAGCATCAGAAAATGTTGGTAACTGAAGACTTTGCCCTTCGATTCAGTCATAAGCCCAGTGGCGCATCTAGGGGAGGGGTCCGGGGGACCCGGACCCCTCCCTTATTTTGGGTGAAAAAAGAAGAAATGACTGAAGGAAGAAAAGCCGGCAGGGCAAGTAAAACAAAACTGCTCCCCCCCTCCTCCCCCTTAGCTCAAAGTCTGGATCCGCCACTGAAGCCGAAGCGTTTGACTGTTGAAATGAAAGCTTTGATTAGTTCTTCCAAGCGTTACTGTCCTTTTCTTGTTTTTGCCAACTTACAAACATCACTTACAATACATGAAAAACCTTACAATACCTTACATTGCGTTACTTGCTTACTTACAATACGCGATAATTACTTACGAACATAACGTTCAATACATGGCACAACCTACTTACAATACGTTACATTACGACACTTAATTACTTAAAATACGCTGTAAAAAATTTCCACATCTCTTGAAATCCCCTCCCACCTTCGACGTGGCAGCAATATATTTTTTTATCTCGATTTTATCCTGCACCAATGAGATGAAATCACTGAAAACGAACATAGTATTATTTAAGAAACTATTTGCCTAGCATTATGATGTGGTTGAGGATCATCCGGTGCGTACTGGGACGAGCAATTCCAAATAATACCTCTGGCTCGATGAGAAGTAAACTCGCATTACTTACGGTAGAATACCACCTTTAAAACTTATCCCAAAAGAAGACGCTTGCGGGCAGCGAATAAACACGGCAAATGACGTATGTTTTGACTATCAGAGGGGCAGAAAGGGCTTTTTGAGTCTGTCGTTGAAACCCTAGGGTCTAACCATTCAATTCGGAAAGTATTTGAACACTTTTTACACGTGTTACTGTTGGTTTCCGATTTTGAACAATAGATTTCAATGCTCATAAGTTAGCTAGAGGTTCGTATTATGGAAATTTTGTAAAGTTTCTATTCTTCTCGAAGGGAAACTTGAAACGAGGTATTTCTTAAATACGGACATGGCAACTAGTTCAATAAAGTTTGAATTACATTAGCTCTTGAAACTTTCCTGAAACTGAAATATTTCCTGTTGTACAAAAACAAATCTTGAGAGGTTCTATACGTGATACACTGAGTGTCTGTTATGAAAAATATGTTCCGAATACAGTTTATGCTCGAGTTTTGGGTAAAGAAGCCCCGGCCCGACCCGAGAAAGCGGTGGGAATCAATCCTAGTTAGAGTATCAGTCAGATCAATGAATTTGATATTCCTGTGAGTGAAAAAGAGTGCTTTACTTGTTCTTCTGGTTTCTTGATTTATATCGGCATAGGCAGGTAATTCGTGTTGCTTTTCTTTTCGGTCATCTTTTCCGCTTTTCTTTTCTTCTTTAACCCGTAATTCTAGGAAGCGCTTGTGCTGAGAACAGACGTACGTTACGGAGTACTGAAAAAAAAAACAAAACACAGTCTTATAAGTCTTCGAGGAAGTTTTCGGATTGATTAATGAAGATGTCAGAAGCAACTACTGTTTTGAACAGACACTGTAAACGTGGCTCTGTAAGGGCAAGTACTGCAAGTAATGGAGGGAATACCCTATATTTCGCGGGAAAACACGCGTGTTTCTCGCGTGGCGCTTTTCTTTGTTGAAAGCGCGGTTGCTGAGCCATAAACAACACGGCTGCAGAATCTGCAGACCTTTACAGCTGAGATGTGATAGAAAGTCTTGTGGAGCGATTTTTTTCCCCACTGTCTGAGTCATAGATGTTAAGGGTAAGAGTAATACCCAGAAGGTTCTTTCTTCAAAGTTTTGGTGCGTGCAAATTCAAAAGCACTTCAGCTTCAGAGAGCATACAAACAGAGTTTGAACTGAACAATCGTGATGTTCCAGACAGTTTTAGAGGCACTTCATTTGCTGCTTCCAAGAGAGGGTCTTTCTTTCAAGACGCACCAAGGCTCCGGAATCAATTCAGTGGCGATTTATTTTTGCAGTCGTACTTGAAAAGAATCCTTCCACAAGAGGTAGGGCTGCTGTTCAATATGATCAGCTCATTCAATACAAAAGTGTTATTTGTTGTTATTATTTTTAATTTAAGCTTATTTAAGCTTATTTTTTTTTTGAATTCCTATCACATGGAAATGATAACAGCTCAGATGAAGTGTGACAGTCAGTGCTGGACTGAAAAGAGATGTGGAAGTGTGATTTTCTGGGGAACAGCACAAGACATGGGTTTCCCATTTTGAAAGCTTGGGATCCTTTTCTGAAGGGGGTCCAGTTTGGGGTCCAGTCTGGGGTCCATTTTGGGGTCCAGTCTAGGGTCTAGTCTGGAGTCCAGATTGGGGGTCCACATTTTGTCCTGTCAATTTTTGCAGCCAGGTATTGGTTCATGCAAATTCTTATCAATTATTTCTTGACTATTCTTGCTTGATTATTGATTATTATTATCCAACTGCAGGGAATACCATCCAAATAACAGTACAAATGTACAGCGATATTGCACAGTTATTTGAACAGTAGAAAACATGTTTGTCGGACAGGTCGGCACGCGCACGCAAAGCTGTCACACTCTCCCTCTTTCACTGATAAATTCATTGACTACAGCAGTTGGATAATAAATCTCTTATTATATGTTTTGGTGTGTAGTATTGCTTCATATTCTTACTTGTTGTTTGTATTTTAACTTGCCCTACCAGCTCGTCAAAATAGGTCACAACTGGTAAAAATACACAGTGATACTACACACCAAAACATCTAATAAGATATATTTATTTCTTGTTTACATTTGAAGCTGATTCAGGTGAATTGGATTTATGACAGGAGCATATGATTTTTCCTTTTTTACTGCAATAACTATAATATCCAAATGGCTGAAATATTTTTCTGACTGCCTATGTTGGTGTCATATGCTGTTGTGCCAAGCCCCCTTCTTGAGTAAGAGAGGACTAATTTTCACTTTGCCCCTCCCTCCTCCTTTATGCCCTTATGGGCATCTCTGTTCCACCCCTGAATAATGAACAATAATGGGAAGTTGACTGGTAACAAATTCAACTGTCAGATTCCTGGCTGATACTTGGATATGTTTTGTTTTGTTTTGCTATAGATGTGAGACTTTATTTTCAGATAAAGTTGTACTTAAATTGATTGTGTGCACCATGTATAAGATCTCTCAAAAACTAGCTTGGAAAATGATCACTGAATTCACTGTATCATACCACATGTGGTGTGTGTGATCTCAGAGTGTGCTCTTGGTACAATTTTCCTAAGGGAGTTCCTATGAAAGCTGCTTTCTTTGGTTTGGTTTTATGTTAGAAAATGCTTAATTTAGGTCTGCTATTTTTTGTTTCCAACCTCAGATTTTGCAAGAAATCAGGTCAGACTTAGAACATTTTGGACACAGAGTGGCGACTGATATATACTCCATGGGACGAGAATGTGAGCTGCAGCCACCAAAACTAGAGCATTTTGATGCATGGGGCAGAAGAGTGGACAATATTCAGACCTGTAATGGATGGAAACAGTTACATGATGTCTCAGCTGAAGAAGGGCTGATATCCATTCCCTATGAGAGGAAATATGGACAGTGGAGGTAAAAGTCTTTCTTTGTGGGAGGAGGACAGGTGGTAAAACTGATTTATTCATTTTTCTAAACGAGTTTTTGTTAGAACAGTACTTCTGTTCCAATCGAATGGATTTGGTGATCAGGGATCAACAGAGTAGCAGGTAACATGTAGTAATCTGAAGTATTCTGTGTACAAAGAAAATTAATTTTGGGGTTGTCTCTTAGCCAAACTCTAACTATGATTTACTAACCTGAGCGTCATTCTCAATAGCCCCCAAAATTTCTTCTCTTATAGAACTTCAATCTGTAGTGTATATTTCCTCAAAAAGCTTCTAGAGTAACTGAATCACTTGCCTGTTGATGAAATGAAGGACAGAATCTACCACCTCGACTGCAATATCCACTAGACTTTCTCTGTACACTTGTATAATGCTACTTCCTTTAGATAAGATGCAAGTCTCAGGATACCACTAGGCATCTTGACAGATCATTATCATAGACAGCTCACTGGTTTCACTCATGTGTGTAGAGAGGCTTTGTTTAAGAACACAGCGCAATGACCCTGGCCAGGGCTTGAACCCAGACTGCTGCATGTAGATTGGAAGTCTAGCATAAATAATCTACAATCCCTGGGACTTTAAGAGCATTTAACCTTGACATTTTTTTGTTATTCTTAGTCGCATATATCAAGCTGTGAAACTGTTCATGTTTTCTCCTTCCTCTGGTTTGTACTCTTGTCCATTGGCAATGACTGATGGAGCAGCCAAGACTATTGAGGTAGTGTCTGCATTTAACTCTATCCAATGTTGTCCTTTCGAAATTTTGATATTCTAGATTGCGGCTCTCTTAGGCGCTATTTTATGGCTTCTTTTGTGCATTTGCTCTTGTTCAGAAAGTGATACTTTTTTATTCCAAACTAACACCTACAGTAGTTTTCACATGTCAGTACACTTGCTATTGTAAAGTTCCCTGCTTTACCATGTTGATTTTTATAATAGTTTTTTTACATTTAATTTGTAGGTCTCAGATTTAACAGAGAATCTAAGTGTTCTACAGGATGCGTACAATCATTTGACAAGCAGAGATGCTGAGAAATTCTGGACATCTGGTCAGTGGATGACAGAAAGAAAAGGAGGTTCACATGTTGGTGAGTTAATAAATTATTGAGACACAGTATATTTACATGTACTAAATAGGGAGTGAAATAGGTTGTCTGCAGCCAGTAGTGGAAAAGGACATGTATGTGGTTGGCAGGAAGTACCCAGTTTACATATGACATGATTGTACATCTGTTGAAAGAGCCATCTGCTCCTGTCAATGTCTTCAGTCAATGTCTTTACTGGTGATTGATGGATTGATCTACAAGATTTGTCTGTTAGTCTGAATTAATTAATTCAGGGTCACACTTCAACAATGTTCAACACTAGTTGAGCAATGCTATTGCAATCCTTTGTCCTGTCATCAGAAATGTTGCTCTAGACTGTTGACTAATACTACTTTCAGTTCAGTTTTCAGTTTTTTGTTATTGCACACTGTTTACAGAAAGCAACTTAAAATAACATGGTTTACAATAAAACAGATAAAAAATACAAATAGAAATTAACTAGAAGAAACAATATTTGGTTGTGTATAGTGACCAAAGTAGCCAATGAGCTTTCGAGTTGGTCACTGTCATGCAGATATAAGTTGGCGTTGGCTGCATGTTAAGAATAATTGAAATTTTAAACATTTACATTAAAGACGATATGATTCTTATAAGAGAAGAAAGACATACATAAATGTAAGTTAGAATAAAAGGAAAACGATGTCCTGAATATTGTACAGCATTATCTTATATGGCTAACAGTTTCCAACATTTAGAATAATATTATCGCCTGGGTGTTTGTCTTGTTTTTGTCTTGTTTCTGTAGCAAATGGAACAGAGACCATAGCTGTTCCTCAGGATGATGGTACCTACAAACTGTATGGTTATAAATGGTTCAGTTCAGCTACAGATGCAGATGTGACACTAACTCTAGCAAGAGTACAGAACCCTGATGGCTCTACTGTACCTGTAAGTTCTACCCATTGTCATTTGTGAAGTATAAAGTTAATAGTTTTCAATAAGCAAAGTAAACCACAAGCTTGGGAACCTATTTAACTAACTAGTCCAGACTTGAGGATTATACTAGTCTGAAGTGTCAGCCATCTCCTCACACTTGACCCTCAAGGACCCAGGCAAGGAGACAGGATGTCTGAATTCCCAGTGTTATAGTGTCATCCTGTGGCATCATACATGGGATGACATTTCAACACTTAGATAGAGGAAAGGTGAGAATGCAGTACATGAAGACAGCAAACACTTAAGACTAGGACGGTGCCTAATTTTGTTACTGCACACATGTTCCATGTATCATTCAAGGCATGCATTACGCACCACAGACACACTGGGGTTGCAATTGACGAAATCGACTATATTACTAAGCGCCAAACAAAAATAAAAGTAAAATTTCCTACCAGGAACACCAGAATAGCAGCATATCGCTAATAACTAACTGGTGGTGGCTGCCATCTTAAAACCTACAGTAGCTGCTATTTGTATAAAAATGATACTGAAATCAACGTGAAAACTTCTACCTACAAATGCAAAACACATGCAAAACAATAAATTATTGTGAGAGATGCAAATCAAATAATGTGACTGCTGAACCTTTTTTAAGGTAACTAACTAAAAGGTGTTTACTGTTTCAGGGAACCAAGGGCCTCACCATGTTTTACCTATTAACAAGAAATGAAGATGGCCAATTAAATAACATTGAAGTTCAGGTAACAGCTTAATTCAAAGTAGTTATTAATAATAATGTATGAGTTAGTTTGTATATTTAATGTTAAATTGATTTCATTCTGAAAGACAGAACGCTAACTTATTTCACTACATGCACATTCATTTCATTGATTCTTTTTTCATTGACAAATTTTTGCTTGATGCCTAGAATATCCTTCAAAGCTTCTTCCATATAGAAGGCATTTGTGTTCTGTTGCTGGTGTACTGTCAATTTTAAAATTTGGTAAAGTGGTTTACAAGTAGAAGATTTAATTGATAGGCTGCTGTAGGACAGTGAAGTATGCTATTCTAGCTGAAAATGTGTTGTTTTCAAATCCCAAAAACAGTAATTGAGGAATCTTCTGGGTTGCTGCCCTCCCCCTTGTCCTCAACATGTACAATGTACCTCCACAATAAAAAGACAAAAAAGGTATTGATGTGTAATTACAACTGATTGCAGAGATTAAAAAATAAACTGGGTACCAGGCAGCTTCCAACAGCTGAGCTTCTGCTTGATGGATCACGTGCTTACAAGGTAAGCAGGGAATGGAAAACCTGACAGTTTGATCCCTGACAACTCTTTTTGCAGCGGCTGCATAATGCAAACAGTGTACTACTCATTCATGACACTTTGGTCACAAATTTGCACTTCATTGAGCTAACACCATTACCTAGGGGTTTCATAATTTCTTTTTATATAATATTGGTGCATCTTGAGGGTAAAGAAATTTAACCTCAGTCATTTTTCTTCTTCACTATTTTGGGGCGAGCAAGGCACTTTACTCTCACTCTTTTTGTTTTTTTATCAGAAATCATTTGAATTTGCAGTATTCGTCTGATGAGACAAGTTTAAACATTGTGCATGGAATCACATAATGTGTTTTGTCAACTGTTTTCAGGTGTCTGAGGAAGGCCGTGGGGTTTCTTGTATATCAGACATGTTAACGATAACACGTTTTCACAACAGTATCTCGGCATCAAGTGTTATAAGGAGGTAAGGATAGGTTTGGAAATAGAGAAAATCATTTAATAACTTTTTTTGACCTTAATTTGTGAAAGAAAACTGTGTTGACAATATTTGTTTTACTTAAATAACAGTAAAGATCTAGATTGATGTACCATTGCCACATGATCAAGTGTTTTTAATTTAGTCTTTTTGATAACTTCTGTTTTAACTAGCAAATCAAATTGCAAGAAATGTAGGCTCATGCAGAGATGTCAATATTTGTCAGACTGCAAGTGTATGGAGCTTGAGAATCTGCCTTGCATTGTTCTTGCATTTTGATTGGGCAACTGAAGTGAAAGAAAGTAATAAAGATGCAACATTATGTTAAGACTTGGTTGAGTGACCATGTAAAGGCAATTAAATGCTCAACCTCGGTTAAATTCCCAAGAGAGGTCAACATCTACAGTTGATATCGACAAAGAAACTTGCTGACTAGTATTTATAGATAGTTTCTTAATATGAGAGAATTTTTTGGCAACTAGTAAGGGAAATTTACATTTTAAAAAATATAAATTTGAGTTTAAAAATTAAATTGAAATTAAATTTTGAGCTTGGCTGATGAGATGTAGTAGAAGCAGAAAGCTACATGTATGGTGTCAGCCTGATGATGTACACTGGAATCCCAATTCTTCAAACAATCTAGGGGAATAAAAATAGGCTTTAAATATCAAGAGATTTGAAAAATGTAGGGTAAATTTCTCCTAACCTTTTTGGCCAAGGGAGGAACAAATTGCTTTGAGTAAGTGGTAACTGAAATTTCAGTCTGGGGATTAGGCTGAGGGTAGGATATGACCAACATTTCAGGCTAAATAATTGAAAGGTTTGAAAAATTGGTTGCAAAAAATGAGGATTTTACTGAATAGCATTCTTTTTCCATTGGAGGTTTCATACCAGCCTTGCAGTCTGTTTATTATATTTTAATCGTATCCTTGGTTTGCAGGATTATGAGTTTGGCTCAGGATTATTGTTTGAGAAGATCAGTGTTTGGGAAATTACTAGTGGATCACCCCCTTCACATGCAGACACTCGCTAGAATGGAGGTAAGTGGTTTTCTTGCTTGCTGAACTTGTGTAACAGGCAAGACATAAGGTTTTCATTCACTAAATTGGGTTGGGGGTGGGGAGGGTGGAGGAAAGATCCAGCTGATGGTGTGTTTCTAGCCTGCAAGCAGGCTCACCTTTGAGTCGCGCACAAGCGTTGGCGAGTGAAGTGATTTGGCAGAGTGGATTCTGGTGAACAGGCACCAAGAAAGTTACTTTCTCGTTTTGCAGATTCACCGCTTGATTTGGCGCTTGTGGCTATGCCATTCTCACTTGTGGTCCTCAAACTTGAGCCTGCTCGCATGCTAGTGCGTTTCTTACATGAGTAAGGTGACTTTGAATGGTATTTTCTTCCCAAAGAAGAGAAAGCTTCTTCCATCCTTCCAATCACCGACTGACCCTTATGTCTGTCTCTAACCTTTTGATGTGTTTACAGTTAAGATTTGGGGGGGTGGGGTGGGGGAGGAGCCCATTTGAAAGAGACTGGAGTGCTTTCACTTGGTCCCATTTAGATTGTTCAGTACAGACTGTAAATATTTTTACCCGTCAAGTTGTCTTTTAGGATTCTATGCAAAGGAAACAGAAATAAGAAATACGGCCATACTTTTTTTTTAATACTGAGTTTTATAAGGAATGAAATCTTTAAAATTTATCAGAAGAGAGCATTCAGTGACATTGTCTTTATGTCTTTAAGGTCACTGTAGCTCTTAACATTATTGTGTCTGATTGAGAATGGTGTCTTTTCGGTGCCAGATAAAACTTAAGTCAAACCCAGATTTATCACCTTTCTTTAGAGCTCTCATTCAATTTTTCCAGTGGGCATTTCCACCCTGAAACATAGCAGGCCCCCTTTGTGTGTATTCAAGACCCTCACCCTGTAAGATTTCTTAAGCTTTAGAAGCTTTAGATGGAATAACACTTTAACTTTAATATTAACCAGGTAGAGACTCGTGCAGCCTTTCTACTGACAATGGAAGTTGGCCGTTTGCTCGGTAAACAGGAGTGTAACAAGGCATCAGATGTTGAACTACAGCTCTTGAGACTTCTTACACCAATCACAAAACTGTACACTGCTAAACAGGTAAGCCCTGTTATGCATTATGATGCAACATACGATCAGTAAGTCACGGAATAAGGTGCAATGCTTGGTGTTTCTTTGATAGGGGCCTGCTGAGTTAGGCCTGGTTCACACTAGCAACATAACGGCTTAACTGCATAATGATTGACGACATAATCGCTTATGTTGGTAATGGGAACATCAACATACGAAAACGATCAGTGTTGTTTCCTTTTGTCGTTATGTTCATGCTGTCATGTTTCTGTTATGTCATTATGTCAGGATGTTCACACTGCAAACATACCGACGTGACGTTCTTCTTATGTCGTAATGTTCATGTCTTTATGTCGCTAGTTGAATTAGGCTTTATAGAGTAGTTATGCCAACAACAACAACAACAAACACTTCTGTCACACAGAAATTCTAACAACAAAAACAACAACAACAACAAACACTTCTGTAACAGAAATTCTAACAACAAAAACAACAACAACAACAAACACTTCTGTGACATAGACATTTTAACAATCAGAGTAACGATTTCCTGTTTTTTTTTTTGGGGGGGGAGGGGGCTAAACAACGACTTGCTAATGGTGATCAATGGTTACATTTTGAATTTCTGGCTCTTGGTGTCTGAATGTCAAAGATGTTGTTCTGGTAACATTAAACAGATGAAATAGACCATTGACTCCCACGTGGCTTTCAAGTCAAATGGCGGGGAAATCTCTAAGAAAAAAACACGTGAATGGCGGTAAAATTGTCTTAGGAAACATGTGAATGGCGGATAGTGTCTTGGAAAACATGCGTATGGCGGGAATACGTGTGCGGTAACACGCGTAACACCCAACACGTGCGATAACACGCGTCACAAAGAGAGCATTATGTGTAGTGTTGGCATTTTTAAATGACTGTACTTTGACAGTCCATGCAGGTCAGCTCAGAAGGTCTGGAGAGTTTCGGTGGTCAAGGATATATTGAGGACACAGGGATACCTGGATTAATGAGAGATGCCCAGGTAACAAAGACTCTATTATACATGGCAGATAGCTATTCATCAATTTGGGACGCTATTTATATCCATACTTAATTACAGAGGCAATTACTGGACAGAGAGGAATGCAATTCGTGGAGTAAATCAAAAATGACTCAATGCTTCAAATCATGAATTGGAATACACTAGGAGCAGCTACAAAGTAATATATCCGTAACAAAGTTGAAGGTTAGGAAGTTTTTTCCAAACCTTTTCGTAGTTAACTTTTGATTTTATTAATTTAATAACTAACGTCTAGGTAGTGCTATATTTAGGAAAGCAGTTCTTGTTCAGGGTTTTCCTTCTGTACATGTATTTTTTCTTTTGTTTTCGTATTGTTAAGCTAAAACTATTTACGTGGGTCACTAAAGTAAAATTGTAACCAGAAAATTCCGTGCCGCTACATTTGATAATGAACTTGATAGTGGTGTCATGACAACTCCGAATCGTCGTTCAATTTTATCGCATATTTTACATGCTTTGCTTATATTCCATCCGCTATACAAATTAAACAGTAGGTAAATTTTGTGACTCGTGTAGCATAAGCGCACATGAAACCCGTAAGATTTATGGACATAATAGTATACATGAAAAAATTAATCGATTCTGATTGGCTTAGCCTGCGAATACAGCAGCCTCTCAGTCAATCCCGCTACTACGTACGAAACGCGAAGAGAGTCTTTCTTCGCGTTTCGCACGTAGTAGCGGGAGCGAATGAGAGGCGGTTGTATTCGCAGGCTATGATTGGCTGAGAGCAGTGCAGTTCAAGTGTAACACCAGTGCAAAAAGTGTAACACCAGTGCAGAATTACACATCGTAATTCTGGATCATGATTGGCTGAAAGACAATAGGAAATTTTCGAAGCCAATGATATTACGTAAAATGATGACGAAAATTTTGCGCGGAAACTTTGAAAAAAGTTTTCTCGAATGAGAAAAAATGGCTTCAAGAAAGGTCTTTTGGCACTTCCTCCACACAAATTTTTCACGTGTATGTTATTAATAAGTAATCATACGGTTTTTCTCGATCAATTTGGAATTAATTTGCAATTGTGAGTTTTTCAAAAATCTGAAATTGCACTCGCCGAAGCGGCTCGTGTAATTGCAGCTTTTCGAAAAACTCACTCGTGCATATTAATTCCAAATTGAACTCGAAACCGTATGATTACCTATACATACATTGTTCGAACTTCGGCTGTCATTCATTCGCTTCATGCTCCTGAACACTTAGCAATGTGAATAAATGAGTATTGATTGTGAATAACACCGGGTGTTGAATTTAAAAATCTTTGTCGAATCAGCAAAACGCATTGAGAGAAAATCATATCTATTTTAAGACAAAAAGTAATTCGGGAAATTGACCCGTTTGAAGATCCGTTACATTGAAATCGACAGCTAAATGCTGATTTTTGATAAACGTGAAAGTAACTTCTCGACATTTAATAGAACTAACACCGTTTAGTCCGCGCAGGGAAAGAGGCCCTCTTATTTTAGCCCAGATCACATACGTGGTGTGCTTCTTTAAAATGATATTCCTGTCAAATAATACTTCAAAACCATAGTAGCTACCTATCTCGCACAGTAATAGCTTTGACGCGAATTGTCCTGCTTTGGACGCCAAAATCTTTCCACTCGAGGCCTTCATTATCTTCAATTCTACCGAATAAGTATTGTTCTCACTGCCAAATAAGCACAATCCATGTAGCACTATGTCTTTGTCTATGGAAAAATTGATGACATCGTGATAAGGGTCAGAGTACAAACGGAGAGGACTGGTTGACAACGAAGTAAATCTGCAACATCGTTGAATGTCATCGACACAAGCAAAACCACATCTTTTCGTTTCTGGAAATCCCACTGGGGACCTCGGAACTGAACTCAGATATTTGACAATACTGACGATTTCTTTTGGAGTTAAGATTTCACTGTCTAACACCACACTAGCAAAATCTTCTTGCTTCATCGTTGGAAAGCGTATTCTTTTAATCAGATCTTCTCCAAGAATTTCTCTTTTAATGGCACCATCTGCTGCTAAACCTTGCCTTTCACATTCCTTCGTCGCCCACAAGTCAACAGCTTTAAACAGCTCTATCTCTTTGATCGTCAGAGTTTCACGCTCGACTACTACTTCAAGTAAGGATCTCTCGATTGTCCAAAATCCGTCAGATTTCATAGCCTCTTCTGTCTCCTCGTCGATAACTTCCCAGCATCTGTCGACCAGTTTTATCTCTTCATATTTTTGAGCAGAGGGCAGGATGCTGAAAACATTTGATGGATCTAAATGGTCGTGCAGATATTTCGTGCACTTCTCAGCCAGTGAAGGCACCATGTATTTCTTCGCCAAATACAACACTCCCATCACATTACTTTCGCTCAAGTTCACTTCATCGCTGTACATGTCACGAAACAACTCCAACAGACTGTCGTACTCACAGTCAGGCAGTTCAATAGAGTCTGAAGTCTCCGCCAGCTCACCGTAAAACATGGCTTCAAACACAGGACTGCTAATCGACAGCACAAACCTGTGAGCAGGAATCACTTGTTTACTTCTACCTGTGTCATCGGTTCTTTTGATAATATACTTCACATCGCTGAAGAGATCGTTGTTGAACATAAACTTGCTTCTTTCTCTGATGGTGGGTCTTGTTGTTTGCCAGTTTCTCTCGACAACAGACATGATTTCTGTACTGAAATCAACGTAGTTTTAACCAGGAGCGTTTGAGGTTGCTAGACCGTGTAGATTCGTGATAAAAAGTGGGTGGGAACTCGAGACAGCGGTAGATTAAAAAATTTGAATACAAGATTACTCAACAGGAAGCCATCACGGACCCAGCTGGTGTGACAGGTCACGCTAAGTGAATGCTTGGTCAGATACTCCTTATTATCAGTCAGATCTTCCCCGGCTTATTGTATCAAGAAAAATAGAGCGGGTTACACTCTTTTTATATAAGAATATTGTTTTTCCGTCTTATTTTTTCTGCCGATTTTGGACTGAAAATATTCTTGTGAATATTCTTAGTTTATAGCGCGTGGCATTTCTGTTTTCGAAAGTATTTGGTGTCTGGATGGTGTTAAAGTAATTTTGGAGCCAGCCTGCAGGTATCAAAGCCTGATGTGACGCTCATAACGTCTTGAAGAAATGTTATTAGCATCGAACAGACGGCTAGTGTTGTTTTTGTTGCTTTTTGGCAAGTGGTTTAGAGAAAACAAGAATTTTATACGGTTTAGTTAAAAAACATAAAATTGTATTGTATTTACAAAGTTTCAACTCACAAAATAAAATTCTTTTCAGAATCTCAGCCTCGGGTTTATCCTTAAAATATTATTGAAATTTTGCAAATTTCAGCCTCGATATTTGCGTTCGGAGAACGCAAACCTCATTTTGACCTGTGGCTTTCTGGAGTTAGTTGTCCTGTGCACCGTAATAATACAGAAAAATTCACATTCCTTTAAGGACACCAAAATGGCCACCCCGCTTGATTTTTGCAGGGGCATGTGACGGCTAGTACTAAGACGTGATAAATGTGAGTATGTGAGCAGGCCATGTGAGTCGTCTTTGTGCCGGATCTTTCTTTCCATTCAGTCGCCGTAGGCTCTGCCGTTTTGTGCTCTCAGCGTTGGATTTCTGTGACGGTAGCCTTTATAGGAATCTGAGGGAATTTTCCTTGTTTATTTCATATGTTCACGAACACGACTTTGAATTGCTTCGGCTTTGGGATGTCAACAGTGGGAACAGCTGTATTTGATTGCATTTGTTGATTAGTTCCAGTCGCGACAGATAGCTCAGTCTTTACCCGGTCGAATATTGTTTGGAATCGGTGGAAAAGTACTCTGAAGGCAAGATCCATCAGTGAGTTTGAACTAAGGAACGCAAATGTAAATACTGGCTACTTTATTCATCAGGGGAAATACTCGAAATACTGTAAAGCAACCGGCAGAGTTGACAAGAAACACTTATTAGGAGAAGCAATAAATACTAGACTAGTTTTCCCAATACAACAGTGGTCAATTTTGTCTTAAGACGTGTTTTATTTGGGATCGGGTAGCTGCTCTCGCTGGGTCTCACATGAATGGCTCGATACCCTTTAAGAGAACAAAAGAACAAACAACAGAAACAATGTCCCCAGCCCTAAAACAATAACAGCAGCTACAACAATAAAACAACAGGAGCTTACGAGAGTTCCTACACTTCTATTTACTTGGAGTGTTTGTGAATGAGATATAACAACTAACTTGTACTGTAACTGTGAGGATAGACTGAGCACAACTGGAGAATGCGCTTCCGGCGCTTAGCTTTGTTTGCATTGTTTGCGTATAATAATCCCCCAGTTGATTTATTGAAAATATGTATCTTAATAACATTCATTCATTACAGGACTGAACTTACATTACACAGACAACTTTCATCACATGAAATTACATTGTTTACGTCTTTTTTTTTTTTTTATAAAATTTTGCCATTCATCATTTACACTACCAACCTACTTTTCTCCGTTCATCTTTGTGGGAATTTCTTACCCCTGGCATTATTGTTCGATGTGTCAAATAATCTTACACAGAAAAATATCACAAAATGTACAGGCAGGCCCAATGAAATATAGATTCGCGCTCCTTGAGAAATCTAAAATCTTTTTAGTAAACAATGTTCTTGTCACTTAAGGTTTCAATATCTTATGGTGAGATTAAGGCAGGTTATTACAATTTGAGATTTACTTGCCATTTTCTGCTCTGTGTTACACTATCGCATTGTAAACATTTAACAACAGAGCCCCTTTATAACACTCTCAACAGCGTATATAGTAGAACTATCTGTGCAGTATTTGATGATTTTCTATATTCTGGTCACCTGTTTCCTTTGCAATGTATGTGTGTCGAAAACAGAGGGAAAATAACGCTAGAAGAACATGAAATAGTGGGTGCGTGCGATCTTTGAACTAGAAGCCAGGACAGCACACGGCTAGTACCACCGTCTCGTGAGAGAACTGAGTTTGGGTGATCGAAAATATTATTTCAGGTAAACGGGATTAACCTTCTTGATCTCAAGGCCCGCACCAGTTGATTGTCGCCGCCGTTTTGAAAATAGTGCTGTTGGTGTACTGGGTTCGACAATTCTTGCGGCGATCTGATTGGTTCTTTGTTATGTTGTTATAGTGTCAATGTTGTTCGCACGACATGGATATAATGACATAAGGAAAAGATCAGCTTTTTTTATGTCGTTATTTTCATGCTGTTGTGATATTACGTTAGCATGGTCACATTGCAAACATCACGACATAAAGATAATAAAGCCGCAAGTGTGACCCAGTCTTTATATCTCAAAGAAAAGCTTGCGACATTCGGGTGTGGTCGCGTATGTACTGCATCTTCCAATTAGTAGACAGCAACGTAGTCTAGTTTTCTGCGCATGCGTTACAAGTAAAGCGCGTTGTTCTAGAAAGTAGTGGAGTATTAGGGTAGTCTGGTTATTCGTCCAAATCTTTGATATGTCCGTGAAAATGCAAGCTTTGTGCATACATAGTGTAGCGTGCCTCATTTAGTTTTTCTGAATAATTAACGATGCCCAGTATTCTGTGCGTTGCTGTACTGTCCGTTTTTAATACAATTAGGATTATAAGCAGAGTAATAATAAACCAATAAAACAAAGTGTGGTTTAGACTTGTAGCCAAAGTGAAACAATGCTCAGAGCTTTGTTGTTGTAATTTATTTCAATAGGCGAACTTTTGTAAAATGAACGACGATTGTTCTCACCTCCAAAACAACTAATGGAATTTAGTTTCATCACATTCAATCCTTGAACTCTCAAGATTATGACGTAGATTTTTCCTGTGTCGTTGTTGTCATTGTTATTATTCTAGTTCTGGTTGTATATCAACCCAAACTGGCTTTTTTAATTGATACACCACTATTTTCTGATTATCTGTACTTGATGTTGCGGTACGGAGAAATCAGATGTTGATCGCTATTGTTAATGACTAAATAACAGGCCTTGAGCCGCCTTGCCTGAGCTCTGTGTACTGGGCAACGAAAACCAGACATGAGGTTGAAGTAATATGGTTGTGGGTAAGACTCATAGCTGCTTTAATAAAATATCAAATTCATCAAAATAAATCCTTCATATATGGTTTGGCCCAGTAAAGGTGTGAGCACTGAACACGTACAAAGACAAGCGGCTAGGATATGGGAAGGAGGAAGGATGAAAAACATGCTTTTACTGCAGATGAAATCGGGATAACACTGTAGCCTACATGGCTGGGCTGGTCACATGATCCTCGTTCAAACCCAAGAGGGGGTTAATGCTTATTCCAATCTACTCTTCCCTATGTTTAAAGGCACTGATAAATTATTAATACCTTACGGTGGCTGAACACAGTTTTTGATACCTGTGTTTCATTCAACTTTTTCTCTAAAACCCTTGATCCCTCGGTCGCCAAAAATGGCAGCAGCCAAGTTAACAACACAAACGTTGGTTTTTTGATGGTTGAGCTGACATATGTGCCGTTGCCATGGCAACATGAATAAATGTAAACGGGCCTTTAAAATCGGTTTTGTTTATTTGTAGAAAATCTAATCATTAGATTTTCTCTATAATTTGCATGCAACAAGCTTGTAATGATTCTCACAAGGTAACACCATTTTGCTAACAATTTAACAGAGAGGTCTTTAATTATCCCTTGTTGAAGGTTCACTGGAATATCTAGAATTTCCTTTGTTAAAGTTCGAGTATTTTCGATACTCCAGTTACTTATCTCCTAAAGTATTTTCGTGTCAAATTTCGTGAAATTCTAATGAGTGGTTCTCCAGAAATAGGTGTATTTCCGATAGTGCAATATTTCATTCAATCGCAATTTTTTGACTTACTACGCATGCGCTGCATTTAACTGGGTTCCTTCGGTAACAAAGAAAAAGCTGAGAATTGCTGGGTTCTTTGCATCGTTACCTTTTCTAACATATCTTTGTAATAAGTGACTAAAGCCATCAATACACTGCGTTCAGTTATAGAGAAAAATAGCACAGATAGTGCGGGTGTTGAGTAAATAAAATGATCGCTCTATTGACGGCATGTTTGTTTTTTTTTTTTGCAATCCTTGTGCGCGCGCTAAATTGCATCAGCAAAAGCGCGCGCGAAAACTGTGTTCGGCCACCTTAAACCGAAACTTAAGACATAAAAAACCTATTTCCAAGCAAATATCATATTTTTTGTTAGAACCTTTTTCAGAAGATCTTTGAGGCTGAGATTGAACCAAATTTTAAAACCATGCTAAGAACCCCGCAGATTGCAGAAAGTCACTAGAGGAAGTTAAGAACAGCGTGAATTCTGGTAAAATGTAAAACTTGAGTCTATACAGTCCAATAACCAAGAACTTTTCAGGTGATTCCTCAGTATTGTATTGCGCATCCCTACTGCGCACGATTTTCGCGTCATTAGCGCGCGCACACTTACACAACGTAAGAGATTTTCCCTCAAGTTAAGGCTCGACGGCGAAATAAATGCTCGTTTTCTCTTAAACGAGCATTGTGACCTATATTTCTCATTGCATAATCTTGGTATACAAATTATCCTCTTTAAGTTAAAAAATTGAGAAAAAAGTTGTTCGGAAGGAAAAAAAGATCTAGTTAAAGGAGAGCACAAAACCGATACACGAGGATGCGAATATGACCTTGAAAACAACGATTTTAGGAACGCTTTGAGTCAATGTCATTTAGAATTGTGTGATTTTGCCATAAATATATTACTTATGCGATTGCATTTTTCCATGTGGCCGATACTTTCTACCTATCAAGATTTTTTCAAGTATTTCTTTAGTAACGTTTGCTTTCAGCTACCGCAAAATGCGACGTCAACTGATGAAATAACGCGCGTGATTAGGCATAAATGGGGTAAGATTGGCCCATCATCTCTCTTTAGCGATAATGGTGGTCTATCCTTTTAATTGTATTTTTCGATACAGTGCCTTGTAGGGAACATTCAGGGAAAGTTTCAAAAACATTTTTCGGCTATTTTTATTTCTGAGGAATCACCTTAAAGTCGATTTTCACTAGCGCATTACTGATAACCCTAACTGACAATATTTTTACAACAACAATTTTAGTCAAACGATGGCCCTGTCGACACTACACCGGAGATAATGCAGCTTTATTTCTACGGCTAGGCCTACCGTGAGATTTAAAAAAAGCGAACAGGAAAAGAGAAGAAGTTAATGTCTTTTTACTTTTGTGGTTCGAAATTTAACACACGGGCATAGGCAGCTTGTTGTTAGAGCAATAAATTCTGTAAACAACGCTTGTTTTCAGCTGACACTTTTCAGAACGGTTGATTTAATGTTCCTGAGCGCATGATGAATGCGGAAGTTTGTAAACAGAAACTACGTACGAGCAGTGGTAAGGATAAACTGACGAGGAAAGTAAATAAGCGTATTTAGTGCGCTGAGCTGCTGTAGGCATTTTCTTTCAGATCAAACAATATCCTGTGAATAATGATTTTTGGCTTTATCTGCACGACATATCAGGTTAAGCGTGACAATGTGTCACTGCCGCGTTCAGAACGTATTGCTATCTGTTTGTCACGCATGTGTTTTCAAGTTACCCGTCAGGCTTTTCCTCTTCAGAGAAGCTCTAAAAATGCAATGAAGGATTACACTGAAGGAACGTTTTTTAAGACTATAAAATGAGAAAACGTTTTGGGATAATAACAATTGCATGCAAAAGTGGTCAATTATGCCTCAGGGTGTGATTTATTTGAAGTGCTTGTGAACGATAGAAGCACAACATGTAGCCTGCACAGATGGCAAGTTTTCACGTGCGAGTTCTTCTGGATTTAAATGAAAATATACGATCATATAAAAAAAAACAGGTGAACTAGAGTAGAACTGAGAAATTGTCGTTTGTTTAGTTATGTGCTTGTGTCTCCTTATTGACAATCAGTTGTTAACGTAACTGTAGGTCCAAGAGGCAAAGAGTAGCGAATCCACAGACTACTTTGACAATAATTATGATTTATTATTGGTTCCTTTGAAGGGACCAGACTTATAACACCATCGACGGACAAACACTATTCACTTGACTCTGACTGATGACTTCTGCTCAGGGTTGAAACGTCAGTCACCAACAACAGTTCTTTTCAGAAATACGTATATAACCTCACCCGGACGGTCACACTCAGTTTCCTCGCCGTTTAAATACAACTTTCTTATACCTTATTGGTACTTAATTTTGCGAATTTGGCGAGACAGTATTTCGCGAGGTTTTATTTTCGCGATTTCAACAGGCACATATGAAAAAAGGGCATTGAATTTCGCGCTGATTTATGCGTTCTGAGTTTCATTTAATTTTTCAAAAGTCTAAACTTTTTAAAATTTGTAGATAAACTGGAACAAGCAAAAGGCATTTTTAAAACTTATAACATTACTTCACAACAGAAGATAAAAATGTAACTACCATTAAACCCAGTCAGTAGGTTGTGCATTTTTCAATACACATCCTGTATATGTTGTTGTTATTACATTCTTATCATTTCTTTCTGTGATTTGAATTTTCTTTATGGGTGTTAAATTTCGCGTGTTTAAATTTCGCGAGCACTTTCATTCGCGCGTCTTTAATTTCGCGCTTTCTTTGCAATCGCGAAAATCGCGAAATTAAAGTCCCGCGAAATTAATTACCAATAAGGTATTCATTTTTATTGATAAGCAATCTGTTACAACAGAGCTTTTATTTACCTAAAATTACTATTGGACTATATTCTTTCATTTTAAATCTAAGTACATACTGACATACATTGCTTTTAATGCATGTTAGTTTTCAGGTGAACTGGTTCAACTTTTTATCTAAAAGCGGTCGCTTCTTAAGGTGGTTGGTACCAGTTTTCTAGCGCGGGGAGTAGATCACCATCGTGCGTCACGCGTGAGTAACACGCACGATAGAGGCGCGAGATTTAAAACCCGAAAGACCAAAACAAATATGACTGCGCGCGGCTTTTTTTGCGCAACGTCACTTTTGTACTGTTAGAGACGAAATTCGCATTTAAAGGAGGCTTTACCTGCTAGAACAACTTTGGTCAATCCTGTGTATGTAAGAAAAAATGTTTCGGGAATTCAATGTTTCTCAAATTTCAAAGGCAACTCGATCGATCGTGACTGCCACCGGGAGCGTATAAAGGACTCGCAAAGTGGATGTAAATATGGATAATGGACAGAGAATTTGTGTAAAAATCCCTCAGAGTAAGCCCTAGAGGTTGTCTTTAACGACAACTACAACTGAACATGATGTTTCAGCAGCAAACAAAACAAAACGCCTGTTTGGAGCCCACTCGCCCGCGCGGGCACAAGAAGCAGTCAGCGGTAGTCAAAACAGCTGATGAGCAACTGCTGATCTTGTAGAGTCTGGATTTTCGAATGCGTGTCTACGCGCGTGGAAATAACAGAATTCGCGAAGGCTTTTACATGAAAAGAAGCCCGGTGACCCCTTCTTTTTATTGTTTTAATATAATATTATTAAGAGGAAACGTGAGAAAAAAATTAAAAAATTGTACGGAAGGAAATTTGCACTTGTGCAAATTGTCGTTTTTCCAAGTTTACAAGAAATCGGCTCCGTAAAATTATTTTAAAATTGTTGCACATTTTCCTTTTCAGATGCCAAAAGCTATTGTTTGAAAAAATACTCGGGGTCACCGGGTTAATTTTTTAGTTATTAATGACTTAAGCGAAAAATCAGGTCTGGAAAATCCTTTTGGAATGTTGCCATGGTAACTGCTGACGACAAAATAACAGCTGTTTTAGGTCAAGTATAAATTTTATAATCCAAACCTACAAAAATATTACAGTGGCCCTGGTCTGCCTTTTTGTTCTATTCTTACAAAGTTATGAACCGTCAAAAACCTGAAAACTGGTACGAGCCACTTTAAGATTGAAAACTCGTTATTCACTCCTGGTTTTTACACGCTTGACGTCTGCGACAAATGAACGAAATGTTTATTGTTCTTAAAGAGAAAACAACAATTCGGAAAATTGACCGCTATAAACGCTCGTTCCATTACTTGAGTATTCACTATTCATAAATGTGAATGTTACTCCTGAACATTGGACAGAACTGACACCGCCTTCTCCGCGTAGCGAAGAAGACCCTAATATCCTAGCCGTTATGTCGTACCTCGTGTTTTTCTTTAAAATGATTTTGCCAAAAGACACTTTAAAACCATAATAAGTATATTGCCTGGCCTGTAATTCCTCTGAGTGAAAGTTTCCATGTAGAGACACCGAAACTGATTTATTTTTGGAGTCTATAACTTCAAGGTCTACAGAATACGCATTATTCTGTCTCCCAAATAAGCACACCCCGTGAAGCACGATATCTTTGTCTACAGACAAACTGATGGCATCTTTCGAGGCTCTAAAATAATCTAATCCATAGGTAGGCCAGCCAAATCTATTACATCGTGAAATAAAACCACATCTTTTTGTTTTTGGAAACATCTCCAGAGAACTAGAGACTGAATTGAGATCTTTGATGATACAGGTGATTTCGTCTAAGGTTAAAATTTTACTGTCCAAAACCACACTCGCGAAATCTCGTTGATCCATTGTTGGAAAACGCAATACCTTGACTAGGCTTTCTCCAAGAACTCTTCTTTTTGCTGCACCATTTACCGTTAGCCGCTGTCTGTTACATTTCTTCGTCGCCCAAAAGTCAACAGCTTTAAACAGCTCTATCTCTTTGATCGTCAGAGTGTCACGCTCGACTACTCGTTCAAGTAAGGCCCTCTTAATTGTCCCAAAACCATCCGATTTTACAGCCTCTTCTGTCTGTTTATCGATCACTTCCCAGCATCGATACGCCAGGGTTTTCTCTTCATATTTCAGAGCAGAGGGCAAGATGTTGAAAACATTCGACGGATCTAAATTATTATGCAGATATTCAGTGCATTTATTAGCCAGTGAAGGCACCATGTATTTCTTCGCCAAATACAACACTCCCATCACATTACTTCCGCTCAAGATCACTTCATCACTGTACATGTAACGAAACAACTCCAACAGACTGTCATACTCACAGTCAGGCACTTCAATAGTGTCTGTAGTCTCCGCCAGCACACCGTAAAACATGGCTTCAAACACAGGACTGCTAATCGACAGCACGAACTTGTGAGCGGGAATCACTTGTGTACTTTCACTTTCGTCATCGGCTCTTTTGACGAGAAACTTCACATCGCTGAAGAGATCGTTGTTGAACATAAACTTGTTTCTTTCTCTGATGGTGGGTCTTGTTGTTTGCCAGTTTCTCTCGACGACGGACATGATTTCTCGACTGACATCAACGTAGTTTAAACCAGGAGCATTTGAGGTTGTTAGACCGCGTAGATTTGTGATAAAAAGTGGGTGGCAACTCGAGACAGCGGTGGTTCCAAAAATTTGAATATAAAATTACTTAACAGGGAGCTCGGTGTGACCGGTCACGCTAAGAGAGTGTTTGGTCACGCCTTCCTTATATTATCAGGCGGAACTTCCCCGGAATATTGTACCAAGAAAAATAGAGAAGAAAATATGTTTCCTCCGGGTTACACTCTTTTTTTAAATAAGAATATTGTTTTTCCGGCCCAGGCTGAATGTTGTTATTTTTCTGCCGATTCTGGACTGAAAACATTCTTGTGAATATTCTTAGATTATAGCGTATGACATTTCTGTTTTCGAATGTATCTGGTGTCTGGATGGTGTTAAAGTAATTTTGGAGCCAGCCTGCAGGCATTAAAGCCTGATATGACGCACATAACGTCTAGATGAAATCAATCAATCAAACTTTATTTAAAGACGGTGACACTTACTAGTTAAAAACTAATGAACTTGTGGCCCTCTATAAACATTGTTACAATTTTAAAAAACCTATTATAATTAGTTACCTAATTAAGGATTATTTAAAGCCTAATTAAAAATCATAATGAACAACAGATCAAGATCTAAAAGTTAAAGGTAAAACATATTGCTCATATCATGCGATGTAAAAATAAATTATCCAAAAAAGGAGTAAAAATCTTGTACATACGCTGACTTAATTTAAAATGTTTATACAAAGCATTCTTCAAAGTATTTATTGATTGAGAAGTGCGTAGCAGGTAAAACGGTTAAATTAGCACCTTGTGTAATTCTGCTGTGCTGGCTGTTGTTTAGTTCTAACAGTTCGTTTATATAGCAGGGCAAGTACCCATAATCCTTATGTAAGCCATTAAGCATCTTTTGATGTCAGACTCGATGTTATATGGCACCCACCCTAAAAGGTTAAATAGATCCACCGTGCTATGGCGTTGTTGGGCGTCAAAGATGACTCGAGCACAGCGTTTCTGCAACTTTTAAAATATCTTATTTATATTATCATTCCTGCAGCAGCTTGTCCATGTTACACTGCAATATAATATCAGTGGCTTAATTAAATTAGTAGCATCATACGGCTAGTGCTGTTTTTGTTGTTGCTTGGCTATAATTTTGCCGTTTAGAGGGAGGAAAAATTTTATACGGTTTATTTAAAAACATATAATTGTATTTACAAATTTTCAACTTAAAAAATTAAGTTTTTAAAAAAAATCTCGGCCTCGAGTTTAGTCTTAATATATTCTCGAAATCTTTGCAAATTTCTGCTTCGATATTCTTATAAAATATATTCTTCTGGTTTGAAACTATACTCATGCAGGGAGCGCCTTGTTACTTTAAAGCAACCGGCAGAGTTTACATGAAACACTTATCAGGGGAACCAGTGAATGTACTAGTTTTTCCAACAACAGTGGTCAATTTTGTCTGAAGGCGTGTTTTAATTGGGGTCGGGTAGCAGCTCTCGTAATGTCTCACATGAATGGCTCGATACCCTTTAAGGGAACAGTAGAACAAACAACAGAAACAGTGCCTCTAACCCTAAAACAATAACAGCTGATACAACAATAAAACAATAGCAGCTGATGTGATCGCTTCCTCGTAGCAGACAACAACGTAGACTAGTCCTCTGCGCATGCGTTACAAGTAAAAAGCGTTGTTTTAGAAAGTATTCGAGTATTAGGGTAGTCTGGTTTTTTGTCCAAATCTTTGAAGTGTCCGTGAAAATGCAAGCTTTGTGGATATTTAGTGTAGTGTGCCTCATTTAGTTTTTTTGAATAATTAACGATGTCCAGTATTCTGTCCGTTGCTGTGCTGTCAGTTTTTGATACAATTAGGATTATAAGCAGAGTAATAATAAACCAGTAAAACAAAGTGGAATTTAGACTTGTAGCCAAAGAGAAACAATGTACAGAGCTTTGTTATTATAGTTTTATTTTAACGAGCAAACGATTTGTTACATGAGCATGAGCGACGACTGTTCTCACCTCTAAAACAACTGCTGGACTTGAGTTGTATCACATTTAATCCTTGGACCCTCAAGATTAAGATGTAAATTTTCCTTTGTCATTTTTATCGTTGTCATTGTTATTATGCTAGTTCTGGTTGTATATCAACTAAAACTGTTTTTTTTATCGATACAGTACTAGTTTCTTATCATCTGCACTGCGGCTCGGAGAAATCAGATGTCGATTGCGATTGGTAATGCCTTAATAACAAGCCTTGAGCCACCTTGCCTGAGCTCTGTTGACTAGGCAACAAAAACTAGACATGAGATTGGAGTAATATGGTTGTGGGTAAGACTCATAGCCGCTTTAATAAAATATCAAATTCATCGAAAAACTCCTTCATACATAGTTTGGCCCAGTAAAGGTGTGGGCACTGAACACGTACAAAGATAAGCAGCTAGAATATGGGAAGGAGGAGGGATGAAATACACGGCTGTACCGCAGATGAAATCGGGATCGAGTTTACATAGCTGGGCTGGTCACATGATCCCCGTTCAAACCCAAGAGGTGGTTAATGCTTATTCTAGTCTACTCCTCCCCAATGTCTTGATAAATTGCAATTTATTTAGATTAAACCGAAATTAAAGACATGGAAAAATCTTATTTCCAAGCAAATTTTTAATTTTTACCTTTTTGGATAAGAACATTCAGGCTGAGTTTGAACCAACTTTTAACCCGGCAGATTGAGAGTTACTAGAGGAAATTCATTTTAACAAGCGATTGAAAGAATAGTGTGAATTCCGGTAAAATGTAAAACTTGAGTCTATACAGTCCAATAATAAAGTACTTTTAATAATAACTGAGAAACTATGGCCTTGTCCACACTATGCCAGAGAAATTTGAAAACGCAGCTTTATTTCTACGGTTAGGCCAACTGTCCACACTAATCCGTCACGAAAACGAAACGTTTCTTAAACGATGACGTCACGATAATCACGTGATTTCCCTGACCGAGTTTTCCTCAAACACAAATCCAAAATGACCGGTGATTGTTGCGTTCTCAAACTGATCCAGCGTAGTGTGGATCATAGAAAAGGAAAAGCGAATATAAATAAAAATTGACTCGAACTTGACTTGGGCTGCGACACAACTCCTCCATAAGAACGAGCCAATCAAACAACGAGAATAATTCGACATGTTATATAAATTGATATGAATTTATAGAGAAAACATTAATTCGGGAAACTGACACTATTGGATGTTTGTTCCATTACTACTGAATAAAGTGTTACTTCATTTAAAAGTTACTCCTGAACATGTAACAAACTGATCACCGTTGTCTCCACATGTCGAATCAGGGCCAGTTATTTTAGCTTCTTCTTCGTACAGTCTTTTTCTCTAAAAGGACCTGTTCGTTGTCAAACAAGACTTTAACACCAAAATAGGTAAATTTGTTTCTCTGTGATAGCTCTGATGAAAATGTTCCAGTTTTAAAGACCAAAACTGTGAAACGTTTGAGATCCCTTCACCACCAATTCTACGGAGTAAGTATTATTCTCACTTCCAAATAAGCACACTCCGAGTAGCTTGATATCTCTGTCTACTAAAATTAAGATACAATCTTAACCTCTCGAGGGGCCATATTTCCATCTGCGGTCTGATAACGAGTCAAATCTGCAGCATCGTTGTATGTCACCGGTTGAAACAAATCCATTAATTTTTGGAAACACCATTGGAGAACTCGGGACTGACTTAAGATGTTTCATATCACTGACGACTTCTTCTTGTGTTAATATTTTTGTCTAAAACCACGCTAGTGAATTCTTTTTCGTCCATTATTGGGAAGCGTATTCCTTTAATTATTTGTTCTCCAAGAATTCTTCTTTTCGGTTTTCCATCTGCTGCTAAACCTTGCCTTTCACATTCCTTTGTTGCCCACAAGTCAACAGCTTTAAACAGCTCTATTTCTTCAATATTCAGATTGCCATACATGACAACTGCTTCAAGTCAGACCACTCAATGATGCTAAATCCCTCTGATTTCACAGCCTCTTCTGTCCATTCACTTTGAGATTACTTTCCAGCATTGATCCACGAGGTTTTGCTCTTCATATTTCTGAGCAGATGGCAGGATGCTGAAAACATTCTATGGATCTAAGTTATCGTGCAGATATTCGGTGCATTTATCAGCCAGTGGAGGCACCATAATACAACACTCCCATCACATTACTTCCGCTCAAGATCACTTCATCACTGTACATGTAACGAAACAACTCTAGCAGACTGTCGTTCTCACAGTCAGGCAGTTCAATAGAGTCTGTAGTCTCCGCCAGCTCACCGTAAAACATGGCTTCAAACACAGGACTGCTAATCGACAGCACAAACGTGTGAGCAGGAATCACTTGTTTACTTCCACTTTTTGTCATCTACTTTTTCGACAACAAATTTCACATCGCTGAAGAGATCGTTGTTGAACATAAACGTGCTTTTTTCTCTGATGGTGGGTCTTGTTGTTTGCTAGTTTGTCTCGACGAGAGACATGATTTGTCCGGTGAAATCGACATAGTTTAAACGAAGACAAATTGTGGTTGCTAGATCGTGTAGATTCGTAATAAAATGTATGTGGCAACTAGAGACAATAGCCGAGGTTAAAAAATTTGGACATAAAGCTACTTAAAATTAATAGCAAAATGCCGTCAAGGAGTCAGTTGGTGTGACCTGCCATGCTTAGTGATTCCTGTTTGTTATCGGTTGTTTCTTTCGTCGGGGCAATACTGGCTTAAAATTACACACACTTGAGGAGCCCCATATTAAAGCTACAACGTTTTCGAGAACCACTTTCGCTATCAGTATTACGAATAACAAACTCACGTCGCTCAAAGACCCTGAAAAGGTTGTTGTTGAACACAAGCTTGCACCCTTCTCTGTTTGTTTTATTTTTTTCTTATGTACCAGTTTCTCTGAACGACAGACATGGTGTCTGTTCTTACATCGATATGCCTCTTCCTGTTTTTTCAAATCTGACTGTAAAATTAGTTAAGTGCAATTCGTCACGAACTTGATTATATTCTCAGGTCTGTGGCATGCTTAATATTCAAGGAAGCGAAACCTGACTTCTGTGGCTCAAATTGGCACACAGCCTGGCGCGTCGTGTTACAGTTTAGAGGTTATTAAGATGGTTTGCGAGAAGCACTTGATGAGGATAAACAGCGAATTTCGTGTTTTTGGTGGTGAATGCGAGAATGATTCAGAGTTTTGTTTTCGTTATAGGAAAATAGCAATTCGGGAATTTGACCGCGTTGTGGCTCCAACTAACATACTCCTCATCTTGTTAGAGTTATAAAGTATGGGAGAAACAACGGCAAATACGTTGTTGTTGGTGGTGATTGCAAGAATGGCTAGTTCTTTCCTTAGGGCGTGATTAATTCAGAGTTTTGTAAACATCAAGAAAAGAATATCAATGGGGATAGCTTTGATGGTGGACCGAGCACAGCTTGAAAACATTTATAGTCATTTATCATAGTCCTTAAACTTGCTGACCACACAAACCCAACAAAGCTGAGAAATTAAATTTTGGTGTGCTCAGCGTTCGTCTGTCTAATTGTATTGATACGCAATCTTTTACAACGGACCATTTATCTAAACAAAAGTATTCTTTTCTAAGCATTTACTGGCACACCTTGCTTTTAATGCTAGGTATGGAGAACTTGTTTGTACATACATTAAGTTAAATAAAGTTACCAAACAGTCTTTTGTGAAGGATTCGAACAAAGCTTATTTTTTGGCGAACTTTGGTGGAGTTGAAATTATGTTCACAAGTGGTCGATATTTTCTTTAAATTTTTAAGAATTTTTATAAAATTGGATCAAAGTCATGGGAGCAAAAAACAGAGGACCATAAATTTTCAAAATTAAAGGTGGCTTTGGGCGCCCTGTACAGAATTTTTTAATACTTTAATCAAAAGTCGATAATAAAAAATGTGGGTCACCGAGCTTACTTTTGAGTTATCAATAGTTAAAGCTAAGATTGAGGGTGTTTTTAGTACGTAACTTATTTTTTCACGAGAATAATAACATCATCTTCACCAATGATTGGGCAGTTCTTTTGATACCATAATAGACCATTTGACAGTTGTCTGAGTGACCAGGCCTCTCTCCACCTTTTTGACGTCTCAAACTTTCAAATGGTGTCTTCAGCTAGGTTTCCAGAGATAGATGCTACTGATTTACTCGAGATAAGGGAAAATAATCAGAACAAGAACCTTCAGAGAAGCACAAAAACCTGGGTTAAAGTGTTTGACCTGTGGCAAGGGGAAGTGAGAAAGGTTGAGGAGATTCTCGAAGACGAGCTTGACGACGTTCTTTGCCGATTTTATGCAGAGATAAGAAGGCAAAACGGAGATGAATACGAGCCAGATAGCCTTGCTGTTATGCAAGGCTCTTTAGACCGCCTTCTAAAGAACAACAGCAAGAGTACTAGTTACAGCATACTACGAGACCTCAAGTTCGCCATGTTCATCTATTTTTGGATGCTATATGATTAATAGGTAATAGGACTACATGCTTGTCCAATTTGGGAATAACTGGATTCAAAAAATTCCTCGGACTGCCAAATAGACCAACTTCGATATATTAAAATTCAGCCTAAAACAATAGACCTCAGTACGAGGCTCTGAGGAATAACTACAGAGTTTGTGGGGCTTATTCCCCAGAACCTCGTGCTGAGGTCTATTGTGTTAGGCTGAATTTTAATATATCGAAATTGGGCTATTGGACTCGACTTACGGCCTCGTCCAATTTGGCAATCCGAGGAATTTTTCTCATCCAATTATTTCGAAATTGGACAGCATGTAGTCCCATTACATATACTAACTAGCTTTCATTTAAATGAGAAAAGCAGAGAGGTTTGTATCAAAGCAAGGTCACCTCCAGCTTTGCTCGCATTCATAGGCCAGGTAACTTAACAGACAAAATGGCCTTTTGTAGCATCAACATGATAAACAGTGGTTATAATGGCATATTAAAGTCTTGGAAAGTTCTGGAAACTGTTGCCATCCACCTTAAACAGTTGAAGACTTGAAACACAATAGCATGTAAGACTGGTCAATTATGCCTCAGGGTGTGATTTATTTGGAGTGTTTGTGAACGATAGAAGCACAACATGTAGCCTGCATAGATGGCGAGATTTCACGTGCGAGTGCCTCTGGATTAAAAATTAAAATAAAAACTCATTCACTAAGATTACGTGACCGAGTTACATTCGCGAGTAGAATCAACGAATTGACGTTTGTTTTATGTGCCTGTGTCTCCTAATTGACAGTCATTTGCCAAAGTAGCTGTAGGTCCACGAGGCGAAGAATAGCGAATCCACAGACTACTTTGACAAAAACTATGATGAAATTCATTGTGAATAACAGAATAGAGGCGTTTTAATCTGATAGTACACCGATGAGAAAATTAGGGTGGGGGATATAGCTTAATTTTTATGAAGCCGGATTAAAGTTAAGGGAGGAATGACATAGAGGGAAAAACAGCAAGTAGAATCCCCCCCCCCCCCCCCCAGTACAAGAACACCTCAGGTTGTGGGTAGTCTTTTGTTTGGTGTCTATGTATCAATTATTAACCAAAATATTTAATTTTAAATCCTCATTAAATCCTGATCTCTCCTTATTTTCTTTAAATCCACCAATCTCTCATTTATGTGATCTTTAAAAAGCCACCAAAACATCCTCTAAAAATTCCATCTGGCTTTTCACTTTATGCCTTTGATGGCATTTTTAGATGGCTTGAAACGACAAAGAGATAATGAGAGAACAGCGCTAAGGTGTAACGACAAACGTATCATGTAGACCTGACGCCCTTTAAACGTGCCGCTGACTTGCAGCCCAATGTAATATATGTGCTGAATTTGCCCACGAGTATGACGGAACCGTTAATTAGAAAGGCATTTTACTAGTTTGAGTGGAAACTAAAACTTCGGTTTCCTCAGGAAATAAACCGTCGCAACTTTCCCGCTCAGTTTTATTGATAAGCAATCTGTTACAACAGAGCTTTTATTTATCTGAAAAGAAAAAAGAAACACTTATTAACACATAAAACTTAGGCGTGCTTTACATAAGATAATACTTTAATTCAAAAATTAGGTTAATTTACACAGGATAACTAAAAACCTAATCGAGTTGCGACATATCAACAAAATATTCATCGTTTATAAAGAGAAAACAACAATTCGGGAATGTGACCAACATGAACGTCCGTGCCATTTTTTGAGTATTCACTCTTCATAAATTTGAATGTTACTCTTGAACATTGGACAGAACTGACACCGCCTTCTCCCTGTAGCGAAGGAGGCCCTGAAATCTTTACCGTTATGTCGTACTTAGTGTTTTTCTTTAAAATGACCTTTTTGTCAAACGACACCCTATAACCGTTATAGTTATAATTCTTTCCTTTTAATAGCTCTGAGGTATATCGTCCAGTTTTAGACACACAAACTGATTTAGTGTAAGAGTTCAGTATGTCTAGTTCTACATAGTAGTCAGAGTAAGTAGCATTCTCTTGACCGAATAAGCACACGTCGTGAAGCACGATATCTTTGTCAACAGAGACACTGATGGCCTCTGTGGCGCCATAGAGGTGGAACGTTACGCCGGAAGGCAAGTCAAGTCTACAACATCGCTGAATATCACTTTCAAATTGACTACTACATCTTTTTGTTTCTGGAAATCCCACTGGAGAACTCGAGACTGAACTCAACCGCTTGATAATACTGAAAACTTCTTCTTTTGTTAAAATGTCGCAGTCCAACACCACACTAGCAAATTCTGCCAGTTTCATGGTTGGGAAACGTATTGCTTTGATTAGGTGTTCTTCAAGAAATCTTCTCTTTGAAGCACCATCTGCCGCTAAACCTTGCCCCTCACATTTCTTTGTCGCCCACAAGTCAACAGCTTTAAACAGCTCTATCTCTTCAATCGTCAGAGAGTCTCTTACGACTACTGCTTCAAGTAAGGATCTCTCAATTGTCACAAACCCATCTGATTTCACAGCCTCTTCTGTCCGTTTATCGATCACTTCCCAGCATCGATCCACCAGACTTTTCTCTTCATATTTCTGAGCAGAGGGCAAGATGCTGAAAACATTTGATGGATCTAAGTTATCGTGTAGATATTCGGTGCATTTATCAGCCAGTGAAGGCACCATATATTTCTTCGCCAAATACAACACTCCCATCACATTACTTCCGCTCAAGATCACTTCATCGCTGTACATGTAACGAAACAACTCCAACAGACTGTCGTACTCACAGTCAGGCAGTTCAATAGAGTCTGAAGTCTCCGCCAGCTCACCGTAAAACATGGCTTCAAACACAGGACTGCTGATCGACAGCACAAACTTGTGAGCAGGAATCACTTGTTTACTTTCGTTTTCGCCTTGAGCGTCTTTTTGGACAACAAACTTCACATCGCTGAAGAGATCGTTGTTGAACATAAACTTGCTTCTTTGTCTGATGGTGGGTCTTGTTGTTTGCCAGTTTTCCTTGACGACAGACATGGTTTCTGTTGTGAAATCGTTTCCTTGAAAAAACTGATGAAGGAAGTTTCAATTTAGATCTTTGCCGAGTGGTTTTTGTGGTAAGATGGGTGGCTACATAGCCTTGGGCCTGCAGTAGTTGAAAACAGTTTGAATATAAAATTACTTTAATAGTAGGAATTCATCACGCAGTCCAGTGTGCGTGACCTTGAGCCTGGGGGTGGTGGTGCGCGGATGATGAGATTTAGAAAAAATCAACAGGTAAAGAGAAGAAGATAAATGTCCTTTAATTCTTCTGGGTCGAAATTTAACACACACGGGTATAGGCAGCGTTTTGTTACAGCAATAGATTCTGCAATCATTGCTTGTTTTCAGCTGACACCGTTCAGAGCGGTTTATAGAATGGTCCTGATCACGTGATCAATGCGGAAGTTTGTGAACGGAATATAAGTATTAGAAGTTGTAAGAATAAACTGATGAGGAAAGAAATAAGCGTATTTGATGCACTGAGCCTGAAGTTGTTTGAATTTTCTTTCAGATCAAGACATTGTCTCGTAAATGATGATTTTCGGTTTTATTTGCTACGCATATCAGATTTTACTTTGACAGTGTGTCAATGTCGCGTTTAAAACTGTTTGTCACGCATTTTAAGTTGCTGTTAAGTATGCGAGTAAAGGATAAGGTCAAGTGTGTTCAGTTGGAACTCTTTTTGATTACATTTCTCCGAAATAATGTGTTCACATTATAATAGGTGGATATTATATTTTAGAGTAGTTTTTACCCTGAGCAGATTATCGTATGTTATTTGGTTTTCACTCACGCCATTTTACTATCCAGGCAAAAGTAATCAATCTGCCGGATTGCGGTCAAGAACTTCAATGATAAGGATCTATAAGCTTAATATGAAATATAAACGCCGTAGTTGTAACAAAATGTCAATTAGAAAAAGCTGTATTTGTTCAAGTGTACCCATTTTGTACTCCATTTCCACCGTGGCTATTTTAACCTGTACTTCCTTCCTTAAAGGCCAATTCGTCTAACTCATGGCTCCGAAGCTTAGCCATAGGGGAATAAACAAAAGAAATCACATCAAGGTTGAGGGATAAATAACTAATTTCTTTAGTTTTAAGCCACGAAGCTAAGTTAGAATATTTAAAATATATCTAAATTGGCCTATTTGTTCTTGTCAAATGCCGAGTGCTGATTGAATTTTTGATCTAGGCTGGCTTTGTAAAGGAATTATTTGACAGTTTACTTAAGTTTCTTGTTATATATTTTTTTCCTTTAGGTTTTGCCTATTTGGGAAGGAACCACGAATGTTCTGTCGTTAGCTGTACTGCGGTCCGTGTTTAAAAGTCAAGGGCAGGTAAATTGTACTCAGAACCTGATATAGCGATTTCTTTTGTGGTTCACTACATACCTCTTACTAACCGAGTTCGAGGTCCGTACTGTAAGTTACGGACCGAGTTTTTTTCCCCTTCGATTTATAGCCCAAGCGCGAAACGTGCGGGTCATAAATCGAAGGGGAAAAAACGAGGATCCGTAACTTACAGTACGGACCGAGAAGAGAAGGTTAGTAAGATATTTATTATGTCTGTACTGTATGTCTGACGGGTTCGGAAACGATTTCTATTCACGCGGACTTGGAAAGGCTTCAAATTTCTGACTAACCTCGAAAGCAGAACGAGTCAGTTTGAAGCTGTTTTTAAGTCGTTAGCTGACTTTATTACATAATTTAGAGTGTAAGAAAGTTTTAAACTTTTACTTGCTATAATACTAATGCTTCAGAATACACTGCTCAGAATAACTTGATCTTTGCATTCGCTTTCGACAACAAATCTTGGCCTTCTTCATTCTGGGATTTATGAATGAACTTTTCAAGCCTTGTGAACGTCTAAAACTTCCTGCAGTTATCAGAAACACTGCTGCCGACAGAAACCGCCCGATTGTTTACTTCCGATGATCCTGGAAACTGATTTACACTTGCTCGTGTTAAAGCGAGGGAATCTATTTGACGAGAACTGTGACGGAGTTCAATATTTCGGTAATTGTTGTGACTAAGATGATAACTTTACTTCTAAGTTTCTTCGTGGTGTTCTGCTCAGGATGCATGACAGATCTGCCGATGGTGTTTTTCACTTAGCGATTTTAGCTTCACTTAAGACTCGGCAAACTTTGATTGTTTTTCACTAGTGCCTAGCAAGGTTACCGGCTGGTAAGTCAAAAACGACTGCTATATAGATTTTATTAAGGAAAAATCTCTAATAAAATTCATTTTCTCTTATTGTTTTTAATCGGCTTTCATCGTTTCAATGCGCTTGAATTTTGCGAGCCGGGCTCTCCCTAATTTGCATATATAATCCGTAATCGGCCCGTGGGCATTACGGCTGCATAATGACCGCTCAGATCTCGCTCTTAGCCAATCAGAGCGCGCGTTATATCAGCCAGAAGCCAAAGCCATATAATAAGCAGCTTTATTATATGGCTAGCTCCGCGAGCGGGCAAGATGAATCAAATCCTGCGCTGTGATTGGCTACCCGAGCGGGCAAGATGGAGCTATCTTGCCCGCTCGGGACTACCCGCCGTGTCCCGCAAGAAAAATTTCCCCGAAAGCCATTTAAAAAATCCTTTATTGACCAAGCTTGTTCGGTCAAGATGGCTGGATATTGACCTCGTTCTTTTCTTTGCGAGTTTATGGACCTCGACTCCGTCTCGGTCCATAAACACGCAAAAAAAGAACTTGGCCAATATCCAGCCATCTTGACCGAACAAGCTTGGTCAATAACCCATATTTACTGGACCCAGTCGTTCGCTTGTTACCTGTAGGGGTATGATCAGAAGCCGTGGCCATTACACTCTTTCTCTTACTCTGCTTACATCCAGCGCTCGCATTCAATTCGTTTTTGACGTTTAAATCATCTGAAGTGTTTCCTTCTGTTTTTGTCAGCGTCTTTGCTTATAGAGCATGCGTCATGGGAAGAGACCGAAGAACATGACATCGAGGCTGCTAAGAGGTAGAGTAAAGCCACATTAGTAGTCAGTCTTAGTAGCCTGTGTTACAGCCGCCCTCTTGGAAAGAAAAAATCACACAATTATCAACGGCAACACAGAGACGCTCTCTGTGGCACAGGCTACCACATTTGTTTCTGCTCTTTCACAGACACTTATCACAGCCAGTTTATAAGAATACTTCAGGCAGAAAATGTGGCCGTTTGTGCAACATAGAAGAATGTTCAGCTTTCGCTAGCTAACCTGAGATGCTTGAGTTCAGAGCAACGTTAATTTGTTTTGAAATGAGGTGGTATTGATCCACTTTGACACAATTTTAACTTTCTGTTCGAAATGAGCGTTTAGTTATCAGCCCCAAAATGTCTGAACTGGGTGCCTTTAAGTGCATGCAGCTGACGCTACTGTGGTAACGAACTGTAGGTTCGGTACGCATTAGATTCTGTTGGGTGATGAATATTTCGTAGGTTTTTAAAACTCTGAAGGTTCAGTTTCCACATGTGATAGAATGCTAAATCCGCTCAGCTCGTTTCACCTCACGCTGATGAAAGGATAAAAACTGAATAGAAACTCCCTGGCAACTGTCATACCTTGATTGGCTCTTGCTCATCCTCGTTCACGTTTAATTGTATAAACTATACAGAAAGAATACTAAGCGGGCGGTACAATTCTCTAGGTGGTGTCAACAGGACTTGACCCCGGTCCTCTCTCATCTCAGACACAACGCGTATGACGCGAAAAGCTCGGCGTGTGACCTGGCACTAGTCATGAAGGGACATTCAGAATTTACAACAACACGATGAGTGGTTTTGTTGTGTAAAGTGTAATTATTTGGCTGCAACCTTCAAATAATGCCGCAATGGTACACTTTACTCGAGTAAAACAACCTGAAAAATTTGCAAGGCTGCTATGGTGTGTGGAAACACAGCAAATTTGTCGGGAAACTTGATATTGTAAAGTACTTTCTTTAGGGAGAGTGTGATCCTGTTGGTAACCGCACAATGTCAGTTTTTGCGTCATCCACAAGCGCAAACTGGGAAGCAAGTGTTTCAATGCTATAATTGAGACTAAATATTTAAATGGAACTGTAATTCTAAACAGAGAGCTTGTGAAACTTACTAAAATTTGGGTGAAATTTGGGTATATTCACAACATCGCATTCCTTGGGACAGTTAATCTTGCCTTTCAATATTCAAAACTGATATTTTTGTATCTTGATCAGAAACTGAATCACTTATGTGAATGAGGCAAAATATTGTAAACGACGATTCCCCTATATGGTGGGAGTGAACAGATTTTTAAATTTACATTAAAGAATGATAGAATAGTACAATACTAGATTGAAATCTATAAAAGACAAGTGTAGGTACTATTAGGGGCTCTAAATTGTTATAGTTCGATCATACGCTTCATCTCAAATATACTCAAATTAGTGAACAGAATCAGTGGAGTTCATGAGTTTTAAAATTTGACTGGAAATGTTTCTGTACTTTGGAAAGCTGTTTACTTGGTCACACAAGGAGGTTTTACTGTATGAGCAGACCGTACTTGAGGGAGTTTATGTTTCCTCATCAGTGGATCTTTCGTTTATCTAAAGCATCACGTGAATTTGTAACTTAACTTGGAAGTGTAGAGCGATTTTGTTATTTTTTACTCGACACATCGTCTCTCAATCTCCCCTCTGAGAACACCCTTCCCACTTTCCAATCCATTGAAATCACTTGTCATCATCATTTGTTTGTTGTCTTAGTGGAGTGTTGGGTTCTAGGCTCTCAGCCTCTAGGCTACCTACTTTTATATTAGAGTTTTGTCCAATAGAGAGGCACTATGGCCTCATGGTTAGCACTCCGCATCGAGCAGTCTTGGTTCGAGCCCATGTTGGTGTCTTTGCACTGTGTTCTTTTTTGAGACGCTTTTCTTTCACAGTGCCTCTCTTCGTACTGCCTAAAGTATCAATAAGTTCCAGCGAAGTGTAAATAAATGCCCGACAAAACGTTTGGGTGGGGTGAGTGGGGAATAACCTGCAATGGACTAACATTCCATCCAGGGGTAGTAACGCCCGTAAACTCTTCCTGTTACGGAAACTGGGAAAAGCTCTGGTGTTGTAGGCTTCTTAAACCCGAGTATACACTCAACCTACTTATCAACTAAAAACTGTTCACGACTGAATGTTACTCTGTTTATTTTTTCACCCAGTTCTAACTTGAATAACTGGTTAGAACGTGCGTGTATTATTGCTAGCCAATCAAAATCAAACCAGTGGTGGTTTGGATTACGTGACGTTTTTTCAGCTCTTCTCATTGGTTATTTCGATTTGGCATGGCGCTCTAAGGATACGTCATTTTGCTTCAGTAGCGATTTTAATCTTCTCCCAGAAACTGGCTTTGATGTTGTACCTGGTTACCTCTAAACGAAATTCCATTAAGGTACATATTTACCGGACCATACTTTTTAACCCACAAAGAGAAACAACGCCAAAAGTTTTTGCCCTTTTCCATTTCTCCTCTTACTTGTTTACTTTATATTTATCTTTGTAATTTTAGAATGGAATAAATAAATAAAATGAAAATGAAATGAATGAAAAGTTAGGTATCAATCGATCCTGAAAACTTCGAGAACCGGCGACGCCCACACGATGATGTGTTCTTATAGGGAGAGAGTTAAATCAAATGGAGGGAAAATGACAAGAGAAGAACCAAGAACATGAATAATCGACAACCCAAACAACAATCAACCAACGCATTAAGGGCGACCTCCTCGTGCGTAGTGATCTGGAGAGCAACGGAGAGGTTTTCTGGCGGTGGCCGCACCCAAGCTGGATTTTAACGGTCGAAGGTAGAGAGAGTCTAGCCTTCAGATCAGCCTTTCCTGGAGGCTTGGAGGTCAGGTGAATTTAGCCATCTAATGCTGAACACAGGGCTTCGTAGTGGTCGAGTCTCCAACACCTCTTCCAGGAGGAGGGTTCCCTTATGAAAAGGTCGGGGAAGTTCGTCCGAAAATTTGAATTAAACCCCTAAAGGGTACCAATCTTGGCGTGGCTCGAGATAAATTTCGCCCTTACAAGATTTAAAAACGGACACGAGAGCGTTTTTTATTATCGGGTGCAACCCTAAAGGTCGGCACACACGGCGAGACTAGTCCCTGCAACTAGTCCCCTGAAGAGTTTACACGAAGGGACTGGTCGCAGGGACTTGTCCCATGAACAGTTCACAGGAAGCGTTCTGAGGAACAAGTCGCAGGGACTTGTTCCAAACATTCAAAGCAGTTTGAATTCGTGGGACTAGTCGCAGGAACCAACTGTTGGCCTCCACATCAAAAGATTATGACGCAGTGCGATATGAGCCACATGCAAGTTGCAATGTCGTTGGCCTCTTGTTACACTTATGCGGATCACGACTTATCTTCTTGGAGCTTCATAACCATGTATGTGCACAGGGAAGGCAGCAAAGGTTACAGCTGAGATGAGCTACAAAATAGCCTTCGGTGCATTCTCGTCACAATAAAGGTATGGGAAACTTAAACTTGCGATCAATCGTTGCTCGTCTTTTTTTTTAATATTCCCCATCATGAAGTACAATAGGAAAGTTAACACTCACAGCCGTACAATGAACTGAACAATTAAGACTGGTTACAGGATAGACAACATTTTTTCCAAAAAAATCTTTATTATTTTCCTCATATAAAATAAATGCCCTAACAGTTGTTCGCTTTGAACATGAAAACCCGTCTGCACATTTCTTGAGAATGACCAACACTTTTTCAAAAATTTAGCGTGAACGTTTGGTTGAGAAATTCCCGCAGGTCAGGGACAAGTAGCGCATTGCCGTATTTAGATTTCTTTGGTGCGTCCACACTTTAGAAAATTATTAGTAGGACAATTATTTTCACGCCTGGGTTAATGTTACTTGAATGGAGAGGATTCCAATTAGCGCAGACCATTAAAATCAACCTACAGGCTGATTTTTTTGCTAAATTTCAAGGTACACGATGTTCTAACCCAAAAGGATATGAATATGAATGATTCTAAAAAAATCGTCGTATTCTAAATTATAAACCGTTGCCTTTATTTAACCCAGGTTCCAACCTTTTCCTTAGTTCCAAGCAATAAACCGATGCAAAACTCTAAATACTAAACCGTCGACTAACTCCAAACCTTGGAGCAGTTTGGTTTTGAAACCAACAAAGAGTATACATAATTGATAACTGCCATTTTGTAGTCGGCTGAAAAGGAAATAAGGTTCTCAGGAAGAGCTTTCCGCTGTGACCGTAAATATTAACCAGTAGCTCGAATCTAACGATTTTTATCAACGTTACTCCATGATTTCAAATCTAACTAGAGTATTTTTCAGAATGACTATCGCGAAACCAAAACCGAGCTTGTCACATCTGACCAATCACAACAAAGGCAGCAGTTAACCAATCAGGGTTCAAAATAAAAACTTACAACTGACTCAAAGGGCGGGAAAACGCTGTCAATTTTAGTTCTGGGTTCTAATTGGCTGAAACAACTACGGGTTTGTTCTGAATGGTTGATCTGATGGTAACGACCTTTTCAATCAATATTGCGGCTTGTACTCACTGAAATATGTAATCGCCTCTAAGGGCCCCAAACGGTAACACCTACACGACTTTACCTCCTCACAGTTTGAAGGTAGCCTTCATGCAGACATTGTTGATCTACGTCAGTATGTCAGGATGTTCACACTGCTGCAGACATTAATACCCCCGGGGTGGACTCCCAAATAAAAAGGATGGTGGTGCTCGTCGGAAATTTTGAAAAGAACCCCTATGAGGTACCAAGATCCTGTTTTGTGGGCGGGGCTTGAAATTTTTCTCAACCTCTAAGAGGTGCTAATTCTGAGAGAAAATTAAAACTCAGTTGATTTTCAAATATCTTCTGTCATATTTGTTTTGGCTCAATACTCTAAAGGTACCGCGAAAGCTCTCGCTGTGGATCTTTCGAGGCTAAACTCCCTATAAGGTACGACGAGCACCGCGTTCTTTTTATAGGGGAGTCTCCCCTCCAGGATAATTGCTTAATAATGTTTATATTAATCAAGAGTCTACTTGATAATGTGGCAACATTTTTGGACGTACGCGGTGACTTGTTTCCTACCTCAAACCCCAGTTCCCAAACACGTGTGGAGAAAAACCCATTGAATGCCTGTGAGACGGTGCAAATGTGTTTCCTTTGCACCGTGATCAATGGCGGAAGAATGCATTATATGCGGTTGTTCGGGTTCAAAGCTAGCTCAGTGCAAAGATATTTCTTCCTGGACAACCCTATATTGTGCTGCCGTTATTCGGAGTCACGAACCGATTTTGGAGGATTTTTTTCTGATGATGGATTGGATTTTCTGATGATGCAGCAACTGGAACTGCACCTAGAAGAAGCCCTAGAGATGGAAATCAGCCAAATTCAGCGATTCTGCCTGATCAATGCTTGTTTTGTAAAAAGTCAAAGTACAAGCCAAACACAAAGACCAGAGAGAAGCTTCACAGTGTGCAGGAATTTCGCGCCGACGAGACGGTAAGAGCATGTGCTTCTCTTCATGTACAACAAAACACTGATATGAGTGAAGTAGCTCGGGATGTGATTTGGATTTGTGCAAAAGATCTCATTTCTAGCGAAGCGAAGTACCACGCCTCCTGCTACAAAAGTTTTGTAAGAATAATTTATTCCAATGCAAACGAAGGTCAAACTAGGTCGAATGAAACAGATTGTCATTACAGCCTGTTTATGAAGTTGTGTACTGTATGTGCGAAGATTTGATTGCCTACCCTGACATAATCGAGTATAAAGTTGTGAAAGAACTGTTTCTGAACAAAGCTAGTGAACCAGGAGCAACTGTCTCAGAATCACACAAAAAGAACCTCATACAAAAGCTGTCAACCAAGTTTCCAGAAATTAATTTCATCATTTACCAGTATAACAAGGTGTTAATGTATCCAAACTCATTAGCCATAAACAAAGTCGTCCTGGATTTCTTTGAGCTCAAAACCGAGCTAGAGTCAATTAAAGGTAGCAGGGATGACAACGAAAAGAGTGTGATAAAGACTGCACGATTAATTAACAATGAAATAAATTAATTAACAATGAAATAAATTAATTAACAATGAAATAAAGATCTTGAGCCGCAGATGTCTTGGCCGCCTAATGAGGACGATTTGAAATCAAGTAGAGCTAATGACTATATTCCATATCTACTTGATGTCTTTTTGACTGTGCTTATTTCTGGGAAATCGCTCGACAGTGAGAGCAGTAAGACAGAAAAAACAATAAGGCTAAAAGAATCTTTCGGACAAGATATTGTTTTTCTGTTACGAATGGGGCTGTGAAAACTCCAAAAAGCGTGTTGTTTCCTTCTGTTGTAAAGGCTCTGTGTAACGACATAGAGGTTGTGAAGCTTGTCAACAAATACGGCCACGGCGTAAGTTACGACCTGGTAGAAGAGATTGAGACCGAGTATGCGTTAGACGTTATCAACAAACAACGAGAAAACCGAGTCGCGGCCAGTATAACGCAGGAGGAGTGCAAGTCCACTGTCGCCCTAATGGTGGCCGATAACATTGATAACTTAGAGTGCACATTGAGCGGGTCTGGAACGTCCCATCGCGTGAACTCTATCCTCGTCACGGAGAGAAATGAGAGAGAGAGTGGAGACGAGTCAGATGACCAGGACTACGCACCACCAGTGGCGAAGAAATGTAGGAGATCCTTGCCAGCGACTGTTGTGACTGAAGAGATCCCCGAGTACTACGGCGCAAAAAGGGTGGGGCCAGGGGAACTGCCGCACGTTCAAAACCTTGGAGTACTTCTTACAGTGAGAAAGCAAAGGAACTGACATTGCGCCACCTCGCTTGGCTCGAGGTAAGAAAGCTCGAAACACACCCATAACTACTTGTGCCTGAATGGACTGGCTTCAACATTAAAGTCCGCGATCGTGTTGTGGTTGTTGAGAGCACAATTAGTTATTTGGACACTATAGACTCTCCTGCCACAAACCTGAAGACCGCGTACGAGGTTCTGTCTCGAGGGTGTGAGATAAAAGATCGGATGCAGTTGAACGCTGTTGTTTGTGTTTTTGATCAGGCTTTTTATGCCAAGGCCATGGAGGTTTACTGGAAACGCAAAGAGCTATTTGTTGCCCTAGTCATAATGATGGGAGGTTTTCATTTGTTTTTAATGCTCTTAGGAGTAATTGGAAGCCGATTCGGGGATGCAGGGCTTAGAGAGCTAGCTGTCAAGAGCACTGTTGTGGCAGAGGGTTCTGTGGATAAGGCTCTAAATGGAAAACAGTACAGTCGAGCTGTGCGTCTTCATGAAGCCCTCATGAGATTGCTCTTGAAAGAGTTTGAGTCTTCATTCCAGTCGTTTCCAGCCGTCAACTTGGAACAGCTGAAACTAGACCCCAACCAAGAGGAGTTTGAGCGAGTGATGAACAGCCATGAGTTCCGCGAGTTTGGAGATCAGTTCCATGTCTGTGTACAGGGAATGGAGGAGAAAGGCTCATTCTTAGGGAGGTTCTGGCTCTCGTACTTGGAGCTGTGCGAGCTGATGCTGAACCTCATCTACGCGTCGCACACTGGTAGCTGGGAGTTATATTTGTCATGCATCGAAGAGGTGATACCATGGGCGTTTGAGTGTGATCGCCAAAACTACGCGCGCTACCTCATCCCATTCCTGGACGACTTGCGCCATTTGCCAGTCAGAATGTCGAAGGTATACACAGCCTTCAGCAAAGGTCATTTTTCCGTTCAGTTGGGGGCCGTAATCCTTTCGAACTTTCGAAGCTTGGAGATGCAACTTGACCCAGGCTTTGACAAAAACTGCTTCATGAAAGCCCTTATCGGCGTACACGCGATCACAGGCTGTGATACCATCTCTGCCTTCTCCGGGAAAGAGAAGTGGAAAGCAGTCCAGCTTCTCCAACGCAGTGAAAAGTGCGTCCGAGCTATGGCAAGTATTGGGGAGGAGTGGGAAGTATCTGAGGATAGCTTTAAAGATACGGATGCCCTCGTGTGTCAGATTTACGGGCGCAAAGTAGATGTGCTGTGCTATGAGATCCACTGTGCCAAAGGCGGAAAGGTTGAGCCAGAGGCTTTGCCGCCATGCGATTCATCTTTACGACTTCACGTAACAAGAGCAAATTATCAAGCAGCAATTTGGAGAAGAGCCATTGTTCCCCATCCGGTAATCCCCTCCCCTGGTGGGCACGGCTGGGAAGTAGACAACATCTCAAATGTCGTGGAATTTGTGTGGCTTGGATCTAAGCCGGCTCCAGATGAGGTGCTGGAACTACTCTCCTGTACGTGCAAGAGAGCATGCTCGGTCGACAACTGGGGCTGCTTGAAGGCGGGTCTGAAGTGCACTGACATGTGCAGTGTCCAGTGTGAGAATATGGTGACTGATGATGGCGTTCAGTATGAGAGTGAGGATAGTGACTCTGAAGATGTGGAGGATTGATACGGGTAAGTACGTTCAAGGGTGTAGGTTACTGGAATAGTGAACATGAGGATAGTTATTACATTTTGCTGTGTCTTTCTTCAGGTTAGATATAGCAAGATCACATGTTTTATAACGCTTTCTGCAACTAAGGAACGTAGGAGCCTTCTATTGTGAAATACGATGTTCGAGAGGCAAAAGCAGTACATGACATGAACGTATCTCTATGTTATAGATCCCACATGCAAGTAACAACCTTGAAGCAGGACGTTATACAAACGTCGCACTCCTGTATTCAGAGAGCTCTAGACTGAAGTGTAGACCTAGTTATCTACTCTGATTTGTGCTTCATTGATTCATGGCGTAGTACACTAAACTAAATGTGGAAAAAGACGTTGGCAATGGCTCTAAGCACGTTTTTGTAGCACTGTGATGCAGAAGCCTTAATGGTCGTTTCAGTTATTTCACATATTTAGAAAACAAAATGGCGGTCATTGTGACATCATTTATGACATCATCATAGCTAAAATAACCGTAAAGAAAGCTGAAATGATATCTCTGATACGCATTATCACAAATATACGTCTAGGCAAAAAAAAAACTGTGTGCATTTAAGAAAGAATAACAATTGTAAAGGTGTTTTTAGAAATGCAAGATGGCGACCAAACGGAGGTTTTGAGGGCCAAATTTAAAATTCGATTTACAAAGTGAAAGCTACCGTTCTATACTTGCCATCATACATTTTTATGACGCTTAATAGTCAAATATTAAGATTATGCAAGTTTTGTTTGTTCCCCGTAAGTGAGCCATGCAACCCCCTCAGCTGATGGACTATTTCTTATTGTTAAACATTCATTTTAATTAATGTTAGTTTTTAGAATCTGTTTGTAAATCAGGACAGTGAGTTATATTCCCAAGTTAATTTATTGAAAAATATATTTTAATTACATTCGTCGGTTACAGGACTGAACGTACTTTACACATTCAACTTTCAATACACAAAATTACATTGTTTACATTTTCCTTTCGACATTGCAATTCATCATTTACACTATCAAACTACTTTTCTCGGCTAATCCGCCTTTGTGGAAAATTCTTACTTGTGCGATTGTATTTCAGTGCGTCAAATAACACACACAAAATATACCTGCCCTGTGAAGTACAGTAAACAACGTTTGTGCTACTAAAGGTTTCAGTTTGTTGTACTAAGATTCAGGCGAATTATTTCAATTTCAGATTTGATTTCCTTGTTCTGCTTTGTTTCACACCAGTATTGCTCTATAAACATTTAACGACAAAGCCAACGTCTTTTATAACACTACAGCACTGTAAACAGTACAACTATGTAATCAGTAATTGATGATTCACTTTCTTCTCATCACCTGTTTCCTTTGTAACGTATGAGTGTCGTAGGGAAAAATTAGCTTTGGGTTAGTCTTGGGAATTGAAAGATTAAGACGAAATCCGATAGAAAATCGAGCAATTTCAGGTTTTAGTGGACAAAAATCTGGTACCAGAATAATTTAAAGTATTTTACAGTCATTTTTACATTTTCTCAAAGCTAAATACATAAATAATTGCCTGAAATAACACCGAAAACAATTTCCCATGGGAACGAGAGAAAATAAATTTCAAAGTTCAGAGAACTTGTGCAAACACTGGCAAAATTTCATCATCAACTTCATTTCACCAGTACTTTCAAGTGTTTCATATGAAGTTCATCATTCGTTTTCGGCGTTTGGTGTTGCTAGAAATTATTTCAGTTTGAGAAGATATTTAAAACAGTCGCACAGAAGTTTGCAATACGATGTAAATAATCTTGGTACTAGGCTTTTGTCCACTTGTTACTCGAACTCCTGGTGAAAAATGTTCTCTTAGAGAGTTCCAAGTAAAAAGCGAATTCAAACCGGCAACGAAAATTGCTCTTTTGTGCATACATCTCACTTTTGTTTCTGATGGAAAACAGTTTTTGAGCTTAAAGCTTTAATTTTGAAAGCAGTCGCAATTTTCCTTTCTTTGAAAAAACGAACATCCACAACTTGAAGGTTTTTTTTTAAATCTGCGACAAATGAGCTAAATTAATTGTCCTGAAGTAATATGTATTTAAAGAGTAAACAATAATGCAGGAAACTGTCCCGGTTGAACGGTTGTAATGTTACGTAGCCGATCCAATAGGTTAGATGCAAACGTATCCTCAATATCTAAAAATGTAAAAGTTACTCCAGAACATGTAACAGTGCTATCACCGTTGTCTCCACAAGCAGAATTAGGGCCAGTTACTTTAGCACCTACATGGTATTCGGTGTTTCTCTTTAAAATAACGCTGTCAAACAAGACTTTAAAACCGAAATAGTTAAATTTCTCTCCCTGTAAAAGCTCCGAGGAAAATTGCCCAGTTCTAAGCGCCAAAACTGTACTGCTTCCCAACGCCCTTACCTTCAATTCTACCGAATAAGTATTATTCTCACTACCAAATAAGCACACTCCGAGTAGCTTGATATCTCTGTTCACAGAAAATATGATATTATGGTCTATCGAGGGGCCATCAGCTTTCAATCCGCAACCAGATAACGAGTTAAATCTACAGCATCGTTGAATATCACCTTCAGAACCTGATCTTTTAGTTTTTGAAAATTCTTTCGACGGACTCGGGACTGAATTCCGAAGTTTGAGGACACTGACGATTTCTTCTTTTGTTAATATTTTACTGTCTAAAACCACACTAGCGAAATCTTTTTCATCCATTATTGGAAAACGTATCGCTTTAATGATTTCTTCTCCAAGAATTCTTCTTTTTGCTTTCCCATCTGCCGCTAAACCTTGCTTCTCACATTCCTTTGTCGCCCACAAGTCAACAGCTTTAAACAGCTCTATCTCTTCAACATTCAGATTGTCGCGCTTGACTACTGCTTCAAGTAACGACCTCTCAATGGTCTCAAGACATTCTGATTTCAAAGCCTCGTCTGTCTGTTTGCTGATCAGTTTCCAACATCGATCCACCAGCTTTTTCTCTTCGAATTTCTGAGCAGAGGGCAAGATGCTGAAAACATTCGATGGATCTAAGTTATCTTGCAGATATTTCATGCATTTATCAGCCAGTGAAGGCACCATGTATTTCTTCGCCAAATACAACACTCCCATCACATTACTTCCGCTCAAGATCACTTCATCGCTGTACATGTAACGAAACAACTCCAAAAGACTGTCGTACTCACAGTCAGGTAGTTCAATAGAGTCAGTAGTCTCCGCCAGCTCACCATAAAACATGGCTTCAAACACAGGACTGCTAATCGACAGCACAAACTTGTGAGCAGGAATCACTTGTTTATTTTCACTTTTGCCCTGAGCGGCCTTTCGCACAACAAACTTCACATCGCTGAAGAGATTGTTGTTGAACATAACCTTGCTTCTTTCTCTGATGGTGGGTCTTGTTGTTTGCCAGTTTCTCTCGACGACAGACATGATTTCTGTACTACTGACATCAACGTAGTTTAAACCAGGAGCGTTTGAGGTTGCTTGACCGTGTAGATTCGTGATAAAAAGTGGGTGGCAACTCGAGACAGCGGTCGGTTCAAAAATTTGAATATAAAATTACTTAAATGGAAGTTGGTGTGACCAGTCACGCTAAGAGAGTGTCTGGTCACGCCTTCCTTAATATCAGTCGGATTTTCCCAGGAATATTGTACCAAGAAAAATAGAGTAGAAAATAAGTTTCCTACGGCTTACACTCTTTTTTCTTTTTATAAGAATATTGTTTTTCCGGCCCAGGATGAATGGTCTTATTTTCTACCGATTTTTATAGACTGAAAAGTGGGAGGCACGGTGGCCTCATGGTTAGTGCACTCGTCTTCGGATCGAGCGGTCCGGGTTGTGTTGTGTTCTTGGGCAAGACACTTTACTCTCATAGTGCCTCTCTCCACCCAGGTGTAAAACTGGGTAACCTTGCGATGGACTAGCATCCTATCCAGGGGGGAGTAGAAATACTCCTAGTCGCTTCATGCTACAGAAACCGGGATAAACTCCGGCCTGGTGGGCCACCTGGCTCGTATGCAGACTTAACGTTCACCGTATAGACTGAAAATATTCTTGTGAATATTTTTAGATTATTGCGTGTGCCATTTCTGTTTTCGAATATATTTGGTGTCTGGTTGAAGTTAAAGTAATGTTGGAGTCAGCCTGCAGGTATCAAAGCCTGATATGACGCACATAACTTCTTGCAGAAATGTTATTGGCATCAAACGTACGGCTAGTGCTGTTTTTGTTGCTGCTTTGCTATAGTTCTGCCGGTCAGAGAAAAGGAAAAATTTTATATGGTTTAGTTTAAAACATATAATTGTATATACAAATTTTCAACTTACAAAATTATGTTTTTTTAAAAATCTCGGTCTCGAATTTAGTATTGGTATATTCTTGACATTTTTGCAAATTTCTGCCTCGATATTTTTATAAAATATATTCGTCTGGTTTGAAACCATACTCATGCAGGGAGTGTAGTTACTGTAAAGCAACCGACAAAGTTGACAAGAAAAACTTATTAGGGGAAGCAATAAATACTAGACTAGTTTTCCTAATACAACAGTGGTCAATTTTGTCTTAAGGCGTGTTTTATTTGGGGTCGGGTAGCTGCTCTCGCTGGGTCTCACGTGAATGGCTCGATACCCTTTAAGAGAACAAAAGAGCAAACAACAGAAACAATGTCCCTAGCCCTACAACAATAACAGCTGCTACAATGATTAAACAATAGCAGCTTACGAGAGCTGCTACACTTCTATTTACTTGGCGTGTTTGTGAATGAGATATAAAAACTAACTTGTACTGCAACTGTGAGGGTAGACTGAGCACAACTGGAGAATGCGCTTCGGGCGCCTAACTTTGTTTGCAACGTTTGCGTATAATGATCCCCCAGTTGATTTATTGAAAATATGTATCTCAATAACATTCATTTATTACAGGACTGAACTTACATTACACAGACAACTTTCATCACATGAAATTACATTGTTTACGTCTTTTTTTTTTTTCATAAAATTTTGCAATTCATCATTTACACTACCAACCTACTTTTCTCCGTTCATCTTTGTGGGAATTTCTTACCCCTGGCATTATTGTTCCATGTGTCAAATAATCCTACACAGAAAAATATCACAAAATGTACAGGCACAGTGAAATATAGATTCGTGCTCCTTGATAAATCTAAACATTTTTTAGTAAACAATGTTCTTGTCACCTAAGGTTTCAATATCTTATGGTGAGATTAAGGCAGGTTATTACAATTTGAGATTTGCTTTCCATTTCCTGCTTTGTTTTACACGATTGCATTGTAAACATTTAACAACGAAGCCCCTTTACAACACTTGTAACAGCGTATATAGTATAACTATTTGTCCAGTATTTGATGATTTTCTATATTCTGGTCACCTGTTTCCTTTGCAATGTATGTGTGTCGAAAGCAGAGGGAAAATAACGCGAAAAGAACATGAAATAGTGGGTGCGTCCGATCTTGGAACTAGAAGACAGGACAGCACACGGCTAGTACCACCGCCTCGTGAGAGAACTGAGTTTGGATGATCGAAAATATTATTTCAGGTAAACGGGATTAACCTTCTTGATCTCAAGGCCCGCACCAGTTGATGTCACCGCCGTTTTGAAAATAGTGCTGTTGGTGTACTGGGTTCGACAATTCTTGCAGCGATGTGATTGGTTTTTTGTTATGTTGTTACAGTGTCAATGTTGTTCGCACGACATGAGTATAATGACATAAGGAAAAGATCAGTTTTTTCTTTATGTCGTTTTGTTCATGTTGTTGTGATATTACGTCAGCATGTTCACACTGCAAACACAACGACATAAATGTGGTAAAGCCATTCCTATGTCTTTATGTCGCAAATGTGAACCAGGCTTTATATCGCAAAGAAAAGCTTGCGACATTCGGGTGTGGTCACGTGTGTACTGCATCTTCCAATTAGTAGACAGCAACGTGGACTAGTGTTCTGCGCATGCATTACAAGTAAAGCGCGTTGTTCTAGACAGTATTGGAGTATTATGGTAGTCTGGTTATTTGTCCAAATCTTTGATATGTCAATGAAAATGTAAGAGGTTTAGCTTTGTGTATATTTAGTGTAGCGTGCCTCATATTTGTTGTTCTGAATGGTTAACGATGTCCAGTATTCTGTGCGTTGCTGTGCTGTCAGTTTTTGATACAATTAGGGTTATAAGCAGAGTAATAATAAACCAATAAAACAAAGTGGAATTTAGACTTGTAGCCAAAGTGAAACAATGCTCAGAGCTTTGTTATTGTAGTTTAATTTCAATTGGGAAACGTTTTGTTACATGTACATGAGCGACGATTGTTCTCATCTTTAAAACAACTGCTGGACTTGAGTTGTATCAATGGACTCTCAAGATTAAGATGTAAATTCTCCTTTGCCGTTGTCATTGTTATTATGCTAGTTCTGGTTGTATGTCAGCCCAAACCTGATTTCTTAGTTGATTCATTACTATTCTCTCATCATCTGTGCGGAACGGTTTTCTGATGCGTACGGAGAAATAAGATGTCGATTGTTGTTGCTAATGACCAAATAATAGCCCTTGAGCCGCCTTGCCTGAGCTCTGTTTACTGGGAAACAAAAACCAGACATGAGATTGTAGTAATATGGTTGTGGGTAAGACTCCTAGTCACTTTAATAAAATATCAAATTCATCGAAAAACTCCTTCATACATAGTTTGGCTCAGTAAAGGTGTGGGCACTGAACACGTACCAAGACAAGCGGCTAGGATATGGGAAGGAGGAGGAATGAAAAACATGTCTTTACTGCAGATGAAATTGGGATAACACTCGAGCTTACACATGGCTGGGCTGGTCACATGACCCCATGTTCAAACCCTAGAGGGGACTAATGTTTATCAGTTCCAGTCTACTTCTCCCTACTGTTTAAAGTCAGTAATAAATTGCAAATGACTTAAATCGAAAGTAAAGACATCAAAATCCTATTTTCCAAGGAAAAATTTTAATTTTTTCAGAACCTTTTTTGTATGAACATTGAGGCTGAGATTGAACCAAATTGAAGAACATGCTAAGAACCCCGCAGATTGAGAGTCACTAGAGGAAGTTTATTTTGACAAATTGTTGAAAGAATAGTGTGAATTCTGCTAAAACCTAAAACTTGAGTCTATACGGTCCAATAATCAAGAACTTTTAAGGTCGATTGTCACTAGCGCATAACTGGGAAAAATAACTGACAATTTTTTTTTTCCAATAACAATTATAGTCAAACTATGGCCCTGTCCACACTACGCCAGTGAATTAAATTTGAAAACGGAGCTTTATTTCTACGGTTAGGCCTACCGTCCACACTAATCCGTCACGAAAACGGAGCTTTATTTCTACGGTTAGGCCTACCGTCCACACTAATCCGTCACGAAAACGGAGCTTTATTTCTACGGTTAGGCCTACCGTCCACACTAATCCGTCACGAAAACGGAGCTTTATTGTTACGGTTAGGCCTACCGTCCACACTAATCCGTCACGAAAACGGAGCTTTATTTCTACGGTTAGGCCTACCGTCCACACTAATCCGTCACGAAAACGGAGCTTTATTGTTACGGTTAGGCCTACCGTCCACACTAATCCGTCACGAAAACGGAGCTTTATTTCTACGGTTAGGCCTACCGTCCACACTAATCCGTCACGAAAACGGAGCTTTATTGTTACGGTTAGGCCTACCGTCCACACTAATCCGTCACGAAAACGGAGCTTTATTTCTACGGTTAGGCCTACCGTCCACACTAATCCGTCACGAAAACGGAGCTTTATTTCTACGGTTAGGCCTACCGTCCACACTAATCCGTCACGAAAACGGAGCTTTATTTCTACGGTTAGGCCTACCGTCCACACTAATCCGTCACGAAAACGGAGCTTTATTTCTACGGTTAGGCCTACCGTCCACACTAATCCGTCACGAAAACGGAGCTTTATTTCTACGGTTAGGCCTACCGTCCACACTAATCCGTCACGAAAACAGAGCTTTATTTCTACGGTTAGGCCTACCGTCCACACTAATCCGTCACGAAAACGGAGCTTTATTTCTACGGTTAGGCCTGCCGTCCACACTAATCCGTCACGAAAACGGAGCTTTATTTCTACGGTTAGGCCTACCGTCCACACTAATCCGTCACGAAAACGAAACTTTTCGGAAACGATGATGTCACGATAATCACGTGATTTCCATGACCGAGTTTTCCTCAAACACAAATCCTTGCGTGTGGTTGGTCCGTTCTCAAATTGATCCGGCGCAGTGTGGATCATAAAAAAGGAAAAGCGAATAAAAAAAAATTGACTCGAGCTTGACTTGGGCTGCGATACAACTCCTCCATAAGATAAAGCCAATCAAACTACGAGAATAATTCGACATATTATAAAAATTGACATGAATCTATAGAGAAAACATTAATTCGGGAAACTGACCCTGTTGGATGTATGTTCCATTACTACTGAATAAAGTGTTACTAAATTTAAAAGTTACCCCTGAACATGTAACAAACTGATCACCGTTGTCTCCACATGTCGAATCAGGGCCAGTTATTTTAGCTTCTACTTCGTACAAGGTCTTTTTCTCTAAAAGGACCTGTTCGTTGTCAACCAAGACTTTAACACCGAAATAGGTAAATTTGTTTCCCTGTAATAGCTCTGATGAAAATGTTCCAGTTTTAAGGACCAAAACTTTGAAACGTTTGAGATCCCTTACCACCAGTTCTACGGAGTAAGTACTATTCTCACTACCAAATAAGCACACTCCGAGTAGCTTGGTATCTCTGTCCACTAAAAATAAGATACAATCTTGACCTCTCGAGGGGCCATATTTCCATCTGCGGCCTGATAACGAGTTAAATCTACAGCATCGTTGTATGTCACCGGTTGAAACAGATCTTTTAATTTTTGGAAAGACCATTGGAGAACTCGGGACTGAATTAAGATGTTTGATAACACTGACGATTTCTTCTTTTGTTAATATTTTGCTGTCTAAAACCACACTAGCGAAATCTTTTTCATCCATTATTGGGAAGCGTATCGCCTTAATTATTTCTTCTCCAAGAATTCTTCTTTTCGCTTTTCCATCTGCTGTTAAACCTTGCCTTTCACATTCCCTCGTCGCCCACAAGTCAACAGCTTTAAACAGCTCTATCTCTTTGATCGTTAGATTGTCATGCTTGACTACTGCTACAAGTAAGGACCTCTCAATGGTCTCGAAACACTCTGATTTCACCGCCTCTTCTGTTTGTTTACTGATCACTTTCCAACATTGATGAAACAGCTTGTTCTCTTCGTATTTCTTCGCAGATGGCAGGATGCTGAAAATATTTGATGAATCTAAGTTATCTTTCAGATATTCAATGCATTTATCAGCCAGCGAAGGCACCATGTACTTCTTCGCCAAATACAACACTCCCATCACATTACTTCCGCTCAAATTCACTTCATCGCTGTACATATAACGAAACAACTCCAAAAGACTGTCGTACTCACAGTCAGGTAGTTCAATACAGTCTGTAGTCTCTGCCAGCTTACCGTAAAACATTGCTTCAAACACAGGACTGCTAGTCCCTAGCACAAACTTGTGAGTAGGAATCACTAGTTTACTTTCATTTTCGTCGTCGGCTCTTTTGACGAGAAACTTCACATCGCACTCGTTGAACATAAACTTGCTTCTTTCTCTAACTGTTGGTGTTGTTGTTTGCCAGTTTTCCTTGAAGACAGACATGATTTCTTTACTGAAATCCACGTAGTTTGAACCAAGAGAGTTTGATATTGCTAGACCGTGTAGAGTCGTGATAAAAAGTTGGTGGCCACTCGAGACAGCGGTAGATTAAAATATTTGAATTTAAAGATACTTACAAAGTAAATAAACTGCAAAGCCGTGAACTAAGAAAACAGGCAGTGCTGGCCAGACCAGCCTTCTTCACTGAGGTTTAGATATTCACTAAATTATAAAAATGAAATTACAATATTATATATAATGGTGGATGTCGTAACACATACTTCGAAACTAAAAGGAGTGGCGGAAATGACGAACAAAACGAACTAAATAAAGTTAAGATGAAGCGGGTCTACGCAGGTAAATACCTCTTACTAACTGAGTCCGAGGGCCGTACTGTACGTTACGGACCGAGATTTTTTCCCCATCGATTTATGGCCTAAGCGCGAATCGCGCGGGCCATAAATCGAAGGGGAAAAACGAGTATCCGTAACTTACAGTACGGACGCAGAAAACGAGGTTAGTAAGATATTTTTTATAACTTCTGTGTGTCTGACGAGTTGAGGAACGATTTCTATTCACGCGGAACAGCCTCAAATTTCTGACGCAATTCGAGTCAATTTGAAATCGTTGTTAAGTGACTCGTAAGTCTCTAGAAGGTTTTAATACACAATTCCAGGAGTAAAAGAAAGTTTTAAACTTTTACTTGCTAAAAAGTTAAGAACACCTGGCGACAAATTACAAGACATTTTGGCAACAAAAACAGCTTTTAATTTTAGCGGGCCGTACAGTAGAATACACCCCGCTAAATTGACCAATCACAGCGCGCGTACTAATTGAGAGATATAATAACATGTTTTTCGATTCATCGCGTCTATTCATATGGAGCGTTTTCAGTCACGTGACCAGCAGCCATGCAAATTTAGTGGAACAAATGAAACTGTTTAGATAAGAAAAGAGTCGAACTCCTAAAGGATTGGTTTGTTACACCAACATGGCCGCCATTTCATTGTTTTGGAACACCAGTATGGCTGCCGTGACGTCATTTGAAAACGCTCTATTGTTATAAGCCGTAAGCGTTTTTGCTCTTGCCATGATGAATTTTGAATTAAGATAATGGGTTTTGTTTTTGCCGTGAGTATTTGTAATTTGCCGGGAGTAATTTGAATTTTTTCGAATTTTATTTTGCCGAGATGAATTTTAATTTGCCGTCACAAATTTCACTTTGCCGTGACAGTTGTGGGCATCCTAGATTTCTGTTTGAGTAATCGAACGCACTCAATGAGCTGTGATTACTCAGTAAGCAGTGGTTACGTCTAGTTTAAAGTAGACATTTTAATCACATTTTATTTAGCGACAAGGTAAACAGTTTCCCTATTCGAAAAGGGAAACTGCTTTTATTGTCGACAACTACGTTTTGACCGTTTTTTCCGTGTGTGAGAATCACTGCTTTAGTTTTCGACAACTATCGAAACTGCGTTGTCAGTGGACAGTGGTGTCAGCATGCGTGTTGTGTTTTGAGCATGCGTAGTGAACTTTAGTTCCCAAGGTCTCGCTGACCGGACTTACACATCGACAACTGAACTCCAATGTGTGGAATGCACGCATCGGATTAGTTGTTGATAACATTTAAGTGCCCCGTCATTTCTGTTTTGCTTCATCTCCACTTTACGTTTTGTGATTTCACCCTAGTGTGGCGAACGTGTTTTGGGCTTAGCACTCTGCTTCTGTAAACAGTCGCAATAATGGTTTGACACAGAAATCGATAGTTACAGTTTTTAGTTATTTTGAGTGAAGAACCATTAACACCGGCTACTTGATATACATAATCTGTGATAAAACAAGAAGATCTTTAAGATCTTTTAACCGCGCTTTTAAAATTGAACTGTTTTCTTAGCTCTACAGTCGCAATGCAGGGCAGATTCCAAAGCAGTCTTTGATGATTCATTGATTACTGTAGACACATCACTTGATCGACACAAACTGTATTGTTGCACCCCCAGTCGGAGCCGTCGTGAAATCTCCGATGACGTAATCGTCTTAATCTGGAACTTTCATCGGGTTATGTATGGGCATGAAGATACAAACACTATTAACAACGGCTTGCTTTCTTAAAAGTCACGATTAAATTTAATTGCTTTTTTCACTTGAGTAAAGGGCTAGTAAAGAAGTCACACGAGTCACATAATTCAAGAATTGCTTTATCCACGGCTATCTTTAGTACGGTGGTTATTTCTCTACCAATGACGTAATCCTTGCATGTTCTGACAAGTTCTTTGCATGGCTTCCAAATATTTAATTTTCCTTCCAATCTATGAACTCGCTGCAATGAAACAGCCAAAGAATTTACTTCATTTGCCTAAATCCACAAGAAATACTCGCAAACTTCCAAATAAATTAATGACCGTCACTTCTGGCGAAATAAACTTGCAAAGTAAACACGATCTTATTTGTCACGTAGCGAAAGTGAAAGCTGCAACGTCAACGCATTCCATGGCTGACGTAATACCTTTTTTTAGCGTATTTATTATTCCCTTTGAATCCAACGCTTGGATAAAACCAAAAGAAAATATATTTTACCCACAACAAAGAAAGCAATATCCGTAAAATTGTCCGTGTATTAATGTTTTAACAGCTTCTGGCGGAAAAACATTACACGTTGCGTGACTTAGAATTTGGTCGAGAGGGAGCCTTGGTCTCGTCACCGACAAAAAGAGAAAAATAATAAACCACGGGTAAAACATGAACCGCGCTCGGCCCATGGCCGCGCGGTTAATGACCAAAACTGTTAGAATTAGATTCCACTTGAAGCCAAAATATCAACGGAGGAAACTGATCCTGTGAAATGGTTGTCTTATTACCAAAGATTGGAGACGACATACTCTCTCTAAATTGAAACGTTACTTCTGAACATCTAACAGCAGTGCTATCATTGTTGTCTCCACATGTCGAATCAGGGTCAGTTATTTTAGCTCCTTCTTAGTGTTGTTCAGTAACAAGACCAGCTCGTTGTCAAACAAGACTCTGAAACTAAAATAGCTAAATTTATTCTCTTGTAATAGCTTCGAACAAACGTTTCCAGGTTTAAATAGTCTGCATACGAGGAAAGTGGCCTATTGTTAAAGAGCAAAAATTGAATATTTTTGGAGAAAACTGTTGTTGGAAATTCTTGATGGAAAAACTCGGTAAACATTTAATTTGCTTGTGCTTAAAGTTAAATTACCTCAGAGAGAAGGAATTTCATTAAGTTTCGTAGTTGGTGTTATTTTAATTGGAATGGTAGTCTTTATATAGGCTTAGTGTAATCACCAGGTGAATTGCTAAAATGCATTTTTATCTGACCATTTTTCCTGGAATAATGTGATTGATGGTATCTTATGGTTCTTAATGTAAAGTTATATTTTCTTCGATGTACAAACACAGCAAACCTTATTTCTTTAGTGTCTTAGTGAATATTACAGATGTACAGATATCTTAGTGAAGATTACAGATGCACAATTTTAGCTTATACTAAATATCTCCTAGTAACACGCTAATTAAAAAGAAAAGATGTTATTCGCGGAGGGCCGTGTTTCTTCTTCAATAAATAAGCCTGAGTTGTTGTTTGACAACGGTTGCATTTTTGATCTAGGTTGGCTTTGTAAAGGAATTATTTGACAGTTTACTTAATTTTCTTGTTATATATATTTTTTCCTTTAGGTTTTGCCTATTTGGGAAGGAACCACGAATGTTCTGTCGTTAGATGTACTGCGGTCTGTGTTTAAAAGTCAAGGACAGGTAAATTGTACTCAGAACCTGATATAGTGATTTATTTTGTGGTTCACTACTTAATTTTACTTTTTCATTTTTTGGGCTCTGTAATTTGCTTAGCAATCGTTTGTCACGTGACTTTTCCCGCGCTTGCCACCCGTCAATCCTTTTTTGTACTTTTCACTGGCAACATTTTCCCGCGCTTTTCACTGGTCAAATATCTTTTATACCGTGTCATCCTACCCTAACACTCTAATATCCTTGTGATGTTCAATGCATATCTTCCTGTTTCAACATAGGTACTGAAGGCTTTTCACGCAAGCGTCTCGAACAAGTTGCATTCGTCCCACCCCATCCTGAAGGTTTTGTCTGAACAGGTTCAGTCTTCCATGAATAAGTTGCTGTCTCCACAAAACTACGAGCTTCTTTCTGAATCGCTGCCTGCACGTGATCTGGCGTATAGCTTAGCAAGGATTTACATAGGTATGGCAATCCATGTGTATATCAGGGGTTACTGACCAAGCAGGAGGTCAAGATGGCTGGATATTGGTGCAGTTGTCTTCTTGCGTGTTTATGGACTGAGACGGAGTCGAGGTCCATAAACGCTCAAAAAAAGAACGGGACCAATACCCAGCCATCTTGACCCAACAAGGTTGGTCAATAAAGGATTTATTAGTATAAATAAAGGACACCAATAAAAGGAATTACAAGGAAATTTTTCTTGCGGGACACAGCCCGTAATCCCGAGCAGGCAACATAACACAATCTTGCCCACTCAGGTAACCCATCACAGTGCAGGATTTGGCTCACTTGTCCGCCTACGGAGCTAACCATATAATAAGTAGATTTATTATATGGTTAGCTCCGTGAGCGGGCAAGATGAATCAAATCTTTTACTGTGATTGGCTACCCTAGCGGGCAAGATTAACTACTTAATAACCGAGAGTGAGGTCGTTACGGGAAAATCTCAAACTGAGGCCTTGCCGTATTGACCGAGCGATAGCGAGGTCAATTGGGTAGGCCGAGGTTTGAGATTTTCCCGTAACCACCGAACGGTCGAGGTTATTAAGTTGTTTATTATATGGCTCATGAATACACCGATTCCAGAAAAAAACCGGAAGTTGCATGCAAGCGAGGCTTAATAGCCCTCGAGCTTTCAAAATGGCGGTCGAAATGTTGGGGAAGAACGAAAAAATTCGAATGTATGTAGGTTAGAGCAACTTGTCAGGAGCAAATGTGGTAAGGAAAAGGAAAAGGGCTGGACACAAGTGTTGTACGGCTGCAAACTCTAATAATCGAAGCAAAAACCGACCTAATTTATCATTTCCACAACTGAATTTTCTTCGGACAAGCCAGATAAACAAAGAAGGAAAAAGTGGGAAATACTTATGAAAAGGGAAGATACCTATTTTACTTCGGTAGGAAATATTTTCTATTTTTCCGAGCACTCCTTGCCAAGTGATTTTAAACTGAGTACACTTATTGAAACTGGGAGCCGTACCCTCGGTTTTCCCCTGCACAAAAGTTGAGGAGGAATCTCTGTGTAGAGCGAAAAGATGCGAGGCATCAGAGTCTGGCAAAGAAGCTAGAAGTGAATACAGATGTGAATACCCATCAGCTTCAATCAACTTAGGAATTGATCAGTTTTCATGCCTCTGAGGTAAACAAAAAAAGTTTCTCAAAAACGATGTTGAATGTGGAAGGACATTAGTAATTTAAATACAGCCATTGATGAATTTTAAATCCTTTTCACTCGCTTAATATTTCCGCAAGATCTGGCTTTTAGGTTTAATATTTCAGAATTAGTAGTGTCAGATAAATTATTGCATGGGCCAATTTCCTGTATTTGATGTTGGGGAGCCTGCCCATTATTTATTTACCTGAAGTTTTTTAGGCTGAATTTGAAAACATAAAGTGCAGAATAGACTGCAGGGAGATAAAAAGTCAGACAACCAAGACTTGGAGAAGCAGAGTGAACTACTAAAAGTCTGACAACACATTTTAAGGCCTTGTAGGAATTTCCCTAATGTCAGGGATTTGATAGACAGCATTTACTGGCAAGCAAGAAGATTATAATCTTCATTCCTTCTATGCGACCGAGTAAACCAGAGCTGACGATAATTTTACTAATTTTCTAAGGAAGACTGTTTTTCAACCATGATCCAGAACTGCAAATGTAAGAATACAAGCTGAAATGGCTGTTAGGAGAATAAATGGATGGCATATAATTGATGGTATAACTCCACTAAGGTTGTGTAGAGTTGTTAATCAACCCTGGATAGTGAGCTATTTGCTAGTAAACTGGCAGAAAAATAAGTTATCTAATAATTCCTGACACCTAATGTTTAATTTGTCATTTGGTAGTGAATGTAAACAGAGTACATGATATTGTTCATCAGTGGCAATTAAATATTTGGTGATTTCCACCATACTGAAATTGTGCAATATGTGGCTTCATTTCTATTTTCTGGCACAGGGTGTAACATAGAAGGACGCATGGTCTGGTGTATAATTTGCTAATAAAATAAAAGTACAATTGAATTTGACCTGATTGAGAATTTCCTACATTGTATGATCTTATAGATTCCCAAATGGTTTGAACTACTTTGAAATATTCACTCAACATTATCAGAGAAAAACTAGAAGTAGGTGAATTCTCTCATATTTAATGCTGGACAAACTTATTGGAACTTTGATATACATTATTTATTCTGGCTTTAGCAATAATCACATCTTGTAAGGCCATCTCTAAGCATTAGGTAAGCCAGTTCATATAATTATGATAAATGTGTCATAAATTGTTCAATATTCTTTAGCATCTCCTTCCACCATTCTATGTCCAAGGCAATTTGCTCATTAAAAATTCTCAGTTTCTTCCAATTTATAGCCAGAACATTCCAAGTCTGTTCACGACAAAGACTAGTTGTTGTACATTGCACTTCATAAACTGAAGTAAATATGACTCTTGTTTACTTTTAAACCAGTATCAAACATTTTGCATATTGATTTTATAAGGCAATCTTTCAGGGTCTCACCATCCATAACAATGACATTCTTGGCTTCAATGATTTCATGGAGATTGCTCTTACTTGGGTCTGTAACCAGCTCAGCTGGGGAGCCCCCAAAATTTCCCTTTTCTCTTGTACAAAAAAAGGCATTTTGTTACTTGCACCTTCGTCTATCCCTGCTGATGCATTATTTCAATGTACTTGTCCATTTCTAGTTGCTAATATTCAAGGCCACCTTTCATGGCATGCGGCTGATAGTCTTTGTTACACTTCTTTGATAATTTTATTGGTGATTTCACCAATGAATCAGCTTTGTGATTGCGTCCTACCCAGTAACGCATTGATGCTGTCACTGTATCGAATCCTTGTTTGCACCATTCTTGGCGAGTAGATCGTAGTCTTGTTTAATACTCTGATTAGCATCTTTTGAACTCAAGGATTTGTCTTATTCTCTCGCACCGATTGTTAATTCATGAAGAGAGATCGGATGTTCTGACTGAAGTCGTCAGCGAAAAATGAATCAGCCGTAGGAAATTTGTTTACGTTTGGATGTTGTGTTGCAATATTCCCGATATCCGGAACAATTTTTAAATTTACTTCCGTATGTTCTTTCGAGCTCTTGCTTCATCAGTTTTACTACTTTAAGCTACTTTAGCTTTAGTAAAGCTATTGTTCGGGTCAGGGTCGTAGATTTTTAAAATTTTCATTTCATTCAGGTTCTTTTTCCTAAACCGATCATGAATAAAGTTCTTTTAGGCAATAAAAATGGTGAGGTTGTTTTTTCGCATATTAGAGATCGAGACAATCGAAGGATGGCAAACATATCTTTCCAAAAGTTCCTTTATTTTGCCACTTTAATTTATACGGCGACTTTTAAGCCAGAATTTCATTTGCCTAAGTGTCAATATTTCAATCTGTTCTTCGCTCACACTGACGCCAGGAATATCATCAGAATAGAGATTGACATCTCTTCTTCGTTCGCCATGTTGCTTTGGATATTTACCGCGAGGGCTATTAAGCCTCGTTTCGGTGCGACTTCCGGTTTTTTCTGGAATCGGTGTATTAAAGAAAAGAAAAATTATTCGAGCGGAAGTCGTCATTTTACATCCGGCGATTCGCGCGTTTACCGATTCATTCATCGTCTCAAACCCAGGGCAAAACTACACAGTCACTGAACTTCACCACTGTATTACGTATTCCGTTAAAAAAACACACATTTCTTTACGGGAAATATGATTGTCACAGCCTCAAAAAGGTATTTTAGTATCGTGGTGCCACAACTTGATGGGGGAGTTTTTTCGAATTTTGTGGCGAAACGTCAACGCATATAGTAACGACAGAAAGTGCTTCAAAATAGTCCAAACCAACGGTCTTTCGGTGAAAGAAAATACTAATACTTCAGAATGCACTGCTCAAAATAACTCGATCTTCGCATTCGCTTTCGACAACATATCTTGGCCTTCTTCATTCTGGGATTAGTGAATGAACTTTTTCAACTCTTGTGGACGTCTAAAACTTCCTGCAGTTATCAGAAACACTGCTGCCGACCGAAACCGCCTGGTTTTTTACATCTGATGATCCTGGAAACTGATTTACACTTGCTTGTGTTAAAGCGAGGGAATCTATTTGACGAGAACTGTCACGGAGTTCAATATTTCGGTAATTGTTGTGACTAAGATGATAACTTTACTTATAAGTTTCTTCGTGGTGTTCTGCTCCGCATGCATCACAGATCTGCCGATGGTGTTTTTCACTTAGCGATTTTAGCTTCACTTAAGACTCGGCAAACTTTGATTGTTTTTCACTAGTGCCTAGCAAGGTTACCGGTTGGTAAGTCAAAAACGACTTCTATATAAATTTTATTAAGGAAAAATCTCTAATAAAATTTACTTTCTCTTACTGTTTTTAATCGGCTTTCATGGTTTCAATGCGCTTGAATTTTCCGAGCCGGGCTCTTCCTAATTTGCATAATCCGTAATCGGCCCGTGGGCATTACGGCTGCATAATGACCGCTCAGATCTCGCTCTTAGCCAATCAGAGCGCGCGTTATATCGGTCGCAAGCCAAAGCCATATAATAAGGAGCTTTACTGGACCCAGTCGTTCGCTTGTCACCTGTAGGGGTCTGATCAGAAGCCGTGGCCATTACACTCTTTCTGTTACTCTGCTTACATCCAGCGCTCGCATTCAATTCGTATTTGACGTTTAAATCATCTGAAGTGTTTTCTTCTCTTTTTGTCAGCGTCTTTGCTTATAGAGCATGCGTCATGGGAAGAGGCCGAAGAACATGACATCGAGGCTGCTAAGAGGTAGGGTAAAGCCACATTAGTAGACAGTCTTAGTAGCCTGTGTTACTGCCGCCCTCTTGGAAAAAGAAAATCACACGATTATCAAAGGCAACACAGAGACGCTCTCTGTGACACAGGCCACCACATTTGTTTTTGCTCTGTCACAGACACTTATCACAGCCAGTTTATAAGAATACTTCAGGCAGAAAGATGTGGCCGTTTGTGCAACATAGAAGAATGTTCAGCTTTCGCTAGCTAACCTGAGATGCTTGAGTTCAGAACAACGTTAATTTGTTTTAAAATGAGGTGGTACTGATCCACTTTGACACAATTTTACCTTTCTGTTCGAAATGAGCGTTTAGTTATCAGCCCCAAAATGTCTGAACTGGGTGCCTTTAACTGCATGCAGCTGACGCTATTATGGTATCGAACTGTGGGTTCGGTACGCATTAGATTCTGTTGGGTGATGAATTTTGTAGGTTTTTAAAACACTGAAGGTTCAGTGTCAACATGTGAAAGAATGCTAAATCCGCTCAGCTCGTTTGACCTCACGCTGATGAAACGATAAAAACTGAATAGAAACTCCCTGGCAACTCTCATACCTTGATTAACTCTTGCTCAGCCTCGTTCACGTTTAATTGTATAAACTATACAGAAAGAATACTAAGCGGGCGGTACAATTCTCTAGGTGGTGTCAACAGGACTTGACCCCGGTCCTCACTCATCTCAGACACAACGCGTATGACGCGAAAAGCTCGGCGTGTGACCTGGCACTAGTCATGAAGGGACATCCAGAATTTGCAACAACACGATGAGTGATTTTGTTGTGGAAAGTGTAATTATTAGGCTGCAACCTTCAAATAATGCCACAATTGTACACTTTACTCGAGTAAAACAACCTGAAGAACTTACAGGGCTGCTATGGTGTGTGGAAACACAGCAAATCTGTCGGGAAACTTGATATTGTAAAGTACTTTCTTTAGGGAGAGTGTGATCTTGTTGGTAACCACACAATGTCAGTTTTTGCGTCATCCACAAGCGCGAACTGGGAAGCAAGTGTTTTAATGCTAATTTTATAACGAATTAACTGAGACTAAATATTTAAATGGAACTGTAATTCGAAACAGAGAGCTTGTGAAACATATTAATTGATGAAATTTGGGTGTATTCAATGCATTGCGTTCAAAAATTAAATTCCTTGGCACAGTTAATCTTTGCCTTTCAACATTCAAAACTGATATTTTTGTATCTTGATTAGAAACTGAGTCACTTATGCCATTAAGGCAAATATTGTAAACAACGATTCCCCTATATGCTGGGAGTGAATAGTTTTTTAATTTACCGTATAGAATGATAGAATAGTACAATACTAGGCTGAAATCTATAATATATGACAAGTGTAGGTACTATTAGTGGGTCCAAATTGCTATAGTTCGATCATACGCTTCATCTCAAATATACTCAAATTAGTGAACAGACTCAGTGGAGTTCAAGAGTTTTAAAATTTGACTGGCAATGTTTCAGTACTTTGGAAAACTGTTTACATGGTCACACAAGGAGGTTTACTGTATGAGCGGACTGTACTTGAAGGAGTTTATGTTTCCTCATCAGTTGTAAAGATCTTTCGTTATTAAAAGCATAACGTGAATTTATAACTTTATTGGAACTGTACTGGGAGTGAGATTTTGTTACTTTTTCCTCTACGTATCGTCACTCAGTCTCTCCTCTGAGAACACCCTTCCCACTTTCCAATCCATTGAAATCACTTGTCATCATCATTTGTTTGATGTTCTTGAGGAGTGTTAGGTTCTAGGCTCTCTACCTTTGGGCTACCCACTTGTATATTAGAGTTTTACCCAATAAAGAGGCGCCGTGACCTCATGGTTAGCGCTCTGGGTTCTAGCCCTTGTCGGTGTCATTGTACTGTGCTGTTTGCTAAGACGCTTTTGTTTCACAGTGCCTCCTGAAGTATTAATAGGTAGCGGCGAAATGTTAGGGAAACCGGATATAACGGGTGGGGGATAATCTGCAATGGACTAACATTCCATACGCCCGTAAACTCTTCCTGTTACGGAAACTGGGAAAAGCTCTGGTGTTGAAGGCTTCTTAAACCCGAGTAAACACTCAACCTATTTACCAACTAAGAACTATTCACGACTGAATGTTACTCCTTTTTTTTTTTCACCCAATTCTAACTTCAATAATTGGTTAAAACGTGCGCGTATTATTGCTAACCAATCAGAATCGAGCCAGTGGTGGTTTGGATCACATGACGTTTTTTTCAGCTCTTCTTATTGGTTATTCCAAGTTGGCATGGCGCCTTAAGGATACGTCATTTTACTTCAGTAGCGATTTTAATCTTCCCCCAGAAACAGGCTTTAATGTTGTACCTGGTTACCTCTAAACGAAATTCCATTAAGGTACATATTTACCGGACCATACTTTTTAACCCACAAAGAGAAATAACGCCAAAAGTTAGGTATCGATCTCTCCTGAAAACTTCGGAACCGGCGACGCCCACACGATGATGTGTTCTTATAGGGAGAGAGTTAAATCAAATGGAGGGAAAATGACAAGACAAGAACCCAGAACATGAATAATCGACAACACAAACAACAATCAACCAACGCATTAAGGGCCACCTCCTCGTGCGTAGTGATCTGGAGAGCAACGGAGAGGTTTTCTGGCGGTGGCCGCACCCAAGCTGGATTTTAACGGTCGAAGGTAGAGAGAGTCTAGCCTTCAGATCAGCTCTCCTGGAGGCTTGGAGGTCAGGTGAATTTAGCCATCTAATGCTGAACACAGGGCTTCGTAGTGGTCGAGTCTCCAACACCTCTTCCAGGAGGAGGGTTCCCTCATGAAAAGGTCGGGGAAGTTCGTCCGAAAATTTGAATTAAACCCCTAAAGGGTACCAATCTTGGCGTGGCTCGAGATAAATTTTGCCCTTACAAGATTTAAAAACGGACATGAGAGCGTTTTTTATTATCGGGTGCAACCCTAAAGGTCGGCACACACGGCGAGACTAGTCCCTGCAACTAGTCCCCTGAAGAGTTTACACGAAGGCTATCTCCGATTTTTTTTCTTAGGTTATTTTTTAGAACATTTTCAATTCTATATCCAATTTTTATGAGAACGCTATTACCTTTTTAAGCTTTTAAATTTTTTAAACATTTCAGCGTATCTTTTAAAGTAGTTAGTTTTTTTTATAGATATATATTATTTATACATGCTCTTTTTATTTTACGTTATACAGGGCCCCCTTTGATACCAGTCCTGCGACTGAAGGGGTCACCCTGTTTAAATATTGATTATTATTATTATTATTATTATTATTATTATTATTATTATTATTATTACGAAGGGACTGGGCGCAGGGACTTGTCCCACGAACAGTTCACACGAAGCGTTTTGAGGAACAAGTCGCAGGGACTTGTCCCAAACATTCAAAGCAGTTTGAATTCGTGGGACTAGTCGCAGGAACCAACTGTTGGCCTCCACATCAAAAGATTATGACGCAGTGCGATATGAGCCACATGCAAGTTGCAATGTCGTTGGCCTCTTGTTACACTTATGCGGATCACGACTTATCTTCTTGGAGCTTCATAACCATGTATGTGCACAGGGAAGGCAGCAAAGGTTGCAGCTGAGATGAGCTACAAAATAGCCTTCGGTGCATTCTCGTCACAATAAAGGTATGGGAAACTTAAACTTGCGATCAATCGTTGCTCGTCTTTTTTTTTAATATTCCCCATCATGAAGTACAATAGGAAAGTTAACACTCACAGCCGTACAATGAACTGAACAATTAAGACTGGTTACAGGATAGACAACATTTTTTCCAAAAAAATCTTTATTATTTTCCTCATATAAAATAAATGCCCTAACAGTTGTTCGCTTTGAACATGAAAACCCGCCTGCACATTTCTTGAGAATGACCAACACTTTTTCAAAAATTTAGCGTGAACGTTTGGTTGAGAAATTCCCGCAGGTCAGGGACAAGTAGCGCATTGCCGTATTTAGATTTCTTTGGTGCGTCCACACTTTAGAAAATTATTAGTAGGACAATTATTTTCACGCCTGGGTTAATGTTACTTGAATGGAGAGGATTCCAATTAGCGCAGACCATTAAAATCAACCTACAGGCTGATTTTTTTGCTAAATTTCAAGGTACACGATGTTCTAACCCAAAAGGATATGAATATGAATTATTCTAAAAAAATCGTCGTATTCTAAATTATAAACCGTTGCCTTTATTTAACCCAGGTTTCCAACCTTTTGCTTAGTTCCAAGCAATAAACCGATGCAAAACTCCAACTACTAAACCGTCGACTAACTCCAAACCTTGGAGCAGTTTGGTTTTGAAACCAACAAAGAATATACATAATTGATAACTGCCATTTTGTAGTCGGCTGAAAAGGAAATAAGGTTCTCAGGAAGAGCTTTCCGCTGTGACCGTAAATATTAACCAGTAGCTCGAATCTAACGATTTTTATCAACGTTACTCCATGATTTCAAATCTAACTAGAGTATTTTTCAGAATGACTATCGCGAAACCAAAACCGAGCTTGTCACATCTGACCAATCACAACAAAGGCAGCAGTTAACCAATCAGGGTTCAAAATAAAAACTTACAACTGACTCAAAGGGCGGGAAAACGCTGTCAATTTTAGTTCTGGGTTCTAATTGGCTGAAACAACTACAGGTTTGTTCTGAATGGTTGATCTGATGGTAACGACCTTTTCAATCAATATTGCGGCTTGTGCTCACTGAAATATGTAATCGCCTCTGAGGGCCCTAAATGGTAACACCTACACGACTTTGCCTCCTCACAGTTTGAAGGTAGCCTTCATGCAGACATTGTAGATCTACGTCATTACGTCAGGATGTTCACACTGCTGCAGACATAATACCCCCGGGGTGGACTCCCATAAAAAAAGGACGGGGCTGCTCGTCGGAAATCAGTTGAAAAGAGCCCCTATGAGGTAGCAAGATCCTGTTTTGTGGGCAGGGCTTGAAATTTTCCTCAACCCCTAAGAGGTACCAATTCTGAGAGAAAATTAAAAATCAGTTGATTTTCGAATATCTTCTGTCATACTTGTTTTGACTCAATGCCCTTAAAGGTACCGCGAAAGCTCCCGCTGTGGATCTTTCGAGGCTAAACTCCCCATAAGGTACGACGAGCACCGCGTTCTTTTTATAGGGGAGTCTCCCCTCCAGGATAATACCCCCTAGTCTGCGAGCAGGTTCTTCGCGGGCTCAGGCTCTTTTCGGCCTTCGCGGTGTAGGGGGGAGGGGAGAGGGTTAGTGCTCGCAGGCTACATGCAGACATAACGACATAACTTGGTTCTTATGTTGTTATCTTATGTCGTTATGTCGCTAGTGTGAATTAGGCTTTATAGAGTAGTTATGTCAACAACAACAACAAACGCTTCTGTAACTTAGATGTTTTAACAATCAGAGTAACGATTTCCTCTTGTTTTCGTGGCTACACAACGACTTGCTAATGGCGATCAATGGTCATGTTTCGAGTTTGTTTGGTTTATCAAAGAGGTTGTGGCTCTCAGTGTCTGAATGTCAAAGATGTTGTTCAGGTATCATGAAATTGTCACAGACACACGACAATTTGATTGGCTTTCAAGTCAACTGTCGGGAAAATTGCTAAGGAAACACGTGAATGGCGGGAATAGTGTCCTAGAAAACACGTGAAGGGCGGAAAAAAAGTGTCTAAGAAAACACGTTAATAGCGTGAAAAGTGTATTAGAAAACACGTAAGCGGCGGGAAAAGTGTCTACGAAAGCACGTGAATAGCGGGAAAAGTGGCTTGGAAAACACGTAAGCGGAAGGAAAGTTGTCGCAGAAAACACGCGAATGGCGGGAAAAGTGTCTAAAAAAATGCGAATAGCGGGAAAAGTTGCTTAGAAAACACGTTAGCAGCGGGAAAATTGTCTAAGAAAACACATGACTAGCAGGGAAAGTCTCTAGAATACACATGCGATTACACGCGTCACGTGCAAAGATAGCAGTACGCGTAGTGTTCATGTTTGTAAATGACTGTACTTTGACAGTCCATGCAGGTCACCTTAGAGGGTCTGGAGAGTTTCGGTGGTCAAGGATACATCGAGGACACAGGGATTACAGGACTAATGAGAGATACTCAGGTAACAAAGACTTTTTATTATACGTGGCAGATAGCTATTCACCAATTTTGAACACTATTTACATCCATATCTAATTAGCTACATTAACTGGACAGAGTGGAACGCAATTCTTGGAGAAAATCGAAAATGACTCGATGTTTCAATTCATGAATTGGAATACACTAGATGCAGATATTGCGTGCACTTCTCAGCCAGTTAAGGCACCATGTATTACTTCGCCAAATACAACACTCCCATTACATTACTTTCACTCAAGTTCACTTCATCACTGTACAGGTAACGAAACAGCTCCAACAGGCTGTCATACTCACAGTCAGGCAGTTCAATATAGTCTGTAGTCTCCGCCAGCTCACTGTGAAACATGGCTTCAAACACAGGACTGCTAATCGACTGAATCGACAGCACAAACCTGTGAGCAGGAATCACTTGTTTACTTCCACTTTTGTCATCGGCTCTTTTGATAACAAACTTCACATCGCTGAAGAGATCGTTGTTGAACATAAACTTGCTTCTTTCTGTGATGGTGAGTCTTGTTGTTTGCCAGTTTTTCCCGACGACAGACATGGTTTGCGTCCTGAGTTGAAAGTTCCAACTTGCCAGGCGTGTAGATTCGTAGTGTGGCAGCGGCGGCCTGACCAAATTTGAATACAGTATAAAATTTAACACGAACATATCACGCACTCAGTTCACGTGATGGTAGTCACGCATTCAGTAAGCGTGACCAACCTTATTTTAGTGGGATAGGAGCAGCTTAAACTGGATTTTATTCACATTTTTCATTACTTTAGTTCAGTTTGATCTTTTTACGTTGAATGGCTGTCAAAATTGGGGTTTGCGTCATAATTTGTTAATCGGAGCGTTTCTAGACATAAGTACTTTTGCGACAATATCCTGCAATCAATTCTTCGACTTGATTACAAACTCTCAAACTATAATTTCTCCACACTGATTGCCTATATTTCCCTTAATATTAATTCTGGGAATCTTTATTTATAATCTTTACATTAATCAAGAGTGTACTTGATAGTGTGGCAAACATTTTTGGACGTACGCATTTCACTTCAAAAATTTATTTTGAGAATAATGGTCACTCCTACTCCTAGCTGTATTACACAATATACTTTCATTTCGAAGCTGCAAACAACTGATTCTCGTTTGTTATTGTTAAACATTCATTTTAATTAATGTTAGTTTTTAGAATCTGTTTGTAAATCAGGACAGTGAGTTATATTCCCAAGTTAGTTTATTGAAAAATATATTTTGATCACATTCGTCATTTACAGGACTGAACCAGGGGCGGGGCAGAAGACTCCTGAAATTTTCGTATAGGCATCATCCAACAAAAAATGACGTCACATCCGGTTTAAACTGCGCTTCGCGGCTCGTTTCACAAAGCGAGAAAATGGCGTTTCCATTACTCACGATTTCCCTTTATTTGTAAACCATCCGTTTCGTTTCATTTTATATTGAGGATGGAAAGATGTTGCAGACACATTACTTCGACTTTTAAGCAAAAATTTCGGGTAAAGAGAAAAGTTTATTATTGTTTTGAAGCAAAATAACCGTGAGCCTTCCGTCATCGTCGGGCGAATTTTACATATTTTCATATATTTCACATATTTTGTTGACTTTTGGTTCTTGTTGTTCGTGATTTAGTGATAACGATAAGTGCAATAGCCTATAATGTTAACAACAACCTGGATGAAGTATTGCTGGCCATAGTTTGCACTGTGTACTACGCAGGAGTACCCAACGACACTTTAACTGGAAATTTAATATGTGACTTCCCAAGCACTGATTCTGTGCTCCCACGTCAATTACCATTAATAATTAACTTTCCTGGGAAAAAAATATCCGCTCTTCACTGCTAGCAAGATCGACTTTATTTCATAAAACTCCCAGCCAGACATAATGAAAATTTTGAATACAGAGCTAGAAAAATGGCAAGTAGCCAAGTAGCCAGCCAGCAGTAAAAGGTAACATTGTAAATGCCAGCAAGGCAATTATAGGCGAAAAAATGTTCTGGCCAGCGTTTTGACCTAGATTAAAAACGAACGCATTGTTTAGGACCTTTATTCAACAGCCTATTGTCTGTTGACTATTATTAGAGATAAATTAGCAATATGTGGTTATTTTTGCCGCTATGAGCAAAATCTACACTTTGATTTTGTTATATCACTTAAAAACAATACAACTTACCATTTATGTCTTAAGCGGATCGGACAAGGTGTCTCCCAGCACGTTGTTTTCCGATACTTCAGATGCCTTCCAGGTTCAGCATACGTGTGACAGTTTGGCACTTTACGTTCTGACATCTAAAACGATTCACACTTATGTTTAAAATAAGATCCCTCTAATCCTTCTAGACATTCAGATCAAACTTGCTTTCACCAAAGAAATGTCTGTTGCAAAATTACTTTTATATAACGCTGTAAGGGAAATGAACAAAAAATAATATTGAAGTCCTTTACTACTACATATCGGCCTTACTTCTACATTGCTAGCCCAATAATGATTGTAATTTCAACAACAGCAACACACTTTATATGTTTGCCCCGATTTAGTAGTTTACAATTATTCCTAATGATTTTTTTGAAAAATAAAGGGTTATGCCAGCTCCTTAAAACAACCAAAGGGAGCTGGTTTAGTGCTGATTAGTAACACCATGTTTACCTCAAAAGTATTGAAAAACGTGTTTTTCTTTTTCTTTGGACAACTGTCTTCTCTGAGCTTCCCACTCTGGAATTGCGAGATAAAAGTGTATAAACCACATTAGAATCTTTATCATAAAAGGAGTAAAAAAAATCTTGATAATACATACCTTGAATGTTGGTGATCCATCTCAGTCCATGTCACTGATCCATGCCTTAACCAAGACTGCAAAGCACTGTCAACACAACTTTCACAAAATTAATTTAACTTGAAAGCTAAACAACCAAAGACACTCACATTCCTAGAGGTAGTTTGCCGTAAAAATTTCATAAATACCCATTGAAGGGATGTTTAAAGCCGTTCACCGTAAAAGTTTCACACAGTTAAGTGCAAAGTTTCGCAGCAAAGACCCCAGCATTGTTAGGATGTTATGGGCCGTTCACCGTAAAAGTTTGACACAGTTAAGTGCAAAGTTTCGCAGCAAAGACCCCGGCATTGTTGGGATGTTACAGGCCGTTGACCGTAAAAGTTTCACACAGTTAAGTGCAAACATTCGCAGCAAAGACCCCGGCATTGTTGGGATGTTACAGGCCGTTCACCGTAAAAGTTTCACACAGTTAAGTGCAAAGTTTCGCAGCAAAGACCCCGGCATTGTTGGGATGTTACAGGCCGTTGACCGTAAAAGTTTGACACAGTTAAGTGTAAAGTTTCGCAGCAAAGACCCCGGCATTGTTGGGATGTTACAGGCCGTTGACCGTAAAAGTTTCACACAGTTAAGTGCAAAGTTTCGCAGCAAAGACCCCGGCATTGTTGGGATGTTACAGGCCGTTGACCGTAAAAGTTTCACACAGTTAAGTGCAAACATTCGCAGCAAAGACCCCGGCATTGTTGGGATGTTACAGGCCGTTCGCCGTAAAAGTTTCACACAGTTAAGTGCAAAGTTTCGCAGCAAAGACCCCAGCATTGTTAGGATGTTATGGGCCGTTCACCGTAAAAGTTTGACACAGTTAAGTGCAAAGTTTCGCAGCAAAGACCCCGGCATTGTTGGGATGTTACAGGCCGTTGACCGTAAAAGTTTCACACAGTTAAGTGCAAACATTCGCAGCAAAGACCCCGGCATTGTTGGGATGTTACAGGCCGTTCACCGTAAAAGTTTCACACAGTTAAGTGCAAACATTCGCAGCAAAGACCCCGGCATTGTTGGGATGTTACAGGCCGTTGACCGTAAAAGTTTCACACAGTTAAGTGTAAAGTTTCGCAGCAAAGACCTCGGCATTGTTGGGATGTTACAGGCCGTTCACCGTAAAAGTTTCACACAGTTAAGTGCAAAGTTTCGCAGCAAAGACCCCAGCATTGTTAGGATGTTATGGGCCGTTCACCGTAAAAGTTTCACACAGTTAAGTGCAAAGTTTCGCAGCAAAGACCCCGGCATTGTTGGGATGTTACAGGCCGTTCACCGTAAAAGTTTCACACAGTTAAATGCAAACATTCGCAGCAAAGACCCCGGCATTGTTGGGATGTTACAGGCCGTTCACCGTAAAAGTTTCACACAGTTAAATGCAAACATTCGCAGCAAAGACCCCGGCATTGTTGGGATGTTACAGGCCGTTCACCGTAAAAGTTTCACACAGTTAAGTGCAAAGTTTCGCAGCAAAGACCCCGGCATTGTTGGGATGTTACAGGCCGTTGACCGTAAAAGTTTCACACAGTTAAGTGCAAAGTTTCGCAGCAAAGACCCCGGCATTGTTGGGATGTTACAGGCCGTTGACCGTAAAAGTTTCACACAGTTAAGTGCAAAGTTTCGCAGCAAAGACCCCGGCATTGTTGGGATGTTACAGGCCGTTCGCCGTAAAAGTTTCACACAGTTAAGTGCAAAGTTTCGCAGCAAAGACCCCAGCATTGTTAGGATGTTATGGGCCGTTCACCGTAAAAGTTTCACACAGTTAAGTGCAAAGTTTCGCAGCAAAGACCCCGGCATTGTTGGGATGTTACAGGCCGTTGACCGTAAAAGTTTCACACAGTTAAGTGCAAACATTCGCAGCAAAGACCCCGGCATTGTTGGGATGTTACAGGCCGTTCACCGTAAAAGTTTCACACAGTTAAGTGCAAACATTCGCAGCAAAGACCCCGGCATTGTTGGGATGTTACAGGCCGTTGACCGTAAAAGTTTGACACAGTTAAGTGTAAAGTTTCGCAGCAAAGACCCCGGCATTGTTGGGATGTTACAGGCCGTTGACCGTAAAAGTTTCACACAGTTAAGTGCAAAGTTTCGCAGCAAAGACCCCGGCATTGTTGGGATGTTACAGGCCGTTCACCGTAAAAGTTTGACACAGTTAAGTGCAAAGTTTCGCAGCAAAGACCCCAGCATTGTTAGGATGTTATGGGCCGTTGACCGTAAAAGTTTCACACAGTTAAGTGCAAAGTTTCGCAGCAAAGACCCCGGCATTGTTGGGATGTTACAGGCCGTTGACCGTAAAAGTTTCACACAGTTAAGTGTAAAGTTTCGCAGCAAAGACCCCGGCATTGTTGGGATGTTACAGGCCGTTGACCGTAAAAAGTTTCACACAGTTAAGTGCAAACATTCGCAGCAAAGACCCCGGCATTGTTGGGATGTTACAGGCCGTTCACCGTAAAAGTTTCACACAGTTAAGTGCAAACATTCGCAGCAAAGACCCCGGCATTGTTGGGATGTTACAGGCCGTTCACCGTAAAAGTTTCACACAGTTAAGTGCAAAGTTTCGCAGCAAAGACCCCGGCATTGTTGGGATGTTACAGGCCGTTTACCGTAAAAGTTTCACACAGTTAAGTGCAAACATTCGCAGCAAAGACCCCGGCATTGTTGGGATGTTACAGGCCGTTCACCGTAAAAGTTTCACACAGTTAAGTGCAAAGTTTCGCAGCAAAGACCCCAGCATTGTTAGGATGTTATGGGCCGTTGACCGTAAACGTTTCACACAGTTAAGTGCAAACATTCGCAGCAAAGACCCCGGCATTGTTGGGATGTTACAGGCCGTTCACCGTAAAAGTTTGACACAGTTAAGTGTAAAGTTTCGCAGCAAAGACCCCGGCATTGTTGGGATGTTACAGGCCGTTGACCGTAAAAGTTTCACACAGTTAAGTGCAAACATTCGCAGCAAAGACCCCGGCATTGTTGGGATGTTACAGGCCGTTCACCGTAAAAGTTTCACACAGTTAAGTGCAAAGTTTCGCAGCAAAGACCCCGGCATTGTTGGGATGTTACAGGCCGTTGACCGTAAAAGTTTGACACAGTTAAGTGTAAAGTTTCGCAGCAAAGACCCCGGCATTGTTGGGATGTTACAGGCCGTTTACCGTAAAAGTTTGACACAGTTAAGTGCAAAGTTTCGCAGCAAAGACCCCGGCATTGTTGGGATGTTACAGGCCGTTCACCGTAAAAGTTTGACACAGTTAAGTGCAAAGTTTCGCAGCAAAGACCCCGGCATTGTTGGGATGTTACAGGCCGTTCACCGTAAAAGTTTGACACAGTTAAGTGTAAAGTTTCGCAGCAAAGACCCCGGCATTGTTGGGGTGTTACAGGCCGTTGACCGTAAAAGTTTCACACAGTTAAGTGCAAAGTTTCGCAGCAAAGACCCCGGCATTGTTGGGATGTTACAGGCCGTTGACCGTAAAAGTTTCACACAGTTAAGTGCAAAGTTTCGCAGCAAAGACCCCGGCATTGTTGGAATGTTAAAGGCCGTTCACCGTAAAAGTATTGCTATTAACAGCATCATTACTCGTTAACTCGTTAACAAAATGTATCAATCAGATCAATGTAATGTCACAAATATACACTGGACGATCAGCATAAAAGATTCACAAACTTGATCTCGTGATTTCATCAACAAATTTGCTCATCTTTTCTTGGGTACCAGTCCATGACATCGGGTAACGTTTGCAGCATCTTTAGCTGTGCTTCTTATAGTTCACGCAGTTAATTTTACACCTGAAAAATGATATGTTTTAGAAAATGTAACATACTGCACAATCCCTCTTATACCGGCGTCCTCCCCCCGTCCACACACACACACACACATGCATCCAAATACGCATACAGCCACGGACAAATAATAATATACGAAACTGGTGATACTATCGGGCCCCTCAATGTAAGATCTAGATCAAGAACTATGTTCACAAAAATAGCTCATTCATGAGAGAATTCAATGAAATGTCTTAGATTTTAACTGATGTTACATTGCTGAAAATTACATTCCCTGGGGCAAGTCAAAGAAGCAAGGATTTAACTGTTTAAGAAAAATAATTGTGGAATAATTTTTTACCGCTCATTTCGTCATCAAACTATAACCCAGAAGCGTGAATTCAGTGAATGGTGTGAACTGGTGCCACGCCCCTCCCCTATTTTTTCGTGTGCCATGTTTCGCGCTTTGGCTTAGCTACATGAACTGAACCGCGCGATAATTGTTCCACCACAAAATCACTGTCTGTGCCATCATAAAACGAAGGACAATAAGGCGAAATGTCTCCATTTCCGGTAACAACGCAGGCATGCAAAATAACTTGTTCTCTAACAGAAACTGAATGTGCGAAAAACACGCGCGTTAACAAATGGGAACGCATAAGAAATTAAATTACACATTATTGTCCTGGCGCTATCGACACCGAAAGAACGAAATCTGGAACGACATGATTGCCTTCTGGTCTTTTCCGACCTTTGACATGGCAAGCCTTTGTATACCAAAAGGCAGCAATAGGTAATCAGCCTTCAGTTATATAAAGAACACGATCGGACTTCAGTAAAGAAACCGATGGAAACAATACTTTCTTACACCGGGAAAAAATAATCATTTCAATATCTCGTCAGTTTGTCCAAGACGCGGCAAATGTGTTTCAATAGCTCATGTTTTAACGTTCGACGCGTTAAAAAGCGGTCATCCTCGACTGCAGAACCGGGATCGGATTTTACTGGTCGTTAAAATTACAGAATTGAAATTACACTTGGAAGTAGGATCACTGTGGATGAATGCACTGACAATTTCGAAAACCCTTCCAAGTTCTGAGACATATTAGGCCTTTTCTTGCTTTCACTGTCTTCACTGAAGCTGCATTTTCCGTTGGGTTTGAAATACAATACAGTGGCGAATACAGTTTGAAAACCTGCGCCGGCTTTTCCCGCACACATTGCTTAAACATTATCACTGAATATTAAATATATAGGCTGATTCAGCTAGTTCAACTCCAAAGTAGTTCTTACCTGAACCTTTGAATTTATCAGTGGAGTCCTCAGAGTTCTCTGGCTGCCAAACCCTCAAACAACTGGTCGGCAAAATCTGATCGCGCTTGAAACCGACCGTTGGACACAAAATTATACCGGAACAATGTTTTAGTTACAAAATATTACGAGGTTACTGGAGTCTCACCGGGCCTCAGGCAAAAATGTGAAAAGACTGCAGAAACCAACAAACGTCATCACCAGATAACCAGTTGTCTCAAGGTAGAACATGAAAGCAGAACAGACGATGATTTTCCGCGACCGGATCAACGGTGGTGAAACATGCAACTGAACGTGGGAAAAAAGGAGCGTCAAGGGAAAAGAAACCGATCTAATTTCACACTATAAATGACAGCAGAACAGACTTCTATTGTTTGCTGGTAAACAAAACTTTAATAAACAACTAACATTCTATTGTAAGCATGTTTTCAAACAAAAGGTCAAGCAGTCAGAGAGTGTCAAGTGACACACTTCAGTCAGTGATCGCATCCGGAATGTAATTTCCAGCCAGAACTGATTAGTAAAACCACAATGTAAGCTATTTGAACACCAAAAAACATTTTCCAGCTAGTTAGTTTTTGATTAGCTAAATTCTCAGCAAGATTCTGTTTAATGCTAAAATTCCCAGCCAGCTCAACTTTAGTCTGCAGAGCGGATATTTTGCGGAGCGGATCCGACGGGTACTCCTGCCTGTGTCATCGGCCCTTTTCACAACAAACTTCACATCGCTGAAGAGATCGTTGTTGAACATAAACTTGCTTCTTTCTCTGATGGTGGGTCTTGTTGTTTGCCAGTTTTCCTTGGCGACAGACATGGTTTCTCTACTGAAATCTTTATAGTTTAAGCCAAGAAAGTTTGAGATTGCTAGACCGTGTAGATTCGTGATAAAAAGTGGGTGGCAACTCGAGACAGCGGTGGGTTCAAAAATTTGAATATAATATTACTTAACTGGAAGCCCTCAGTTGGTGTGACCGGTCACGCTAAGAGAGTGTTTGGTCACAACTTATTACTATCAGTCGGATCTTCCCAGGAATTGTGTACCAAGAAAAATAGAGTAGAAAACAAGTTTCCTCCGGGTTATACTCTTTTTTTTTTATATAAGAATATTGTTTTTCCGGCCCAGGCTTAATATTCTTATTTTTCTGCCGATTTTGGACTGAAAATATTCTTGTGAATATTCTTAGACTATTGCGTGTGGCATTTCTGTTTTCGAATGTATTTGGTGTGTGGATGGTGTAAAAGTAATTTTGGAGCCAGCCTGATATGACGCACGTAACTTCTTGCTGAAATGTTATTAGCATCAAACGCACGGCTAGTGCTGTTTTTGTTGCTGCTTTGCTATAGTTTTGCCGTTTAGAGAAAGGAAAAATTTCATATGGTTTAGTTTAAAACATATAATTTTATTTACAAATTTTCAACTTACAAAATTATGTTTTTTTTAAAATCTCGGCCTCGAGTTTAGTCTTAATATATTCTTGAAATTTTTGCAAATTTCTGCCTCGATATTCTTATAAAATATATTCATCTGGTTTGAAACTGTACTCATCCAAGGAGCGCCTAGTTACTGTAATGCAACCAACAAAGTTGGCAAGAAACACTTATTAGGGGAAGCAGTAAATACTAGACTAGTTTTCCCAATACAACAGTGGTCAATTTTGTATTAGGGCGTGGTTTATTTGGGGTCGGTTAGCAGCTCTTGTAAGGTCTCACATGAATGGTTCGATACCCTTTAAGGGATCAACAGAACAAACAACAGAAACAATTTCCTTAACCCTAAAACAATAACAGCTGCTGCAATAATAAAACAATAGCAGCTCTTGTAGGGTTTCACATGAATGGCTCTACCCTTTAAGGGAACAACAGAACGAACAACAGAACAAACAACAGAAACAATGTCCCTAGCCCTAAAACAATAACGGTCACTACAGTAATAAAACAATAGCAGCTTACGAGAGCTGCTACACTCCTATTTACTTGGAGTGTTTGTGAATGAGATATAAAAACTACCTTGTACTGCAACTGTGAGGGTAGACTGAGCACAACTGGAGAATGCGCTTCCGGTGCCTAGCTGTGTTTGCATCGTTGCCGTATAATAATCCCGTTGTTGATTTATTGAAAATATATGTTTTAACATTCATTAATTACAGGACTGAACTTACATTATACAGACAACCTTCATTACATTAAATTACATTGTTTACGTCTTTTTTATATAAAATATTGCAATTCATCGTTTACACTACCAGCCTAGTTTTCTCCGTTAATCTTTGTGGGAATTTCTTAAACCTGGCATTATTGTTCGATGTGTCAAATAATCTTGCACAGAAAAGTATCACAAAATGTACACAAAATGTACAAGCTCAGTAAAATACAAATTCGTGCTCCTAAAGTGTTTTTAGTGAACAATGTTCCTGTCACTAAAGGTTTTAAGTTGTCATGATGAGAATAAAGCAGATTATTATAGTTTGAGATTTGCTTTTCATTTTCTGCTTTGTATTACACTATTGCGTTGTAAACATTTAACAACAAAGCTTATTTATAACTCTTGCAACATCATATATAGTATAACTAGTTGTTTCTCTTTATTCTGGTCACCTGCATGTTTCCTTTGCAATGTATGAGTGTCGAAAACAAAGGGAAAACAACGCTAGAAGAACATGAAATAGTGGGTGCGTGCGATCTTTGAACAAAAAACCAGGACAGCACACGGCTAGTACCAGAACCTCGTCAGAGAACTGAGTTTGGGTGATCGAAAATATTATTTCCGGTGAACGGGATTAACTTTCTTGATCTCACGGGCCGCACCAGTTGATTGACGCCGCCATTTTGAAAATAGTGGTGGTGGTGGATTGGGTTCGACAATTCTTGCGGCAATCTGATTGGTTCTTTGTTATGTTGTTATGTCAATGTTGCTCGCACGACATGGATATAATGACATAAGGAAAAAAACAGTGTTTCGTTATGTAGTTATTTTCATGCTGTTGTGTTATTACGTCAGCATGATCACACTGTAAGCATAACGACATAAACGTGATAAAGCCCTTGTTATGTCGTTACGTCGCAAGTGTGAACCAGACTTTACACCACAAGGAAAAGCTCGCGATGTTCGGGTGTGGTCGCGTGTGTACTGTAGCTTCCACCTAGTATACAGCAACTTAGACTAGTCTTCTGCGCTTGCGTTACAATCAAAGCGCTTTGTTCTAGAAAATGTTGAAGCCTTACGGTAGTCTGGTTATTTGTCCAAATCTTTGATATGTCAATGAAAATGTAAGAGGTGTAGCTTTGTGCATTTTTAGTGTAGCGTGCCTCATTTTAGTTGTTCTGATTATTTACGATGTCCAGTATTCTGTGCGTTGCTGTGCTGTCCGTTTTTGATACAATTAGGATTATAAGCAGAGTGATAATAAACCAATAAAACAAAGTGGAATTTAGACTTGTAGCCAAAGTGAAACAATGCACAGAGCTTTGTTATTGTAGTTTTACTTCAATGGGTAAACGTTTTGTTACATGAGCGGCGATTGTTCTTGAGACAACTGTTGTCTGCTGGACTTGAGTTGCATCACATTTAATCCTTGGACTCTCAATATTATGATATAAATTCTCCTTTGCCGTTGTCATTGTTATCAGGGAGTTTAAGAAGCGACGGCGACGCCGAGGACAACGTCGATTAAATAATAACTTTACATTTTACCTACGAATCTCGCGATACTCTAAACTCATTTAGTTTGGTTCTCTTTGTCTAAACTATCTCGAAACTGGTTATTGAACACAACGTTAAATTCGAAATATAAACTTTAAATATTATCCGTTGTGGTTCACGTTCTCCACACAACGCAAAATTTGGTCATTTCACGTTGTTATTTTGCAGAGGACGGCAAAGAGATGTACCAAGAATTATAATGCACGTGCACAGCCATTGCTCAGCTCATTACACCTTTTGTTTAGCGATGTTCCCGTTGCCGTTGCCGTCGTGGTTTTCTTAAACTCCCTAATAACTTATCTTAGTTCTGGTTGTACATCAACCCAAACTGGGTTTCGTGATTGACACTTGACTATTTTCTTATCATCTGTACTTAATGGCTTTCTGATGCAGTACGGAGAAATCAGATGTTGATCGCTTTTGTTTATGTTTAAACAGACCTTGAGCCACCTTGCCTGAGCTCTGTTTACCGCTCGGCAACAAAAACCAGACACGAGATTGGAGTAATATGGTTGTGGGTAAGACTCATAGCCGCTTTAATAAAATATCAAATTTATCGAGAAAATCCTTCATACATAGTTTGGCCCAGTAAAGTTTGGGCACTGAACACGTACAAAGAGAAGCGGCTAGGATATGGGAAGGAGGAGGAATGAAAAACATGTCTTTACTGCAGATGAAATCGGGATAACACTCGAGCTTACATGGCTGGGCTGTTCGCATGACCCCATGTTCAAACCCATGAAGTGGTTAATGGTTATTCCAATCTACTCTTCCCAAAGTTTAAAGGCACTGATAAATTATTAATTACTTAAACCGAAACTTAAGACATAAAAAAACCTATTTCCAAGCAAAGAAGAACTTTGAGGCTGAGATTGAACCAAATTTTAAAAACATGCTAAGAATCCCGCAGATTGAGAGTCACTAGAGGACGTTAAGAACAGCGTGAATTCTGGTAAAATGTAAAACTTGAGTTTATACAGTCCAATAACCAAGTACAGTGGAACCTGGATTTAACGAACCTGTATTTAACGAAGTCCTCGATATAACGAACGATATTCTATGTCCCGGCCAAAGTTACAGTAAAATGTATGGAATAGAACCTCGATATAACGAACCTCGATATAACGAATTCTTCGATATAACGAACATAATCCGGAAGCCCAAACGTAAAATCTACCTCGATATAGCGCATTACAATGTCAACACGCGACAAAAGATAAACGCTGACCAGATCAACAGTCAACAAATTCTTGTAATCCTTGTGGCATAACCTCTATGTTGCAACATTTTTAAATCGCTACTCTGAAAGTGTGGTTCTTTTGTAAACAAAAGCTGCGCGTCTGCTTTAAAGTGAAAATAATTGATATTGAAAGCCACCGTGCCTAATGAATTGCATCTCAGAACGCGGCACTTCTGGGAGACGAAAACTGCATTGAATTGCGTGACAGAAGTCACCTGTGTTACAAATCAATCATTAACTATGACCTTGATATAACGAACATTTTGGTCGTTTCCCCTCAAATTCGTTATATCGAGGTTTTCGATATAACGAACCCTCGATTTAACGAACAAATTTGGCCGGTCCCCAGCCACTTCGTTAAATCGAGGTTCCACTGTACCTTTAAGGTGATTCCTCAGTCTTGCATTGCGCATCCCTACTGCGCACGATTTTCGCGTCATTAGCGCGGGCACACGTACACAACGTAGGAGATTTTCCCTCAAGTTTAGCTCGGCAGCGAAATAAATGCTCGTTTTCTCTTAAACGGGCTTGGTGACCTATATTTTTTATTGCATAATTTTGGTGTCCAAATTATCCTCTTTAAGCTAAAATATTGAGAAAAAAATTGTTCGGAAGGAAAAAATGATATAGCTAAAAGAGTGCACAAAACCGGCACGCCAGGATGCGAATTATCATATGACCTCGAAAACGATGATTTGCGGCCCTTTTTGAGTCAATGTCGTTTAGAATTGTGTGATTTTGCTATAAATTATACGATTACATTGTTCCATGTGCCCGATACTTTCTACCTATCAAGATTTCTTCAAGTATTTCTTTAATAACGTTTGCTTTCAGCTACCGCAAAATACGACGTCAACCGATGAAATAACGCGCGTGATTAGGCATAAATGGAGTAAGATTGGCCCATCATATCGCTTTAGCGATAATGGTGACCTATCCTTTTAATTGTATTTTACGATACAGTGCCTGGTGGGGAACATTCGGGGAAAGTTTCAAAAAAAGTTATTCGGCAACTTTTATTTCTGAGGAATCACATTAAGGTCGATTTTTACTAGCACATTACTGATAACCCTAACTAACAAATTTTTTTACCACAACAATTATTATCAAGCTATGGCCCTGTCCACACAACGCCGGAGAAATTTGAAAACGCAGCTTTATTTCTACTGTCAGGCCTGCCGTCCACACTAATCCGTCAACAAAACGGAGCTTTTCGAAAACGCTCTTCAAACCCGAGGAATTTGAAAACGCCGGCTTTGCGTTTTAGTGTGGACGGAAAACTTTTTGAAAGCGGAGATTTTCGAAAACGATGACGTCACGATATTCAGGGTGATTGTTGCATTTTCAAATTATCCGGCGTAATGAGGACGGAAAATTTTCAGAGTGAAAACGCCGGTTTCTAATTTCTCCGGCGTACGTACGGTGGACGGGGTCTAGATCATAAAACAGGAAAAGCGAATAAAAATAGAACTTGACTCGAACTTGACTTGGGCTGCGATAAAACTCCTCGATAAGAACGAGCCAATCAAAATGCGTGAATAATTCGACATATTATATAAATTGATATGAATTTAGAGAGAAAAAATTAACTCGGGAAACTGACCCTGTTGAGTGGTTGTTCCACCACCCGTAGTGGCAATATCTAAAAAGGTAAAAGTTACTCCAGAACATGTAACAGTGCTATCACCGTCGTCTCCACATATCAAATCAAAGCCACCTATTTTAGCTTCTACAAAGTATATGGTGTTTTTCCGTAAAAGGACCTCTTGGTTGTCAAACAAGACTTTAAAACCGAAATAGTTAAATTTCCCCCCCTGTAAAAGCTCTGAGGAAAATAACCCAGTTTTATGCATCAAAGCTGTAAATCCAACTCATGACCTTACCACCAATTCTACCGTGTAAGCATTATTCTCACTACCAAATAAGCACACTCCGAGTAACTTGATATCTCTGTCTACAGAAAATGAGATAAGATGGTCTCTCCAGAGGCCGTATCGCAATCTGCGATTTAATAACGAGTTAAATCTACAGCATCGTTCAATGTCACCGTCAGAACCTGATCTTTTAGTTATTGAAAATTCTTTCGGCGGACTCGGGACTGAATTCCGAAGTTTGAGAACACTGATGATTTCTTCTGTTGTTAATATTTTACTGTCTAAAACCACACTGGCGAAATCTTTTTCATCCATGATCGGAAAGCGTATTCCTTTAATGATTTCTTCTCCAAGAATTCTTCTTTTCGCTTCCCCATCTGCCGCCAAACCTTGCCTTTCACATTCCTTTGTTGCCCACAAGTCAACAGCCTTAAACAGCTCAATCTCTTCAATGGTCAGATTGTCATGCTTGACTACTGCTTCAAGTAAGGACCTCTCAATGGTCTCAAAACACTCTGATTTCAGAGCCTCCTCTGTCTGTTTACTGATCAGTTTCCAGCATCGATCCACCAGGTTTTTCTCTTCGAATTTCTGAGCAGAGGGCAAGCTACTGAAAACATTTGATGGATCTAAGTTATCTTGCAGATATTTCATGCATTTATCAGCCAGTGAAGGCACCATGTATTTCTTTGACAAATACAACACTCCCATCACATTACTTCCGCTCAAGATCACTTCATCGCTGTACATGTAACGAAACAACTCCAAAAGACTGTCGTACTCACCGTCAGGCAGTTCAATAGAGTTTGTAGTCTCCGCCAGCTCACCATAAAACATGGCTTCAAACACAGGACTGCTAATTGACAGCACGAACTTGTGAGCGGGAATCACTTGTTTACTTTCGTTTTCGTCATCGGCTCTTTTGACGAGAAACTTCACATCGCTGAAGAGATTGTTGTTGAACATAAACTTGCTTCTTTCTCTGATGGTGGGTCTTGTTGTTTGCCAGTTTCTCTCGACGACAGACATGATTTCTTTACTGAGATCACCGTAGTTTAAAGGAGGAGCGTTTGAGGTTGCTAGACCGTGTAGATTCGTGATGAAAAGTGGTGGCAACTCGAGACAGCGGTGGGTTCAAAAATTTGAATATATAATTACTTAACTGGAAGCTATCACGAACTCAGTTGGTGTGACCGGTCACGCTAAGAGAGTGTTTGGTCACACCTTCCTTATTATCAGTCGGATTTTCCCAGAAATATTGAACCAAGAAAAATAGCGTAGAAAATAAGTTTCCTACGGGTTACGCTCTCTTTTTCTAAGAATATTGCTTTTCCGGCCCAGGCTGAATGTTCTTATTTTTCTGCCGATTTTGGACTGAAAATATTCTTGTGAATATTCTTAGATTATAGCGTATGACATTTCTGTTTTCGAATGTATTTGTTGTCTGGATGGTGTTAAAGTTATTTTGGAGCCAGCCCGCAGGCATTAATGTCTGATATGACGCACATAACTTCTTGCAGAAATGTTATTAGCACCAAACATACGGCGAGTGCTGTTTTTGTTGCTGCTTCCCTATAGTTTTGCCGTTTAGAGAAAGGAAAAATTTCATATGGTTTAGTATAAAACATATAATTGTATTTACAAATTTTCAACTTACAAAAGTATGTTTTTTAAAAAATCTCGGCCTCGAGTTTGGTATTCATATATTCTTGAAATTTTTGCAAATTTCTGCCTCGATATTCTTCTGGTTTGAAACTATACTCATGCAGGGAGCGCCTAGTTACTGTAAAGCAACCGACAAAGTTGACAAGAAACACTTATTACGGGAAGCAGTAAATACTAGACTAGAGTTCCCAATACAACAGTGGTCAATTTTGTCTTAAGGCGTGTTTTATTTGGGGTCGGGTAGCAGCTCTGGTTTGGTCTCGCATGAAGGGCTCGATACCCTTTAAGGGAACAATAGAACAAACAACAGAAACAATGCCCCTAGCCCTAAAAGAATAACAGCTCCTACAATAATAAAACAATAGCAGCTCTTGTAGGGTCTCACATGAATGGCGTGATACCCTTTAAGGGAACAAAAGAACAAATAACTTGTACTGCAACTGTGAGGGTAGACTGAGCACAACTGGAGAATGCGCTTCCGGCGATTAGCTTTGTTTGCATCGTTTGCGTATAATTACCCCCAGTTTATTTATTTAAAATATATATGTTAATAACATTCATTAATAACAGGACTGAACTTACATTATATAGACAACCTTCATTACATAACATTACATTGTTTACGTCTTTTTCATATAAAATATTGCAATTCATCATGTAGACTACCAACCTACTTTTCTCCGTTAATCTTTGTGGGAATTTCTTAAACCTGGCATTATTGTTCGATGTGTCAAATAATCTTGCACAGAAAAATATCACAAAATGTACAAACTCAGTGAAACACAAATTCGTGCTCCTAAAATGTTTTTAGTGAACAATGTTCTTGTCACTAAAGGTTTTAATTTGTCATGATGAGATTAAGGCAGATTGTTACAGTTTGAGATTTGCTTTTCATTTTCTGCTTTGTATTACACTATTGCATTGTCTCTTTACAACACTTGCAACATCATATATAGTACAACAAGTTGTTTCTGTATATTCTGGTCACCTGCATTTTTCCTTTGCAATTATATGAGTGTCGAAGACAAAGGGAAATAACGCTAGAAAAACATGAAATAGTGCGTGTGTCTGATCTTTGAACTAGAAGCCAGGACAGCACATGGCTAGTACCACAACCTCGTCAGAGAACTTAGTTTGGGCGATCGAAAATATCATTTCAGGTAAACGGGATTAACCTTCTTGATCCCAAGGCCCGCACCAGTTGATTGTTGCCGCCATTTTGAAAATAGTGCTAGTGGTGGACTGGGTTCGACAATTGTTGCGGCGATTTGATTGGTTATTTGTTATGTTGTTTTGTCAATGTTGTTCGCACGACATGGATATAATGACATAAGGAAAAAAACAGTGTTTCGTGTTGTAGTTATTTTCATGCTGTTGTTTTATTACGTCAGCATGTTCACACTGCAAGCATAACGACATAAAGGTGATAAAGTCCTTCTTATGTCGTTATGTCGCAAGTGTGAACCAGGCTTTACACCGGAAGGAAAAGCTCGCGACGTTCGGGTGTTGTCGCGTGTGTACTGTATCTTCCACCTAGTAGACAGCAACGTAGATTAGTCTTCTGCGTATGCGTTACAAGCAAAACGCTTTGTTCTAGAAAATGTTGAAGCATTAGGGTAGTCTCGTTATGTGTCTAAATCTTTGATATGTCAATGAAAATGTAAGAGCTGTAGCTTTGTGCATATTCAGGGTAGCGTGTCTCATTTTAGTTGTTCTGAATAATTAACGATGTCCAGTGTTCTGTGCGTTGCTGTGCTGTCAGTTTTTGATGCAATTAGGGTTATAAGCAGGGTAATAATAACCCAATAAAGCAAAGTGGAATTTCGACTTGTAGCCAAAGTGAAACAGTGCACAGAGCTTTGTTATTGTAGTTTTATTTCAATTGGCAAACGTTTTGTGACATAAGCGACGATTGTTCTCACGTCTAAAACAACTGCTGCACTTGAGTTGCATCACATTTAATCCTTGGACTCTCAAGATTAAGATGTCAATTCTCCTTTGCCGTTGTCATTGTTATTATGCCAGTTCTGGTTGTATGTCAGCCCAAACTGGGTTTCTTAGTTCAGGGTTTGTACCCTTTTCCAGAAACAAATTTCCAGGACTTTTCCAGGACTTTTCCAGGACTCTAAAATTCACATCAACCTTTTCACTCCCAAGATCTCAATTTTAATTCTCCTTGCTGTCTGCCATACATTTCATATTTTTTACTTGAGTTGAACAGATTTCCAGCACTTTCCAGGACCAGTAGCCCTTTTCCAGGACTTTCCAGTCCTGGAAAATGCCACAGTAAAATTCCAGGACTTTCCAGGTTTTCCAGGACCCGTACGAACCCTGTTAGTTGATACATTACTATTTTCTCATCATCTGTACGGAATGGTTTTCTGATGCTTACGGAGAAATCTGATGTCGATCGTTGTTGCTAATGACCAAATAACAGGCCTTGAGCCGCCTTGCCTGAGCTCTGTTTACTGGGAAACAAAAACCAGACATGAGATTGTACGAATATGGTTGTGAGTAAGGCTCATAGCCGCTTTAATAAAATATCAAATTCATCGAAAAACTCCTTCATACATAGTTTGGCCCAGTTAAGATGTGGGCGCTGAACACGTACAAAGACAAGCGGCTAGGATATGGGAAGGAGGAGGGATGAAAAACATGTCTTTACTGCAGATGAAATCGGGATCGAGCTTGCATGGCTCAACTGGTCACGTGACCACCGTTGAAACCAGAGAGGGGGTTAAAGCTTATTCCAGTCTACTCCTCCCCAATGTCTCAAGCCATTGATAAATTACGATTTAATTATATTGAACCGAAATTAAAGACCTAAAAAAAACCTTATTTCCAAGCAATTTTTTAATGTTTACCTTTTTCATAAGACCATTGAGGCTGACTTTGAACCAATGGGTCTTTTTTTTAGACCAGTGGGTCTTCGTTTTAGACCGGTGGGTCTTCGTTTTAGACCGGTGGGTCTTTGTTTTAGACCGGTGGGTCTTCGTTTTAGACCACAGGGTCTTAGGTCTTCGGTCTTCGTTTTTGGGTCTTCGTTTTCGACACATCCAAATATTCCAGTGAGTAACTAACACACTCGCCATCGTAAAGTGCTCCATAAATTCCCGTAAGTTTCTTACCTGGCTTTAAGATTAAAGTTTTGGTCCTTTGTAGCGATCCTTGAAACCTAGGTAGCATTAAAACTGCCAGCTTTTCCTTCCAACTGTAGGTTTGTATATAAAGTAGATTTATGCGTTCCTGATCTGTGTCGAGCGTGACCGTCACATACTTCGATGTTCTTTGTATTACTGACCATTGTTTTCCTCGAAGCCGGTTTAATCATGTAGACTCCTCTTGAAAGGTTTGTAGAAGCACTCTTTTGGACAACTCTCGGCACACATACATGTATGAACAGTAACTGGTGATTCGGGAAGCCAAGGAAGGATTGATAAATGCCACGGCCATTTTGTGTTTACAACAAGTGATTTAGTTCCCAATCTTCCCGTGAGTATAACGGGAAGATTGGGAACTAAATCACTTGTTGTATGTACCATTGCAGGTCAGTAATTATCATATACTTGTCATTTGTTCCGCTAATAACCGGAAAAATTGCTAGTTCCACAGGTAAACGGTCTTTCAGCCGTTCACAAAGCATGTCGAAAGATGGTCGAAAGATGTCGCCTGTGCACGTAACACTGAAAGCGGGTGTAATAGGCTTGAAGTTTCATAATAATGTGTCGTTCCTGGATGCTAGAGTGGTCAATTGTGCCTCAGGAAGTGTTTTATTCGGTGTGTACGTGAACGAGATGCAATAGTTAACTTCAAGTGTCAGTAGCTGTGACTGTAGACTGAGCACCACTTGAAAAAATCCTTGGGGTACTCCCATATAAAAAGGACGGGGGGTGCTCGTCGGAAATTCTGTAAAGAACTCCTAAGAGGTACTAAGATTCTGTGCTGTGGGCGTGGCTTAATGATGGTAACCCTTTTAAAACTGCTGACTTGTGTGAAAATTAAATCAAATGCTCTCCTGCTAGTTCTGGTTGTATATAAACCCAAATTGGGTCACAATTGATACGTTTTCTTGTCGTGTGTCTGCTTGACGATTTTTCAAGTTGATCAGTGGGGCTCGGAGAAATCAGATGTTGATTTCTCAATTGTAAATTTCAGGCTTAATGTCATACAAGCAAGAGTGATGCCTTATTCACCTTTTGAACAAATTCGTTGCAGTTGTAAGAGTTTTATGATTGGTTAGAAGATTAGGAGCCGAGTACACTTGTTTTCTTTCTTTTGGAAGAACTTTTTTCATAAGAAAGTTGAGGCTGAGAGTAACCCAAATTTTGAGAATATACTAAGAACACACTGAAAGTCACTAGAGGAAGTTTACTTTGACAGTTTTTTGAAACAGCCTGTTTTTGTTCGGTTGTGTGGTTGTCTGTAAGCTAAAGTTCTAGAAATGATAACTAGATAACAAGTTAAGAATATTTCGGGCTTAAGGTAATTCCCCTGAAATAAAACTGCACATAGATTTTTGTTCAAACTTTGTCACTGAATATTTATCATATGAGAACTTAAATTATAAAATAAAAAAGAGGGGGTGCCCATGCTCGTTAAGGAGCAGTGAGGCATTGAAAATGTCCCACTTTAGCATTATTTAATGCTTATTACAAGAACGCATTCCAAGTTATTGTAAACTCTTTGTGAGCCTAGACTCATGAAAACACGCCTCAAACTACATTCAATACTTGTGTCAGACACAAATGAACTTTTTAACTTTGATTTTGTCAGACAGCTGAATCTTTGTTAAAATATTGGAACCAAATTGCTTGCCACGGCTATCAAACTGCAAAATAGAAAAGACTACAGTGCAGCTGCTATTTTTCTTATTTATTTGATTTTCAAACATAGAAATCAGATTAGTCTTTTCTCACGCAAAGCTGCAAAGCTGGATGGGTCTGGGCGGTGGCTACAGTGAAAAGGCTTCTAAGTTCAGGTTTACTTAACTTAAGGTCAGGATTGCCCTCGGAAACCATAAATTTACCAAACATAGATAAAGATTGAATGTCCTGTACAAAAGTAAAAGTGTCTGTAGCACAGTGTTCAGTTGGGATGTGCGGCGCCAAAAGATTGCATAGATTTATGGTTTCCTTCGATGTGGAAAGTCTCTTTACTAGCATACCTCTTGAGGAATGTATTGACCTGGCGGTCAATTACATTTCCGAGGGCAATCCTGACCTTAAGTTAAGTAAACCTGAACTTAGAAGCCTTTTCACTGTAGCCACCGCCCAGACCCATTTCTTATTTAACGGTTCTTTCTATGACCAAATTGACGGTGTGGCCATGGGGTCTCCCCTTGCTCCCGTATTAGCCAATCCTTTTATGGGGCATCATGAAAAACTATGGTTGGAAAATTTTCAATCCTCTAAAATTTTATTTCATCGTAGGTATGTTGACGACACTTTTTGTTTATTTCACTCGGAGCACGATGCTGTTATATTTTTTGACTACATTAACTCTAGGCACCCCAACATAAGGTTTACTATGGAAAAGAATTTAATCGCAAATTACCCTTTCCAGATGTTCTTATCGACAATAGTGACACTAATTCCTTCCTAACTAGGGTTTACCGTAAGAAAACCTTTACTGGGTTATTAACTAATTATTTTACCTTCACCTCGTACTCATACATTGTCACCTTTTCTCCCATGTGTAATATTTCTATCGTTAAGAGAAAAATTTTATTCGTTACTGAAAGGAAAACAGCAATCCCCAACGGACAAGATAACGATATCTTGCCTGCTTGGGTAACCAATCGCTGCACAGGACTTGGCTGATCTCAGTCGTACTCGGAGCTAGCCATTTAAGTTCAAATCACTAAGCTGAAACTGGTCGCGAATCCAGATAGCGAAGAAGTCCAAAGACATGAAAGGAAAGAAATTTCTTCTGACTCTGTTTTGCTAGGGCTGAAAAATTTAGCGAAAAACCGTTATAACCAAAAGAAAAAAATTATTGGAATGCCATCGTAAATCAGGACAGTGGGTCATATCCCAAGTTGATTTATTTCATTCATATTCATAAATTACAGGACTGAACGTGCATTTTACATATAGCTTTCATTACACAAAATTACTTCGTTTGCATTTTTCTATTGACATTGTAGTTCGCCATTTACACTATCTAACAAGTTTTCTCTGTCAATCTTTCTTACTTCTGTTGCCTCCTTAAACAGTGGCTGTTTTCATCAGATAAAGAACTCGATAATCACTCCAGATTTTTACAAATTTGAAAACTTGAAGACTGCGACAAATGAACGAAATGTTCATTGTTTATAAAGAGAAAACAGCAATTCGGGAAGTTGACCGTCATTAACGTCCGTTGCATTGCTCGAGTGTTCACTATTCATAAATGTGAATGTTACTTCTGAACATTGGACAGAACTGGCCCCGCCCGCTCCGCATAACGAAGGAGGCCCTGATATCTTAGCCTTTATGTCGTAGTTCGTGTTTTTCTTTAAAATGACCTTTTTGTCAAAAGACATTCTATAACCATGATAGTTATAATCCTTCCCTTGTAATAGCTCTGAGGAAAATCGTCCAGTTTTTGACACACAAATTGATTTAGTGTAAGAGTCTATTATGTCTAGTTCTACAGAGTAAGTAGCATACTCATTGCCGAATAAGCACACGCCGTGAAGCACAATATCTTTGTCTGTAGAGACACTGATGGCGTCTGTCCCAGCATAACGCCATTCAATAAAAGACAATGAGTCAAATCTACAACATCGGTGAATGTCTCCGTCAAACTGAAAGCCACATCTTTTTGTTTCTGGAAATCCCACTGGAGAACTCAAGACTGAACTCAGGCGTTTGATAATACTGAAAACTTCTTCTTTTGTTAAAATGTCGCTGTCCAACACCACACTAGCAAATTCTTCCATTTTCATTGTTGGGAATCGTATTCCTTTGATTAGGTGTTCGTCAAGAATTCTTCTCTTTGAAGCACCATCTGCCGCTGAACCTTGTCTCTCACATTCCTTCGTCGCCCACAAGTCAACACCTTTAAACAGCTCTATCTCTTCAATCGTCAGAGTGTCTCTTACGACTACTGCTTCAAGTAAGGACCTCTCGATTGTCGCAAACCCATCCGATTTCACAGCCTGTTCTGTCCGTTTATCGATCACTTTCCAGCATCGATCCACCAGGTTTTTCTCTTCGTATTTCTGAGCTGAGGGCAGGATACTAAAAACGTTTGATGGATCTAAGTTATCGTGCAGATATTCGGTGCATTTATCAGCCAGTGAAGGGACCATGTATTTCTTCGCCAAATACAACACTCCCATCACATTACTTCCGCTCAAGACCACTTCATCACTGTACATGTAACGAAACAACTCCAACAGACTGTCGTACTCACAGTCAGGCAGTTCAATAGAGTCTAAAGTCTCCGCCAGCTCACCGTAAAACATGGCTTCAAACACAGGACTGCTGATCGACAACACGAACTTGTGAGCAGGAATCACTTGTTTACTTTCGCTTTCGCCTTGAGCGGCCGTTTGGACAACAAACTTCACATCGCTAAAGAGATCGTTGTTGAACATAAACTTGCTTCTTTCTCTGATTGTGGGTCGTGTTGTTTGCCAGTTTTCCTTGACGAAAGACATGGTTTCTGTTTTGAAATCCTTTCTTTGAAAACTGATCAAGGAAGTTTCAATTTAGATCTTTATCGTGTGGTTTTCGTGGTAAGATGGGTGGCTACATAGCCTTGCGCCTGTAATTTGAATATAAAATTACTTTAATAGTAGGAATTCATCACGCAGTCCAGTGTGCGTGACCTTGAGCCTAGGGGTGGTGGTGCGCGGATGATGTGATTTAGCAAAAATCAACAGGTAAAGAGAAGAAAATAAATGTCCTTTAACTCTTCTGGTTCGAAATTTAACACACGGGTATAGGCAGCGTTTTGTTACAGCAATAACTTCTGCAATCATTGCTTGAATGTCGAGGAAAACGTTGTTATTCATCGTGGTAGATGCAATAATAAAGTGTATTATCGTTTGTCTCACGATGTAGTCACTTGAGATGTAGATCGCGACGTTTCGACTGCTTACTGCTAGTCTTCTTCAGGCGATAAGGTCGACTGATTGCACGGTATCACTTATATCACAAAGGACGGCTGTGATTGGTGCATTTCGATCCTCCTATTGTTCCATTGTTCCGGCGAGTAGCTGTTCCCTCAGTGGTCCGTTGTTGTACCGTTCTCCTGTTGTTGTGTTTCTTGATCGTGGGTATCCATGCTTCAGGAATTTCAATTCCACTATCCCTGTTGATGTTGTTAGGGTGAAGTCTTATGTGAATAGCTTCCTTGACCCTACGTGTGTACCAGTGAGGATCTCGATCAATAAACTTGACCTCATTCCAGATAGGATAGTGGCCGGTCTCGTGGGTGTGTTCAGAAACGGCGGAGGTCTGGGTACGGGCGAGTCGTATATCCCTGTCGTGTTCTTTGATCCTCTCCTGCATAGATCTCCCTGTTTCCCCGATGTAGACTTTGCCGCACTCACAGGGAATCCTGTAGACAACACCATCTTGTTTAGCCGGGTTGACGGTGTCCTTTGGTCGCACTAAGTGTGACCGAAGTGTCGTGTCGGACTTAAAGACGGTGCGAATGCCTTGTTGTTCTAGGCAACGGCGGAGAGACTCCGAAACTCCTTGGACATAAGGTAAAACGGCGGTGGATTTAAATTCAGCGACAGGCTCTCTTCTTGGGATTGTTCGTGCCTTTGTGATCTTCTATACAAAAGAGGAGGGATATCCGTTAGAAACAAGTACAGATGACAGATGTTTCTTCTCTCCAGCGATTACTGATGGTTTGGTGACGAGACGTTTAGCCCGGTCGTACAGACACTTCAAAATACCGCGCTTTACTGACTGAGGGTGGTGTGAATCATACGCTAGGTACTGATCAGTATGTGTTGGTTTCCTGTAGACACTGGTGGTAAGGCGGCCATCAGGTTCTCTGTAAACTGACGTGTCGAGAAAGGCGATCTTGTTGTTGTTCTCGATCTCCATGGTGAAACGGATTGATGGTTGTTGACTGTTCAGGTGTTGCAGGAAGACGTCAACTCTATCCCGATCCAGGATGGTGAAAGTATCATCTACGTAGCGTTTCCAGATCTTAGGCTTGTAAGGTGCGGACTCTATTGCTTGTTCTTCAAATATCTCCATGTAGAGATTAGCAATAACCGCGGATACAGGGCTCCCCATGGCTGTGCCGTCTCGTTGTTCGTAAATCGATCCGTTGTACTGGAAGTACGTAGATCTTAATACGAAATTCAAGAGGTCCGCGATTTGAACTGGTGTAAGTGTCGTGCGGTCAGCCAGGCTTGCGTCGTTCTCCATTTTTTGTAGCGCGGCTTGTACGGCGCCCTCGATCGGTACGTTGGTAAACAGTGACTCTACGTCGAAAGACACCATGATCGCGTGGTCCTGGAACTCTTCACTGGCGATGGTGGAGGCGAAGTCAGTTGAGTTCTTCACTGTGAAGTTCGAGTTACCTGCAAGAGGAGATAATACGTTAGCCAAGAAAGCAGACAGGTCGTATGGAAAGGTGTTGACACACGACACAATTGGCCTAAGCGGTGTGTCGGCCTTGTGGATCTTCGGCAAACCATAGATCCTAGGTGGTTGTTTGTGTCGGGGTCTGATCTTATTATAAACCGCCTCTGATATGTGTCCACTCCGTTTTAGGGTTAGCAGCTTCTCAGATAGCTTCCGGGTCAAGCGGTCTGTCGGATCTTTGTTGAGCAGCTGGTACGGTCCGGAATCAATTAGCGCTGACATTTTTGCGTGGTATGTGTCAGCGTCCAGGATTACGCTGGCGCGTCCTTTGTCGGCCGGAAGGACCATGATGGAGTTGTCCTCTTTTAAGCTTTTAAGAGCCTCCTGTTGTTCCTTCGTGATGTTGGGCGTGGGTGGTTGTGCCTGTTGAAGGATGGTGTTGACGGATCTCCTGACTGTGTCTGCTCGCTCCGCATCTAGTGGCCTGACTGCTGACTCAATCTTGGCGATGATCTCGGTGGCTGGGACGCTCGTAGGAGTCACGGCGAAATTTAGACCTTTCTTCAGTAAGGACATCTCAGCTTCGTTAAGGGTCCTGGATGACAAGTTGATAACCCACTTTGTTTTGTCAACAAAAGTTGTAGGAGAAACAGAAGACTGTTTCTCTCGCAAAAGTTTCTCAAACTTGCGCTGTTGACGGTCTTTGGTGGTATTAAAGACTCGCTGGGTAGTGGATTTAACCTTGTCGAGTACCTCTGCAGCGTCATCCGCAGAAAGAGCAGATGTTATGCTCTGTGCTGTTGATTCGGCTTCTTTCTTCGTATCTGCCTTGGCTCTCTGCGTCAGTCTGATTCTTTCCCTCAGGAATCTCATGGATGCTAGTTCAGCGACTCTGCGTGCGCCTCTGGTGGGAACTGGCGGCCGAACTTGCAGATCTCTTGGAACAATGTGGTTCTTAATACACCTTGTGAGAAAGGTGAGATGGTTGGTATAGCGTGCGAGCTTGCGTGAGCAACGCTCATGTCGACGAATCAACCTTAGGGCTGTGCGCCCATATACTGATCAGTACCTAGCGTATGATTCACACCACCCTCAGTCAGTAAAGCGCGGTATTTTGAAGTGTCTGTACGACCGGGCTAAACGTCTCGTCACCAAACCATCAGTAATCGCTGGAGAGAAGAAACATCTGTCATCTGTACTTGTTTCTAACGGATATCCCTCCTCTTTTGTATAGAAGATCACAAAGGCACGAACAATCCCAAGAAGAGAGCCTGTCGCTGAATTTAAATCCACCGCCGTTTTACCTTATGTCCAAGGAGTTTCGGAGTCTCTCCGCCGTTGCCTAGAACAACAAGGCATTCGCACCGTCTTTAAGTCCGACACGACACTTCGGTCACACTTAGTGCGACCAAAGGACACCGTCAACCCGGCTAAACAAGATGGTGTTGTCTACAGGATTCCCTGTGAGTGCGGCAAAGTCTACATCGGGGAAACAGGGAGATCTATGCAGGAGAGGATCAAAGAACACGACAGGGATATACGACTCGCCCGTACCCAGACCTCCGCCGTTTCTGAACACACCCACGAGACCGGCCACTATCCTATCTGGAATGAGGTCAAGTTTATTGATCGAGATCCTCACTGGTACACACGTAGGGTCAAGGAAGCTATTCACATAAGACTTCACCCTAACAACATCAACAGGGATAGTGGAATTGAAATTCCTGAAGCATGGATACCCACGATCAAGAAACACAACAACAGGAGAACGGTACAACAACGGACCACTGAGGGAACAGCTACTCGCCGGAACAATGGAACAATAGGAGGATCGAAATGCACCAATCACAGCCGTCCTTTGTGATATAAGTGATACCGTGCAATCAGTCGACCTTATCGCCTGAAGAAGACTAGCAGTAAGCAGTCGAAACGTCGCGATCTACATCTCAAGTGACTACATCGTGAGACAAACGATAATACACTTTATCATTGCTTGAATGTTTTCAGCTGACACTGTTCAGAGCGGTTTATAGAATGATCCTGATCGCGTGATCAATGTGGAAGTTTGTGAACAGAAAATAAGTATTAGAAGTTGTAAGAATAAACTGATGAGGAAAGAAATAAGCGTATTTAGTGCACTGAGCCTGAAGTTGTCAGAATTTTCTTTCAGATCAAGACATTGTCTCGTAAATGATGATTTTCGGTTTTATTTGCAAGACATATCAGGTTTTACTTTGACAGTGTGTCAATGTCGAGTTTAAAACTGTTTGTCACGCATTTTAAGTTGCTGTTAAGGCGGGACTTAACCTCAAATTCTGAAAGAAATTCGAAGTTTTGTTTTTTACGGAACTCGAATCTTACGGTATTGAAGTTTTATTTTGACAAGTACTGTTACTGTAAGTTTAAAGCTCGTTTTCTCAAAACGAGTTATTTTCGCCTTCTAGAAAAGATATCTTGAGAAGGATTTATTCAATTGAGCTAAAATTTTCAGGATTTGTTATTTTTAGTACGTTCTGTGGGATAAGCATAGAACTTTTCCATCCAGTGCATTCTGTCAAAGTTATGTATTGGAACGTAGGCTAGATTTTCTGTATCAGATTTAACTGGTCATCATTTCACGTGCTTTTAACTTTTCAAAAATCTCTATGCTTATCTCAGCAAGTTGTTTGTCTTCTTTTGTAAAATGTAAAAATTATTCCTTTTGATCTGTTCTAGTAGGAGTTATCTTTTCTCAAGTAAGCCCTGGCATTCCCCAGCAGGTGGCAGATTTAATCAGCCGGTGTCAGGTTACAATACAGTTATAGGGTACACAAATATTTTTTTCATAATCTTTGCTCTTTGAGCTTTTTAAGAATGTATACTTTGCCATGGTTTGGAGTTAACTCTTAGCCACGAAGAAATGTTTGAAACACGGTGTGTTTTTAAGTGTTTTTAGGTTAAGTCCCACCTTAAGTGTACGAGTAAAGGATCAGGTCAAGTGTGTTCAGCTGGAACTTTTTTTGATTACATTTCTCCGAAATAATGTGTTCACTTATTATAATAGGTGGATATTATGTTTTAGAGTAGTTTTTACCCTGAGCAGATTATCGTAAGTTATTTGGGTTTAACTCACGCCATTTTACCATCCAGGCAAAAGTAATCAATCTGCCGGATTGCGGTCAAGAACTTCAATGAGAAGGATATATAAGCTTAATATGAAATATAAACGCCGTAGTTGTAACAAAATATCAATTAAAAAAAGCTGTATTTGTTCAAGTGTACCCATTTTGTACTCCAGTTCCATCGTGGCTATTTTAACCTGTTCCTTAAAGGCCAATTCTTTTAACTCATGGCTCCGACGCTTAGCCATAGGGGAATAAACAAAAGAAATTACATCAAGGTTGAGGGATAAGTAATTTATTTCTTTAGTTTTATTCCTCAAGCCTCGAAGCTAAGTTAGAATTTTTAAAATATATCGAAATTGGCCTATTTGTTGTTGTCAAATGTCGAGTGCTGATTGAATTTTTGATCTAGGTTGGCTTTGTAAAGGAATTATTTGACAGTTTACTTAATTTTCTTGTTATATATATATATTTTTCCGTTAGGTTTTGCCTATTTGGGAAGGAACCACGAATGTTCTGTCATTAGATGTACTGCGGTCCGTGTTTAAAAGTCAAGGACAGGTAAATTGTACTCAGAACCTGATATAGTGATTTATTTTGTGGTTCACTACTTAATTTTACTTTTTCATTTTTTGGGCTCTGTAATTTGCTTAGCAATCGTTTGTCACGTGACTTTTCCCGCGCTTGCCACCCGTCAATCCTTTTGTGTACTTTTCACTGGCAACATTTTCCCGCGCTTTTCACTGGTCAAATATCTTTTATACCGTGTCATCCTACCCTAACACTCTAATATCCTTGTGATGTTCAATGCATATCTTCCTGTTTCAACATAGGTACTGAAGGCTTTTCACGCAAGCGTCTCGGACAAGTTGCATTTTTGTCTGAACAAGTTCAGTCTTCCATGAATAAGTTCCTGTCTCCACAAAACTACGAGCTTCTTTCTGAATCGCTGCCTGCACGTGATCTGGCGTATAGCTTAGCAAGGATTTACATAGGTATGGCAATCCATGTGTATATCAGGGGTTATTGACCAAGCAGGAGGTCAAGATGGCTGGATATTGGTGCAGTTGTCTTCTTGCGTGTTTATGGACTGAGACGGAGTCGAGGTCCATAAACGCTCAAAAAAAGAACGGGACCAATACCCAGCCATCTTGACCCAACAAGGTTGGTCAATAAAGGATTTATTAGTATAAATAAAGGACACCAATAAAAGGAATTACAAGGAAATTTTTCTTGCGGGACACAGCCCGTAATCCCGAGCAGGCAACATAACACAATCTTGCCCACTCAGGTAACCCATCACAGTGCAGGATTTGGCTGACTTGTCCGCCTACGGAGCTAACCATATAATAAGTAGATTTATTATATGGCTAGCTCCGTGAGCGGGCAAGATAAATCAAATCTTTCGCTGTGATTGGCTACCCTAGCGGGCAAGATTAACTACTTAATAACCGAGAGTGAGGTCGTTACGAGAAAATCTCAAACTGAGGCCTTGTCGTATTGACCGAGCGATAGCGAGGTCAATTGGGTAGGCCGAGGTTTGAGATTTTCCCGTAACCACCGAACGGTCGAGGTTATTAAGTTGTTTATTATATGGCTCATGAATTAAAGAAAAGAAAAAATTATTCGAGCGCAAGTCGTCATTTTACATCCGGCGATTCGCCCGTTTACCGATTCATTCATCGTCTCAAACCCAGGGCAAAACTACACAGTCACTGAACTTCACCACTGTATTACGTATTCCTTTAAAAAAACACACATTTCTTTACGGGAAATATGATTGTCACAGCCTCAAAAAGGTATTTTAGTATCGTGGTGCCACAACTTGATGGGGGAGTTTTTTCGAATTTTGTGGCGAAACGTCAACGTATATAGTAAAGACAGAAAGTGCTTCAAAATAGTCCAAACCAACGGTCTTTCGGTGAAAGAAAATACTAATTCTTCAGAATGCACTGCTCAGAATAACTCGGTCTTCGCATTCGCTTTCGACAACATATCTTGGCCTTCTTCATTCTGGGATTAATGAATGAACTTTTTCAACTCTTGTGGACGTCTAAAACTTCCTGCAGTTATCAGAAACACTGCTGCCGACAGA
>NC_138156.1:19021261-19406261 GCF_964199315.1 Orbicella franksi | reverse complement strand
TGTCTGAACTGGGTGCCTTTAACTGCAGCTGACGCTACTGTGGTAACAAACTGTAGGTTCGGTACGCGTTAGATTCTATCGGGTGATGAATGTTTCGTAGGTTTTTAAAACACTGAAGGTTCAGTGTCAACATGTGATAGAATGCTAAATCCGCTCAGCTCGTTTAACCTCACGCTGATGAAACGATAAAAACTGAACAGAAACTCCCTGGCAACTCTCATCCCTTGATTAGCTCTTGCTCACCCTCGTTCACGTTTAATTGTATAAACCATACAGAAAGAATACTAAGCGGGCGGTACAATTCTCTAGGTGGTGTCAACAGGACTTGACCCCGGTCCTCACGCATCTCAGACATAACGCGTATGACGCGAAAAGTTCGGCGTGTGACTTGGCACTAGTCATGAAGGGACATCCAGAATTTAAAACAACACAATGAGTGGTTTTGTTGTGTAAAGTGTAATTATTTGGCTGCAACCTTCAAATAATGCCACAATGGTACACCTTGCTCGAGTAAAACAACCTGAAGAACTTACAGGGCTGCTATGGTGTGTGGAAACACAGCAAATTTGTCGGGAAACTTGATATTGTAAAGTACTTTCTTTAGGGAGAGTGTGATCTTGTTGGTAACCGCACAATGTCAGTTTTCGCGTCATCCACAAGCGCGAATTGGGAGGCAAGTGTTTTATTGCTAATTTTATAACGAATTGAGACTAAATATTTAAATGGAACTGTAATCCGAAAGAGAGAGCTTGTGAAACTTACTAAAATTTGGGTGAAATTTGACCGGTATTCAATACATCGCGTTCAAATTTCTTGGGATAGTTTATCTTTGCCTTTCAACATTCAAAACTAATATTTTTGTATCTTGATCAGAAACTGAATCACTTATGCCAATGACGCAAAATATTGTAAACAACGATTCCCCTATATGCTGGGATTGAATAGGTTTCTTAATTAACAGTATAGAATAAAAGAATAGTACAATACTAGAGTGAAACCTATTAAAGACAAGTCTAGGTACTATTAGAGGGTGTAAATATACTCAGATTAGTAAACAGACTGGAGTTCATGATTTTTACAATTTGACTGGAAATGTTTCAATACTTTGGAAAACTGTTTACCTGGTCACACAAGGAAGTTTTACTGTATGAGCAGACTGTACGTAAAGGAGTTTATGTTTTCTCATTAGATGTAAAGATCTTTCGTTATTAAAATTTGTAACTTTACTTGGAACTGTAGAGAGATTTTGTTAATTTTTCCTCCACACATCGTCTCTCAATCCCTCCTCTGAGAACACCCTTCCCACTTTCCAATCCATTGAAATTACTTTTGATCATCATTTGTTTGTTGTCTTAGTAGAGTGTTGGGTTCTAGGCCCTCTACCTTTAGGCTACCCACTTTTATAGAGTTTTATCCAATAGAGAGGCACCTTGACCTCGTGGTTAGCGCGATGGACTCCGCATCAAGCGGTCTGGGTTCGAGCCTGTGCTGGTGTCATTGTGCTGTGTTCTTTGTTAAGACGCTTTTGTTTCACAGTGCCTCTCTCTATGCAGCCTGTAGTATTAGTAGGTACCGGTGAAATGTCAAGGAAACCGGACATAATGGGTGGGGGATAATCCGCAATGGACTAACATCCCATACGCCCGTAAACTCTTCCTGTTACGGAAACTGGGAAAAGCTCTGGTGTTGTAGGCTTCTTAAACCCGAGTAAACACTCAACGTACTTATCAACTAAGAACTATTCACGGCTGAATGTTACTCTTTTTTTTTCACACAATTCTAACTTCAATAGTTGGTTAAAACGTGCGCGTATTATTGCTAACCAGTCAGAATCCGAAAATTTCAATTAAACCCCTAAAGCGTACCAATCTTGGCGTGGCTCGACATACGTTTCACCCTTAAAAGATTTAAAAACGGACATGAGAGCGTTTTTTATTATCTAGTGCAACCCTAAAAGACGGCTAAAAATAGTGGCATATCGTCCTGAAGACCCTAACACCAAAATCCGCGATTTACGCCCCTAAGCAAGACGACGGGCGCCAGTCCCCGTCCTTTTCACGTGGGGGTCCCCTTCGCCGGGGTCTCCACATCAAAAGATTATGACGCAGTGCGATATGAGCCACGTGGAAGTTGCAATGTCGACGGCCTCTTGTTACACATCAACAGATCACGGCATTTCTCCTTGGAACATCAGAACCATGTATGTGCACAGGGAAGGCAGCAAAGGTTGCAGCTGAGATGAGCTGCAATTGAAAATAGCCTTTGGTGCATTCTCGTCACATTGAAGGTATGGGAAACTTTAGCCTGCAATCAATCGCTGCTTTCGTTTCATTTGAATATTCCCCATCATGAAGTACAATAGGAAAGTAGACACTCGCAGCCATACAATGAACTAAACAATTAGGACTGGTTACAGAAAAGAAAACATTTTTTCCACAAAAAATCTTTTTATTTTCCTCATATAATACAAATGTCCTAACAGTAGTTCGCTTTGAACATGAAAAGCCGCATGCACAGTTCTTGAGAATAACCAACACTTTTTTCAAAAATTTAGCGCGAACGTTTCGTGGAGAAATTCCCGCAGGTCAGAGACAAGTAGCCCATTGCCGTATTAAGAGCTCTTTGGTGCGTCCGCGCTTAAGAAAATTCTCGATCAGTGGGAGAATTATTTTCACGCCTGGGTTAATGTTACTTAAATGGAGAGGATTCCAATTAACGCAGACCAGTAAAAATCAACCTAAAGGCTGATTTTTTTTTTGGGCTAAATTTCAAGGTACACGATGTTCTAACCCAAAAGGATATGAATATGAATTATACTAAGAAAATTGTCGTATTCTAAATTATAAACCGTTGCATTTGTTTAACCCAGGTTTCGAACCTTTTGTTTAGTTCCAAGGAATACACGGATGCAAAACTCTAAATACTAAACCGTCGACTAACTCCAAACCTTGGAACAGTTTGGCTTTGAACATAATTGGTAACTGCCATTTTGAAGTCGGCTGAGAAGGAAATAAGGTTCTCAGGAAGAGCTTTTCGCTGTGACCGTAAATATTAACCAGTAGATCGAATCCAACGATTTGTATTAACGTTACTCCATGATTTCAAATCTAACTAGAGTATTTTTCAAAATGACCATCGCGAATCAAAACCGAGCTTTTCACATCTAACCAATCACATCAAAGGCAGCAGTTAACCAATCAGGGTTCGAAATAAAAGCGTGCAACTGACTCAAAGGGCGGGAAAACGCCGTCAATTTTGATTGATTGACTGAAACAACTACAGGTTTGTTCTGATTGGTTGATCTGATGGTAACGACCTTTTCAATCAATATTGCGGCTTGTGCTCACTGAAATATGTAATACGCTTCTAAGGGCCCCAAATGGTAACACCTACACGACTTTACCTCCTCACAGTTTGAAGGTAGCCTTCATGCAGACATTGTAGATCTACGTCATTATGTCAGGATGTTCACACTGCTGCAGACATAATACCCCCGGGGTGGACTTCCATAAAAAAGGACGGGGCTGCTCGTCGGAAATCAGTTGAAAAGAACCCCTATGAGGTAGCAAGATCCTGTTTTGTGGGCAGGGCTTGAAATTTTCCTCAACCCCTAAGAGGTACCAATTCTGAGAGAAAATTAAAACTCAGTTGATTTTCAAATATCTTCTGTCATACTTGTTTTGACTCAATACCCTTAAAGGTACCGCGAAAGCTCTCGCTGTGGACCTTTCGAGGCTAAACTCCCCATAAGGTACGACGAGCACCGCGTTCTTTTTATAGGGGAGTCTCCCCTCCAGGATAATACCCTCTAGCCTGCGAGAAGGCTCTTCGCGGGCTCAGGCTCTTTTCGGCCTTCGCGGTGGAGGGGGGAGGGGAGAGGGTTAGTGCTCGCAGGCTACATGCAGACATAACGACATAACTTAGTTCTTATGTTGTTATCTTATGTCGTTATGTCGCTAGTGTGAATTAGGCTTTATAGAGTAGTTATGTCAACAACAACAACAAACGCTTCTGTAACTTAGATGTTTTAACAATCAGAGTAACGATTTCCTCTTGTTTTCGTGGCTACACAACGACTTGCTAATGGCGATCAATGGTCATGTTTCGAGTTTGTTTGGTTTATCAAAGAGGTTGTGGCTCTCAGTGTCTGAATGTCAAAGATGTTGTTTAGGTATCATGAAATTGTCACAGACGAACGCAGCAGTTGAAATAGACCATGACGTCCACACGACAATTTGATTGGCTTTCAAGTCAACCGTCGGGAAAATTGCTAAGGAAACACGTGAATGGCGGGAAAAGTGTCCTAGAAAACACGTGAAGGGCGGAAAGTGTCTAAGAAAACACGTTAATAGCGAGAAAAGTGTCTTAGAAAACACGTAAGCGGCGGGAAAAGTGTCTACGAAAGCACGTGAATAGCGGGAAAAGTGGCTTGGAAAACACGTAAGCGGAAGGAAAGTTGTCGCAGAAAACACGCGAGTGGCGGGAAAAGCGTCTAAAAAAATGCGAATAGCGGGAAAAGTTACTTAGAAAACACGTTAGCAGCGGGAAAATTGTCTAAGAAAACACGTGAATAGCAGGGAAAGTCTCTAGAATAGACATGCGATTACACGCGTCACGTGCAAAGATAGCAGTACGCGTAGTGTTCATGTTTGTAAATGACTGTACTTTGACAGTCCATGCAGGTCACCTCAGAGGGTCTGAAGAGTTTCGGTGGTCAAGGATATATCGAGGACACAGGGATTACAGGACTAATGAGAGATACTCAGGTAACAAAGACTTTTTATTATACGTGGCAGATACCTATTCACCAATTTTGAACACTATTTACATCCATACCTAATTAGCTATATTAACTGGACAGAGTGGAATGCAATTCTTGGAGAAAATCGAAAATGACTCAATGTTTCAATTCATGAATTGGAATACACTAGACGCAGTTACCAATCAGGCCTGGTTACCAATTAAATGTATCGGTAACAAATTTTGAAGTTAGCAAGTTTGTTTCAACCTTCTTTTTAGTCAACTGTAGCTTTTGTGTATTTAATATCTTACATCTAGGTAGCGCTTTATTTAGGGAAGCAGTTCGTATTCAGGTTTTTCCTTCTGTACATCTGGTTTTTTTTTTCTTTTGTTTTTGTACTGTTAAACTATTTAAGTGGCACACTAAAGTAAAATTATAACTAAAAAATTAGTGCTACTCAATGTTTCAATTCATGAATTGGAATACAGTAGATGTAGTTACCAATCAGGCCTGGTTACCAATTAAATGTATCGGTAACAAATTTTGAAGTTAGCAAGTTTGTTTCAACCTTCTTTTTAGTCAGCTGTAGCTTTTATGTATTTAATATCTTACATCTAGGTAGCGCTTTATTTAGGGAAGCAGTTCGTATTCAGGGTGTTCCTTCTGTACATCTACTTTTTTTTCTTTTGCTTTAGTACGTTTAAACTATCTAAGTGGCACACTAAAGTAAAATTGTAACCAAAAACTCAGTGCTACATTTGATAATGGACTTGACAGTGATGTCACGACGACTCCGAAACGCCGTTCGATTTTATGGGATATTTTACATGCTTTGCTTATATTCCATCCGCTATACAAACAGTAGGTAAACTTTGTGACTCGAGTAGCATAAGCGGACATGAAACCCATAAGATTTACGGCAATAACAAGCATGCTAATTAAATTCTAATTTGATTTCCAGGCGCTTTAAATTGATTTACGCCACAACTAAGGCTATTTCTACGTAAATTTAGGGAACTGAAGTACAAACTAATGTATCTTACATTAACTTTTGTTTTTGACGATAGTATTTTACATGTAACTTCTTGTACATTGTTCAAACTTCGGCTGCCATTTATTAGCTTTGTGCTCCCTAACGCTTAGCAGTTTGAAGAAATGAGCGCTTAGTGTGGGTACTCATGATCAATTTAAAATCTTTGTCGAATCAGCGAAATGCATTGTGAGAAAATGTTTTCTATTTTGAGGCAAAAAGTAATTCGGGGAATTGACCCTTTTGAACGTCTGTTGCATTGAAACCAACAGCTAAATGCTGATTTTTGATAAACGTGAAAGTCACTTCTCGACATTTAATACAACTAACACCGGTTTCTCCGCGCAGCGAATCGGGCCCTCTTATTTTAGCCCACATCTCATACGTGGTGTGTTTCTTTAAAATGATATTCCTGTCAAATAATACTTCAAAACCATAGTAGCTACCTATCTCGCACTGTAATAGCTTTGACGCGAAGTATCCTGCTTTGGACGCCAAAATCTTTCCACTCGAGGCCTTCATTATCTTCAATTCTACCGAGTAAGTGTTATTCTCACTACCAAATAAGCACAATCCATGTAGCACTACGTCTTTGTCTACGGAAAAATTGATGACGTCATGCACGGGGTCGCAATATACACGGCAAGGACTGTTTGACAACCAAGTAAATCTGCAACATCGTTGAATGTCATCGACGCAAGCAAAACCACATCTTTTGGTTTCTGGAAATTCCACTGGGGACCTCGGAACTAAACTCAGATGTTTGACAAGGCTGACGATTTCTTTTGGAGTTAAGATTTCGCTGTCCAACACCAGACTAGCAAAATCTTCTTGCTTCATTGTTGGAAAGCGTATTCTTTTAATCAGATCTTCTCCGAGAATTTTTCTTTTAATGGCACCATCTGCTGCTAAACCTTGTCTTTCACATTCCTTCGTCGCCCACAAGTCAACAGCTTTAAAAAGCTCTATCTCTTTCACCGTCAGAGTGTCACGCTCGACTACTACTTCAAGTAAGGACCTCTCGATTGTCCAAAATCCGTCAGATTTCACCGCCCCTTCTGTCTCCTCGTCGATAACTTTCCAGCATCTATCGACCAGTTTTATCTCTTCAAATTTCAGGGCAGATGGCAGGATGCTGAAAACATTCGCCGCATCTAAATGGTCTTGCAGATATTGCGTGCACTTCTCAGCCAGTGAAGGCATCATATATTTCTTCGCCAAATACAACACTCCCATTACATTACTTCCGCTCAAATTCACTTCATCACTGTACATGTAACGAAACAACTCCAACAGACTGTCGTACTCACAGTCAGGCAGTTCAACAGAGTCTGTAGTCTCCGCCAGCTCACCGTAAAACATGGCTTCAAACACAGGACTGCTAATGGACAACACAAACTTGTGAGCTGGAATCACTTGTTTACTTCTACCTGTGTCGTCGGTCCTTTTCACAACAAACTTCACATCGCTGAAGAGATCGTTGTTGAACATAAACTTGCTTCTTTCTCTGATGGTGGGTCTTGTTGTTTGCCATTTTTTCCCGACGACAGACATGGCTTGCGTCCTGAGTTGAAAGTTCCAACTTGCTAGGCGTGTAGATTCGTAGTGTAGCAGCGGTGGCCTGACCAAATTTGAATACAGTATAAATTTAATTTTAACACGAACATATCACGCACTCAGTTAGCGTGACGATAATCACGCATTCAGTAAGCGTGACCAACCTCATTTTACTGGGATAGGAACAGCTTGAGTTGAATTTTATTCACATTTTTCATTACTTTAGTTCAGTTTGATCTTTTTTACGTTGAATGGCTGTCAAAATTAGGGTTTGCGTCGTTTTTTGTTAATCGGAGCGTTTCTAGACATAAATACTTTTGCGACAATATCCTGCAATCAATTCTTTGACTTGATTACAAACTCTCAAACTATAAATTCTCCACACTGATTGCCTATATTTCCCTTAATATTAATTCTGAGAATCTTTATTTATAATCTTTATATTAATCAAGAGTCTACTTGATAATGTGGCAAACATTTTTGGACGTACGCATTGACTTCAAAAATTTAGTTTGAGAATAAAGGTCACTCCTACCCCTAGCTCTATTACACAATATACTTTCATTCTGAGACAGTAAACAACTGATTCTCGTTTGTTATTGTTAAACATTCATTTTAATTAATGTTAGTTTTTAGAATCTGCTTGTAAATCAGGACAGTGAGTTATATTCCCAAGTTAATTTATTGAAAAATATATTTTAATCACATTCGTCGGTGACTGGACTGAACGTACTTTACACATTCAACTTTCAATACACAAAATTACATTATTTACATTTTCCTTTCGACAATGCACTTCATCATTTACACTATCAAACTACTTTTCTCCGCTAATCTTTGTGGAAAATTCTTACTTGTGCCATTGTTTTTCAGTAGATCAAATAACACACACAAAATATACCTGCCCTGTGAAGTACAGTAAACAACGTTTGTGCTACCAAAGGTTTCAGTTTGTTGTACTGAGATTCAGGCGAATTATTTCAATTTGAGATTTGCTTTCCTTGTTCTGCTTTGTTTCACACTATTGCTCTATAAACATTCAATGACAAAGCCAATGTCTTTTATAACACTGCAGCACTATATACAGTAGAACTATATGTTCAGTAATTGATAATTCTCTTTCTTCTCCTCGCCTGTTTCCTTTGCAATGTATGAGTGTTGTAAGGAGAAATTATCTTTGGGTTAGTCTTGGGAATTGAAAGGTTTAACTGGCAAAATTCATTGAAATGTTCTCCTTAGAGAGTTCTAAGTAAAAAGCGAATTCAAACCGGCAATGAAAGTTGCTCTTCATTGCTCTTTTTTGCATACATCTCACTTTTGTTTCTGATGGAAAACAGTTTTTGACCTTAAAGCTTTAATTTTGTAAGCAGTCGCAATTGTCCTTTCTCTGAATAAACAAACATTCACAACTTGAAGTTTTTTAAAAAATCTGCGACAAATGAGCTAAATTAATTGTCCTGAATTAATATGTATTTAAAGAGAAAAGATTAATCCAGGAAACTGACCCTTTTGAATGGTTGTGTTGTTACCTGGCCATGTTTTAAAGGTAAACTTTACTCCAGAACATGTAACAGTGCTATCACCGTTGCCTCCACAGGTCGAATCAGGGCCAGTTATTTTAGCATTTACATAGTACTCGGTGTTTCTCTTTAAAATAACATTGTCAAACAAGACTTTAACACCAAAATAGTTCAATTTCTCCCCCGGTAAAAGCTCTGAGGAAAATAGTCCAGTTTTATACGCCAAAACTGTCATACTTCCATACACCCCTACGTCCAATTCTACGGAGTAAGTATTATTCTCACTACCAAATAAGCACACTCCGAGTAGCTTGATATCTCTGTCTACAGAAAATGAGATACCATGGACTTTCGAGGGGCCATATTGCAATCTGCGATTTGACAACGAGTTAAATCTACAACATCGTTGAATGTCACCTTCAGAACCTGATCTTTTAGTTTTTGAAAATTCTTTCGGCGGACTTGGGACTGAATTCCGAAGTTTGAGGACACTGACAATTTCTTCTGTTGTTAATATTTTACTGTCTAAAACCACACTGGCGAAATCTTTTTCATCCATGATCGGAAAGCGTATTCCTTTAATGATTTCTTCTCCAAGAATTCTTCTTTTCGCTTCCCCATCTACTGCTAAACCTTGTCTCTCACATTTCTTTGTCGCCCACAAGTCAACAGCTTTGAACAGCTCTATCTCCTCAATCGCCAGAGTGTCACGCTTGACCACTGCTTCAAGTAAAGACCTCTCAATGGTCTCGAAACACTCTGATTTCACAGCCTCGTCTGTCTGTTTGCTGATCAGTTTCCAGCATCGATCCACCAGGTTTTTCCCTTCGAATTTCTGAGCAGAGGGCAAGATGCTGAAAACATTCGATGGATCTAAGTTATCTTGCAGATATTTGATGCATTTATCAGCCAGTGAAGGCACCATGTATTTCTTCGCCAAATACAACACTCCCATCACATTACTTCCGCTCAAGTTCGCTTCATCGCCGTACATGTAACGAAACAACTCCAACAGACTGTCGTACTCACAGTCAGGCAGTTCAATAGAGTCTGTAGTCTCCGCCAGCTCACCATAAAACATGGCTTCAAACACAGGACTGCTAATCGACAGCACAAACTTGTGAGCAGGAATCACTTGTTTACTTTCGTTTTCGCCTTGAGTGGCCTTTTGTACAACAAACTTCACATCGCTGAAGAGATCGTTGTTGAACATAAACTTGCTTCTTTCTCTAATGGTGGGTCTTGTTGTTTGCCAGTTTCTCTCGACAACAGACATGATTTCTTTACTGAAATAAACGTAGTTTAAACCAGGAGAATTTGAGGTTGCTAGGCCGTGTAGATTCGTGATAAAAACTGGGTGGGAACTCGAGACAGCGGTATATTATAAAATTTGAATATAAGATTACTCAACAGAAAGCCATCACGGACTCAGTTGGTGTGACAGGTCACGCGAAGTGAATGCTTGGTCACGTCCTCCTTATTATCAGTCAGATCTTCCCCGGCATATTGTACCAAGAAAAATAGAGTGGGTTACACTCTTTTTTTTATAAAAGAATATTGTTTTTCCGCCTTATTTTTTCTGCCCATTTTAGACTGAAAATATTCTTGTGAATATTCTTAGATTATAGCGTGTGGCATTTCTGTTTTCGAATGTATTTGTTGTCTGGATGGTGTTAAAGTAATTTTGGAGCCAGCCTGCAGGCATTTATGTCTGATATGACGCACATAACTTCTTTCAGAAATGTTATTAGCATGAAACGTACGGCTAGTGCTGTTTTTGTTGATTTTTGGCTAGTCGTTTAGAGAAAAGAAAAATTTGATACAGTTTAGTTAAAACAAGAGAAAATGAGGGCATATATTTCTCATTTTCTCTTGGTTAAAAACATATAGTTGTATCGTATGTTGCTGTTGTATTTTCAAATTCTCAACACACAAAAGTGAATTCTTTTCAGACTCTCAGCCTCCGGTTTATAGATCGTTTTCACTGTCACGCAACACAAAAATAAATCGAAAACCATTCCGTGGATAAAGTCAAGAAATTGTGATCTTATAGGAAATAAATAAAGAAGACACTTCTCCAAGTTTGAGGTTTGTGCGTTTTCCCAGACTGCAGATATTCATCGAAATGTTTCGCAGAAATTTACAGAGCCCAGCATGGAAACGCCATGTTGGTGCACCTCTGTGGTACACCAATATGGCGGCCGGAAAATAGTGTAGACATGTGGAACTTACTTTGGCCATCTAGGCGACTGATTATCTGTACTGAACAAACAGGCATTTACATAAGCACTTTTCCTAATGATCTAACTTCTAGAAAAGCTAAAAAATCATGAGATAGGTATATGTTTTTCGACATATGCCATCGTAGCTTTGTGTCGCGCACCACCATAACTCTGAAATTCAAAATACGCTGGTTTCCAAACGAAGCACACTATTCAGCTGTAAAATTGTGAACAGATATAAATTTATCCCCTCTTATGCCTGATGGGGATAAAAACCTAGCCCTATTACTATATTGGGTAAAATGGGAAATAAACAGAATGAATGGAAAAAAAAATGAAAAACTTTGATGGCTCTTTGATTTTCGATTTTAGAAAATGATGACGTCACGTGAAAACGATCTATTCTTAAAATATTCTTGAAGTTGCCCAAATTTCAGCCTCGATATTCTTATGAAATATTTTCTTCTGGTTTGAAACTGTACTCATGCAGGGAGCGCCTAGTTACTGTAAAGCAACCGGCAGAGTTTACATCAAACACTCATGACGAGAAACAGAGAATATACTAGTGTTCCCAATACAACAGTGGTCAATTTTGTCTTCGGGCGTGTTTTATTTGGAGTCAGGTAGCAGCTCTCGTTGGGTCTCACATGAATGGCTTGCTACCCTGTAAGGGAACAACAGAACAAACAAGAGAAACAATGCACCTAGCCCTAAAACAATAACAGCTGCTACAATAATAAAACAATAGCAGCTTACGAGAGCTGCTACACTTCTGTTTACTTGGAGTGTTTGTGAATGAGATTTAAAAGTTAACTTGTACTGTAACTGTGAGGGTAGACTGAGCACAACTGGAGAATGCACTTCTGGTGCTTAGCTTTGTTTGCATCGTTTGCGTATAATTACCCCCAGTTGATTTGTTTAAAATATTTATGTTGTTAACATTCATAAATTACAGGACTGAACTTACATTATGCAGACAACCCTCATTACATAAAATTACATTGTTTTCGTCATTTTTATTTAAAATATTGATCATTTACACTACCAACCTACTTTTCTCCGTTAATCTTTGTGGGAATTTCTTAAACCTGGCATTATTGTTCGATGTGTCAAATAATCTTGCACAGAAAAATATCACAAAATGTACAAGCTCAGTCAAATACAAATTCGTGCTCCTAAAATGTTTTTAGTGAACGTTCTTGTCACTAAAGGGTTTTATTTGTCATGGTGAGAATAAGGCAGATTATTACAGTTTGAGATTTGCTTTTCATTTTCTGCTTTGTATTACACTATTGCATTGTCTCTTTATAACACTTGCAACATCATATATAGTATAACTAGTTGTTTCTCTTTATTCTCGTCACCTGCATGTTTCCTTTGCAATGTATGAGTGTCGAAAACAAAGTGAAAACAACGCTAGAAGAACATGAAATAGTGGATGCGTCCGATCTTTGAACTAGAAGCCAGGACAGCACACGGCTAGTACCAGAACCTCGTCAGAGAACTGAGTTTGGGTGATCGAAAATATTATTTCAGGTAAACGGGATTAACCGTCTTGATCTCACGAGCCGCGCCAGTTGATTCTTGCTCGGTCATAGTCGCCGCCATTTTGAATATTGTGCTGGGCGTGGACTGGGTTCGACAATTCTTGCGCCGATTTGATTGGTTCTTTGTTATGTTGTTATGTCAATGTTGTTCGCGCGACATGGATATAATGACATAAGGAAAAAAACAGTGTTTCGTGTTGTAGTTATTTTCATGCTGTTGTTTTATTACGTCAGCATGTTCACACTGCAAGCATAACGACATAAAGGTGATTAAGCCCTTCTTATGTCGTTATGTCGCAAGTGTGAACCAGGCTTTACACCGCAAGGAAAAGCTCGCGACGTTCGGGTGTGGTCGCGTGTGTACTGCATCTTCCACATAGTAGACAGGAACCTAGACTAGTCTTCTGCGCATGCGTTACAAGCAAAGCGCTTTGTTCTAGAAAATGTTGAAGCATTAGGGTAGTCTGGTTATTTGTCCAAATCTTTGATATGTCAATGAAAATGTAAGAGGTGTAGCTTTGTGCATATTCAGTGTAACGTGCCTCATTTTAGTTGTTCTGATTAATTAACGATGTCCAGTATTCTGTGCGTTGCTGTGCTGTCCGTTTTTGATATAATTAGGATTATAAGCAGAGTAATAATAAACCAATAAAACAAAGTGGAATTTAGACTTGTAGCCAAAGTGAAACAATGCACAGAGCTTTGTTATTGTAGTTTTATTTCAATGGGTAAACCTTTTGTTACATGAGCGGTGGCTCTTCTTAAGACAACTGTTGTCTGCTGGACTTGAGTTGCATCACATTTAATCCTTGGACTCTCAATATTATGATGTAAATTCTCCTTTGCCGTTGTCATTGTTATTAGGGAGTTTAAGAAGCTGCGACGGCGACGCCGAGGAAAACGTCGATTAAATAATAACTTTACATTTTACCTACGAATCTCGCGATACTCTAAAGTCATTTAGTTTGGTTCTCTTTGTCAAAACTGGTTATTGAACATAACGTTAAATATTATCCGTTGTGGTTCACGTTTTCCACACAACGCAAAATTTGGTCATTTCACGTTGTTATTTTGCAGAGGACGGCAAAGAGATGTACTAAGAATTATAACGCACGTGCACAGCCATTGTCAGCTCATTACACCTTTTGTTTAGCGATGTTCCCGTTGCCGTTGCCGTCGTGGTTTTCTTATTAAACTCCCTAATAAGTTATGTTAGTTCTGGTTGTACATCAACCCAAACTGGGTTTCGTGATTGACACTAGACTATTTTCTTATCATCTGTACTTAATGGCTTTCTGATGCAGTACGGAGAAATCAGATGTTGATCGCTTTTGCTTATGTTTAAACAGGCCTTGAGCCACCTTGCCTGAGCTCTGTTTACTCGGCAACAAAAACCAGACACGAGATTGGAGTAATATGGTTGTGGGTAAGACTCATAGCCGCTTTAATAAAATATCAAATTCATGGAAAAACTCCTTCATACATAGTTTGGCCTAGTAAAGGTGTGGGCACTGAACACGTACAAAGACAAGCGGCTAGGATATGGGAAGGAGGAGGAATGAAAACCATGTCTTTACTGCAGATGAAATCGGGATAACACTCGAGCTTACATGGCTGGGCTGGTCACATGACCCCATGTTCAAACCCATGAAGTGGTTAATGCTTATTCCAATCTACTCTTCCCAAAGTTTAAAGGCACGCATAAATTAATAATTACTTAAACCGAAACTTAAGACATAAAAAAACCTATTTCCAAGCAAATATTATACTTTTTTTAGAACCTTTTCCAGAAGAAGTTTGAGGCTGAGATTGAACCAAATTTTATAAACATGCTAAGAATCCCGCAGATTGAGAGTCACTAGAGGAAGTTAAGAACAGCGTGAATTCTGGTAAAATGTAAAACTTGAGTCTATACAGTCTAATAACCAAGTACAGTCAGTGGAACCTCGATTTAACGAACCTCTATTTAACGAGGTCCTCGATATAACGAACGATATTCTATGTCCCGGCCAAAGTTACAGTAAAATGTATGGAATAGAACCTCGATATAACGAATTCTTCGATATAACGAACATAATCCGGAAGCCCAAACGTAAAATCTACCTCGATATAGCGCATTACAATGTCAACACGCGACAGAAGATAAACGCTGAACAGATCAACAGTCAACAAATCCTTGTAATCCTTATGGCATAACCTCTATGTTGCAACATTTTTAAATCGCTACTCTGAAAGTGTGGTTCTTTTGTAAACAAAAGTTGCGCGTCTGCTTTAAAGTGAAAATAATTGATATTGAAAGCCACCATGCTTAATGAATTGCATCTCAGAACGCGGCACTTCTGGGAGACGAAAACTGCATTGAATTGCGTGACAGAAGTCACCTGTGTTACAAATCAATCATTAACTATGACCTTGATATAACGAACATTTTGGTCGTTTCCCCTCAAATTCGTTATATCGAGGTTTTCGATATAACGAACCCTCGATTTAACGAACAAATTTGGCCGGTCCCCAGCCACTTCGTTAAATCGAGGTTCCACTGTACTTTTAAGGTGATTCCGCAGTCTTGCATTGCGCATCCCTACTTCGCACGATTTTCGCGTCATTAGCGCGGGCACACGTACACAACGTAGGAGATTTTCCCTCAAGTTTAGCTCGACAGCGAAATAAATGTTCGTTTTCTCTTAAACGGGCTTGGTGACCTATATTTTTTATTGCATAATTTTGGTGTACAAATTATGCTCTTTAAGCTAAAAAATTGAGAAAAAAATTGTTCGGGAGGAAAAAATGATATAGCTAAAAGAGTGCACAAAACCGACACGCCAGGATGCGAATTATGACCTCGAAAACAATGATTTGCGGCCCTTTTTGAGTCAATGTCGTGTAGAATTGTGTGATTTTGCCATAAATTATACGGTTACATTACATTGTTCCATGTGCCCGATACTTTCTACCTATCAAGATTTCTTCAAGTATTTCTTTAATAACGTTTGCTTTCAGCTACCGCAAAATACGACGTCAACCGATGAAATAACGCGCGTGATTAGGCATAAATGGGGTAAGATTGGCCCATCATATCTCTTTAGCGATAATGGTGACCTTTCCTTTTAATTGCATTTTTCGATACGGTGCCTGGTAGGGAACATTCAGGGAAAGTTTGAAAAAAATTATTCGACAACTTTTATTTCTGAGGAATCACATTAAGGTCGATTTTCACTAGCGCATTACTGATAACCCTAACTAAAAATTTTTTTACCACAACAATTATTATCAAGCTATGGCCCTGTCCACACTACGCCGGAGAAATTTGAAAACGCAGCTTTATTTCTACTGTCAGGCCTACCGTCCACACTAATCCGTCACGAAAACGAAGCTTTATTTCTACGGTTAGGCCTACCGTCCACACTAATCCGTCACCAAAACGAAGCTTTATTTCTACTGTCAGGCCTACCGTCCACACTAATCCGTCACGAAAACGAAGCTTTATTTCTCCGGTTAGGCCTGCCGTCCACACTAATCCGTCACCAAAACGGAGCTTTTCGAAAATGCTCTTCAAACCGGAGGAATTTGAAAACGCCAGCTTTGCGTTTTAGTGTGGACGGAAAACTTTTTGAAAACGGAGATTTTCGGAAACGATGACGTTACGATATTCACGGTGATTGTTGCATTTTCAAATTCTCCGGCGTAGTGTGGATGGAAAATTTTCAGAGTGAAAACGCCGGTTTCTAATTTCTCCGGCGTACGGTGGACGGGGTCTAGATCATAAAACAGGAAAAGCGAATAAAAATAGAACTTGACTCGAACTTGACTTGGGCTGCGATAAAACTCCTCGATAAGAACGAGCCAATCAAAATACGTGAATAATTCGACATATTAAATTGATATGAATTTAGAGAGAAAAAATTAACTCGGGAAACTGACCCCGTTGAGTGGTTGTTCCACTACCCGTAGAGGCAATATCTAAAAAGGTAAAAGTTACTCCAGAACATGTAACAGTGCTATCACCGTTGTCTCCACATATCGAATCAGGGCCACTTATTTTAGCTTCTACAAAGTATTTGGTGTTTTTCCGTAAAAGGACCTCTTGGTTGTCAAACAAGACTTTAAAACCGAAATAGTTAAATTTCCCCCCCTGTAAAAGCTCAGAGGAAAATTGCCCAGTTTTATGCATCAAAGCTGTAATTCCAAACAATGGCGTTACCGCCAATTCTACCTTGTAAGTATTATTCTCACCACCAATTAAGCACACTCCGAGTAGCTTGATATCTCTGTCTACAGAAAATGAGATAAGATGGTCTCTCAAGGGGCCGTATCGCAATCTGCGATTTGATAACGAGTTAAATCTACAGCATCGTTGAATGTCACCGTCAGAACCTGATCTTTTAGTTTTTGAAAATTCTTTCGGCGGACTCGGGACTGAATTCCGAAGTTTGAGAACACTGATGATTTCTTCTGTTGTTAATATTTTACTGTCCAAAACCACACTGGCGAAATCTTTTTCATCCATGATCGGAAAGCGTATTCCTTTAATGATTTCTTCTCCAAGAATTCTTCTTTTCGCTTCCCCATCTGCCGCCAAACCTTGCCTTTCACATTCCTTTGTTGCCCACAAGTCAACAGTCTTAAACAGCTCAATCTCTTCAATGGTCAGATTGTCATGCTTGACTACTGCTTCAAGTAAGGACCTCTCAATGGTCTCAAAACACTCTGATTTCAACGCCTCTTCTGTCTGTTTACTGATCAGTTTCCAGCATCGATCCACCAGGTTTTTCTCTTCGAATTTCTGAGCAGAGGGCAAGATACTGAAAACATTTGATGGATCTAAGTTATCTTGCAGATATTTCATGCATTTATCAGCCAGTGAAGGCACCATGTATTTCTTCGACAAATACAACACTCCCATCACATTACTTCCGCTCAAGTTCACTTCATCGCTGTACATGTAACGAAACAACTCCAGCAGACTGTCGTACTCACAGTCAGGCAGTTCAATAGAGTCTGTAGTCTCCGCCAGCTCACCATAAAACATGGCTTCAAACACAGGACTGCTAATCGACAGCACGAACTTGTGAGCGGGAATCACTTGTTTACTTTCCCTTTCGTCATCGGCTCTTTTGACGAGAAACTTCACATCGCTGAAGAGATTGTTGTTGAACATAAACTTGCTTCTTTCTCTGATGGTGGGTCTTGTTGTTTGCCAGTTTCTCTCGACGACAGACATGATTTCTTTACGGAGATCACCGTAGTTTAAAGGAGGAGCGTTTGAGGTTGCTAGACCGTGTAGATTCGTGATGAAAAGTGGGTGGCAACTCGAGACAGCGGTGTGTTCAAAAATTTGAATATATAATTACTTAACTGGAAGCTATCACGAACTCAGTTGGTGTGACCGGTCACGCTAAAAGAGTGTTTGGTGACACCTTCCTTATTATCAGTCGGATTTTCCCAGGAATATTGTACCAAGAAAAATAGAGTAGAAAATAAGTTTCCCACGGGCTACGCTCTCTTTTTCTAAGAATATTGCTTTTCCGGCCCAGGCTGAATGTACTTATTTTTCTGCCGATTTTGGACTGAAAATATTCTTGTGAATATTCTTAGATTATAGAGTATGACATTTCTGTTTTCGAATGTATTTGTTGTCTGGATGGTGTTAAAGTAATTTTGGAGCCAGCCTGCAGGCATTAATGTCTGATATGACGCACATAACTTCTTGCAGAAATGTTATTAGCACCAAACATACGGCAAGTGCTGTTTTTGTTGCTGCTTCCCTATAGTTTTGGCGTTTAGAGAAAGGAAAAATTTCATATGGTTTAGTATACAACATATAATTGTATTTAGAAATTTTCAACTTACAAAAGTATGTTTTTTTAAAAAAATCTCGGTCTCGAGTTTAGTCTTCATATATTCTTGAAATTTTTGCAAATTTCTGCCTCGATATTCTTCTGGTTTGAAACTATACTCAAGCAGGGAGCGCCTAGTTATTGTAAAGCAACCGACAAAGTTGACAAGAAACACTTATCAGGGGAAGCAATAAATACTAGACTAGAGTTCCCAATACAACAGTGGTCAATTTTGTCTTAGGCCCAGTTCAGACGTCGTGCTTCTGCCGTGCCGAACTAAATTGCAATTTGGTTCGACTGTAGCACGGCAGGAAATCAACTCTGATTCAGACGTCGTGCCAGAGTCGAATCAAATCCAGGGTTTACTGAAGCCTCGTAACAATTCTCCTCCTAACTCCCCCAGGGAACGAAATCTCGCCAAAACACATTGACATAATTTATGGATTTAGTTTGGCGCGACAGAAGCACGACGTTTGAATCGCTGCCGTCCCAGAGTCGTGTAGCACGGCAGAGCTTGTCGAACTTAATTGCTTGCCGAACTTAATTCAAAAGTTTGATTCAGACGCCGTGCTTCTGCCGTGCTTTTGTCGAACTTAATTCCTGAATTTAGTTCGGCACGGCAGAAGCACGACGTCTGAACTGGGCCTTAAGGCGTGTTTTATTTGGGTTCGGGTAGCAGCTCTCGCTGGGTCTCACATGAATTGTTGGATACTCTTTAAGGGAACAACGGAACAAACAACAGAAACAATGCCCCTAGCCCTAAAAGAATAACAGCTCCTACAATAATAAAACAATAGCAGCTCTTGTAGGGTCTCACATGAATGACGCGATACCCTTTAAGAGAACAAAAGAACAAATAACGTTTACTGCAACTGTGAGGGTAGACTGAGCACAACTGGAGAATGCGCTTCCGGCGATTAGCTTTGTTTGCATCGTTTGCGTATAATTACCCCCAGTTGATTTATTTAAAATATATATGTTAATAACAGTCATTAATAACAGGACTGAACTTACATTATATAGACAACCTTCATTACATTAAATTACATTGTTTACGTCTTTTTTATATAAAATATTGCAATTGTTCATTTACACTACCAACCTACTTTTCTCCGTTAATCTTTGTGGACATTTCTTAAACCTGGCATTATTGTTCGATGTGTCAAATAATCTTGCACAGAAAAATGTCACAAAATGTACAAACTCAGTGAAATACAAATTCGTGCTCCTAAAAAGGTTTTAGTGAACAATGTTCTGGTTTATACTAAAGGTTTTAATTTGTCATGATGAGATTAAGGTAGATTGTTATAGTTTGAGATTTGCTTTTCATTTTCTGCTCTGTATTACACTATTGCATTGTCTCTTTATAACACTTGCAACATCATATATAGTATAACTAGTTGTTTCCCTTTATTCTGGTCACCTGCATGTTTGCTTTGCAATGTATGAGTGTCGAAAAGAAAGGGAAAACAACTCTAGAAGAACATGCAATAGTGGGTGCGTCCGATCTTTCAACTAAAAACCAGGACAGCACACGGCTAGTACCAGAACCTCGTCAGAGAACTGAGTTTGGGTGATCCAAAATATTATTTCCGGTAAACGGGATTAACTGTCTTGATCTCATGGGCCGCACCAGTTGATTGACGCCGCCATTTTGAAAATAGTGTTGGTGGTGGACTGGGTTCGACAATTCTTGCGCCGATTTGATTGGTTCTTTGTTATGTTGTTTTCTCAATGTTGTTCGCACGACATGGATATAATGACATAAGGAAAAAAACAGTGTTTCGTGTTGTAGTTATTTTCATGCTGTTGTGTTATTACGTCAGCATGTTCACACTGCAAACATAACGACATAAAGGTGATTAAGCCCTTCTTATGTCGTTATGTCGCAAGTGTGAACCAGGCTTTACACCGCAAGGAAAAGCTCGCGACGTTCGGGTATGGTCGCGTGTGTACTGCATCTTCCACATAGTAGACAGCAACGTAGATTAGTCTTCTGCGCATGCGTTGCAAGCAAAGCGCTTTGTTCTAGAAAATGTTGAAGCATTAGGGTAGTCTGGTTATTTGTCCAAATCTTTGATATGTCAATGAAAATGTAAGAGGTGTAGCTTTGTGCATATTTAGTGTGGCGTGCCTCATTTTAGTTGTTCTGAATAGTTAACGATGTCCAGTGTTCTGTGCGATGCTGTGCTGTCAGTTTTTAATACAATTAGGATTATAAGCAGAGTAATAATAACCGAATAAAAGAAAGTGGAATTTAGACTTGTAGCGGAGAGCTTTGTTATTGTAGTTTGATTTCAATGGGCAAACGTTTTTTAATATGAGCGACGACGATTTTCATCTTTAAAATAACTGCTGGACTTGAGTTGTATCACCTCTCAAGATTAAGATATAAATTTTCCTTTCTCATTTTCGTCGTTGTCATTCTTATTATGTTAGTTCTGGTTGTATGTCAACCCAAATTGGGTTTCTTGATTAATACATTTCTATTTTCCCATCATCTGTACCGTACAGTTTTCTGATGCGGTTCGGAGAAATCAGATGTCGATCGTAATTGGAAATGACCAAATAATAGGTCTTGAGCCGCCTTGCCTGAGCTCTGTTTACTCGGCAACAAAAACCAGACATGAGATTGGAGTAATATGGTTGTGGTTAAGACTCATAGCCGCTTTTAATAAAATATCAAATTCATTGAAAAAATCCTTCAGACATAGTTTGGCCCAGTAAAGATGTGGGCACTGGACACGTACAAAGACAAGCGGCTAGGATATGGGAAGGTGGAGGAATGAAAAACATGTCTTTTCTGCAGATGAAATCGGGATAACGCTCGAGATTACATGGCTGGGCTGGTCACATGACCCCATGTTCAAACCCTGGAGGGGGTTAATGTTTATCAGTTCCAGTCTACTCCTCCCCACTATTTAAAGTCAGTGATAAATTGCAAATGACTTAAATCGAAAGTAAAGACATCAAAATTCTATTTTCCAGGGACAAATTTTAACTTTTTTGTAGAATCTTTTTTTAAGAACATTGAGGCTGAGATTGAACCAAATTTCAACATGTTAAGAACCCGGCAGATTGAGAGTCACTAGAAGAAGTTTATTGTAACAAGTTTTTGAAAGAACAGTGTGAATTCTGCTAAAATGTGAAACTTGAGTCTATACAGTCCAATAATCAAGAACTTTTAAGGTCGATTTTCACTAGCGCATAACTGGAAAAAATAACTGACAATTGGTTTTACAATAACAATTATAGTCAAACTATGGCCCTGTCCACACTACGCGGGAGGAATTTGAAAGCGCAGCTTTATTTCTCCGGTTAGGCCTACCGTCCACACTAATCCGTCACGAAAACGGAGCTTTTCGAAAACGATGATGTCACGGTAATCATGTGATTTCCATGACCGAGTTTTCCTCAAACACAAATCCTTGCAGATGATTGGTCCGTTCTCAAATTGATCCGACGCAGTGTAGGTCTTAAAAAAGGAAAAGCGAATAAAGAATAAAAATTGACTCGAACTTGACTTGGGTTGCGATACAACTCCTCCATAAGAAAGACTGAGCCAATCAAAATACGAGAATAATTCGACATATTATAAAAATTGATATGAATTTATAGAGAAAACATTAATTCGGGAAACTGACCCTGTTGGATGTTTGTTCCATTACTACTGAATAAAGTGTTACTAAATTTAAAAGTTACTCCTGAACATGCGACAAACTGATCACCGTTGTCTCCACACGTCGAATCAGGGCCAGTTATTTTAGCTTCTACTTCGTACAAGGTCTTTCTCTCTAAAAGAACCTGTTCGTTGTCAAACAAGACTTTAACACCAAAATAGGTAAATTTGTTTCCCTGTAACAGCTCTGAGGAAAATGTTCCGGTTTTAAGGACCAAAACTTTGAAACGTTTGAGATCCCTTACCACCAGTTCTACGGAGTAAGTATTATTCTCACTACCAAATAAGCACACTCCGAGTAGCTTGGTATCTCTGTCCAGTAAAAATAAGATGCAATCTTGATCTCTCGAAGGGCCATATTTCCATCTGCGGTCTGATAACGAGTTAAATCTACAGCATCGTTGTATGTCACCAGTTGAAACAGATCTTTTAATTTTTGGAAACACCATCGGAGAACTCGGGACTGAATTAAGATGTTTGATAACACTGACGATTTCTTCTTTTGTTAATATTTTGCTGTCTAAAACCACACTAGCGAATTCTTTTTCATCCATTATTGGGAAGCGTATCGCCTTAATTATTTCTTGTCCAAGAATTTTTCTTTTCGCTTTTCCATCTGCTGCTAAACCTTGCCTTTCACATTCCTTCGTCGCCCACAAGTCAACAGCTTTAAACAGCTCTATCTCTTTGATCGTTAGATTGTCATGCTTGACTACTGCTACAAGTAAGGACCTTTCAATGGTCTCGAAACACTCTGATTTCACCGCCTCTTCTGTTTGTTTACTGATCACTTTCCAACATTGATGAAACAGCTTGTTCTCTTCGTATTTCTTCGCAGATGGCAGGATGCTGAAAACATTTGATGAATCTAAGTTATCTTTCAGATATTCAATGCATTTATCAGCCAGCGAAGGCACCATGTACTTCTTCGCCAAATACAACACTCCCATCACATTACTTCCGCTCAAATTCACTTCATCGCTGTACATATAACGAAACAACTCCAAAAGACTGTCGTACTCACAGTCAGGTAGTTCAATACAGTCTGTAGTCTCTGCCAGCTTACCGTAAAACATTGCTTCAAACACAGGACTGCTAGTCGCTAGCGCAAACTTGTGAGTAGGAATCACTAGTTTACTTTCATTTTCGTCGTCGGCTCTTTTGACGAGAAACTTCACATCGCACTCGTTGAACATAAACTTGCTTCTTTCTCTGACTGTTGGTGTTGTTGTTTGCCAGTTTTCCTCGAAGACAGACATGATTTCTTTACTGAAATCCACGTAGTTTGAACCAAGAGAGTTTGATATTGCTAGACCGTGTAGAGTCGTGATAAAAAGTTGGTGGCAAGTCGAGACAGCGGTAGGTTAAAATATTTGAATTTAAAGATACTTACAAAGTAAATAAACTGCAAAGCCGTGAACTAAGAAAACAGGCAGTGCTGGCCAGACCAGCCTTCTTCACTGAGGTTTAGATATTCACTAAATTATAAAAATGAAATTACAATATTATATATAATGGTGGATGTCGTAACACATACTTCGAAACTAAAAGGAGTGGCGGAAATGACGAACAAAACGAACTAAGTAAAGTAAAGATGAAGCGGGTCTACGCAGGTAAATACCTCTTACTAACTGAGTCCGAGGGCCGTACTGTACGTTACGGACCGAGATTTTTTCCCCATCGATTTATGGCCTAAGCGCGAATCGCGCGGGCCATAAATCGAAGGGGAAAAACGAGGATCCGTAACTTACAGTACGGACGCAGAAAACGAGGTTAGTAAGATATTTTTTATAACTTCTGTGTGTCTGACGAGTTGAGGAACGATTTCTATTCACGCGGAACAGCCTCAAATTTCTGACGCAATTCGAAAGCAAAACGAGTCAATTTGAAATCGTTGTTAAGTGACTCGTAAGTGTCTAGAAGGTTTTAATACACAATTCCAGGAGTAAAAGGAAGTTTTAAACTTTTACTTGCTAAAAAGTTAAGAACACGTGGCGACAAATTACAAGACATTTTGGCAACAAAAACAGCTTTTAATTTTAGCGGGCCGTACAGTAGAATACACCCCGCTAAATTGACCTATCACAGCGCGCGTAGTAATTGAGGGATGTAATAACATGTTTTTCGATTCATCGCGTCTATTCATATGGAGCGTTTTCAGTCACGTGACCAGCAGCCATGCAAATTTATTGGAACAAATGAAACTGTTTAGATAAGAAAGGAGTTGAACTCCTAAAGGATTGGTTTGTTACACCAACATGGCCGCCGTTTCATTGTTTTGGAACACCAATATGGCTGCCTTGACGTCATGTGAAAACGCTCTATTGTTATAAGCCGTAAGCGTTTTTGCTCTTGCCATGATGAATTTTGAATTAAGATAATGGGTTTTGTTTTTGCCGTGAGTATTTGTAATTTGCCGGGAGTAATTTGAATTTTTTCGAATTTTATTTTACCGTGATGAATTTTAATTTGCAGTCACAAATTTCACTTTGCCGTGACAGTTGTGGGCATCCTAGATTTCTGTTTGAGTAATCGAACGCACTCAATAAGCTGTGATTACTCAGTAAGCAGTGGTTACTTCTAGTTTAAAATAGACATTTTAATCACATTTTAGTTAGCGACAAGGTAAACAGTTTCCCTATTCGAAAAGGGAAACTGCTTTTATTGTCGACAACTACGTTTTGACCGTTTTTTCCGTGTGTGAGAATCACTGCTTTAGTTGTCGACAACTATCGAAACTGCGTTGTCAGTGGACAGTGGTGTCAGCATGCGTGTTGTGTTTTGAGCATGCGTAGTGAACTTTAGTTCCCAAGGTCTCGCTGACCGGACTTACACATCAACAACTAAACTCCAATGTGTGGAATGCACGCATCGGATTAGTTGTTGATAACATTTAAGTGCCCCGTCATTTCTGTTTTGCTTCATCTCCACTTTACGTTTTGTGATTTCACCCTAGTGTGGCGAAGGTGTTTTGGGCTTAGCACTCTGCTTCTGTAAACAGTCGCAATAATGGTTTGACACACAAATCGATAGTTACAGTTTTTAGTTATTTTGAGTGAAGAACCATTAACACCGGCTATTTGATATACATAATCTGTGATAAAACAAGAAGATCTTTAAGATCTTATAACCGCGCTTTTAAAATTGAACTGTTTTCTTAGCTCTACAGTCGCAATGCAGGGCAGATTCCAAAGCAGTCTTTGATGATTTATTGATTACTGTAGACACATCACTTGATCGACACAAACTGTATTATTGCACCACCAGTCGGAGTCGTTGTGAAATCTCCGATGACGTAATCGTCTTAATCTGGAACTTTCATCGGGTTATGTATGGGCATGAAGATACAAACACTATTAACAACGGCTTTCTTTCTTAAAAGTCACGATTAAATTTAATTGCTTTTTTCCCTTGAGTAAAGGGCTAGTAAAGAAGTCACACGAGTCACATAATTCAAGATATGCGTTATCCCCGGCTATCTTTAGTACGGTGGTTATTTCTCTATCAATGACGTAATCCTTGCATGTTCTGACAAGTCCTTTGCATGGCTTCCAAATATTTAATTTTCCTTCCAATCTATGAACTCGCTGCGATGAAACAGCCAAAGAATTTACTTCATTTGCCTAAATCCATAAGAAATACTCGCAAAATTCCAAATAAATTAATGACCGTCACTTCTGGCGAAATAAACTTGCAAAGTAAACACGATCTTATTTGTCACGTAGCGAAAGTGAAAGCTGCAACGTCAACGCATTCCATGGCTGACGTAATACCTTTTTTTAGCGTATTTATTATTCCCTTTGAATCCAACACTTGGATAAAACCAAAAGAAAATATATTTTACCCACAACAAAGAAAGCAATATCCGTAAAATTGTCCGTGTATTAATGTTTTAACAGCTTCTGGCGGAAAAACATTACACGTTGCGTGACTCAGAATTTGGTCGAGAGGGAGCCTTGGTCTCGTCACCGACAAAAAGAAAAAAATAATAAACCACGGGTAAAACATGAACCGCACTCGGCCCATGGCCGCGCGGTTAACGACCAAAACTGTTAGAATTATATTCCACTTGAAGCCAAAATATCAACTGAGGAAACTGATCCTGTGAAATGGTTGTCTTGTTACCAAAGATTGGAGACGACATACTCTCTCTAAATTGAAACGTTACTTCTGAACATCTAACAGCAGTGCTATCATTGTTGTCTCCACATGTCGAATCAGGGTCAGTTATTTTAGCTCCTTCTTAGTGTTTTTCTGTAACAAGACCAGCTCGTTGTCAAACAAGACTCTGAAACTAAAATAGCTAAATTTCTTCTCTTGTAATAGCTTCGAACAAACGTTTCCAGGTTTAAATAGTCTGCATACGAGGAAAGTGGCCTATTGTTAAAGAGCAAAAATTGAATATTTTTGGAGAAAACTGTTGTTGGAAATTCTTGATGGAAAAACTCGGTAAACATTTAATTTTCTTGTGCTTAAAGTTAAATTACCTGAGAGAGAAGGAATTTCATTAAGTTTCGTAGTTGGTGTTATTTTAATTGGAATGGTAGTCTTTATATAGGCTTAGTGTAATGACCAGATGAATTGCTAAAATGCATTTTTATCTGACCAGTTTTCCTGGAATAATGTGATTGATGGTATCTTATGGTTCTTAATGTAAAGTTATATTTTCTTCGATGTACAAACACAGTAAACCTTATTTCTTTAGTGTCTTAGTGAAGATTACAGATGTACAGATATCTTAGTGAAGATTACAGATGCACAATTTTAGCTTATACTAAATATCTCCTAGTAACACGCTAATTAAAAAGAAAAGATGTTATTCGCGGAGGGCCGTGTTTCTTCTTCAATAAGCCTGAGTTGTTGTTTGACAACGGTTGCATTTTTGATCTAGGTTGGCTTTGTAAAGGAATTATTTGACAGTTTACTTAATTTTCTTGTTATATATTTTTTTTCCTTTAGGTTTTGCCTATTTGGGAAGGAACCACGAATGTTCTGTCATTAGATGTACTGCGGTCCGTGTTTAAAAGTCAAGGACAGGTAAATTGTACTCAGAACTTGATATAGTGATTTATTTTGTGGTTCACTACTTAATTTTACTTTTTCATTTTTTGGGCTCTGTAATTTGCTTAGCAATCGTTTGTCACGTGACTTTTCCCGCGCTTGCCACCCGTCAATCCTTTTGTGTACTTTTCACTGGCAACATTTTCCCGCGCTTTTCACTGGTCAAATATCTTTTATACCGTGTCATCCTACCCTAACACTCTAATATCCTTGTGATGTTCAATGCATATCTTCCTGTTTCAACATAGGTACTGAAGGCTTTTCACGCAAGCCTCTCGAACAAGTTGCATTCGTCCCACCTCACCCTGAAGATTTTGTCTGAACAGGTTCAGTCTTCCATGAATAAGTTGCTGTCTCCACAAAACTACGAGCTTCTTTCTGAATCGCTGCCTGCACGTGATCTGGCGTATAGCTTAGCAAGGATTTACATAGGTATGGCAATCCATGTGTATATCAGGGGTTATTGACCAAGCAGGAGGTCAAGATGGCTGGATATTGGTGCAGTTGTCTTCTTGCGTGTTTATGGACTGAGACGGAGTCGAGGTCCATAAACGCTCAAAAAAAGAACGGGACCAATACCCAGCCATCTTTACCCAACAAGGTTGGTCAATAAAGGATTTATTAGTATAAATAAAGGACACCAATAAAAGGAATTACAAGGAAATTTTTCTTGCGGGACACAGCCCGTAATCCCGAGCAGGCAACATAACACAATCTTGCCCACTCAGGTAACCCATCACAGTGCAGGATTTGGCTCACTTGTCCGCCTACGGAGCTAACCATATAATAAGTAGATTTATTATATGGTTAGCTCCGTGAGCGGGCAAGATGAATCAAATCTTTTACTGTGATTGGCTACCCTAGCGGGCAAGATTAACTACTTAATAACCGAGAGTGAGGTCGTTACGGGAAAATCTCAAACTGAGGCCTTGCCGTATTGACCGAGCGATAGCGAGGTCAATTGGGTAGGCCGAGGTTTGAGATTTTCCCGTAACCACCGAACGGTCGAGGTTATTAAGTTGTTTATTATATGGCTCATGAATTAAAGAAAAGAAAAAATTATTCGAGCGGAAGTCGTCATTTTACATCCGGCGATTCGCGCGTTTACCGATTCATTCATCGTCTCAAACCCAGGGCAAAACTACACAGTCACTGAACTTCACCACTGTATTACTTATTCCGTTAAAAAAACACTCATTTCTTTACGGGAAATATGATTGTCACAGCCTCAAAAATGTATTTTAGTATCGTGGTGCCACAACTTGATGGGGGAGTTTTTTCGAATTTTGTGGCGAAACGTCAACGCATATAGTAAAGACAGAAAGTGCTTCAAAATAGTCCAAACCAACGGTCTTTCGGTGAAAGAAAATACTAATACTTCAGAATGCACTGCTCAGAATAACTCGATCTTCGCATTCGCTTTCGACAACATATCTTGGCCTTCTTCATTCTGGGATTAATGAATGAACTTTTTCAACTCTTGTGGACGTCTAAAACTTCCTGCAGTTATCAGAAACACTGCTGCCGACAGAAACCGCCTGATTTTTTACATCTGATGATCCTGGAAACTGATTTACACTTGCTTGTGTTAAAGCGAGGGAATCTATTTGACGAGAACTGTCACGGAGTTCAATATTTCGGTAATTGTTGTGACTAAGATGATAACTTTACTTATAAGTTTCTTCGTGGTGTTTTGCTCCGCATGCATCACAGATCTGCCGATGGTGTTTTTCACTTAGCGATTTTAGCTTCACTTAAGACTCGGCAAACTTTGATTGTTTTTCACTAGTGCCTAGCAAGGTTACCGGTTGGTAAGTCAAAAACGACTTCTATATAAATTTTATTAAGGAAAAATCTCTAATAAAATTTACTTTCTCTTACTGTTTTTAATCGGCTTTCATGGTTTCAATGCGCTTGAATTTTCCAAGCCGGGCTCTTCCTAAATTGCATAATCCGCAATCGGCCCGTGGGCATTACGGCTACATAATGACCGCTCAGATCTCGCTCTTAGCCAATCAGAGCGCGCGTTATATCGGCCACAAGCCAAAGCCATATAATAAGGAGCCCGCTCGGGATTACCCGCCGTGTCCCGCAAGGAAAATTTCCCCGAAAGCCATGTAATAAATCCTTTATTGACCAGGCTTGTTCGGTGAAGATGGCTGGATATTGGTTGGATATTGGCCTGCGTGTTTATGGACCTCGACTCCGTCTCGGTCCATAAACACGCAAAAAAAGAACTTGGCCAATATCCAGCCATCTTGATCTCACACTTGGTCAATAACCCATATTTACTGGACCCAGTCGTTCGCTTGTTACCTGTAGGGGTCTGATCAAAAGCCGTGGCCATTACACTCTGTCTCTTACTCTGCTTACATCCAGCGCTCGCATTCAATTCGTATTTGACGTTTAAATCATCTGAAGTGTTTCCTTCTCTTTGTGTCAGCGTCTTTGCTTATAGAGCATGCGTCATGGGAAGAGACCGAAGAACATGACATCGAGGCTGCTAAGAGGTAGGGTAAAGCCACATTAGTAGACAGTCTTAGTAGCCTGTGTTACAGCCGCCCTCTTAGAAAGAAAAAATCACACGATTATCAACGGCAACACAGACGCTCTCTGTGACAGAGGCTACCACATTAGTTTTTGCTCTGTCACAGACACTTATTACAGCCGGTTTATAAGAATACTTCAGGCAGAAAATGTGGCCGTTGGTGCAACATAGAAGAATGTTCAGCTTTCGCTAGCTAACCTGAGATGCTTGAGTTCAGAGCAACCTTAATTTGTTTTAAAATGAGGTGGTACTGATCCACTTTAACACAATTTTAACTTTCTGTTCGAAATGAGCGTTTAGTTATCAGCCCCAAAATGTCTGAACTGGGTGCCTTAAACTTCAGCTGACGCTACTGTGGTAACAAACTGTAGGTTCGGTACGCATTAGATACTGTCGCGTGATGAATGTTTCGTAGGTTTTTAAAACACTGAAGGTTCAGTGTCAACATGTGATAGAATGCTAAATCCGCTCAGCTCGTTTGACCTCACGCTAATGAAACGATAAAAACTGAACAGAAACTCCCTGGAAACTCTCATCCCTTGATTAGCTCTTGCTCACCCTCGTTCGCGTTGAATTGTATAAACTGTACAGAAAGAATACTAAGCGGGCGGTACAATTCTCTAGGTGGTGTCAACAGGACTTGACCCCGGTCCTCACGCATCTCAGAAACAACGCGTATGACGCGAAAAGTTCGGCGTGTGACCTGGCACTAGTCATGAAGGGACATCCAGAATTTAAAACAACACGATGAGTGGTTTTGTTGTGTAAAGTGTAATTATTTGGCTGCAACCTTCAAATAATGCCGCAATGGTACACTTTACTCGAGTAAAACAACCTGAAGAACTTACAGGGCTGCTATGGTGTGTGGAAACACAGCAAATTTGTCGGGAAACTTGATATTGTAAAGTACTTTCTTTAGGGAGAGTGTAATCTTGTTGGTAACCGCACAATGTCAGTTTTCGCGTCATCCACAAGCGCGAATTGGGAGGCAAGTGTTTTAGTGCTAATTTTATAACGAATTGAGACTAAATATTTAAATGGAACTGTAATCCGAAAGAGAGAGCTTGTGAACCTTACCGTAAAATTTGGGTGAAATTTGACCGGTATTTAATACACCGCGTTCAAATTTCTTGGGATAGTTGATCTTTGCCTTTCAACATTCAAAACTAATATTTTTGTATCTTGATCAGAAACTGAATCACTTATGCCAATGAGGCAAAATATTGTAAACAACGATTCCCCTATATGCTGGGATTGAATAGGTTTCTTAATTAACAGTATAGAATAAAAGAATAGTACAATACTAGAGTGAAACCTATTAAAGACAAGTCTAGGTACTATTAGAGGGTCTAAATATACTCAGATTAGTGAACAGACTGGAGTTCATGATTTTTAAAATTTGACTGGAAATGTTTCAGTACTTTGGAAAACTGTTTACCTGGTCACACAAGGAAGTTTTACTGTATGAGCAGACTGTACGTAAAGGAGTTTATGTTTTCTCATTAGATGTAAAGATCTTTCGTTATTAAAATTTGTAACTTTACTTGGAACTGTAGAGAGATTTTGTTAATTTTTCCTCCACACATCGTCTCTCAATCCCCCCTCTGAGAACACCCTTCCCACTTTCCAATCCATTGAAATTACTTTTGATCATCATTTGTTTGTTGTCTTAGTAGAGTGTTGGGTTCTAGGCCCTCTACCTTTAGGCTACCCAGTTTTATATTAGAGTTTTATCCAATAGAGAGGTACCTTGACCTCGTGGTTAGCGCGATGGACTCCGCATCAAGCGGTCTGGGTTCGAGCCTGTGTTGGTGTCATTGTGCTGTGTTCTTTGTTAAGGCGCTTTTCTTTGACAGTGCCTCTCTCTATGCAGCCTGTAGTATTTGTAGGTACCGGTGAAATGTTAAGGAAACCGGACATAACGGGTGGAGGATAATCCGCAATGGAATAACATTCCATACGCCCGTAAACTCTTCCTGTTACGGAAACTGGGAAAAGCTCTGGTGTTGTAGGCTTCTTAAACCCGAGTAAACACTCAACCTACCTATCAACTAAGAACTGTTCACGGCTGAATGTTTACTCTTTTTTTTCACACAATTCTAACTTCAATAGTTGGTTAAAACGTGCGCGTATTATTGCTAACCAGTCAGAATCCGAAAATTTCAATTAAACCCCTAAAGTGTACCAATCTTGGCGTGGCTCGACATAAGTTTCACCCTTAAAAGGTTTAAAAACGGACATGAGAGCGTTTTTTATTATCTAGTGCAACCCTAAAAGACGGCTAAAAATAGTGGCATATCGTCCTGAAGACCCTAACACCAAAATCCGCGATTTACGCTCCTAACCAAGACGACGGGCGTCCCCGTCCTTTTCTCGTGGGGGTCCCCTCCGCCGGGGTCTCCACATCAAAAGATTATGACGCAGTGCGATATGAGCCACGTGGAAGTTGCAAGGTCGACGGCCTCTTGTTACACATCAACAGATCACGGCATTTCTTCTTGGAACATCAGAACCATGTATGTGCACAGGGAAGGCAGCAAAGGTTGCAGCTGAGATGAGCTGCAATTGAAAATAGCCTTTGGTGCATTCTCGTCACAATAAAGGTATGGGAAACTTTAACTTGCGATCAATCGTTGCTCGTTTTTTTTAATATTCCCCATCATGAAGTACAATAGGAAAGTAGACACTCACAGCCATACAATGAACTGAACAATTAGGACTGGTTACAGAATAGAAAACGTTTTTTCACAAAAATCTTTATTATTTTCCTCATATAAAATAAATGTCCTAACAGTAGTTCGCTTTGAACATGAAAACCCGCATGCACAGTTCTTGAGAATAACCAACACTTTTTCAAAAATTTAGCGCGAACGTTTCGTGGAGAAATTCCCGCAGGTCAGGGACAAGTAGCCCACTGTCGTGTTAAGAGCTCTTTGGTGCGTCTGCACTTAAGAAAATTCTCAGTGGGACAATTATTTTCACGCCTGTGTTAATGTTATTTGACTGCTTATGGGAGGATTCGTATTAACGCAGACCATTAAAATCAACCTGCAGGCTGGTTCATGGTTTCGCTAAATTTCAAGGTACATGGCGTTTTAAACTAAAAGAAAATGAATATGAATGATACTAAAAAATTTTTCGTATTCTAAATTATAAACCGTTGTTTAACTCAGGTTTCCAACCTTTTGCTTAGTTTCAAACAATAACCGTTGCAAAACTCCAAATACTAAACCGTCGACTAACCCCAAACCGTGGAACAGTTTGGCTTGAAAACCAAAACAAATATGGAATTGATAAATGCCATTTTGAAGCCGGCAGAAAAGGAAATAAGATTCTCACGAAGAGCTTTCCGCTGTGACCGCAAATGACCAGTAGCTCGAATCTAACGATTTTTGTTAGCACCGAAAATAATATTACTCCACGAATTCAAATAAATTCAAATCTAACTAGAATATTTTTCAGAATAACTATCACGAAACCAAAACCGAGCCAGTAACATCTGACCAATCACAACAAAGGCAGCAGTCAACCAATCAGGACTCGAAATAAAAACTTGCAACGAACTCAAATGGCGGGAAAACGCGGCCACCTTCAGTTTTAGCTGGAAAAACTACAGGTTTGTTCTGATTGGTTGATCTGATGGTAACGACCTTTTCAATCAAAATTGCAGCTTGCGCTAATTGAAATATATAACACGCCTCTAAGGCCCCCAGATGGTAACAACTACACAACTTCACCTCCGCACAATGTGAAGGTAGCTTTCATGCAGGCATTGCAGATTTATACAGGTTATTGTAAGGCGGTCAACCTTCGCCTAGGCTACAAACGAAAACGGAAACTGCTGTCGGAATTGTTGTCTCCTACATGCAACGCATACAGAATAAAAACATCTCCATTTCATACAAACGTCGTTCAAGATTCTCTTCGCTAATCTTCATTTCTCTCTTTAGCAGGTCATGAAGTACACAATGACTGAATGCTTCACCGCTGAGCAGGAGGCACGCAGCAACGCTGCTGGCACCAACGCATGCAAATTCTTGCACAGGCCTGTGGGCATTGACTCTGGTGGGGAGAGGCTGGGAGGAAGCTCCGAATAACCGGTGCGACTTGCTCGGTGTGTGGACCTGAAAATTCAAATTTAGTGTAATCACTAGTTTTTGGATTATTTTTCTCATTAAAAGTATGTTAAGTCGTTAAGAAAGGTCTAAGATGCAGACATAAGAAAAGAGATGACTTCTTTAAGATTACGGTAAAATATTTCTTCATGAAATTTCCACGATTTTACACAACGATTATAACTAGTGAAGTTTATTGATCTTATAATCGGTTAACTGTTTGCTCTAATTTCTAAATTTCCCAATCAAGCATGTGCGTTATTCTTTTCCACCGATATTGTTTTGGGCCTCTTTGTGCTAAGGGTGGGTAATGAATAGCCATCCAGTAGATAAGTGCTGCTACAACAAATTACTCTATCCGCTGAATAGTGACTGATCTACGGGATAGCGCTATTCGCTCTTTAAAGAAACTGAGAAGGTCTAGTGTTTTGTCCAGCGGTGTGCATAAATAATAACTAAATAATACCTAGAGAATAATCCACGTCAGCCTAAGCTGATCTTCATGTGAGTCCTCTAATTGGAATTTGCAGATGTTAGTGTTTTGAAAAGGGAGGAAAACCGGAGAATCCGGAGAAAAACCCCCGGAGCAAGACGAGAACTAACAACAAATTCAACACACATATCAGATATGGCACCGGGCCATACAGAGAGTGACCGGAATCGAACCCGGGGTACATTAATTTGTGGGAGGCAAGCGCTCTCATCGCTGCGCCAACCCTCCCTCTCTACATTTTTCAGCAATAGTTTTCTTGTAAACTAGAGTGGAGATAACGCTCAATCTCTTTATTTTCTAGATCTTTAAATGTTATCCTCTCGTATTTAAAGGTCCCATCTGACCTGCTGGCTGGCAATATCCCCATTGTTTCTCCTTGTCGAAGTTGGGCGTGGTTGCGCACCAGGAACGGCGAGTGTGTGGATCAACCAGACAGCGGTTTACCACTGCACCGTGGAACACAAAGGGAAGGGCGCAGCATTTTCCACTGTAAGTCTTGCGACAAGTTGACACTTAAAATGTAATAATAGGTACTGTTAGGACAGTGAAAAACGAAGTTGATGAGTCAAGGAAACAGGATATTCGGAGTTCTTCCGACGTGAAGGGAATCTCTGTCCTTCTAAGAGTGCCACATTTGAACCTAATCAATGGCCTAGCGCTTATGAGTCCCCTGTAGCTCTGTGATAGTGTCCGACCCTAATGGGGGCGAGGGGGAAGGACGGCTCCGCACCGAGGTCCAAACCCTTACCTTAAATATACCATTTTGAGAGAAAAGATAAACCTATATATACCTTCCGTATGAAATGGTGCCGCTTTCATTTACCCACACTAGCACACGGCATCGAATAACCCTGAAAATACTTCGATGACTCATCCATGAGGTGTGTTTGTTCGAGATACATCGAAACGCCCTTTTCAATAAAAAAGACAGTTGCCCCAACCCTTTTCCATAAATCAACTCGAAAAATGTTTTATAGCTTCCTCTTTGGATAGCTTCGGCCTGAAATACAAATGTATCTAGCTATCGATAGCACATTTCTAGAGAAGAGATGTCACTGTAACCGAGCAAAATTAAAGATAGTTGTTATAATTTGGCCAGGTTGTATCTGTTGCTTTGCGTTGATGATTTTTTATATTCTCTTCACCTGCCTGTTAGATAATGTATTAAGATGGTAAGGAGAAATTGCATGTTCAGCTTACCAGGGCACGGTGTCTGTATGCACGTCCTACTTTCGATGGCCTCTCCTTTACAGATCTTTCCTGGTTTACACGAGCGTGTTCTTGTCTGTAAGCTCCTGCCACATGTTGCTGAGCAAGGCCCAAAGGCGGTCCATTGTCTGAAGTTCTCGTCTCCTTTTCCGTGCACGGCCTTGCGTGCCGCCTCCATGGACGCGTTGTATTCGTCGTCTTCCCGAATATGTTCAATTTCTAGGAAACAGTGTTTATTTTAAGCTCAAGTACGTAGTTTTTTAACCCCTTGCTGCTGAGAAAACAGCTGCTTCCTTGGGGAAACTCCTTGAAACTTTTGATTATTTTAAATATTTGTTTGAAGATGAAGAGCCTGATTAAGCGACAATTTCGTTTATTGTGACTCCATTAAGAGCGACACCAAATTCGAGACCAACATGGCTTCATGTATGACCCAGTGTTAGATCTAAACAACTCAAATGGCATGCCATTTGGTGTGGGACAAAACTATACAGCTTATATAAAGGGGCTTTCCAGCTCGAGGAGTTAGTTACTGACACGATGTCAAACGTTCGTCAGATTTACTTATCTCAAGCTGAGTCAAACAAGTCTCAAGTTACCTTTGCTGTTGATTTGTCCGTGGTGTGACATAATCACGCTCCTAAACGGTAAGTCGCATCTTCCCGGCGTGACAGCGATTGCGTTATTGTTGTTAAGTAACACTTCATTGTCTCTATCGTCTGCATCACGCGCGTAGAAGATCACGTGATGATGTTTTCGCGGGTGTTTGAAGACAGTCTTGAGTTTGAAAGTCTCGGCAGTGATGAGATAACCCTCAAGCTTCATACTTGACACCAGTTTGATAGGCTTACGAACTTTGTTCATGAACTTCAGGCTGATGCATTTGTCTGTACAGAAATCAGATAATATTCAAAACTCGACGCCTTTACAAGGTTACCGCGGAAACCTTGCGTGCGTGTACTACAGCTTTAGTGCGCGGAACCATCCGCGTGACGCGCGCGTGAGACGAATTCTCAGCTTCATTTTAGCGAGAACATACCATGCAATATATTAAAATTCAGCCTAGAACAATAGACCTCAACACGAGGCTCCGAGGAATAACTACAGAGTTTGTGAGGTTTATTCCCCGGAGCGTCGTGCTGAGGTCTATTGTTTTAGGCTGAATTTTTGACATATTGAAATTGGACTATTGTCAGCAGTTTTTACGGGAAGTTCGCTCTTAAACTGGTCGTAAATATTTCTGATGGGGATTTACCATGAACGGTATTTTCTTATTGCAACCAGCGCTTGATTAACTGCTATAATTGATCTATGGATGAAACACTAGTTTGCTATTATTCAGAAGAAAGCTTTTCGGTACTGTTCATTTATGCTGCACGTTTTTAACTATTACTACGATTAGCAGTTGAGTAAGGCGCGACGGAGCATTGGTGACGACGGACAACTTTCCTCGTTTCCAATGGCAACAATATCGTCGCCTGCAATTTCGCGCGTTTTACTGCCAATAACTTCAAAGACTGACAAGTTGCCAGTGGAAACGGAGCCGGTTGCCCGTGACAACAACCCAATCTGAACGTTAAAACCTGGTCAGCAAACTTTCGTCACGCCTTACTCGACTGATAATCGTAATATGTCCTGGATTTAAGTCTAGCGTGTGACCATTGAAGTCAAAGCTGTAAAGCCGTCCTTACACGTAGCACTGTTCATTTCGCTGTACAAAGTTGTTTTTAGCCCGATTGAGCACTACGTTCATGTGGCGATGCTTGTTTTTCAGTACTTTGAAAAATAAGACTTGATCTATTTTACTACAACCGTCAGAAAGGTTCAAAGATATTACAAAAACATTTATAACTTTGTGATAGTTTTCTCACCGCGTTCTCCGGAAATCTTGCTAGGCGTTCCGTCCTCAAGTCTAGCTTTACTTTTGTCCAGTACATTTGGTTTATTCTGGACGCTCCAATGAAAGTTATCACTATTCCCCACTAAACTCTGCTTGCCAACAGATACCAATCCACCCCAGCCTTTTCTTGGGTATTGGTATCTATATCCTTTATTGAACAGTTGTTGTGGAGGCGCAGTCTTAAACTGCTGATAGGCAAACTGGGAATTTGGACCTTTGACTGCAAAAGGGTTTACAAGCGGTCTCCTTGGAGTAATAGGCGCTGGCGCATATATGTAATTTGGAGGACCACGAAAAAGTGCTTGCGGGCGCATTTGTTGATTGACGTAAGCTATGGGCCTCTGAAAGTGATTTTGTTGTCGTTGTTGTTGTTGTTGTTGGAAGGGAAAATTGGCTCCTGCTTTTGTATACTTAAGTGTCTTTCGTGGACGTGGATTTTGGAGAGCATTCTGGATAAAGCCCAATGCCGCCGCAGTTGCCTGTGCTGTTATCTTTGCCAGTTGACTTGAAGATGTACTTGGGAGTTTTCCGTCAGCCAACGTTCCATTTGGATAATGTTTTTTATTTGGAAACTCAATGTGTGCAGTGAACTGTTTGGGTTGCATATTCAAATTCGCATTCGAAGCTTGCTTTGGCGCAAATGGTGCGGGGAGTCCTTTTTGATTTTTCTGGAATGGGAGAGTGTCTCCTTTATATTGCGGATTTATTTTTGCTCCCACAGAGGCGATCCCTTGTCCGAACGCCTGCGCAGTTTGTTTGGCGACCGCTGACCCCTTTTCTGCAGACTCGACATTTGGGTTTGTTTGTTCTTGTGTAGCGACGTGGTTTTCCTCATTTGCACTGCCTGCAAGTTTGAAACTATTTATTAAATTGTTCGAGACAAGATCTTCGATTGTTTTCTTGTCGTTCATTAGAGGCTGTTTTCCTTGATGTGCAGCTAACATACTCGTCTTGTTCTGCAGATCTATCTTCAGTTTTTGCGTGACGTTCGTGACGTGCACGTTTTCTGTGACATTTGCATCACGCAATTTGTCAGTCGACTTAAAATCACTCTTTCCGTTTGTAGAATTGTTAGCAAACGTACTGTCCGATTCTGGCTCCGATATTTTCGCAAAGCTGTTGTTTTTTCCAGCAGTGGAATTCGATAACAGTTTAGCCGCCACCTCGTCCTTTTTAGCTGTTATATCTGTCTTACTTAAAAGATTTAACTCGTTTGTTTTATTGCTTTGATTCCCAGGATGTTCTTGCATTAAATTCTCCGCGGAAACGTCGTTGAAAATTATGCCAGAGATGTTTCGAACACTTTCTCTGGTCTCGCCACTTTCGTTTTTCATGTCCGTGAGTTTTAATCTTTGCTTTAAATCGGGCTTGGATGATTTTTGAGCGACTGCCATGTACAAGCATCCCAGCAGGAATTCTTGGCTCTTGATTTCGAGTTTCTTAGCAACAAGTCCAAATGTACTGCTTGTGTCATGGCACATGAACCAACCTGGGTGGTTAAACAGCTCATAAGCAGCTGCTCCTTTGGTTTGAGTCTTTCTCTCGATGAAGGTTGCATCTTTCTCTGAAAACAAATCGAGTTAAAGTTTTAGGGGACCCAAGTTGTCACGATAAAACACATGCACCACTTTGAAAGTCCACTGGGAGGTTTTTTTTCTTTTTTCACTGGATCTTAAGGTGGCTCAAAAAAGTTTGTAGCAGTAAGATTTTGATGGGTCAGTATAATCATTAAAACGGCACGAAACGTTTAGGTGGCTCTGAACCCTATGTACAGAACGTTTTTAAACTTTGCCAAAAGTTCCGTCCTGTCATGCTTTTCAAAATTTGATAGTGTAAAAAAATTTCACCGTTCCGTTTTTGAATTATACGCCCCTATAGCGGTAATTAAGGGTGTTTTTAGCAGGTCATACTGTTGCTATGGTAACCTATTGTGTCACGAAAATGATAACAACGTGTTCACCAATGATTGACTAGTTTATTTGATACCATGATTATAGCATCAAGTGATAAAGAGTAGTTGTAACGACCCATCAAAATATAAGTGCTGGAAACTGTTTTGAGCCACCTTAATTATCTCGTTGTGTGCGCTGGCTCAAGATGTCTTCGAAACGTTTGCGCGTAAATTTTTGCACGTCCCCACTCCTAGCGTGGCTTGGTTGGGTGATGATCAACTTGGAATTATTCTAAGTATGAGATAAGCCAAGCTGGTTTGAAGAGGATTTCATTGATACTACGTGTTCAAGACGACAAGGGTGAGTCTGTAGACCAATGTAGGTTTGACCTTTATACAAACGGCGTTCTCATAAAAGAAGAAACAACTTTTTATCTTTTCGTGTGAGACGAAACAGTTATTGGAGTCAAAATAGAGTGATTTCTCCCAGATCTCTGTAGTTTGCTTCTGACAGATCACAACACTTTGCAATAACTTGCTGCTTTCCAATAAATTGCTGCTATCTATAATGCTGAATGAAATTACAGATCGTCATTTACTGTTCTGTCTTACCAAACACTCCTGTTGGCTTCATCTTTTCCAAATGAAACTTGTAATTCTTGTACCGTAGATAAAGTCCCGGATGAGTTGCAGACTCTAACGAAACACTTCCGGGCACGTGCTCGAACCCAGGCCTATGGAAGCGGAACGAGTCCGCCTTTTTGCCTAGAAAGGCAGACCTCTGGTCCGCCATGACGCCTTGATTGACGTCCTGCGGTACCAGTCCACTACCGGCTTCATTTTGTTGAGAGGAAGGTGGGAATAACTTTACCACTGTGAAGTTTTTGCTGGCTGAAAAAATGTAATAAAAGGATTGATGTTGAGTGTAAAACATTGGCGTTACAACGGGACGATGTGCCCCAATTGATGATTTTACATATTCTTATCACCTGGTTAGTTTATAATGTATCTACTTATAAGGAAAAATATAATGTTGCTCGCTTTTAAGAATTTGATCAGTTTTGATAGTGCCGGTTTGATTCTAATGTATTTCATGATTTTTAATACGAGCTGTTATTTCCTTTTCCAGTTTCAAAAGTTAGGGATTGTGCGAATTTATGTTTTATCATATTAATTTTGCCTTCACAATTAGATTATGAGCTCGAGATTTCTATCGCTTGATAAGGGTGCAGTCGGAGTCAACTATCACGCATAGAAATCGAGAGCTAGTAGCCTAATTGACTTAGTTTAAATCTACTAGTCATTCAAAACATTCAGTTATCTAAATCCTCTTCACAGACACTTGGAAACCGCGAAGAAGCGGCCGCCATTTTGTTAACAACTGCACACTGCTAGCCTACTCACTATCTACAACAGAATAAATAGGGAGTAGCGTAGCCAATAAGAATATTTCATTCGTTATGGAACGCCAGAAAACACTACCGTATGGTACTGAACTGAAATCAAAATTCTCACAAATCCTAGACCAGCTTAGTCCGGCTTTGAACCGTTTCAGCTTTCGGTTGTCTTCCTTTCTTCGGCAGTGCTCATTTAGCTTTTACAGCTTTCGTTGGGTTTCATCGCTCGAGTAGTGTTCATTTAACCGTTTCAGCTTTCGTTTGGTTTTCATTGCTCAGGTAGTGTTCATTTAACCGTTTCAGTTTTCGTTTGGTTTTCATTGCTCAGGTAGTGTTCATTTAACCGTTTCAGCTTTCGTTTGGTTTTCATTGCTCCGTTATTGCTCATTTAACCGTTCAAGCATTCGTTTGTTTTTATTGTTCCGCTAGTATTCATTTAGCCGTTTCAGCTTTTGTTAGTTTTCCTTGCTCAAGTGAATTGAATCAGGTTATCGCTACCACAAAGGGCGTTTCAGCGCGGCCCTCTCAGGAATTTCTTAAAGTGCACCTAAGCCCCAAATTTTTTTTTCGCTAAAACAAATCTACTTGTTCTTTGAAATAGTTCTGCGAAAAAATTTTTGGATTCCGTTAAATCCTCGATTTTCTGTGCCCCGACGAAATCTCGAAAATAGCTCCAAAACACCGCCATTTTGTTTCACGACCGAGTTTGAGGAGAATGGGTCCAGCGGCTCTTGTGACGTCTACCCAGGAAGGTTGGATATCTTACGTCCTCTCATTTCCTTCAGGATGGTGCAATACACATTCGAAAAGTGCGCAGAAACGCCTTCCAGAGGTGCTGTCGGCTGTTGCAACAATATTACAGATTTAAAGAAAGATATACTGTACAATTTACTGACGATGATCGGCTAATGGTGCAATAAAGACGTAAACGATGGTTGATTTTGTCGAACCGAAACAAGCGAACTGAATCTGTGAGAACCATTCAAGAACTCTCAGTGGAATTTGTTCCGCAGACTTTCGAACGCTATTTTCATAAATTTTCAGCTTAAAGCTAACCAGCAATTTGAAGAAATACTACCGACAACCTATATCTTCCAATCCCGCAGTATTTATAACATAACCGGCAAAGTTGTGTGATCCGATCTTGATCAAGAGGCGTTTATACTAATATGTAAATAGATCGCAACTGTACGGCGCTAACCAACACTTATTTCTCTTTCGATTTAGATGAAAGTCGAAGATTAATCCTTTAATTACATGATAACAAAATTGTTAGACTCACAGAGTTTTTCGAAGGTTTGGAAATCAGCAGTGCGACAAAGATTCTGTGCAATAGCGTCGAAAATATGACCGTGTAACACCTGCGGACCGCTTAGGGAACACATCCTTTCGCTTATCCGACAAATTTCACTGCAAACTTTGAGAACAATTTACATTGGTTATTTGGAGTTACGACTTAAAACGTGTGACAATGTCAAATCGGTAATTGTATGAAATGTTTCCTTCCGCCTTGCTTTCCGCAGCTTCAAAAATACAGGTCCAAACAATACGATTTTCAATCGATCGAAGCCAATGTTTTGGAAGTCATCAAGTCTCGAAAACTGCAACACGTACGTCGCTATTATAAACATGAAGCATTCAACTGAAAGTAAAACACAAACTGGATTTAACAGAACAATCACAGCTTGACAAAATACATTCTCGCTAAGGACAAATGTAAACGGGCTATAAACACGCGTGGGAATCTTATGTTTAGTTCACGAAATTACCATCCAAAGCAGTCCTTGAGTTTTCTTTCCTGCTTTTCGTTTGCCTGCTCCTCCACTTCGTATCTAGCTTTCCATTTCTAATATACAAGCAGATCGTTCGCAAAGAAGTCTTCCCCTTCGTCGCTTGAAATATTGTGAATTGCTCTCAAAGCTCTAATAAGCAGTGAGTTCACAGTAGTCGAACGCGCTCGATCGAAGTTTATTTCGGAGTCTTCCGAATCGAAACTTAACTCTGACTCCCGTGACGAAAAAGAAATGATTCTGAGACAAAACTTGGACGTTTTAGTCCCAAAATACATCGGAACGATTAGCTTTGTGTTCCATTTTCTCGAGCAAATACAGAGAGTTGACTGAGGCGCTATTGTGTTTGGTTCCTGGGTAGACGTCATCAGGTACCGCCGCCCCAGACTCCCTAAAACGCGGTCGTGAAACACTTCAAGCGCAACTTTAAAAGGGCATAGAAAATCAAGGATTCAACCAAATTCAAAAATTTCTTCGCCCAAATGCTTCAAATAAAGTCTAGATTCGTCTTAGCGAAAAAAAAATTGGGGGTTAGGTGCACTTTAAGCAATCCGAGCAAATATGAACTAAAGTAACAAATGATCCCTACCAAGAGAGAATGTCCCTACTGAAACCGTGAAACAGCTGATAATGGTAACTTGAGCAAAAATCTCCCTTCTCTTAAATTTCTCTAGAACACTGATTCAATCGCTCATCCTTTGTCGTGGAACAAAGCGGGCAGTCCATTTATTCGGACGGAATAACGAGCATACACGGACGTTTTCAACATGCATTTTCAGTTAGTTTCCGTCTTCTGGTGTAGTTTAAACATTGTGCGCTCAACCAGTGATCAGCAATTATATTCGCCTTACCTTATCGATACATTTTCAAGCAGAAAGGTATTGAGAATTAAGGTGATCATCATTTAAAGGATATTGTTTTGATGTAACAACAAATTCTCAGAAGTAATATTTAAGGATAACGTGACAGTAAGTTAGGAGAAATTACATTTTGAACTTGGAACTGAAATGATCAACATAAATCCGCGTTGTGTTGGTTAAAACCGTCTTTTTATCGCCCCAAAGGAAAATAAATGGGCAGTGCTGTGATTATTCGCGACTTTCACGCTTACAAACTGCAACCAGACGCTCCAATGCAGCGCATCAAATATTCATCATTGCAGTTTCTCTCGTTTGTTTTGGATTGTATTTGTTTATATCTTTACAAATATGACATGATACTCGTGGAGTTTCCAAACATAAAGTTTCTATGATACTAACTTATTGAGAAAACTTCCTTTCCAACCATTAGTCGCGATGCGCCAGTTTTAGAAACGACGAACTTTTTATGGCGTTTATAATTAAGACAGGCGCAGCCGGAGAGTTTCGTGGTCAACGCCCATCGGAGAACTTCGGTGGTCTCAAATATCCCTTGTTTTGATTCCGCAGCGTTTTTAATGTTTAAATTCACGAATTGCACAGTATAAATAAATCGCTGTGAGAAAATCTTGATGTAAATTTTGAATTGACCCACAATTGAAAGTAAATCTGTTCTTTAAACTTCGTAACCGCTTTAAACTTCGCAAAATGAAGACACTGAACTGAACCTTAACATGAACCACGTTCAGTTTGTTATTATAGCTTCAGGTTCACAGTTGATTATGTTTATTCATATTAACCCGTAAATTAAGAATAAAAACAAAACAATGATCTATTGATCTTTTCTTTGTTCGATATCGCCTGGTTGGCAAGTGAATCCGTGTAGTTACTGGCGTGAAAAAGGCCGCCATTTTTAGGCCGCGCTTCGACTTCGGAAATAACCTGAATATAGACTTGCCTTCGTTAGAATCACGATTCCGAGAACGACTCTTGAGCTAATGTAAAATCTCTGGCGGGCACTTGAATATTTTTTACGTTCAAAACGTGAAACAAGCTCTCATTTGTCTTACCTGGTAAGGCTGACACCGTAAACTGATAAACAAGCAACAAGCACACGGAGAAATGAATTCTTGAAGAAAACATTGTCGCAAATTCCACAATTGTTTCGTATCTTCAATAAACCCTCGTTCAGTGCGCTGGATTTTCCGTGAAAAAAGTACAGAGCATTTCCTTGTCCTCTCGCCTACGATAAGAGCGGAAAATAATACTGTTCCAAAATCGAGATTTGCCTCCTCGAGTACCTGTTAAATTTTGAATGAGAGGTCAAGGTTTATTTTTAACCTGACGCGATACGGACGGGTGAGCACACAGAGTTATATATACCTGCCGTTTGTCTTTGAAACTCCCGCTCGACCCGTGTACTCAGATTCCAAGACTGAATATAGCATTTAACAGTGCTACAATTGAGTTATTTTATCTCTTGTAACAGTGAAATGATGTGAATTGAAATGTAAAACGCGTCAGTGTTTTACATGTAAAGAACTCGACAAGAACGTCGAGCAAACCAACGTTCAATTTTAATTCGATCGGTTGTTACAAGTGGCAAAATGTCAGAGGAAACTTTCAGTGAATTAACTCTGATAGGCCGATACTTGTCTTACACTTAACACAAATTGTCTATTACTTCTCAGTTACGCCAATTAGACCTGCCTCCTGATATTTCAGTTTTTAGTCGTTTTTCTCCCTAACATTGCAAACAAACTACCCCGTTATATTTTCTAACTGTGACCTTTCAGTTTCCACCTTCTAAACTTCGCTATAGACGCATCTTGGTCTCTAATAACGGCATTTTAGTCTCTTGAAAGCGATGAATGCCTTTAGATTTTTGTCTGTCTTCAGTAAGCGAGAGTAAGTGCTGTGATTACTAAATCTTTGTGGAAGCATTTAAGTTTTATTTCTTATTATGTCTAATCACGTTACACAACGACCAATTGTAAGTGCTCCTAAAATGGTATTCACGTTACCTGGCAACGTCAGTGAGAAATTTTGCGGGACCCGTTTCTGCAATTTGCGACCATTTTGTTTGTCATTGTTGTCGAGCTGTGAGACAAGTACACTGCGCTTTCGAGCCCATTCGCACATCAGGTCGGCGCTTGTCTCCAGTCTCCAAATGCATAACAGTGACTAGTAGTATTTCAACCCCCCACGGGTGAGATACTAGTCTATCACAGGGTTACCCCCCCCCCCACCCCTGCTCTAGCATTTAGTTCGCCGCTACCATTTATATACCTGGGTGGAGACAGGCATTGAGTTAAGAGTCTTGTTTAAAAACACAACATAATGACCCCGGTCAGGGCTCGAGTCCAGACCTCTAGATCTGAAGTCCAGGTCAACCCGTGACGTGATACATTTCAGGCCTGCGAAATTTTCTCTCTAATAATTATAACACAACCAATCTGCAATACCACAATATCTGACAACAAAGAAGAACACGGTAATTTTATTAAATATCCTATTGGCAACATAAACGTTGGAAAGCGAAGCATTATATCAATGCATATCAGTATTATCATTGTTTAATTATTTAGAATGCTCGTCATAGACGAGCTTTCGGGCAAAGTCACTGCGTTAAGCACTACCCCATTCTGTTGTGGACTGAAGCTGCGTCTAGTTCTTGTAATTTTACGATAAACAAGAATCTCGGCCAACATCAGAATAAAACAACCACAGCATATCATAGCGGTGTTGAACAGAAATCCTCCGAACTCATCAAGGCCCATGCTCTGCGCAATGACTGTTTGCTGAGATGCCTTACATCTTGTCGTTGTCCATTTAAGAAAGATGTTAGGGATTGTGTCGTGAGCATTGAGTTTGTGAATTGCTCGAGATATTTGATGATTCCACGAAGAGTTCTTTGCTAGCGCGAAAGCAAATCCTGATAATTCAAAAGGGACGCCGTCCTCCTTGATCTCGCAATTAGAGTCTTCGTCAGCGTCCGTTTCGGCAATGAAGACTTTGAGCTCGCTGTGAAAAGGAGGGAAGAACTTTATGTCAGAGTGAATCTGTGATCAGGCGTCATGGTTTGTTTCAAGTATGTAGCAGTTGTGGACTGAGGACAAAACGCGCGAAAACGTGGAAAAAAAGGTCATTCACTCTCCACTAGTTTTGTTTACAGTTCCTATACCGCGCAACTCGCTCCCTTGCAGTTTTTGAGAAGCCGTTTTTTGTGTTTTTCTCCCTCTTTTGTATTCACCTCTCAGTCGACGTACTAAGGGAAAAAGAAGACCTCGCATAGTCTTAATTTGCTCGGCCAGGGTTTAGGTTACCTTGTACCTTTAGACTTGTCTCGCATGAAAGCGATGGAGCTCGCCCGGTTCAAATTGAGTACAGTGAAACCTGTATTAAGCGGACACCTTTGGGACCCGGCCTCACTAGTATCCGTTAAATAAGGTGTCCGCTCTAAGCAGGTTCTTATATATTGTGCAATAATAACTACTTATTATATGACTCACGAATTAAAGAAAAAAAAATTATTCGACCGGAAGTTGTCAATTTACGTCCGGCGATGCGCGCGTTTACCGATTCATTCATCGTCTCAAACCCAGGGCAAAACTACACAGTCAATGAACTTTACCACTGTATTTCTTCACGGGAAAAATGATTGTCACAGCCTCAAAAAGGTATTTTAGTAATGTGGTGCCACAACTTGATGAGGGAGTTTTTCCAACTTTTGTGGTGAAACGTCAACGCATATAGAAAAGACAGAAAGTGCTTCAAAATAGTCCAAACCAACGGTCTTTCGGGGAAAAAAAATACGAACGCTTCAGAATGCACTCCTCAAAATAACTCGATCTTCGCATTCGCTTTCGGCAAGATATCTTGGCCTTCTTCATTCTGGGACTTATGAATGAACTTTTCAAGCCTTGTGAGCGTCTAAAACTTCCTGCAGGTATCAGAAACGCTGCTACCGACAGAAACCGCCCGATTGTTTACATCTGATGATCCTGGAAGCTGATTTACACTTGTTTGTGTTAAAGCGAGGGAATCTATTTGATGAGAACTGAAACGGAGTTCAATATTTCGGTAATTGTTGTGACTAAGATGATAACTTATAAGTTTCTTCGTGGTGTTCTGCTCAGGATACGTGACACATCTGCCGGTGGTGTTTTTCACTTAGCGATTTTAGCTTTACTCAACACTCGGCAAACCTTGATTTTTTTTCACTAGTGCCCGCAAAGGTTACCGGTAAGTCAAAAACGACTTCTATACAAATTTTATTAAGGGGGTATGGTACCCTAAAATATGGCGATTTTCATGAAAAATTCAATTTTTTGGAAATACAAGACTTAAGACCCTTGAGGACTTGTCAAAAACATTTTGAAACGATCTTGCCGAATTTCCTTCTAGATGAGTGTGAAATTTAAGGAAAGTACACAGTGGTATAAGTTTTTTCACGTGGCAACGGCCATAGCCGAGCAACGACTGTTTACTATAAGAACGTGACCAAAAATATAGATTATTTTTAACTTATATGAACGAAACTATTTAGAAAAAACTTTTAAGACATGCACAACTCGATTGGTATAATTATTTGTGAAAAGCTTTGCCTCGAATTACCATCACAGGCTCATTCATTTCCCTTATGACAAGGAATATTTCCCACAACTGCGGTAACTTTTTACAAAATAGAACAACCATTGCACCCCCTCCCCCGAGATCCAATCTGCACCCTCTCCCGACTATTTGTGGCTCGTTAAATGCTTAATACTTCGTGTAAGAAACTTAAAGTGCATTTTTCTCAAAAGTTTACTTTTGTACCGACTGACTTCGCGCCAACATTTCTACTTTGCAAGGTTTTTAAGTAGAATTTCCGAAACTTGGGCTCATCAAAGACCAATAGTGTCGCGATGATATAAACCAAAAAAATCGTAACATTTTAAGGTCTGTCACGTGACATGAGATGATTTGTCCACTGGGTGTGGTAAAAAATAAGGTTATTTCCAAATAAAGCTGTAAAAAGCACTGAAAATAAGAGTTAACTGTCAAAACTTAGGTTCATATCACAGAACAAAACAGAAACTTACATGATATGCTTATTTGACAGTCAATTCTTGTTTTGTAAAAGAGCAGGAAGTGTTGGCGTCAATACTATAAAACACTCTTCAAAAGGCTGTGGCTGGTTTCCATAGCAACCATTTTGAGTAAAACTCTAGAAATTTAATTTGTCTTCTTGAGTGCAATAGCACACAATTGATCTTTCTTTACCATATTTAAACAAACTTTTTGGTCCATATTGAGGGTACCATACCACCTTAAGGAAAAATCCCTAAACTTTTAGCTACTCGGAGTTAAATTAAATTTTCTTACCTTTTTTAATTGGCCTTCATCGTTTCAATGCGCTTGAATTTTCCGAGCCGGGCTCTTCCTAATTTGCATAATCCGTAATCGGCCCGTGGGCATTACGGCTGCATAATGGCGGCTCAGATCTCGCTCTTAGCCAATCAGAGCGCGCGTTATATCGGCCACAAGCCAAAGTCATATAATAATAGTCAATTATTAACCCTTTTGTAAGTCAGTGTAACACAGTGTAAGATCAAAGACTGCTTGTAGCACAATGCCCAGTCAGCCAATGCATCAATCTGGAATAATCTACTTAGCTTTAAAACGACATCGCTGAACGTGAGCTGAGCTTTAGAAGTAAAAAGCCCTTGAAGTGTCCACTTATTGCAGGTTTTGTGCAACAAAATGGCTTAATACTGGTGTCCACCTCCGCTTAACAGAGGTGTCCGATGAATGCAGGTTTATTTTACAGTAAATGTGGGTAAAAAATTTTGGGACTCAAGCTGGTGTCCACCTAATAGAGGTTGTCCGCTTAATATGGGGTCCGCCGGCTTAATACAGGTTTCACTGTATTACCAAAACCCCCATTTATACTCTCATAAGGTTCAGCAAAGAAAATCGTGACCGAGAGAGCATTTGGATATCTGATCTTAATTAGCATAGATATTTATAATATCATTTCTCCGTTTTCGCCTTAGTTTTAGTTTCGATTGATCATGAGAAGACATATAAACAATGCCGGAAAGACCGTGTTTGACAACATTTCCAAACACCTTGAAGTTCGTCAAAAATACTCCGCTGCCAATCGTATTTTCATCTCTCTTGTCCGTGTTTGGAAATGTGGTCAAACATGGTCTTTAGTGTCTGATATATCTCAACAAGAGAAATAAATGTCACGTGCTTTATGTATAATAATAAAACCCACCCTGATCGAACTTTTTTCATTCCATCGGAGAAAGTCTCCACGTTGTGATCTTTCATGTTTTCATAAATCTTTCTAAGCCTTGCACTACTACTCTTTCTAAAGAAGTCCTCTGTGCTCGTGTCCTTTATAGTTCCAAATGTGAATCCTTCAGGTGGATCTACTAGCTGAGAGAAATAAAGAAGAGGAAATCAGAATTAAACTAGTATGAGTATTACTGAGGCATGCCGCAGCAGCAGTTATATCCGTTTCACTACATTATTGGGGCGTCAGATTATCGCCATGTACATACGCCATGTTGGGCTCACTCAACGGTCAACTGAGGACATGAAGGATTCTTATTGCCCCTGCTTCGTTATTGGAGCTACCAGCGTTAAACTAATGTAAGTATCACTGAGGTATGCCGTGCTAGCAGTTCTTTCAGTTTCACTATATTGACACGTCAGTTATAGCTGTTAAAACTGATTATGTTCTAACCGACTAGGAATATTCTTTGATTGCATGCCTGTAGAATTAATCTAACGTTTAGAAAAGAAGTCTCTCTTTCGGTAGGAGGGCGCTTTCCTTTGTCGATGATTGGAAACAATCAAAAAGAAAATGTAGACAAAGTATTCAACTTTTAACAGTCACAAACTGAATATACCGAACTTACCTTTTCGTCCCCGATGCCTGATACGACAGTGATGTCTTCCACAGTGATGAGAGAAGCCAGTAAGTTGGCCGTGTACGAGCTCACTAACACTAGGGCTGCAAAGTTCGCTACTACCATCACAACAGGAACGGAGTAAGTCTTGGCCTGAATTTTCGTGAGTGGTACATGAAATATGTTACCGTAAACGTAAGCCACGAATTCGAAGGGTAAAAGATACGGACTTCTATGTTCCCTGTAATAATACACTTTCTCTATTCCCCATACGGTTATTGCAATGGCACAGAAAGCTGCTAAACATGTAAACCACAACTCCATGCTAAAGGATTTCATAAGTCGCATGTCGCTTATTGTTTGCGCAAAATTTCTAGGCCTCGATTTAAACCGCTTGACCAGGAACTTCAGCGAAGTTCCGATGTAAGGAGTCGTGAAACCGACGTACTCCGAACGCTCTTCGGTGATCGTAATCACTGCGAGAGCAAGATCGGCAAATCCTCGGTAAACATCGCCGATCATTCCGTTCATTTGTTTGGTGTCCGGGTCCAGGGATCCATATTTTCCATCCTTGACTAGGTAAAGATCGAACGAGAACTCTTCAGTTTCTAAGATTTTTAACAAAATGTCGATCATAACACCGTAACAGCACAGGATTTTCGAGGCACCTTCGCTTTGTTTCCACAATCCTCCGTGAGCCGTGTTTGAGGAAGTGTGGCTGCCGTTATTGAACTCTCTACAAGGGACTGTGTTAGCCGGACAACTCGTACCCAGTCTACTGCTGTAATAGACGTCGTGGATCGCTGTGAAAGGCTCGTGTTTAATGGTCACTATTCTCAAGTGGCGCGGCTTGGGTAGGTCCTTTGGTAAGAAGGCCTTTAGATTATGTGGGCCGTCATCATGGATCCATTCTGGACAAGCATGTCCCATGACGTGCCAAACTTGTGCCTCTTCGTGCTGTCGCACGGCCTTGACGATGGTAAATCTGAATGAGGTTCGTTCCCCGTTGCGACTGAATTGGACTGGTCCCGTTTGGCCAGGGAAACTCTGACATACCATTTCCCTGCAAAATATGTCAATGTCGATGAATTTCATAGCGCAACCTTCAGACGTATACTTCAGCGTTATAATCTAAGGTGCAACTTATTAAATCACGTGATCGCCTTGAGCATATACTACAAGTGCACCCAAATGGACAAAATTATGGAGAAAAAGCGTCAGATTATCTATCACTATCAAACTATCCGAAACATCCTCGACGTAGACTAAAATTTGGGTTGAGTAAAATGAGCCACTGGAAAATCACTGGAATAATAAAATTTTTTGAGAGAGATTTTCATGAGCTATTAATATGTTACTCCGAATGACGTTATATTTTCAGTTGTTGCGCAAAACGCCCAATCCATTTGACACACCTTGTGGAGGCCTGTAATCTAGTCCACCCTTAACTTAACATGGTTTCAGTTTAAGATTTTTGTTAGACGACACACGCATTAATAATCCATCAAATATTTTCGCTCGAGCACTATTGGTCTGAACGCATCACGTGATTGAATATGCCCCTGCTAAACCTAAGGAATATTCGAGTGATTTTCCCCAATTTTCAAAACTGCGTGTGTTGCAAAAAAAATATTTGAAGGATAATGAACACAGTAGCCTCTACTTGGTGCGAAAATATGCTCGGATATTTGTTTCGATTTGTCCTTGGACATTATCTGTTCCTCAAAGCTCACAGTTTTTTCCCCGAGCTACGCTCTCGAAAAACTGTTCGCTTCTCGGAACAGATAATGTCCGCGGACAAACATCTAAGCATATTTTCACGCCAGTTGAGGCTATTTTTTTATATATATATTCATTTATTACCTGTAAATCTGCCTTTTGTGAGTGGTAAAAAGCTCCCCCTTCAGACGTTCCAACTTTGTTCTGTGCGTTAAGCCAGTGACCGCGTTCATCAAACCGTTGGCAAATAGTTTCACCGAGTCTTCTAACAGTCTTTTGTATAACGTTAACATACTGGCATTTCCAATCCCTTGAGCGATTTCTATGCCAAATGAGCCTTCGGGAAAAGATTTTGCGTCCGCAGTAACAGCTTTATCAGTGAAAATCCACACAAAATCTTGTCCCAGCAATTTAAACCTGAATTTTCTCGCGAGCGCTATTATGGCAGTACTCTCATTGCTCTTACAGTGTACAACGAGCACCCGCACGCCGCTTGCACTGATGGCTGCTAATCCAGCGCTGAGTTTTTCCATCAGATTGTCTTCTCTGAGAATAATGCACCTTGGTGAGGCCGCTTGTCGGCCATTGTTTACCGTGTAGTGGGCGAGATTAGAAAACAGGGCATCGTTCCGTGATGTTTCAGTTGTGATACAAGCGAACCGACTTTCCTCGAATTCTAGCATTAATTCCTTGATGACAGTGGCTTGTAAAGCATCTGTCGGAAGCATTGACAGATATAAGGCACCTTCCTAGTGAGCAAAGAAGAACATGCATTTTTAAAGTTTTATTTGTAGACTATAGAGGAAAGGCCCGGTTCCCACCGGAAAATCCGGTTTTTTTCTTATAAATGGGATGCGTTCCTCGTTTCAATAGACTAAATGTGGTTCTTAGTCTGGTCTAAATTCATATTTCCTGGTGTTCACGATTTCTTTATCGTTAATTTTTACTGGAGCTACAAAGCTCAAACGTATCGAAAAAGTGGATCAAAGTCTTAAGCCTGATGATGAAGCTCTGGTGTGTGACCTGCAAAAGAAATCTTTTGAGCAGCACTTCCATGTGGTACTGGGAATATAACGTTGAGTTTGCTGATGAATCACTGGTGTGCGACCATTCAAACAAAGAACGTCATCATGTTTAAGGTTATTCCCCAGTATTGCGTGGCGGCTTTTTCTTTACGGCTGGACCTCGCCATAGAGGTAAATTGTCATTTTCTCGCAAACGAGTATGGTGACCTATCATATTTTTCTGTTGTTTTGAATTGAGTAACAAATTTCTCTGTGTAAAATAAATATGGACCAATTCTCAGTGTAGAACAAAAAGCAATCGTCGGAAACGTGAACTTAGCAAGCAATCGTGACTACAATCATGGTGCTATTATAAGGATTTATATGGGTATAAACAAGGTACTGTTGCTCCAAAACGAACATGGGGTCCCCTCATTTTTATTTCAAAATTTAAGTTCCTATAATATAAACAATCAATAGGCAAAGTTTCACAAAAGTCTCAGGGCAGGTTCTATTTCAGTGGAATGACCTTAAATAATACAGTTCAATAGACCATTTTACAATTATCTGCATGGTGACCTGGCCTTTGCATGGCAGCGAGTCTGGAGGTGACCTTGTCTTGATACAGACCTCTCTGCATTCGTCATGTAAATGCACCTAGTTAGTATTAGAACAACTTGATTTACACAACAGAGCAGTGAGGTCTGTATCAAAACAAGGTCAACTCCAGCCTCGCTGGCATTCAAAGGCCAGGTCACTGAGCAAAGAACTGTAATATGGTCTATTGGTTCTAACTTTTAAACCTGCGGATGAAAACTATTAAAGCTACGTCAGGGTTGCGCATCTAATTTAGCCCAATGTATCAAATTCGTCGTTTTTAATCCGTGTCAATCTTCTCCATCCTATACCTGTATGTTTTTTTATTACCTCTTGGTATTTTTCTATCTTAGCAAACTATTATTTTCTGCTTTCCTTCAATTTAAAGGTAATTTTTTGTATGGGACCAAAATAACTCAAAATTCTGTTACTGAGCTCATTTTCAGCACAACGTTTATATGGCGTTGTTCTTTTCCTAATTACGTTGAAAATGAATTCAAGGAACTCTTTAGTTTTTACTGATTGTGCACCCTTGAGGTTAAAAAGGTTAAAAATAGCGATATGATAATCCATGATGACCGTACATCAAATTGAACAATGCTGATATATTATTCAAAGCTCTCACACCAAAAACTAACCGTGTTTAATTAACATATAAGACTCCCAAGGCTCTATTTTTGGTCAACAGCGGCGAAACGGTTTACCAGCGATGGAAAAGTCTGAAATTGGTTACACAGTAGGGACGCTTTTTTGTGTGCTACGGCTGTACAAGCTCGTATAGGTTCCCACCGGACGGCCGCAAACAACAGTGCACGTTGAAAACAATTATTAAGGAAGTTGCTGTTTTGTTATGATTCAATTCAAGTTCAGTTAACTTAAATGTTTGCTATTTTTTTAATAAAAGAGGGTGAATTTACTAAAAGCCCCAGACATATAAAATTAAATTTTTAGACCTTGGATTGACCGATTGTTTGTTTAATCTCCTACGTCGAGCAATCCTTTTAGTTTATGAATGCAACTCTGGTGTAATAGAGTTTTATTTGGGCTTCTCTGAAATATGGCGAAGGAGTCTAGTTTTGTCCCGCGTCGATTAAGTGGCGTTCTTTTGTAAGTGCGAAAATTTTACTTTTGCTCTTCAGTACCTTTTATACGAAAAGACAAATCAAATAAGACGAAGTTCATTAATATTCATTGATTAATTATCTTTTATGTATATCTGCATGTGAACTAATAAAATTATGCGCTTTTTGCCCGGCTTTTAGGAAAATGGTTCCATTAGTTTCCAATACAACCTAGACTAAAGGCAAAGTTTCAGGTCGCTGCATGCAATTAATGGAAAATTTGTTTTTCTCATGGTGTAGCTATCAGCGAATTCAGTTCTTATATTTTGATTATCGATCAATCGAACGGAGATATTAATTTTCACTGAAACTTTTCCTATTTCACTCATAGGCAGGTCGTTAATACTTGTATTCCGCTTGTTTTTAATTGGCCTTTCTTGCTCACAGTCCAGCTCACAGTCCAGCTCCCAGGCAACTGACATGCAAATTTTGAAAGTTTCTGCCCGCACGCCAGGTAAAATTACTCGTTAATTTTTTCGCCGTAGGAGAGCTCAAAAACTTACATTTGTCGATTGGCCGGCTGAGTGCGAAACAATGATAATGCTATTTAGGTTTGCAAATACGAAACTAAATTAAAATTTCTGCTTGCATGAGAAGAAAAATGACAGGTACTGGAAGTCGGCAAAAAATTGTTTACTCTTTAAAGTAGCCATTGAGGTCGAAATTGCCATTGAAAAAAAGTTAGTCATATCAAAGCCTAATGTAAGGTCGCTTACATAATATCGCAGCCTATATTTACACTACTCGAGAATCGGGTGATTTTTGACAAATGTTCCTGTCGGCAGGGCTTTACATAAAGATTGACATATCACCGCGCTCATGTAAGTAATACTTACTTCAATTTAGGTGCGGATTTAATGTTGTCACTGAGGTGCCTATGTTTTTATAGCAGTCTTAAAAGGAAACAAAAAAAAAAAAAAAAAACGAAATGTCCTTTAGTGTGTTTGCTTGCTCGCTTACCTTTTTGCTGCTGTAGAATTCCTCCGTTAAACTCTCTAGCCCAATGATTGGAATAACAGCTTTGCTCAATGCGTTCACAAGTATATGGTTATTCTTCGATGGCAAAAAACTTATAACGACACTTGCGTTTTGCTTTATTATGTTTTCTTGGATTTTTTCGTATGTTGAATTTGGCGTATCGTTTTTCTTCCATTCTATCATAATTCCCTCCAGACTGAAAAGAGTGGAAACTCCTTCGTTCTCCTTCTTCACAAAAAACTCAAACGCTGTCTTCAAATTGTAGTGTTGAGTTTCCTCCGAGATAAAAACCAGTTTTACAACCGGATGTCCTGTGGGAGTCGTTATTGCGTTAAACCTTCCACACATTTGTTGAAGAAGAAAAATTGCAGCTATACAAGTCGTGTAGAAACTCTGCCACATCGTTTCAGTATTGTAGAATCCAGATTACAAGCAAAACGCTAGGAAAGAGAACCGTGTTGTAAACTGTGGCAGACTGCATTACTAAAATGTATTAGTTTTCCTTCCGTGGCAAATTTCGCATTGTAAGAATCTTTAACCTCTTGAGTCTAAAACCTATTATAACCTCGAGTTTGAGACGAAGCCGGCACGCTATTTCTCTTTAAGATTTGTAGCAGTTGGATAAATTTCGACGCGACTGTGTACTTAAACGGGGCCCATTTGTACATAACGTAATATTTGTACTGCGAACAGGTGAAATTCAACTTTCAATTCATTCCTTTCTTGTTCGATTGAACTCAACTCAATCGTCGGGAATTGCCGTATTTTTGCCGTCTTCAACGGTAACACTTTCTAACATCTCTCTGTGCGGTGATTGGCCTTGCTTGTGAAGAACGGCGGCCGTTGATATGATAAACACGTTTCAACGTTCGAAGTACGTGAAGAGAAGACTATTATCTCTTTCAACACGTCGAAAACACCTCTTGTCACTCCTTGTTTCTCGTTCAGACGTTCCGTGGTTTTGGCAAGATTACAATCTTACTAACCACAAAAATTACAGACGCCAGGATTTTTAAACGAGTGATGAATATATTCTGCGCATTTTAAAAAAGAATCCAGAAATAGTAACAATAAATTGTTTCCTCTTGGCCCTTGTCAGTCAAACTTTGCATTTCAAAAGCAGTCGTAGTTGTTTCTGATTTATACGGCTTTATTCTCCATTGAACACAAAGAAGTGCTTTACTTAATTTCAGGCAAAATCAATTTGAGTTTCAGTTATAGCTCGTCTATAAACTCAGCACGACACCTGACAAAATTGTAAACATTTTAATGACAGGCGCGCATTTGCGGTAAAATATAAAGCTGAAATTAAAGCGCCCAAGTTCTTTTTTAAGAGTGTTAAAGAAAACATCACTTCTGTTAAGCAGTAAATGTGTTTTCGTTCCCCACTCAAGCTGTCAAATTAAAAGTGACATAGATTAAATTACCTTTCCGTTGTCCGTGGTTACCCGTTTCAGTGATTTCCGCAGAACGTTCGAGCAATAATGGCAAAAATAAAGTTACCAAAAAAACAACCTCCGTCGTAGCATGGTAATATTTTGAATAAAGGTAGGAGGAACTTATCGAGACTTGAGCTCTCAAGCCGACCCCGCGAGAGAAAATTGAACTTGAAGTTATCCATATTTCAATGAAAACGGACGTTTCGCGTTAGTTAAAAATACAATAACACATCAGAGTTCTCGAGAATGCTTGGGGATTTAATTGCGGGGTCACCTAGAAAAATGAATAACAGTTTCAATGTTTTAAATAGTATTAAAAAGGCTACCGTGCTATGAGTAGATTTTTAGTAAATTATTTTTGCAGTTATTGAGCGGAATCCATCTTAATTATGTAAGGCCACAAGTGAAATTGTCTTTTTACGAAAATGCTCGTTGAAGGGTGGAGTGTTGAACTCAGTAGTTTTGTCTTTGTTATCGACCAATCAGAAAATGGTACGTCAGCTTTTCGTGTTGCTTAGCAACAATTAACCCCAAAGGAAGGGATTCCTGCCAACAGGTTTCGTGGTTTGCTGTACAGGTGTCCACAACCTTACGCTAGCTATAACTTCTAATTTGGCGTTGTTGATCCACATTTCAGTCGCAGACTTTTAGTTTATCATTTTCTCCAGGTGATTTCTGTCATCCTGTAGCAGTGGGAAATCCATACAATGTCAAAAAAGCGGGGTGGGTGAACAACCTGAACTAAGCTGTCTCCTCAATTCGTACACTACCGATAGAGTACAGGGTTGAAATTCAGGCTACCGGGGGAATAGGGAGAGTGGAGTTTTTTTTTTTTTCTTGATTTAAGAATGGATAATTACATTTTTCTCAACAAAAAGGAGAATGGGCTTTCCCCGGCTGAGATCGACACTGCTGGAAGTCTATTGCCACCGTTTAAGGTCAAACATTTCTTTCGTTCTTCTTGTTTTCCCTTCTCGTAACAGTTAATTAACATCTGGCTTCATAACTTCAAAATTAAACGACAATCTTTGACGTCTGTGTTAAAATGGGTCTTCGTGCGAAACTCGCCATTCATATGAAAATCAGGAGCCCATTACCCTGAGCTTCCATCTCCTATACTAACCCTGTGAGTCGACCCTTTCCCGTATCTTTCCATTTTTAGAAACAGCTCTTGTAGGAGTTTTAATAATAATAATAATAATAATAATAATAATAATAATAACAATACATAATACATAATATTTTAAGAGGAGGCCTCCAATCACCATAAGGTGGTTTTCAGGAGGGTCCTCTGAGAAAATAAATGTTAAACCTTTAAAATACATTAAAATCTAAAATACAATAAAAAGAACAAAATCTATGCGGTAAGCTAACTAAGATTAAAAACTAAAACAAGAATTAAAATACTACTAACTAAAGTTAAAAATGGTTCAGTAAAAACTGTTTCAGTTTGTATTTAAAAATAGTTTTCGGCATCAGTTTCTTTAAAGCACTTGGTAGTGTGGCCCAGTCGTTAACGGCTTTATAATATATTTGCTTTTTCCCCATTCCGTTCTTGGCCTACTGACTTTGGGCATGTAGCCATTTCGGGTATTATAACCGTGTTGTTGGTTCATGGTGGATCCGAATACACCGAAATGTTCGGGGATGCTACCTTTTAATGCATCTTGCACAACACAACACCGATGACCGAACCGCCTCGCATGTAAAGATACCCACCGCAACGACGTCAGAGCCTCTGCTGATGACATTTTCGACTTAACGATCTTCTTCGCAAAGCGATTTTGAAAAGATTGTAATTGTTTCATCTGTGTTGTAAGACCAGGCTGGTCACCCCAGACAATATCTGCATAATCTAGGTGTGGTAGGACAAGGCCATTAAAATATGATGTGAGACTTTTCTGATCCAGCATATGATAGATTCGATTGAAGACTGACAGGCGATGTCCTAATTTTTGTAAGAGGCTATTGACGTGCATCTTCCATTTCCATTTCTCATCCAATAATACGCCTAGATACTTAAAAGATGAAACACGATTTATTTGCCCTTCATCAGTAGAAAACTGAAAGTCATTAAACGGAGACAACATTGTCTTGCTACCCGAAAGCATCAATTTAGTCTTCTTCTCATTAAGCGTTAATTTGTTGTTGGTGTACCAGTCGGAGATTAGAGTGAAGTCATGTCGAAGGGCATTATTACACTCTTGGGGTGTCGACGCAGTAACTATTAAAACAGCATCGTCCGCATACAATATGAGTTCACTCTTCGTTACAGCAGTTTTCACACGGCCTCTTTTCAATACCCAACGATGCCGGGGCTAAGACCATTCTTTGTTACAACAAAGACTGAGACCCAACTTTTGCCGTCTATTTTGCATTATCTATATGTAGAAACAAGATATTTCGTGGGAGACCAAGAGACCTTTGGCGGCCTTACGCTAATTACAGTTCTAAAAATAGAACGATACGGGAAAGGGTTGACTCTACGTTATAGAGTGTTTTCACTGTCACACAATAAAATATAACATAAAAAACCATTCAATGGATAAAGTCAGAAGTTGTGATGTAATAGAAGATAAATAAAGAAGACAGTTCTCCAAGTTTTAAAAGGTGTGTGCATTGTCCCAAAGTTGAGATATTCGTCGAAATGTTCCGCGCAAAATTATAGAGCCTAGTATGGGGCCACCATTTTGGTGGACCTCCTTAGTCCTCCAATATGGCGGCCGGAAAATAGTGTTAACATCTGGAACTTACTTTGGCTATCTAGGACACCGATTAACTGCACTGAACAAGCAACATTTTAATAAGCAATTTTCCAAACGCTTTAACGTCTTAAATGGTTGTGGGTTGTGAACATAATATCCATCGTGTATGCAGTATGAAGTGTAAACCTATAGACCTATGGACCTATGGACCTATGGACCTGTGGACCTGTGGTCCAGTGGACCTGTGGATCCCTGTGTCCTTTGGACCTGTAGGTTGTGGATTGTGGACATAATATCTATCATGTATGTAAACAAAGTGTGGACCTGTGGACCTGTGGACCTGTGGACCTGTGGGGCTGTGGGCCTATGGACCTGTGAACCTGTGGGTTGTGGGTTTTGAACATAATATCTATCATGTATGTAGTACGTAGTGTGGACCTGTGGACTGTGGACTTGCGGACCTGTGGATCTGTGGAGCTGTGGACCCATGGGTTGTGGACGACATGTCTATTCTGTATGCAGTAAGAAGTGTGGAGCTGTGGGCTGTGAAAAGAATGCCTATAATATCTGTAGTAGGAGGCGTGGATTTACGTAAATTATGTAGTTAAACAGGATTAATATATTTCCGGCGAAGTAAATTATGTAGTTAAACAGGATTAATGTATGTCCAGCTTGATGACGTATAGTGTGCTCCAGTACCTACAGAAACACATAATACATATTTTTCAATAAACGCGATCGTAGCTTTATGTCACACACCGCCAAAACTCTGAAATTCAAAATGCGCTGGTTTCCAAACGAAGGATGTAGACAGATGTTAAATTAGTACCTCTTATGCCTAATGAGGATAAAAACTTTGGTGGCTCTTTAGTTTTAGATTTAAGAATTTGATGACGTGACGTGAAAACGCTCTATAGTACATATGGAGGCTCCGGCCAGGTGATGGGCTCCTGATGAAAATGTATTTCACCTGCAACTTCTTTTTCATGTAAATAAATTTCATTTTCATATGAAGGACGCGTTTTGAAACAGAAGCACAAAGTAACTCGGAAATGGCCGTTTAATTTTACCCAAGTAAAGCAAACGTTAGCGAGCTCTCCGCTACAATTCTCACTCATCAAAAATGCAGGTCTTATGCACGATTACGTCACATTCTAAAAATTCACCAACAAGCCTCGTTTACGTGGGATTTTCTCGGAATTTGTTCAAGCAGGATGGGCTCCTGTTTCATGGTAAATTTTACAGTTTGAATTTTTAATTGTAATGAGAGGCTTGGTGGTAAAATTTGCTTGTCTGATGTCAACTTGCATAAGGGCTATTCAGTCGTAAAGTTACGTAAACCAGAGAAAAAACCACGTAACTACCCGATTTTTAAATGCAAAACGGAGAAAAGACTGGGCTCGTAAAAAAAAGACGTTGGATCAGGCGAGGCCACTAAGTGTTCTAGAATTAACCATGACGCTCTCCGCGCCACATACAAACATAAAAGCTCCGAACGGTACCACTGCTACGAAGCAGGCTGCACGAAGCTAAGTGGGAAATGTTATTTTATCGACGCAATATTGGAGGTATTTAAAGGGATCAAAAGTTTAAATCTGATTTGACTTCCACTCGTAATCGACATGTCTGGGTATGGAGCCCCATCTTTGGTCACGGCGCCCGCTTTGAATGAGGCTAAAGCCCTCCATGATTTGACAAGCTTGTTGCGACACATTGACGACAAAGGAGAATTGAAAGAACTGCTAGAGAATGAGAGCCAACTTAATGACATCATTTCAGATAACGAGGAGGTTTGTTGTTTAGCGTGTGCGTACATTATGTATGGGTTTGTTTTCCTTTCTATGCCTCAGGATTTAATAACTCCGATCACGTTTTCTAAGAATTTCTTTCATAAAGTCATTCACTTTTCATACAAGCCAGAAGTTAAAATAATACTTGCCGTGGATTTCGTTATAATCGTTTTAAACGAGCGTACTTGTTTAATAAATAGGGAAAGGATTTCTTTCTAGGTAGTCGACAGCAGTATGTGTAGATGAGTTCTTGCCTTTCAGACATAACATTCTGTGTAAGCTGTCGAGGTTGTGTTCATGATTATGAGTTGAACAGTGACTAGATTGTAGAATACTGGGCCACATATTTGGATCTCATTGAATTTGAATGGTTCCTTTTGTGCTGCGTTCTTTAGCCTGGTTCACACTTGCGAGATAAGCATAACACAAGTGAAATAAGCATAAGCCCAAGCACAAGAAAAAAGGAACATGTTTCTTTTTCTTGTGCTCATTTCCCTAGTGTTATGCTCATCTCACTGGTGGGAACCTGCTTATTTCACTTGTGTTATGCTTATCCCACAAGTGTGAACCAGGCTGTAGAAGTGTTGAGAGATATTTAATAAGTTACCCGGTATTGCAAAATTGCTCTACCACAATCTTTTTGGTTAGCACCAAGAAATTGAGACCTCTGGGAGAAATCAAAAGGTGTGCGCCATTTTTGAAATTGAATGTATGAGCACAGTCAAACAGGAACCAGGATTTTCTGGGTCCAGTTTTTAATTTCATCCAGAGCATTGCAAGTTCCAAAAATGGGTGGACTCAGGAGAGGAAATTTTCTCTTTGACTCAGTTCAGCCAAAGGGTGGAGTGAAGAAGGAACTGGTGGGGGGAGAAATGTCGCTTGATTGAAATTCTGAAATTTGACATGGTCATTAATTTTGTCCTTAAGAACATTGCAAAGTAGAACTAATTTAACATATCAGTTGAATATTCTACTATTATACACCAGTACAATGCATGCTATTTTAGCCTGCACCAAAGTTCATTCAGGAAACCTACATTAAAAGCTCCTTGGTATAAAGAATGTGAGGAGAAAACGTAGAGGAGAGGGGGGAAAAGAGGGTCCAGTTGTTCAGGGTGATGTTCTAAAGAAATACCACTTTTTGTGAATATGTAGGTAAAAAAGGTCAAGATTCAGCGAGAAATGCTGATGGCCAGTAATAGAAGCCTTGCTGAATACAATCTACAACAACAGCCAATACTAGAATCAAGAAAACACCAACTATATGAAGCTCACCAAAACAAGGCTGTGATTCAAGGGGTGTTTGAAAAGAACAGACAAAAACTGGGTAAAGTGTCCTTAATTATTTATGTTATTTAGAATCATGTACAAGTTTTGGAAACATTATGTCCTATTTTTTGGGATTTTAGAGTCAGATAATGAAGAAGTCTGGATGCAAATTCTTGTCAAGGTTACTGCGTTTTTTCCAAGAAATATTAGACAAGACAATTTACTGTCACAATTTATCTCTCCAATCTGGAGTACAGATGGAGACTAGTAAACTGTTTGGGCAGCCTTAGTACAGAATGGTACAGCTTAATCTGGGGGAGAAACAGCCCAGCAGAATGGCATAATGTATGAACTGTAAATCCTCGAATTAGCGTCCCCCCTTGTATAAAGCGCCCACTTTGAATAAGTGCCCCTCCTATCGACTGAAATTTAAAATAAGCACCCCCCACCTCCCCCTCCCCTTCCCCATTAATTTGGGGACGAGTAATAAGACAACGAAGGATATTTAGTTTTTGCCATGTAGTGTTAGATTTGTACATTGTTTCAGTTTCTGAACACGTTAAGTGAACATGTTGAACACATTAAGTACTAACGGTGCAGCGATTTAAACTTAAGGATCAGCTTTTTATGTCAGTAAACAGCTCATGTTGTTGTTTACACACAGATGATGTATTAAAAAATGATCATGTCAGGCCACGATTTGGGAAAAATTAAATAAGCACCCCCCGGTCTTCTCCTAAATTTGAAATAAGCGCTCTGGGCGCTAATTCAAGGATTTACAGTATTAACAAACTCCCTTATAACAAACTCTTCAGTTTAACAAACTTAATTCTTTACCCAGCCAATGTAACCAACAGTAAGTTGAGAGGAACAGAACCCTGATTCTTTTGATAGCTGAACTTAACATTGAACAATGTGTCATGACCTTTCCTTGCAGAGGCACTCTCAAGCCAATATTCACCAGACACAACATTGGCATTGCTGCAAACCTCTACAGCACAAGCTGAAGAAGAAGCAGAGGTGAGTCAAACTAAATATAATGACAATAAAAGTTGACAGTTGTTGAGATAATACATTGGTTGTGGCTAGTCTGATGCAACGTTTTCATGTCATCCCAGCCAAGGGACTCTTCAGAGACCTTTCTGCTTGGGTGGCTTGGCAAACAAATGTTGACAGCAATCTTGCCTTATATCGCATAAAGATCCCCAACCACACAGAATCATGAGTGAAAAATAACAATAAAAGTTGACAGTTACTTGAGTGGGTAAATGAAAAATTAATATTGTAAGAGGAAGAAAATTAGAAGAAGCCAAGCAGTTGTTACATTGAAATTCAGGTTCAAACAGATCAATGTTCTTTATTGTGTAAAGAGGGCAAAGTCACTGCCTTGTGTGACTTTATTCTCTCAGTGTGGCTTTCTCCTCCTAGGAGCATTAATGCATATTATTTTGCAATTTTTTTGGGGCACATTGACAAACATACTGAAGAGTGTATCTTATCCAATTGTATGTCAAGGTGAAAGCAAAAAAGAAAGATATCCATTATAAGCCAATAAAAAAATTTCTTGTGCAAACTAAATCAAGACTTAGTCTAAATTGAATGTAAGTTTTGTTAAATAGAGTTTGATTCTATGTAGATCAAAATAAAATTGTTAATCAATAATAGAACAATGAAATTTTATATTATTTCTTATAATATTATGTTACAGTCGAACCTCGATTATCCGGACTCGTCGAGACCTCAGTAAATAGTCCGGATAATCGAGAGTCCGGATAATCGAAAACATGAATATTAATGAGATAGAAATGTAAACAAAAGGTATACAGCAATGAAAACATCATTTTAATTGTGAAATCTACACAGCCTGTATGTATTTACAAATAAAAACTTTCAGTTCAGGTATTTACAAAGGTGTAAAATGTTCAAGCATGTTTGTTTGCTTCAAAGACTTGTAGCTTGATCGCGTTGCGAAGTCCATCATTCGTCTTAGCTGCATTAACTGCACAGGGTCAATATCGTTCTGTGATTCCATCCACGACAAGCATTTTTTGAAACATTGCACTGCCTCTTTAGTCGATACTATTTTCTCGTCCTCGCCCTCATCTTCCTCATCGCTACATACACTTTCGCTTTCCATCAAATCTCCGACAACGGTGGCTAAAATCTCTTCATCAGACATTTGCTGTGAAGTCGGGAGCTCGTTTTCCAGATTAAGCCAGTCTTCCACATCGTGAGCATTAGGCATTTCCTCATTGTCAAGTTGTTGTACATGTTCCAACATTTCGACCATGGACTCAGCGATATTATCCTCTCTGAATTCGGGGTGTGAATTTGGCTCGCTGTTGTCCGAATGAATTCTCAATTTATCGTAAGCCTTGCAAATAGATTCCGGGCTTCCCTCGTACCAAACATCTGAAAGCATATAAAGCACTGATGCCAAATTCTTGAGCTAAATTTGTTCCTTTCTCTCCTTTATCCAAACGTGAAATAATTATCTGCTTATCTTTAATCGATAGAACGGCTCGCTTTCGCTTTGTAGACATGTTTTTGATTTGAGTTTACGATCGATCGCTCGTGTGTTTACATAACCCACGCGGAAGGAACTAATCAAGCATGAAATTCCCTTGGTAACAAAACAATTGAGCCAATCAGATTTCAGCTGAACCCATCAGAATATTTCTTTGTCTCGTCGCACTTGTGAATTTTGAAAAGCGCACAGGATAATATGCTGCTTCAACAGTCTTTTGAAAGGATTATTTGGCTTTTTGCGACTTTGAGTTTTCAAGATCACAACTAATTAATATTCATGAAAAAATCGGGACCATAGAAAAAAGTCCGGATAATCGAATAGTTCGGATAATCGAGGTCTGGATAATCAAGGCTCGACTGTACCTAAAATTAAAATGTACCTGTCTACAATTTCTAATTGTTTTTCTGAATTTTTTTTTCAGAAAATTGCTGACAGATTTCTAGATGGAGAAATCAATGTTGAGGACTTCATCCAAACATTTCAAAGTCAGAAAACTGTTCACAGCTTACGGAAAATTAAAAGTGAAAAATTGAGTGAGCTGTTAAGAAGTAGAACATCTTCCCAATATTCATATAGATTTTAGTAAACAACTTAATGTACTTTCTAGTAAATTGTGAACAGATTTAAAAGCAGTATGTTAGGGGTGGTGTATGGTAAATGCAAGACCGTGCAAGATGAGAGTAGCGTTTCTTTTTGCAAGCCCGAGACATTTTGACCTTTCATTTGCAACACCAAGGACTTGAAAGGTCAAGACAGTCAGGTTCTAAGACGTTTAGATGTCATTTATATGTAATTTTTAAGTATAGAAAGAAACAAATTGCCACTTTGAGACTTTCTTAGCCTTGAGACACCTGTGAAATTTGATGAAAATTTTGTGAGAACCATGGTTTTTGAAGCACCATTCACCACCCCTTATGTAGTTTTAGTGTGCAGTCACTCATAAAGGTCTGGTTCTGGTGACTGATGTTCTAACATTCCCTATGATAGACTGTTGCAAAGTTAAGATTTAAGATTTAAGATTTAATTCATTAGACACTGGCATGTCAATAACTTAAATGCTCATTGTCCCTAAAGATGACTCCACTTGTTGTCTCAAAATCATCTTAGAAAAGTTTAACTCTGGTGCATTGTACAACAACTTTTTCAAAATGCTGCCTAGTTCCTGTATGGCTTTCTTCCACGTCTTCACAGTCAATTGATTTCAGTGATGTATCCGAGATGCACTGTAAATGGCTGGACCACTTTTCGCCTTGGACCATGTGACCCGAAAATGATTGACTATGGCGAAGTATTGAGCCATAGGAAGTAGGCAACTCAAAATGGTGGAAACACAGAACAGAAGCAAAAGTAATTGTCTTATGGCGCTTGGGGCTATATTGTTAGTCAAATGTACTAAAGGAATATTTAGCTAAGTGTAGATCTTTTGATTCAGTTGCTTTGGAATGGCAATGCATTGCTAAGGAAAGTAGTGTATTAGGTGTATGGAGTCTACAGTAACATAAAGTACATCAAGGTTGCAAGGTTGCCTTTATCAAGGCAAATTATTTGCCTTGATAAAGATGTTTCATTTTGGAAATGAGATGTCTTACCTTGATTATTTTTGTCCAAAACAAGGTACCAACCCTTTAATTTGTTAGAAACATAATCAGCCCAAGTTGCTTTTTAAAGCAATCCCATACATTCTAAGCTTCCTCCCAGTATCCCACATGCTGCTACAGTGAGAAGTACATGGCAGTTCATTAGCATCCTGATTGTAAGTTGCTGAAGGCAGGTTGACAAAATTACTCCACATCCTGGTATGCAAACTAGAGTTTCACATGGCTTTGACATAACTTCATGTAGTACAAATGACTTAATACAAACAGACAAATTGAAAAATGTTGTATCCAGGCTTGCCACAAACTTTTGAATTAGGTGGCTTGATGTTGGAGTGGGGAAGGATTTTGTAATTTTTTTTTGAGAATCAGATAAATAGCCCTGCATAGAAGCCGGCCAAGACAAGCGAACTACATGATTTTTGCTGACAGCTGGCTATTTTTGACAACCCCGTGCATCTCAAAACTTTTTCAATGGCACAAAATCCTACCATGGTAGTGTTTCACAAAGTTTGATATGTATGATCAAAGCTCCTGAGGCAACTTGTTGACTTATGACACAACTAGTGAAATAAAACCACAGTTCTGTAACCTACATTGCATAGTACTTGCAGATTCAAGGTTATTATAGAGTGCGATTTGGAAGTTGGCAAAGTATATTAGGTGATTTTGTCAGCAATTTCACGAGCAGTTAAGAATGTGTTGTTTCGGACTGATTCAACATTCCAACAGTGGCAATGTGAACTCTTTTCTTTCTATTAACTTGGTAAATTGTTCTGTATTTTGGTTGGGTGTTGTTTCCACTGCAATTACTCATTACTGGTAGGTTGAAAGTCGAAAAAGCGAGCACTTGGAATTGATGTGGACATGATAATATTATTCTGTAACCACCAATCAGAAGGGAGATGAAACCAGATTAAAAGGAAACTGACGCTTTGTCTTGATTAGTCCCAAAAACCATGCTGGAGACATTGTTTTATTATAAAATTATCACTATTGTAGATTGTTTTCAAGGTATTTACATATTTCCAGTGATCAATTTATGAAAAAAGTAACAATAACTTGACTCAGATACTTGGAAGAAGAGACCAAAAGAACTTTTTCATTGCTAACTAAACATTGAGTTATTTAGTTTTTTTTTTCTCCAAAGTTTGGAACCAGATTAACTTATTGAAGGAAAATTAAATATTTGTACACACAAGGGCAATTTCTTTAGAACTGAATGGTAGTAAGAGCACTGTAATGCTTGTGTGAGCCTATGATGCAGTACCCTGTGAGGAGTGTGGTATCCTGTGAACAGAGTCACTTCATTCTTTCATTTTGCAGTTCCATCAATGGCAAAAAAGCATCATAGGCTACTGCAAGCATTACAGTGTTCTTACTTTATACGTGGATGCAATTCTGGTTGAGCTAATAGGCCCAGTCAGAGATCTGCGATCGTGTCTCCCGACTTACCTAGGAAAGATCAAAGCGACCCTGCTTGCAGGGTATTAATGCACTAATTCTTTCCATAAGAACTAAACATGCTGTTTTGTTTGGTTTAGACAAAATAATCTTTTGTTAGAATGTATTAAAGCTGATAAAGTAAAGGAGATTAAAACCCTTTTTCTCCCAACCTTGGCATCAAAGTTCTCTTCACTATTAATTAATTTTGCCTATTGAGAGAACATAGGTTTTGATCAGTGCTGGGAGTTTAAAGGGCTAGTCGTCTGTGGATTCCAAGATTTGTTTTCTTTGCCTGCTGAGATAAATATACATAAAGGCAGATATTGCAGCAGTAATGATGAAAAAAGTCTTCTTCATTGTACCGGGTCCTATTTTTGCCGTGCTTGAATTTTCTACCTTAAGCTCTTCTCTTCTAATTCTTGTTCGTTGATTTCGATCGAGCTGGTTTGAGTAGTGAGCTTTCGTCCATTCATCAAAATTGTAAATTGATGCAGGATCCTTCTTAAATGATTGGGGTGGCTTATAGGCATGAGTGTGCTCCGCGCGTAATTGTCCCTCGACAATAAGTTCTCGATCGTATTGTTTTCTCGTCTCCTTATTGCTTAGCACGTTGTAAGCCTCGCTGATCTGTTGGAATTTTTCGTGCGACTCTTCGCTTCCCTTGTGCTTGTCCGGATGGTGCGTGATGGACAGCTTGTAAAACGCATTTTTAATCTGTGCCTGGGTGGCCTTGGGTGACACGCCAAGCACTTTGTAGAAGTTCTTTTTCCTGGTCTTTTCGCGGGTGCTGTAACATTTCACTGAACATTTGAAATACTTTAACTTTACATCGGTTGTTGGCGCACAATAAATCGATCCTGATCTACGCAAGCAACACAAAGATGTTCCCTTGAACTCAATGTTCTTCAGAACACTCCATCGCGTAAACGATGCATTCTGCACCAAGAATCTGGACAAAAAACTCATAACACAAGTTGCACAACAAGGATCAACCGGCAACTGCTGCCGCCATTGCTTTCCAGCGAAATACTGCAGACAACAAATACTGCAGTCGCAGTCTTACCGCGTAGCTCCGCTGACTTTATAAATACTTTTCCAACATGGCGTCCGGAAGGCGACCTGAACACCAAGCTCCGCCAGAAGTGGTGAGATTTTTTAAGTTTAAGCGTTATATTTGACAAATCTTTAACGTTTTAAAAATTCCTTAGCCCTGCCTTACGTTTTCATCGTTGTTCTTCAGTTCTATAATGATGATGAAGCTCGCAAATATACTTCAAAGTGAGTAGAGTATTTATTGTTTACATGCGGCACCACGTGTATTTTGTAACTACTTTCACATTCCATCACCAAATCACAAAATGAAATATTTGATCAAGTTAGATTTCTCCATTTTCAGCACAAGAATGATTGAGATTCAAGTTCAGCTCTCTCAGAGGGCCATAGAGATGTTAAATTTGCCAGAGGATCAACCTTGTTTTCTATTGGATATTGGGTAATGTGATATTGCTACTATTATAATAGTTCTCATTTTTCATGCAAAATCTCGTGCATTCATTGGCTAAATCATGGTAACTTGACATTTAAAAAAGAAATTGCTTCTGATAATGTCTATGAGCAAGCAATTTACAAAAATTGTGACATCAGAGGGTAGTGCTGCCCTTTTGCCTTAGTATCAAAAGTTATTGCTTGTTGCATGAAAAAGGGTGTGAGTGGGGGAGGCATGGTGTTTTCATAAGATTTTGAGTGCGCTGCTTTTTCAAACCGATTGGTGTAAAATACAGACTGCGGACCGCGGCCCGGTTGTAAAATGCAGACTGCAGACTACAGACTTTTTAACTGAATCATTTTACCATATTTTCCATCATTGAGAGCTGACCATAAACAAGCTAACCAGAGTGCTATTAAGGCTAACCTGAGTGATATTCAGACTAACCGGAGCACTTTTCAGCCTAACCGGGGTGCAGACTTTCACTCCAATTAGCCAGAATAATCCTGTTTACAGATGGCACGACAATGGAAACAACACAAAAATTATTCTTGAAAAGTCTGTAGTCTGTAGTTTGCATTTTATCACTGGTCTGCAGCCTGCAGTCTTCATTTTACACTGACCACTTTTCAAACTATTTCTTAGTTCTTACCAGAGAAAATGTCTGCTCACTTTGTGAAATTGTCCTGCAAGGAAATCTCTTATACTAGAACATATGCAGCTGACATAAAGAAGAAGTCATAAATGTAAAATTCAAAAGTTCTAAGCATTGCAGTATTAGAATGATTTATAAATAATTAATTTTTTGTTATCTTCAGTTTCGAAGGTGCACCTCTACCTGATCAATAATTATCATGCTTCATACAATGTTGTTAATATTCATTTTGTTTATTGAAATAATATTTTCCAGTTGTGGATCAGGTTTAAGTGGTGAAGTGTTAACAGATGAAGGACATCATTGGGTGGGTCTTGACATCAGTCAGGCCATGCTTGGTAGGTTAAGCTGCAGTGCACAGTGTATGTTAATTTGAACTTGTCAGAATTAACACTGCTCACATTATTGTAAGATCAATATTAAAATACACATAAATTAAATTTGTGCTTTCATGTTACATGTACCTGGTCCAAGAACATGTAAACATTACTATGAATAATTCTGGTCTGAGACAAATAATAAAATTGACTTCAACTGAAAGGCATAAGCATATTAAGTAACATACGCAGATGCAATAAGAAGTTGGAGTCAGCACCTTTTGTTACCTAGCAACACCTTACTGTAATTAATGCAACAAAATAATGCAAGATCCATATGCAGGGGCAGATCCAGGATTTTTCTTAGGAGGGGGTGCATCACTAAGGAATGGTGTAAACTTAGTTTTTTTCGCTTTTGCAGATTTATACCAGTTATATTAGAAAGCAGCATGTCATCTCAAGGGTGGGGGAGGAGGGTGGGGGGTGAGTGGGTGGTGCACACCCCCTGCACCCTCCCTTTAGCTTCATCCCTGATATGACTTCTACAGTATACATTAACTAAATTTCAAATTAGATCATGTTATATATTAATTATGGACTTAATCTTCTTTTTGTTTCTCTGATATCTTAATAACTTACAATCGAACAGCCATTAACGACCACCTCTCTACAACGGTCACTTTTTTATGTCCCAGCAAATGGTCCATACATTCACTCTTATTTTAATGTCAGCTCTCCACAACAGCTATGGCCACTACTAAAAAAAAAAGCTAGTCCAAACCGCCAAATACTGTAACGTCTTGACAATGGCCAGTTAATCTGACAAACAGACTGACAAACAGTGTATGCAAAGCCCCATTTTTATTGTAAAAGGTCACAAAACTTGACCTGTTCTTCAGGTCATTGGTCTCTGCATCTGTCTGGCGTCTTTTTTAGTTTTATCAATATTTTGATTGTGTTAGGTATTTCTGTGCTACAGTCAGCATTTTTTAAGAAATAAAAATGTTGCACCCCTGTGAAAAAAGGTGTCATATTGCACCCCTACCTCCCCATAATGACCACCTCTTTACAACAGCCACTTTCCCTTGTCCCCAAGGTGGCTGTTCTGGAGAGGTTCGACTGTATTACTATCTTGGCTAAAAAAATAGCAATCAAGAGCATTCTAATGAAATGCTGTTGGTTGCAGCTACAGATTAAGTGTGAACACATGTTACAAAAGAGGGCTTTTAACTGAAAAGAAGAAAGAGCAAGAGATTGTTCAATATATCAACCAGTTGTTAATTTGCACATATTTGCATGATATTTGTTTTGCAGATGTAGCAGTTGAAAGAGAAGTAGAAGGAGATTTGTTTCTTCATGATGTAGGGCAGGGTCTCTGCTTTAAGCCTGGAACATTTGATGGATGTATAAGGTAAAATATTTTGTTTTATAACTGTGCATCACCTTTATTTCTCAGGTCCTCTGGAGTTCTTAGGAATTACTCTAAGAAAAGCAATCCAAATAATCCAGTCTGTATATTTTTTTCATCAAATTTCAATAGTACTGTTTACTGTAATGTTATACAAAAGTCATGCAGTTAATGTTACACATCATGTTCCTTGATAGTTCATTAACAGACACCTCCGGTAGGCAGACACTAGTATTGACCTGTAAAAGAATAATTTTGTTTATTGACTTTAGAAGTTACATGCAAGGTTCAAAGCTGTGTTGTTATTTTCTTGAAGCATATCTGCCCTCCAGTGGCTCTGTAATGCAGACAAGAAAGGACATAATCCTTCTAAAAGGCTTTACAAATTCTTCAGTTCATTGTACAGTTCTATGGTAAGTGTGTAGTGCTGGGTTCACTTTATTTGATTGCTTCAGTGTGGTAGTATCATGTGAACTGTAATTGTAATTTCCATGAAAAGGTAAATTTTAAGCAAGCAAATATTGTAGTTCCAGTTTCTGTAAGATAAAATCATTAAAATAAATAAATAAACTTATAAAATTAATGAATTAATTGTCGGTTTAACATATTAAGAAATTTTGAGTGCTTAGCAAGTAACTGGCCCAGCATGCAGATAGTTCCTATTAGTGGTTTGAATGTCGAAGAGTATAAAAACATAATAATTTTATTTTATTGCTTCCCTGGATGGGATACCAGTCATGCAGGACGATTCAGAGACTGTGAGAGCCATGTTATGTTAACTAATTCTTGCCTGAGGAGATTAAGCACAAATTATATCTCTATGCAGCCTTGAATCTGGACCTCTTCCAAAGACTTACATGCACTGTATGTATGCAGCCTCATGTTTGTTTGTTTGTTTGATTTATGCAGAGTAGAGGAAGCAGAGCAGTGTTTCAGTTTTATCCAGAAAATCCTCAGCAGGTATACAGTAATAGCCCACATATAAGAACCTGAATTTTTCAATTTAACCTAAATAGGTTCTTACATAAATTGTACTTTATAAAGCAGATTTAGGCTACCAAGCATCTTAAAATAAGTTCTTATATTTTCATGTGAATTTCATCTGAATATACTATATATATTATAAATATCATCTCATAATACAGTGTAAATCATTTATTTGTACCACAGAGCAATGCCTATTGGTAGTTCAGTGCAGGTACAGTATATGTCCTTAACAAAACAGAACAAAGAAACCCATGTTGATACCAAATTCATAACAAGTTCAAGCAATGAGGAGCTTGCGTTGTTTTGATATTTTGCAATTATTTATTTCATTGGGATTTATTTTGATATTTTACATTTAATATTTTGTGATTCTCACAGAGTTGGAGATGGTCAGAAAGCTTTCTTTGTTACTGTCGTAGAGTACAGTACTTGCAAATACAAATATTTGAATGGCAAACACAATAAACAAACAACATGGTACTTAAGCTTGAAAGAAAAAAAAAGTTATGTCAAGTTACTTTTAAATAGATGATGATCTTAATTCAGCAGTTTGTACCTAAACACTTTTGCAGCAACCCCACTGATAAGAACCTAACTTACAATTTTAGCCTCAACAACAAATAAAGCCACCTACTTGTAAAACTTTATGAGAACCCTGAATGCAAATTATATTTTGTCTTGTATTTACCTTTCCTTGGGAAGCAACACTTATTAATTTGTAGATACTGTTCTATTATTACTATTAACATTTGACAAGTCAAATACTACTTATCTTTTAGTATATAGCAGCTTTACCAGTAATCTCTCTCCCACAGGTTGAATTAATCACAACACAGGCCATGAAAGCTGGATTCACTGGGGGTCTAGTCATTGACTACCCAAACAGTACAAGAGCTAAAAAGTAGGGAAAATATACTTAGAGTAGATAAGAAATTATCAATAATTGAATAAGTAACTTCTTAAATGTTGAGGGTACACTATAAAAGAGGACCAAATAGATATGCTAACTGTCATGTCAAGGCCCTGTAAGTAATTTGAAGTCACTGAGTATTAAAACAATTTAGAATCGAAGTAAGGGGGGCAAATGAGTATCTTGGATATCTAGCTTTTGGTTTTGTAGCAACAAAGTTTTGTATAACACTTACTGGTCAGGGACGTTGCTAGTGGGGTCCTGGGGTGCCCATGACCCCCCCCCCCTTTTTTGTAAGCCTTTTTTAGGCAAACAACTTATAGCAGGTGGTGAAAGCGACATGACAATGTGGTGAGTACCCTCACTTTGGCCCAGTGTGACCCCCATTTGAAAAATCCTGGCTACACCCATGCTGGTGTCCCTCCTTTGATCATAATTTTTAGAGGGCCACTGGTTTGTTAGTATTTTTATACTATTTTAGTGCTACCCTCTTTAAATAAAGTCTTTACTTACTTACTTACTTACTTACTTGCTTACTTGCTTACTTGCTTACTTGCTTACTTGCTTACTTGCTTACTTGCTTACTTGCTTACTTGCTTACTTGCTTACTTGCTTACTTGCTTACTTGCTTACTTGCTTACTTGCTTACTTGCTTACTTGCTTACTTGCTTACTTGCTTACTTGCTTACTTGCTTACTTGCTTACTTGCTTACTTGCTTACTTGCTTACTTGCTTACTTGCTTACTTGCTTACTTGCTTACTTGCTTACTTGCTTACTTGCTTACTTGCTTACTTGCTTACTTGCTTACTTGCTTACTTGCTTACTTGCTTACTTGCTTACTTGCTTACTTGCTTACTTGCTTACTTGCTTACTTGCTTACTTGGTATTTACTAAATCATTTCAACTTCACTTCAGAATATTCCTATGTCTCTTTGCTGGTGTTGTTGTAGACAAACTTCCAAAGGTATGTCTTTATGATGGAAAGCATTGTTTTGCTCTCTGATTGATCATCTTTTCTAATCATTGGTTTTATCCACTTTTAATAGCTTGTTAGTCCTCATCTGCAAGCAACTACAATTTAATATACTTTTTTTCAAAAAATATTAATGACTTTCTTGTTGCACACTTAACAACTCCTTACCCTCCTCCCCCATCCTCCCTTCACCCCCCCCCTTAATGCCATTCTTCTTTTCCACCCTTCCTCCCACCCTCCTTTCCCCCTATTTTGTTGCAGTCATCTGAGATTTATGTAGAAAAACTCCATACAAGAGATTTAGCACTGCAGTGAAATCTCCCTCACATTGAGGAGTCCACTTCAGAGGGGTATTCACCCTGACTAGAGTTCAGTTACAAACAAGTGCAATTCCATGGAATCAGCCTTCCAACCATGTCCGCCTTAGGGAGGTGTCCACCCCAGAGTAGTGTCCAGTTTGAGAGAGTTGATTGTACCCTTCTTTGGACCATGACTGTGATTTGGACTTACATGACATGAACTTACAACCAATCAGAGATGCTATACAGTACCGCTCAGAGATATGTGAACCATCAAACACGTTTTAAACTTGGAGTAAACTTAGCGATACCGTTGGCAAGTTTTGCTCAAATTTTACCTGTTCTGGAGAGTTGTGTAGTGCATGGTTACATGTACCTAATGTAAGTCTCTCATTATCTTTTCGTAGGGTCTCGGTACTGAAGATACAAAATCTGTGGCGGATAGTGTACAATTTAGCGGGAGAAGGTAATTACCAGTAAATGCAAGGGTAGAAACTTATTGTGTACTAGATACCTGTTTGTTTAGTGTACACTGTAGTCATTTCCAAGGTCAATTTTACAAGGATACTCATTTGAACTCCTTTCATATCTGTCAAATCACTTCTGCTGCTGTCTGGCTTTTATTTATCATTACCTGTTTGCTCTCATCATGATTTTCCTTTGTGATGTGGTAATATACTTTTTAAGGAGGGGGGTTTGGGCAATTACCAGAAACAAATTCCTGCACAGCAAAAACTGCTGAAAAAAAACCATGCAAGGGGAGCCATAGGAGAAAAAATCAAGCAAGTGCTTTCTACTATCCAGGTGCTATTTCCGATGTTAAAAAATTCTTGCACAAGCTATTGCCCACCAAATGAAATCATGCACAACCTCAAGTTCAGAATAACATTTCATGTCCCAGAAAATTTCCCAATGCCCCCCCCCCCCCCCCCTCCAAAAATAATGGTCCATCCCTTAGTTCGAGGCTGGGTTCTCAAGCTTGTGGTTAACTCATCTTAGTAAGAGGTAACTAGGGTGAATTTTAACAGTTCTGCTATATAATTATTTCCTTTTGTTCACTTCTAGAGAAAGATCTAAAGTACCACGTGGAAAATCAATAAAAAAGAGCAAAGACTGGGTCAAAGAAAAGAAGGATAGGAGGAGACGGCAGGGAAAGTAAGGCAATTTATAATTTTAATTTATTGCCTTTCCTCTTTTTAAGCCCAGCTTGTCCCAGTTGTTCAAAGGCTGGATTACATTATTCACCAGATAAATCACTTACTGGATAAGTGTTGACGAAACAGATAATTTGTTTCACTGTGGATAGCATAATTATATTGCTACCCACAGCTGGATAGTGATTATCTGGTGGACAGCAATATCTATCCTTTGAACAACCAGGTCCTGGTCCTAAGTCTTGGTATTTGTAATTGGTAATTTTCATGCAAATATGTGCCAGCTGGCACTGTGTGACAACCCAATACCAGCTACAAATGAGACCATTAGAGTACATAATCATGCAGTTGAGTTGCTGGTGTCAACATGACAATTTTTGTTTTGCTTGAATCTCACACATTTCTATCAGGGCTTGGAAAAAGTGCTGTCTGGTCATCCAGGACAAATAGATTTTCCTGCCGGGCTATTAAAATTTCATTCTCACCTGCCCAATGGGCAACGACCAGGCAAGTTGTCTGCAAACTAAATATGAAAAAAAACAGTAAAGGTAAGATTTGCCTGGGGCAAGCAAAATTTGAGAGCTGCTTGTCTGAAGAGCAGGCTGGAATTCAAGTTTTTTTTCCGAGCCCTGCTCTGTCACAGGAAATGAAAGTGAGCAACTGTTCAAAGTGAGACTATCTTTACCAGCTTGGGCTATTAATTTAAAATTATTTGTTTTGTTGTTGTTGTTTAGTCTTTGTGCCTTATATGTCAAAAATAACATTTGATAGTCAAGGTAACTTTATCCCTTCTTTTAGGGAAGTGAGACCAGACTCGAAATACACAGGACGGAAAAGAAAATCAACCTTTTAAGTGTCTCACAAGCAAGGATGTCACTGAGCCTGCAATTAAGCAATGAGAAATTTATTTGCTCACAGCCTGGAACAAGTGTATTCTTGCCAGTCTTATCATTCAGGAAATAATATGAACAAATTCTATTCACGAACATGAACATGTTCTTCATTAAACAAATCCTTGACATGTCCAATTGGGAAAGAAAACTTTTGTGATGTCAAGATTGGTCACATCCATTGAAGACTCCCAGGTGGTGGGGTACAAACTAACTCAACCTGGTGTAAAGGAGGAAATAAATTAACTGGGGAAAAAATTTTACAGAGTTATGCGACATAAACCCATAACAAAAATCACATGATGATTTCAAGTAAAGCAGGAGTGCATACTGAATATATTGTGACTTCTTCAGCTTACATTTTGTGCAGCACAAAATGTAAGAATGTCAAAGCATTGATTGACAAACAAGATTAACTACATGTGCTGTGAAGGAGACCAACAGTCTAGACATGTTGCAGCATTGTTCTTGAAAAACAATTTCTTTGACTTGGCAAACAGCATCTATATTCACATTGCTGATGTGTCGAGCAGTTCTGGTGGTTACAATTACATATTATTTAAAATGGCCATGGTAATTCTACTGAGTGGCCATGCAACAGTACCTTCCATTTTGATTCAATTCATGTGGTGTCATCCTTGTAAGGACCCTGGGGGTTTCTGTAATGTAGTGTTTCTATTTCTTTATCCATGGAAGATTATCGGTATGCACATTTCCTCTCCGAAATTGTTATGTCACTTAAAACAATGAGTACACATAAGGAGAGTGGGACTTATTATAAATTAATGGGTAAGAATATCAAGCATTATAATCCATCAAATATTCTGCTCTCATATGATAGGTTTAAATGCATCAAGTGACTGAATACTCCCCAGCTAAAACTGGGGAATATCCAAGTGATAATCCCAATTTTCAAAACTGCACATGTTGCGAAAAATATTTGAAGGATGATAAACACAATAGCCTCCATTTGGCTCAAAAAAATGCTCGCATATTTGTCTTTGGACATTACCCATTCCTCAAAGCTCAAAGTTTTCCTCGACCTATGCTCTTGGAAAACTGTTCGCTTCTTGGAACACTTTATTTCAACACAGTGAATTTATCCTAACAAACTGACATTTTTAAAAAATAATTTCTTTCTATCACAAGTATTGTTCTCTTATTTGTTATGCTAACCACTATTTATTCTGTTGAAGATAGTGAGTAGCCTAGCAGTGTGCGGTTACTAACAAAATGGCAACCACTTCTTTGTATTTTAGAGTGTCTATGAAGAGGATTTAGACAATGCACTAGTGATAAGATTATTCATTCCTGATTTCTATGCGTGATAGTTGAGGAGGGCATATAATGCAATAGAAACCTCGAGCACATAATTTCGTTGTTAAATAGAACAAAAGTCAATAATATCGGGAATAATACCTAGATCATTTATTACTAACTACTGTCACTTAAGAGCCTTTCTGTTTTTTGGTTTAGTAAATTTTAAAGGTTGCCCAGAAATTTATTATGACACAATTACCTTAAACATTTACACAAAATTACATTTGCTTATGTGCTTGAAAGTCACTTTAAGATATAAACAAATTTGACATCTCATGTGATACATAATTTCAAGTAAAAAAAAAAATTATTATAACTAAATTCTTTTTAACTTTTGGTTCAAGTGTCTAAAAACATTGGGATCAAATCAGCTGAAATACCAGAGTCCTCAAAATGCTCCACATTCAGGAATAGGCCATATTCGTATTCTCGGTATTTGACTGGAACTAGCTTGAAACGGAGGCTTGTGCCGGGGAATATCATTAAAAACCAACAAATGTCATTTGCATTTGAAGACTCCCTGCATTAGCCTCAGTTGCAAGCTAGTTCCAGTCCAATATGGAGAATACGAATATGGCCTATTGTACAGGTTTTTTTAATCAGGTAGACAATAGGATCATTTATGGCCAGGAAAGCTTCAACAATTTTTCTTCTTACATGCACAAACTGAGAGCACTCTTCACATCTCACTACCATTTGTTGAAGCCAGCTATAGAAAAATGTTTTACACTCAAACATTGTGTTTTTCTAGAAAATATCCATACCCTCCCCATGGAAAGTTTTTTGGTTTGAATCTCCCCCCTAACGCATTCCACATAAGCTTTATACCTTCCTTTGAAATTTGTGGCTTGAGGCCTCCCTCTTCCCTCAGAATTTCCAAATATGACCTTCCATGGGGTGAGTACATTGGATATTTTCTGGAAATGCACAGTGGCAGGTTTCTTGTAATGTGGTGGCAGATGCTGAGGTGTGTAAAGGAGGTGATCTGAAATTACGGTAGGCTCTCTCTGTACTGGTAAGAATGGATTTTCGGCCCTTTGAATGTAGTCAGTGTAAAACACAGACTGCAGACTGTGGACTGTCCAGAGTGAAATTCTGCTCTCCGCTTAGCCTGGAAAGTGCTCCAGTTAGCCTGAATATCACTTAGGTAAACCTATGTCTATTACATGACTAGGCAAGATAAACCAAATCCTTTGCAGCTGTGAATGGCTACCCTAGCAGAGAAGATGGTGGCTTCTTGCCTGCTCAGGATTACTAGCTGTGTCCGGCAAGAAAATAGGGTTCTTTTTCCATGTAATAGATAAACACGGAAAAAGTACTTGGCCAATATCCAGGCATGTTGACTGAACAAGCCTGGTCAATAACCCATATATGATGCTCAGGTCAGCTTGTTCTAACAGTAAGCTCTCAATAATGGAAATGGTAACACATTATACCCCTGAAAACTGTACAGTCTACATTATGCCCCTGAATTGCAGTCTTCATTTTATTAGTATGCAGTTTACACTGACTTATTTAGATCATGTATCTGCTACAAAAAACGGTAGCCTGAACCTCCCCCCCCCCCCCCCTCCTCCCCCACCCCCAATTATGCTGTTAGTCTGCACTCATCTCAAAATATTGATTCACTGTGAACTGGGGAACACCGGTAAATTTTAATGGATGAATTTTTGTCCTTAACAGTATCAGTGTTTCAAACACTCAGTGGCACCGCTAAATCCAAACATGCACCAAGTTCCCCCCCCCCCCCGCCCCCTCAGAAGTCCTCCCACTTTTAAATCAGCAGCCACTGTGACAATAACTAACCTAAGTTGTGACTGATATATGATTGGGTTTCTTCAGATTTAATTCAAAGTGTCTTCAGATAATATTCATACCTCTCCCATGCAAGGTTTCTCGATTTCACCCCTTGCTCCCTACTCACCCCTCTGGCAACTCTAATTTTGCTTCATTCTTATATTTACAAACTTATGACACTCCCTCCCCCTCGGGATCTCAAATTACCTTCCTGAGGTTGGCCTGGATATCTTTTTAGAACTGCATAATGCACGCGATGTTAATTCTATTTTTTTTTATTGCTAACACGATGATTTTCCTAATTTTAGTGAAGGTCGCAGCACTTCCGTAGCACCATATGTGACTCACGATGAAGGAGTACTCCCTCTCTGTTACCGTAGACGTCCGTAAAATGAATAGGTTACCACGCTTAGCAAAATCAGCAACAATGGAAGTATAAAGTACTTAGCTTTATGCTTCAGTTCTTCACCGTACACGGCAATAGATCCGAATCCACCCGACCCACCCATGTTTTCGCGAGGAAATTTCACCGAAGGAACTTCGACTCCAAGAAAGTCACACAAGGGACCCCACCCTTGTTTGACGTTGAAAACGAGTAATTTTGAAGCCGGTACAACCGCTTTCACTCTCTCGTTGTGTTCGTTATACCTCTTCTTGAACAAGAACTGTGAATCGGGGTTCACACTCCCATAGACGGCCGTATCTTCCGCATTGTAGCAATCCAGCAACTTGCGAGGTTTTGGGCAAAACAGATAAGCTATTTTCGACATGAGTCCTAAATCTCGCGTCATATGGAGATGCTTCGCCCAGCTTTGCACCCAGACATCGTCATTGTCCCGCACATTCAAGATTACCTTCGCTTCTGGAAAACAAGCGAGTATTTCCTCGAACCAAAACGCTGCTGGTAGATCCGTCACGCCATCCACATCTGCGTACATGGAAGCGAAGTCAGCCAACCTTCCATCGCCGCAGAATATATCGATCCATTCGTCAAGGTGCAAGTCCATGTGTTCTGGAAAATCGTAGATTTTATATCCAAGTATCCGTAACGCTCTTGCTAGGGACTTAGTACCGGTTTTGCTCAATCCAGCACAGATTACTTTCATCTTCCAATTTGTCAATTTTTTGTCAGGGGTTCGTACATGAAATACTTTTAAAGTAGACTACGAGTAGTCCCTCTTTCGCTTCGCTTAGTCCGTCGTGCGTGACGTGAAAGAATTCGCGAGAAAAAAATGGCCGCGCGAAATCCTGGGGACTAGGAGCGCGCGAAAGGAGGGACTACCGCCTAAGCCCAAGAGGCCGAGTGATTTTTCGGTGTAGGATTTTTCATCTTGACGTCCTCTTATTATCGCCTGTCATCAATAGCCCCGGGAGATCTGAATAAAATTGCTCTACTCTACTCTTCAAGTAGCCAGGCAAAAACATATGCCGTGAGAAGTATATCTTCGGTCAGTGTTCGTTCAGCGAAACTGTCGAAGAAGTTTTGAAAAGAAGACGGCGAATGAGTACGGTGGCCCATAGGGGCAAAACACAGCTCAATTTCTACGGTGGCCCATAGGGGCAAAACACAACTCAATTTTTCTTCTGAAATACAACAATCTTTTGGAGAACACAACAATCTTTTGGAGAACACAACGATCTTTTAGAGAACACAACAATCTTTTGGAGAACACAACAATCTTTTCGAGAACACCACAATCTTTTTCAGAACACAACGAAATTTCCTGATACACAACAATCTTTTTCGAAGCACAATAAATTTTCTGATACACAAACGCAAACTAAAACACAACAAAATTAATTGAAACACAATAAAATTTCAAAGTACTGGTAACTAACCCTGATGCTGAAAGCGACCGGAACCTGGGACTAGCTCTGGTCAACGTCACTGAAAGGCGCCATTTTTGTACCATTCATGTGGTGGATTTGATCTGAAATGGCTTCTTCAGGTTCAATAAGCTATAATCCAGAGGAGGAAAGCATAATTTCATATTACTTTTCAAGAGGATATACGTATGAAGTCATCACTGAATTTTTAGCTAAGTTTTATGGCATTACGATGTATGTACGAACATTGAAAAATAGGTTGCCACACTAGGGTTGGTAACGCTACCTGACAAATAGGGGCGTCTGACATATAGGGGCGCTATATCAAAATACCAAAAGTTTATCATTACCTCTGCATGGTTAATGTGTCACACTACCAATAAATGGTTTGTGTTAAAATGACAGCTTTTGACTTCTAGTCAGTAGCGACTATTAGAGGAAGGAAAAGACTAATAATAAATCGGTTTGCTGAGCTGAGGTTCGAAGAATGGAGGTGTCAAGAAATCTAGATTCACTAGATCCACAAATTTTCTAAGTCTCAGTATGAATAATGTGGAGCATTTTTCAGGATTTCGTAATTCTTAAGAGATCTATAAATGGCTGAAGTCTCCTACACGTATTGCGACTCAAGTTCAGTAAACTTTAATTTGAATGGGGCGATCTGTTTCTGAAATTGTTACAGAATTGATCCAAATAACTTAAGCCACGCGCGGATCTGGGCTGTTAGGTTTTGGTGAATTCATAAATGCTTCATGTTTTCAAAATTGATTAATTTATCTCGTAGTCTCTTTCGCAGCCGTTATTGCGAAGGAATCTGCATCGTATCTATGACGGGAAAAATACAATACTGATCGTTCTCAATGTCTCGCAATAAAAAAATAAATACAACACCAATACAGTACCAGTGGATAAAGTCAAGAAATAGATAAAGAAGATCATTATTTTTCTTAGTGTTAGGTCTTTGCGTTTTCCCAGACTTAAGACATTCGTATAACTGTTTCGCACGAAATTACGGAGCTCACAGTATGGAAACGCCGTGTTGGAATACTTTCGTGGTCAACCAATATGGCGGCCGGAAATAATCTGGAGCTTATTTTCGCTATCTAGGCTACTGATTATCTGTATTGAAAAAAGGAGCATTTACAATTAAGCACTTTTCCTAATGCTCTAAGTTCTAAAAAGGCTAAATAACTTGAGATAGTTATATATTTTTCTACAAACGCGATCGTAACTCCGTGTCACGCTCAACTGCCATCAAAATACGCGTGGTTGAAGTGTAAACAGATATAAATTAACCGTCTCTTATGCCTGGCTCTCAAGTTTTGTTTTACGTGCACGTATTTAGAGAGGTAAGATTGGAGATATTAATAATTCCCATTTACGGCAAACAGCATATATTAATGTTTCGGCATTTCTCTTGTATACTTCACGCACCTGACATATAGGGGTACATGACAAATAGGGGCATCTGACATATAGGGGCATCTGACATATAGGGGCGTCTGACATATAGGGGCACATGACATATAGGGGCATCTGACATATAGGGGCATCTGACAAATAGGGGCGTCTGACATATAGGGGCATCTGACATATAGGGGCGTCTGACAAACAATCTATAAAAACAACTCAACAACTGCCAAATTCGCTTACATTATAGATGTTTTTCTTTGTGTTTCACAAAATGCAAATTAAAATTGTATAAGCAGAGACAAAATAAGAAAAAGACAGAAAAACAAGAGCAATAAAAAGAGAAAAACTAACTCCGTGTGGCTTTGTTTTATCTTGCCGAAGTGCGCTAGTAATGTAACTTGCGCACGCGCTGATAGGGTAATTTCCAATAGATATCGGGCGCACTTCCGGTTTCTTTAAATGCTAAAGGAAACGCGGTTTTTCCTTAAATCCAGCCTTTTTCGACCAATTTCGATTAAAGCCAACGTTGGCAACATAGCTATGCATTTCTTTTTCGAAATCATGCTTTTTTCAGAAAATTACGAACTTTTCAATATTTTGAAATGCTTTCAAAATCTGACCTTTTAGAAATGAAACAAAATCGATGCATAGCGTAATGAGGATTTAAATTAAAATATTAAATCAATGAAAAAAATCCCGAGAAGGTAATTTGCCTGGGAGCCTTTGCATTTTTTCTGTATTAGTCACATGACCATGGGCGTGGCCTTATGACGTCATCACTAGTGTTGCTGATCAAGAAAAAGTTAAAACACATGAAATAACTCTGAGGTAACTAAAAATGACAAGGTTATATGAGAATGAATTTTCCCTAGCAACGGCTAGGCTTTGGTAGATTGTGCTCGAAAAAAAAGCTTATTATGCTTTTAGCAGTGCTCATATTTTGTAGAAATTATGCCAAAATTATGTTACTTTCTGAAAATTATGCTCTCTGTCACCGAAGTTATGCTACTTGGATTTTAAGGAAAATAAAGATCGCCAGTAGCTTAACTCTATCAATTTTGACTTAAATGAACATTCAGACAGTCCACCTTCCAGTCTTACAGTCTTCAGCATGGCAAATACGCATGTGCGCACCTCGAAAAGCCAAATGATATCCAAATCAACCATTTCTGGGTTCTGAATCCGGGTCAGAAAGTTACTTTTATATACTTGTTTTAGACGCCATCCAGGCAAAGCCCTCAGTTTAGTATAAAGACAACTATGCATGTTGTTAATCTCTCTGTACTCGAGGACGACGCCATCTTTGATCTAAGGCCTGAGGGGCCGAGCCGCCGAGCCATAACCGTGGTGGCCTGAGGAGAGTCTCAGCCTCTCAGATATGTACGGGGTGACCTAGCTAGAGTCTTCCAGACCTCGATATTTTCCAATAACAATACAGAAGTAAAGTACAAACTGAATTATTCTAGAACTATGATGGGTTTTTTTTTGTTTTCAAGCCATAAAAGCTCGGATTATGCTAGCAGTGCTAAACTGAAATAAAAGCTTTAAATTATGCTCGTTTTTCTAAATTATGCTAAAAATTATGCTAGCACAATCTACCAAAGCCTAGCAACGGCTCGAAAAGATCGGTTAATGGGCCCTTAAGGCACGAGGGAAGTTTGGTTACGAAGTTTTGGCCTTAAAATTATGGTGTTGTCACGGGCAACTTACCTCGTTTCCATTGGTAACAATATCAACGGCCGTTGGTCGCCTGTCGCGTCGCCTACAATTTCGCGCGCTTTGCTGCCAATGACGTCAAAGGCCGACAAGTTACCAATGGATACGGAGCCAGTTGCTCGTGACAACAACAAGATTTTTACGTTAAAACTTGTGACCTTTCGTCCCGCCTTACTCAACTGATACTACGATTATCAGTTGAGTAAGGCGGACGAAAGTTTGGTCACCAAGTTTTAACGTAAAAATCGTGTTGTTGTCACGAGCAACTGGCTCCGTATCCATTGGCAACTTGTCGGCCTTTGACGTGCAACCAACCCACTCAATTCTACCAGGAGTGGGGGGGGGGGGGGGTTTAAAACACCAAAAAGGAATTTATTTGATTTACAAATAAAAGAGTTTTATGCAATTGCCTGCCCTTTTCTTTTACTCAGAGTAAAGTGAACATCTTCGCTCTTGTTTGTATACATTCTTGGCATGTTTTAACCATGAGGGTTTGGGTAAAGTGTTTAGGGTAGCTGATGTTAAATTATGCTGCCCCCCCCCCCCCATCTAAGGTTTGATTTTGATCTAAGGTTTGATTTGATGTTGTATACAAGGCATATGTGATGTCCATTTTCTGCCCTCACCTTTGAGAGACAGATTTGTCTTTGATTGTAACGGTTTATGTTTTTATAAGGTTGGAATTAAAGCAGCTTTGTTTCACAAAGCCAAATTTTTCCCATAGTATTGTTTACAGTGTATTTTTACCTCGCAAGCAGAGCTCAGCGTTGATACCACAAGTTGTAGCTTTATAGGGCTTTATACAGCAGGCATTAATTGCAATTGAAAATTTATTATTTCATTTGTATGCCAAGTATTCTATGGTAATAAATGTGTAATCTAAGTTCATAGCTTGCTCATCCATTCTTCTGGACCATGTATATGACTGGTCAGCCAGCCCTCAGTTTCTCTAAGGTCATGAGGTTGTTGAACCACCACCAGGAACAAAAAGCCCTTTCCATGAGGCCATCTCCATGCCTTTAGGTTATTGAAGACACAAACTGCAAAGCACTGAGTCACCATGGTCAACTACCATGGTAAATATCAAATTGATTTTAGATGACAGATTACAATCACGAAAAATAATGTAAAAAGATTTTGAATTTCTTAGTGAAAATTATGCGTATTGTTTTACTATGAGAGAGTAACATGAAGCACAAAGCTCCTGCTTAATTTTCTTGCATCACTGAGGGTTTAATAACCATATTTCCACTCTTAACTCCCCCTAGGAGCTTACAGGTAAATGTAAAAAGCTTAGGTCTCACAAAGCAGTGAAGGTGTATTTTAGAAGGGGTGGGGACAGGGGGACTATGTATCTATTATGCAGAAATAATGAGAGTTTATGCAGAAGTAATGACAGATTTTTCGACATTTGCGATGAAAAACAAGATATGCTACTATAGTGAGTAATAACTGTCTTTGCAAGTATTCATTAATGTCACCTCCTCCTTCCTCCATCCATTTCTTTTTTTCTTCCTTTCTCCCTTGGTTCCTTCCTCCCTCCTTCCTTCCCTTCCTCTCTTCTTGATGCTTTGATGAAAAACTGTGTACTACAGAGTACTTGTGATCATTGCAGAAAGCAACTTCACAACACTGCTAATCAAAGCTATTACTAACCCTGGCCCTGGATGAAGACAACACTGTGATAGTAGTGTCTTGTCCAATAACCTGGCACAATGACTCCAGATGACGCAATGACTCTAACCAAGGCTAGAACCCAGGCTGCCAAATCCAACACCCAGTAGTGTACTAACCATAATGCCAGAGCTCCCTTATGATACAACAGAACTGATAAATTTTCCAATCCATGAAGTTGTTTAGCACTTTCAGTTTCTTTTTCAAATATAAAATGTCTATCGAAACAGGATAAATCTGTCTGATTGCAAATGATTACTAAAAATACTGAAATAGGCCATATTCGTATTCTCGGTGTTGGACTGGAACTAGCTTGAAATGGAGGCTTGTGCAGAGGAATATCATTAAAAAGCAATAAATGTCGTTTACATTTGAAAAGACTCCCTGCATTAGCCTCAGTTGCAAGCTAGTTCTAGTTCCGAGAATATGAATATGGCCCATTCGAAGTAGAAATGATTTCTATAGATGAGGGGAGGGGGGGAGGAGTTTTCAACATAAATGTGGCAGAGGTTTTGATTGTTTTGAAACAAAAATCTTTGGAAAGCCTGCTGACTCCACTTCCTTGTTTCTAGCTAAGTCCTGATGACTGATGATTCCAGGTGCCAAAAGAAATTGAAAAGACTCCTCATCAGCTCCACCCCCCTCCTCCCCCTCTAGAAAAAAAATTGGTTTGGCGAGTGTATTAGGGCTTATTGTAGAAAAGTGGCTGCAGAGTATCTTGGTATACAACCCTGCACTAAGGTGGTAGGTGAGTTTCAGCACTTTGTTAGGGGAGCCCCACCCCACCCACCCCACTCCAGCCACTGCCTTGGTTAGTGATAGTTTAAATATTGATTGGGATACGATGGAGGTCGTTGTTTTTTTCCAACAAATAAAACAACGGGGTAGTATTTTGATATGACTTTTCCCTTGCTGTCTGCATAGCTTGCGAACAGGCTCCCGGCGAGGACGGATAAAATTTTCGGCGAGCGCGAAACAGAAGAATTCGGAAAAAGCGATCGCAGTTTACAGAGCTACCCTTTCCTCGTGCCAAGTCTCCGCCGGCTAAGAAAGACAGGTGGCCCTAGGACTCAACTTGATATTCTTCTTGATATCCTTCGTTATTCTTACCCTCTTCGCACGAGGTGCTTGGAAACTTTGCGTAATGCGTGGCTAAGTTTCAAGATATGTTCCCGAACGTGCTCCAGACACAAACCTTTGATGTTGGAACCTTCTCGAGGGAAATTCGCTCACCTATTCAAGTGCCAGAAACAGCAAGCGACCTGAGGATGCAAAGTGTCGTCTTTGGCCATCCGCGGTATGTAAGCTTACATAATGATGTAACGAAAACTTTAAGCTTATGTTTTAATGCTACTTTTAAATACTTAAACGGTCGAGAACATTTTACATACTACTTGAATAAACTGTACGCAAAGTATACAGAAGCGATGACCATTGACAATGTCTTAGCTACCCTGGACATTGCAAAGCTCATGTACTGGTAAACAAAAGTAACTATAAAAATCGGTACAATATGTGTGTAAGGAGTGAAACGGGTGAAGAAATGCATGGGTGTGGGAACAGAGGAGGGGTGAAAGTAAGAGGTTGTGAGGTTGAATTGAGTTGAATTGTTTTTGTTATTGATTGCCAATATTGTTGCGTTCGACGAAGTGGAACGCAAACCTAATTTTGACCTGTGGCTTTTCAGAGTTGGTCTCCCTGTGCACGGTTCTAGGCTGAAAAAAACCACATTCCTGTAAGGACACCAAAATGGCCACCCCGCTTGATTTTTTCAGGGGCATGTCACGGCCAGGAAACTGGTACTGTTTAATGCTGAGACATGTGATAAGACATGTGGCAAACATGTGAGTATGTGAGCAGGCCATGTGAGCTCGTCTTTCCGATGGATCTTTTTTTGACTTCTTTCCATTCAGTCGCCATACGCCTCGCTATTGTGTGCTCTCAGCGTTAGATTTTGGCGAATTTAAACGCTTCAACAGCAGTATTTATCGCAATCTGAGGGAATTGTCCTTGTTTATTAACACGACTTGGCTTTGGGATGATAACCGTGGGAACAGCTACATTTTGATTGCATTTGTTGATTAGTTCCAGTCGCGACAGATAGCTCAGTCTTTATCTGGTCGAAATTTCATTGTTTGGAATCGGTGGAAAAATACTCTGAAGGTAAGATCCATAAGACTACTTTATTTATCAGGGGAAATACTCGAATTAGTCGCGAAACAAGCACGTGACTGGAAATGCTAGCTTAGAATAATGTACTTAATTTAAATATTCTATGAAACTTGAGAGACTACAGAAACTGGCAGCGTCACGCAATGTATCAACAAATCATGACCTCTTCACTAGCATGGACTTTGACACTATCCATATCTGACTGTAAAACCTCGGTTGCTGCTGAAAAATGTTGATTTTAGCAATAGACAAAGGTTGAAAGTCAGCTAGTGAAATCATTTATTTACGATGTATAATTATATATTCAAGTGAGAGCGTCAAACACACTCTCATAATCTCTGATTACTACTAGTAATAACAATTGATTCATCTACTGCTTTTGATTGTTATTAATTGTTATCGGAAATTATTTTTGTTTATAAGGACATTAAAATTAGTCCGTAATGGTTTTATTGAGTCATTTTATCTTCATAGCCTGTGAATTGTTTACAATCATTAACAAAATAACAATAGCAGAAACAACTAACAGACAAAGACATTTTGGGCTTCACCTCTTTCTTTGCTTGTTTATGACACCAAAAGAAGCTCAGGCTAGAGAAGCATTGGCATTTAGATGAAGCAAAATAAACAACAGAGTGTTCTAGTGATTTCAATTAGTTATATTTTTTTTCAGTCATTAACAATCAATTTCCTGATGGAATTGTCGATTGTTAGCGATTTTTGTCAGTTGATAGCAATCGATAAAAAAATTTCTGTATCAATTGCAGATATCGATCAATAGCAATCAGCGTTTGATATCGACTGAGTAGATTGATTTTCGATGTCAATTTTTATGAATTCAAGTCTAATATATCTTTGCTGAGGTTATCATGATTTAACAAATCTTCCTCCATGGCATTGTGCAAGGTACACACAAGTTATTCCTGTTATCATTCAAGCAAATTTGATACTTTTCAATCAACAATACCATGCCATGCCAATCAGGAGCCCTTTTTGTGGGTGAATGGGTTTTTTAAAATTGAGGGGTTTGCAGGCAAGTGTTCCCTTGCTCGCCCCACCACCCCCTGCTTTGTGGAGCATTTTACTCTCTCTCTCTCTCCAATTTGTGCGTAGCCAGAATGCAGGAAAGCTCTTTGTACTGGAACTTTTGCTATGCAGGCTAACTGAACAGGGCTTGAAGTGCCCAGGCTCAACATATGAATCCTCTCCACTTGTTGCAATATTTCGGAGGTGTGAGTTGGTGATTTTCTTAATTCCCATCTCTTGTCTGGTCAACAAAGTATTGAAATTGTAAAGAGAAAATTATTGGCATGAGACAGATGGCTCCAAATTTTAACTAACTGACCACATTTTTATCTCAACATCTTCCCTGATAACTGACAGCTGATTTGAAATTTTTGCTGACAAACCACTTTTTTTTATCTCAACAACAACTAACAGGTTTAGCTTCAAATTTGCACTGACAAATCGTGCTTCAATCTTGACATCGTTATTGACATCACTGACAGATCATTCCAAACTTTAACTCACAAATCACGTTTTGATTTCAATATCCATACTGACAACTGACAAATGATTCTAAATTTTATTGACAAATCATGTTTTGATCTCAACATCCATGCTGACAGATGGATTGAAATTTTTAGTGACCATTTGTATTTTATTCGCTACATCTTAACTGGGACCTAATTGATGGGTTGAAAGTCACTGATAGGCTACAATCATGGACAAAAGCAGTTGAGACACTCCCTGAAAAAGACCTGTTTCGTTGAACAGGTGTATTTTTCAATCTCCAATTTCACATTTCGACCCCCTCTCTCCTTTCCAATGTTGTAACCACGTTACAGTGTCCATGGAGCGTATTGCAACATTGAAAAGGGGAGAGGGGGGTTTGGGTATCGACAAAAAAGATGTTTTTTGAAATTATGGAAGGACACTGATAGAAAGCATTTGTTTTGCTCAAATGTGTCAACACTTTTGTCCATGATTGTAGTCATGTTTTGATCTCAGCATCGTAGTCAACAACAACAACACACACACACACTTTATGAAAACTCTTCAGTCTTGGTTACAGAGTTATTTTTTTTGTGAAGTCTCGGAGATAGCAGCATTCATGGAACTGTTTACAGTAATGATTGGGTTAATTTGACAAGTTTTTTTGGTTGCGATGTACAGCAAGAAAGAAACTGGGAATTTATGATGTACATGCGATGTTACATGAGTAATGGTAAGATACCAGAGTTCTCCGTAAGCTCCGGCGACCAGTGAAATTCGCCGTCTAGTCGTCCTTGGCGCGCTGGCTACTCATAGTAAATAAAATATGGAAAAAAAATTATTTGTAACAATGTGAGCCTATCCGTCTATAAAATTAAGCATTTAAAACAATATGTCTAGTTTTCTCAACAAATATGTAGCGATTAAAAAATACAACTCTTATGGCGGTAAGATCAAAGAAATCTGAAATCATTCGGGCCGTGAGAATTGCCACCAAAAATGTGACATGGGCACTGAGCCGTGACAGCAGCACTGAAGTATTTGACAGCTGGGATTAAGTTAAAGCTCAGTTTTTGCTCTGATAATGAAGCGAAAATCCCAGCAATTGCTGTTCAGTACGTGGGATAAATTGAAAAGAAAATAGAGATGGCTCAAACGAAGGTCATAAGTTGTTTCCTTTCAAAAATATAATTAAAATTAGTTCTTTTATCTCCAATGAATGTATGCGTAATTTAATTAGTTCTTTAAACACAATGACATGCAACCCAGTGCTTGGCTCGCACATGGAGGATTTTCGAAAACAAATAACTGCAAAGATTTCTTTCAACAAAAGAAACAAACTTTTGTACGATCTTACACAATCTTTAAACTAGGCAGCTGTAAGATGTTTGTGTAAATATTGAAAGTGGGATATAAAACAGGCGAGCTTATTGAGCAGGGAAGTATGAATAAATACATGCACTATTTCAAGGCTTCATTATAAAGCGAAACATTTGCAAAATATGCCAAGTTTAAGTTTGATTGTATTAATTTTATCACTTTTGAAATCATGAACGAAAAACCAAAACTACCGCAAATGTTCAAAATGTTGATGATGGCCCGCACGCTTAATCAGAAAAAATTCTGAGCTTAAATCCGCAGGAAACTTCACAGTATTACAGGCTTCCGTTTGCAACAGTTACCAATCACAAGTTTCATCACGTTCAGTGAATTCCACCCCTAGCACTGTGTTAAAGCCACTCAAAACTTGTCTTGTAACAAAATAAATGTCAAACCTCAATCTAGCGCCTTCAATGCCGGCAAAACTCTTTTCTCGTTTGGCTTTCTCATCTGTTTTTACACGCGTGATGACCACAAAATGAGAACGTTTTTGACGTTTTTGATACTTTTTTCGAATTAGATATGGATGACGATGATTAACCAGTTCAACTAACACATATTACATGTATGTTTTTCTTGGTGAAATTGCTTTTCTTTGAGAAAAGAACAAAACCATGATTGCTTAAAATACACTGAAATGCACTTTTTAGAGCCCCAATTTCAAAATTTTCCCGGGGAGTCTCCCAGACCCCCCAATAAAAAGTTGCAGTTGCCCCCCCCTCCCCCCACTCCACGTGGCTCCGACAAAACCACTCCACGTCTTTTTATCGGCATTGTCCGCCGCCTACTCAAAGTTATTCTCCCTCTACTTCAAATTTTCGGGAGAACCCTGAGATAACTAAATAGTAAGCCATTGATAAAATATTTCACTGAGCAAACTACAGCAATCTGACATATCTCCAGATTTAATATAGATACCATCTCATTTTCTAACAGGCAAGTTGATTCGTTCTTTGATATAACCCACACTGTGATTTGTGTGACATGCGCACATGCATGCCTCACGCACCAGTCACATAGCCCTTCCAACCCCCAAGAGTAATTTTTGCTCAAAAATACTCAAGTTAAGAGAACTTTTCGCATTTTATACAAGTCATAAGTTTACCCTTTTTACACAACACAACATAACAACACTACTTCACCGAAAATTGAAAGAAAGAGAAAATAAACCTCTCTGACACGTTGAAAGCCTAATTTAATTAAATTGCACTTTAACTTGGTACCACGCAGTCTTCAAAGAACATTTGAACAGTTTTCATAATTTTACCTTAAAAAGAATGTCATAAAATGCCCATCAAATAAAAACATTAAACTACTACTGCAGAGACGTAAAAACCGTCTAGAAATGAAAGCTTCTTTTACGTTTAATTTCCTGGGAACAATAGCCGATAACTTGTCAGCTCTAACTGAATTTACTCCCATATAAAAAACAAAAGTGTTAAGTTACCATTTGTAACTAAAGATAGCAAACATCTCGTCGGAACAAGTGGTGACAATTCGTTAGCTCTAATTGAATTTATCCCTTGTGAAAAACAAATGATAAATTAAAAATATCTGATTGGTGTGACATACATACATCACTCACTCACTCAGCCATTGACCCGTCCATAGCATACCCTGACGCGCTGACTAAGAGGTATTTTTTTTATCAAAAAAGTAACTCAAAAACAGGATGACAGGAGTGAGTCAAGCAACTCCTGAAAACATGATTACGAGGCTGAACCGGGGTGTAAAAATAACAGGGGTGGAGTTCTTTTTGGTGCAGAGTTCACTATTGGGATGGTTTGGGGGTTGACGTCGTCGTCGTCAGGAGTCGCTCGACTCGCTCAGCCTCGCTCCCGTTGTCCTGTTATTGTTACAGTGGAACCTCGATTTAACAAACCTCGATATAACGAACGATATTCTAGGTCCTGGCCAAAGTTACAGTAAAATGTATGGAATAGAACCTCGGTATAACGAACCTCAATATAACAAATTCTTCGATATAACAAACATAATCCGGAAGCCCAAACGTGAAATCTACCTCGACATAATGAATTACAGTGTCAACATGCGACAAAAGATAAATGCTGAAAAGATCAACAGTCAACAAATCCTTGTAATCCTTATGGTAAAGAGACAGCAACCTTTCAGTCAACGGCTTATTATATGTCATAGACATTGGCACTATATTATTTCGACATCAATTAACTTCTGCTCCATCTTCTTTGAATTCCGGAAATGTTGGGTTGTGCAACATAACACTAAGGCCCGTTTCCTTGTTTGCATAGACAATTTTCTGTATAACCTCTATGTTGTAACATTTTTAAATCACTACTCTGAAAGTGTCATTCTTTTGTGAACAAAAGCTGTGCGTCTGCTTAAAAGTGAAAATAATTGATACTGAAAGCCACCATGCTTAATGAATTGCATCTCACAATGTGGCACTTCTGGGTGACGAAAATTGCATTGAATTGCGTGACAGAAGTCACCTGTGTTACAAATCAATTATCAACTATGACCTCGATATAACGAACATTTTGGTTGTTTCCCCTCAAATTTGTTATTTCGAGGTTTTCGATATTACAAACCCTCGATTTAACAAACAAATTTGGCCGGTCCCCAGCGACTTCATTAAATCAAGGTTCCACTGTATTATTATTATTATTATTATTATTATTATTATTATTATTAAAGCACTATGGCAATGAGGCACTATGGCCATAAGCTGTAAACTTTAATGTTTGTTTAATTAATTAATTTCAATTAATTAATTAGGCTCACAGCAGGGGGGGTTAGAATGGGGTAGGTACTTGTGAGCATTACGTAAAATGGGTGGTACATGTACCTACCTTACTTCTTTGATTACTTCAAAAAGTTATATATTTGTTTCAGAAAGCCCCTTGCTCTTTTTGTGGTACTTTTCTCTTAAGAACAAAACCAATATTTGCTCTAAACGCATGCACCGATTAATAAGCGTTAGTGTCAACTACATATATCAGGTGGAAGATACATTTCATGCAAGATCACACACTAAGGTTGAGCACTTTTCCTTGTGGTAGAACCCTAATAAGTCATACGTATGCGTTCTAACATCGTTAGCACGATACAAGGATGTTACTGGGTTTACGTGTCTTTTGGAATTATGCCTAACTTGGTTCAAGAAATATCATCTGTTGTTTCCAGACTACATTAGTGCGTTTATTTCATCCTTTAATTGTCTCCATCAAAGAGACCAAAATGTTCATACCCGCAGCCGAAACTCTCCCGAGTAAGTGGCATTAAAACTTGTCAAATTGAACAAAAAACCCAGGAAACTGCTCAAATATTACTGCAGACACTGTGGCACCTACTGAAAGCATAAATTTTATCAGTCTCGTTCACTGATGAAGGATACAATCTCGGTCAAGTAATGTTGTTTACTTTCAATACCTCTCGTTGAAACGCTCCTCAGTTGTATTAATCGATATCAGTGTGTATTTTAAATTTAAGTGGTTTTATTGTTAACGCCAAAGTTAATAAAAGTTACAAGCGCGGGAAAACATTGAACTGATAGCAAGTGCTGGAACAAGGTGTAATCGACTGCAAGCGTGGGAAAACGTGTTATCAGTCACTGATGGTAAGTGCGGGAAAACATGTTATCAGTCACTGATGGTAAGCGTGGGAAAATATGTTGTCAGTCACTGATGTTAAAGCACGGGAAAATGTGTTATCAGTCACTGATGATAATACGCGGGAAAACGTGTTATCAGTCATTGATAGTAAGCGCGGGAAAACAGAAGAGGTAGTAAATCTAGAACAGAGCAAATCTAGTGACGTTTGACTGGAACCACACTGTGCTTTAGAAACAAGTCATTTCTTGTTTGTTTTGTGCTATTCTGTTGCAACTAAGTAATTTTTAAGTTGATGGTTAGATTGAAGTGGCTGTAATATAGCGAAAAATAGTATTGCCATTTTATACCAGATAGGAACAAAGTTAAGAAATATCTTTTACAAAAATGAAATGAGTATACGATTAAAAACTGTGACACGAAAAGGTGCTATTAGTTTCTTTGTCAGTATCTTAAATACATGATATATTTCCCTTAAAATTTGCCTCTTAAGCTCTGCTCTTTAGCCCTTCTCTTCTGTGTTTCATTTTGCGTTCCATTTATACAGTTCGTCTTCCTTTCCTTTAGGTATTCCATTTAGCGTTTTTTACTGTGCTCCCTTGTCTTTACTGTGCGTTCCTTGGGTTTGCCTCACCAGGACCGTAGCCAGAGAAAAATTATGACTGAGGCAAAGTCCATGGTTAAATTCTTTCCCTTGGCATTTACCAGTGTTTTAATTTCCCCTTTCAACAGAGAAACAACAAAAACGAGAAAAAAAAATGACTGAGGCAAAAGCCGCTTGGTTTGCCTCATACTGACTAGTCTACGGCACTGCTTACATCGCCCTTCCGTTTAACAAGAGGTTCCCCGATTGACGATAGTCTAAGTTACCTTGTACTGCATTCCTTAAAACCAGAGACCTTTCACTTTCTTGTAACCTAACCTGTGGAAACTGATTGTTCAAGAGCTGCCTTGAAGTTCATCAAAAATACTCCGCCACATGTAGTATTTTGAGCTCTCTCCTCAGGTTTTTGAAATGTGGTCATGCGCAGTCTTTCTTGCTTGATAGTATTCCATCACGTTCAAGAATTCAACTAGAGGAGAAGTTTTACTTAGCTCTCAGCCACTAGAAACAAGTTCTGACTGGTCTTTCTGTTCAGCGTCGTTATGAAACACCAATACCTGTGAAAATAATTTACTTCAAGCAAATCTTGCAAACACTTGCTTCAGGTAAGATGGTTTTGACGTCTTGCCAGAGCGTGAACTGTACTCAAAACCAGTGTGTTTTGTGTAGCGGTAACTTGGGCTTTTTCTTCTTCAAACATCCTCTGTGAATCTTGATCCTCTCTTGAGCCAATCAAATTGTCTCCAAAGTGAGATACTCCTGTTGGCTTAGACTGGGGATGAAGCTATCACATGACGCAAACATGACATTGTGATCAACTGAGTAAGAGATAAAAACAAAGATAGCGGAAGACGTGTGCAAGAGGGAACAAACTTTTGAGTGTAATACTCTAGTAAACTAAACGGGCTTTTTCGTGAGGCTGTTACACAAGAATATGTAAACCTCTCATTGAGAAATAACCAAAATGTTGACGGTTAGCCTGTACATGGAAAGACATTAAAGACATTAAAGACATTAAAGCATTAAAAGACATTAAGACATTAAAGCATCTGCTCCAAAAGATGCCGCTTGGAAAACTGAGTTTTTTTGCATATGTTTTTTCTCAACAAAGAAGCGCAAATCAACAAAAACAATTATGCAACGATGCTTTTCATGTCAAAACAAACAAGTCTGCCAAAAATTAGCTCGATCCTGCAAAAAAGATAATCGGCCCAAAAAGCTATGTTTGCCCTTTTTGCACGAAAGCCTTCAATTATGAACCCTTGGTGACAGGGATGGAGAGCAAATGAGCAATTTTAAATTTAAAATCAAAGCAAAATTAAATCAAAGTACATTTTAATCCTTATTTTCAATGTTTTTTAATCTGTTTTGGGGCTAGGAAATTCATAGCAATAGAAAGTTTTTGAACGTCTTTTGGTATTATTCACCATTTTTGTATTATAAACAAGGATTTTTAGACTATTTTTCTTGCTTAAAATTAGTGGCAAAATTCTGCTTATTGGTGATAACATTATTTTACACACAGTGAGTCTCGGATGCACACTCGCACTATTCAGGGCTCCCAAAAAGTGCTGTCTGATCTTACGAGACAAGTACTTGCCCAGGGCAAGCAAAATTTGAGTGCTACTTGTCCCAAGGGGAAGCTGGAATTCAATTTGTTTTTTTTTTTTTGCCTGAGCCCAGACTGTTGAGTTAGATCACATGGAATTACTGGCCACATGTATTTAGGATATTGACCTCTTCTTCCCCTAGACCCACAAAGCTCTTGTAGCCAGTAGAAATCGTGATGTCTTAAAATGTTTCAATTTAGGTGAAATCACTTCTCTTGCATTCATACACATTATTCAAGGCTCTCACTTTGCATGTAGAAGGTCTACGTCACCACTTGTTTCTGAATTAGGACTTCACTTGAGTAGTTACATGTAATGTTTTTAAACTAAACACAGTTCCCTTGAGGATATTTTCATAATTTATTGTAAATATATTGGTCAAGTGATACACTATGTGTCTAAATGTAATTTAGGCAACATTTGACTTGAACTAGTGCTGGTCAGCAGCCTTTCAGGGGGGGGGGGCATGCTCTGTGGGGTCTCATACGGGATTTTGCAGGACATAAGAGTGTTGCTTGCTAGCTGTGGACAAACGTGCAGTTTGCTTTGAGTGCCATTCATGTTTGTAGCATGCTTTTTCACCCTGCCTCCCTCCTTTCACAGCTGACAGTAAATATACATGTGTGGGTAATAAGTATCTCCACTGATTCTGTCAGTATTACAGTGCCTGGTGGTTGCCACTAGCAGTGTTGCCATGGATACCTGCATGGGCTGCTTGAGGCTCATATCTTGCTTGGCTCCACCTTTCCCAAGGCACCTTTCCCAAGCTCATGAATTGGTGGTGAGTTTAACAGTTGGTGGGTTAAGCATGTTAAGCCTGTAAGGCGTGTGCTGTCTACAATTACATATATTCCTTTGGGATAATTAAATATTATTTACATGTAGTTTATAAGTATCTTTCATTTGTTTTCCTCCATCAGGAGAAAAGAGCTCAAGTGATAATGTTCTGTGTGACTAGATACCAAGAAACACAGAATTGCATTCAGTTAAGTATTTGCCCAACTTCATCCTGTATATCACAAAACGCTACACTGCTGCAGCCTTTATGTGTAAATTATTGTGAAGTTGTCAAACCCAGAATAAATATGGCCTGGTCCTGTGACAATTTGTTTTAACTGATTGAGAAAATTTAATTCCAATTTTTCTGACAGAGACTATTTAAATAAATTATTGTTTACTATTTCAAGTTAAGTAATAAAATTAGGGGGGCAAGGAAAATTTGATTTATCCATCAATCCAAGACAATTTTATGAAAGAGTGTAAGGTCACACAAATATGGATATGGTCAGTTCCACCGAAAACTCTACCACAGTTTCTTGATCTGTGAAGCATAGACTGGTCCCCCATCCAAATTGCCAGTGCAAGATTTTAAGAAAACCTGTTCAGGAACAATTAGACTGTCTGCAAGCGCTGAATGGATCTTGAACTTTGTACAGGAGATGGGTGTAAGAACTGGCCCACAAGGTCAAGGGAGCTGGTTCCACCAAAAATCCCGTCCTGAGTTTGTTGATCTGTGAAGCTTAGACTGGTCCCAAATCCAAATTGCTGGTAGAAGATAAAAAAAAGAAACTTGTTTAGGAACAATTGGACTGTGTTCATGGGCTGAATGGATCTTGAGCTTTGTACAGGAGATGGGTGTAAGAACTGGCCCACAAAGGAGCTGGTTCCACCAAAAATCTCTTCCTGAGTTTCTTGATCTGTGAAGCATTGACTGGTCCCACATTCCAAATTACAAGCACAAAAGGAAAAAACTTGTTTAGGAGCAATTGGACTGTCTTCATATGCAGAATGGATCTTGAACTTTGTACAGGAGATGGGTGTAAGAACTGGCCCACAAGGGAGCCAGTTCCACCAAAAATCTCTTCCTGAGTTTCTTGATCTGTGAAGCATAGACTTGGTCCCACAAAAATAGGTGAAAAATAAGAACTTGTTTCAGAACCAGCACTGTCTTCATGACTGAATGGATCTTGAGCTTTGTACAGGAGATGGGTGTAAGAACTGGCCAACAAGGGAGCTGGTTCCACCAAAAATCTCTTCCTGAGTTTCTTGATCTGTGAAGCATAGACTTGGTGCCACAAAAAAGGTGAAAAATTAGAACTTGTTTCAGAACCAGCACTGTCTTCATGACTGAATAGATCTTGAGCTTTGTACAGGAGATGGGTGTAAGAACTGGCCCACAAGGGAGCCGGTTCCACCAAAAATCTCTTCCTGAGTTTCTTGATCTGTGAAGCATAGACTTGGTGCCACAAAAATGTGAAAAATTAGAACTTGTTTCAGAACCAGCACTGTCTTCATGACTGAATGGATCTTGAGCTTTGTACAGGAGATGGGTGTAAGAACTGGCCCACAAGGGAGCTGGTTCCACCAAAAAATCTCTTTCTGAGTTTCTTGATCTGTGAAGCATAGACTGGTCTAATATTCAAATTGCGAGTACAAGACAAAATTGATCTTGAACTCCACAAGAGATTGGTGTAAGAACTGACCTGCGTAGGAGTTGATTTCATATTGCCTTTGTCTGGTGCCTTTGTTTCCCTGTGTGTAAAAGAAACTGATGCTACAAAAGAAAAGTTCAAAGATGTCTAATAGATTGTTGCTCTGATTTGAATTTCAACTTTCTGCTTTATTGAAACTGCTCTTGAGAAAGTTTTAGTTTTCTCTTTTCTTAAAATTTAATTAACTTACCTATTTATTTTTTTCTGACTTCAGGTTTACAACCCAGATAAATTTGAAAATTTATGTGACTACTCAGCTTACTTAGTATATGTACTATTTTGAGTAGGATTTTGCCAAGTATTAAATTAATTTTATTCACTGTTTTGATTACTTATTAGTCATTTTCTGGCAAATAAATGGCTGGTGCTGACCTGCAAACTGAGGAGAAAATTACTAATTAAATAATGATTAGAATTTATGATAATTTATTATCATTAATATTAACAATTTATTGATTAATTAATATTCTTCAAATAAAATGTTTAACCTCCACAGGATTTTAAGACCGAAGGTATTCAACCTTACGGCCAAGGATATTGAACATGACAATCTTTCATCCATTTCACCAGAATACAGGTAGTCTCATTTGGAAACTTCAGATTGTCTTGAAATAGATTTTTGTTTAGGCATACATATGGAACTAGCCTTAAGTACTTACCCTTTGCCTATGTTCAGTTTGGTTATAATTCAATCAATCATTTTTTATTTCTTGATGTACATTTTACAGTTGGACTGGCCCATGGATAGCTAGCGCTAGTCTAGGCAGGCCAGTCTATCAATAGTTACAAATGTTTTTTTTATTATTATTATTAATAAATAGGAAAATATAGAGTTAGGAAAAAGTGAATAAAATAAAAAAGATAAAGTGGGAATAGAATGAGAAAAGAAGTGAGGGGTAATTAGAGATCCAAATTTGGGGTTACCATTCATCGAAAGTGTAATCTGTCCTGTGGATCTGCACACAATGTTCTGTTTTGGATGCAACTCTGCAAGAAATTTTACCATGCTCATAAAAGCATTACAAAAAACAAAAAATCAGTTAGGGTATCCGCAAAACGATTGGCTACAGTATTCAATCAGAATGCATTGTATACCTGACAGCCAATCATCGAGTCAGGTAACTTAAAAATACAGCTATTCGATCACAGCACACATCATACTGCATATTTCAAATGTTTTTCTTTTTGCACAAGGCTATCTTGGGATAATAAACTTATGAACCCAGCTTTGAAGTACATGTATGTAAATCATGGCAAAGACAGTTATATATTTGTAATTGTGTAATGAATTTAGGCAAATTTTATTAGTGACGGTCATAGAAAAGTCAAAGTGGCATTGATTATTAGTTCGCACTTCAGAACTGTTTATTTAAAATCAGTTTATTGTTGTCAGTTAAATTGCTGTAGTGTAACACAAACAATTATAGTAGATGTGTTTACGTTAAACAATTTGCATCTTATTTGTGTTTAGTCCTCGTCTTTTATTATAAGACGACAACTAGTACGAAATTTGATAGGGAAGTGGAATGAAGGTAAAACACTTTTGTTTTTGACACTTAAATAAAGGTTCTTATCTTTTTCTTTCAGGTATCAACGGTGGCTGGTTTCAAATGTTCAAGAAGGTGACTTTCCAAAGCATCATTTACACTGTTGAAAAAGTTTCTCTCACATTTTTCGTTAACACGAGAGACAAACTCAAGTAAGTTATGTTGCTAACATTTACTGTGGATTTGATTATTTGATCAGCTGTGCTGAATGTTACCTCAATCAGCACGTTTAACTAACCCAAGTTTACCGGATTTAAAATCTGTGACAAAATTCTGTAGCCAGAATCAGTTAATGGGACGTAAAACGGTCACCTGCTTGCTGTTTTAATGGAAAAAACTCTCGGTAAATAATTATGAGAGATGTCACACTAATTATCAATGCAGGTTTGAGTCAGATTTCGAGATATGATGTCACATCAGGGTAGCAAGAGACCTGCTCCTTGAAAGATGGGTCACTCAGCCAAAGTTGTACTGGCTGGCAAACCCAGGGGTTTCTCCCTTATAAGCCCCTAACCCTATGCCAGAAACGGGTTGTTACATCTAAAAGAAAACATTACTTTAAAGTACTTGCACAATGGTTGTGAGAAAATTGTTTGGTTGGTTGGCGTCTTTGCATTATCCGAAGATGCTGTAAATTGTCTTGTTACAAATCTTGTGCTGTTAGAATGATATTTTTGTTGGCGAGAAATTTTGTCAGAGAGAAATGCAGAGAGATGGGTGTGAGAACTGACCTGCAAAGCAGTTGGGTTCTCCAAGTATATTTTTTCTCCGGCCCCTGTGTTTCTGTGTCCTTAACATACCGTGGTTTTCACATCAAAACAGTTCAAAATAGAATCTTGCCTGGTTTTGAGGTTAGACTGTCTGCATCAGCATGATACAAATTGATTGAATTGAGCTAGCGTTAGTACCAACCCGCTAAATGAAAAGGAAACACTGTTCAAATAATGTTCTTACCCTCCACAGCTTTAAAAACCAAAGTTGTTCAACTTAACAAAGATGTTAAACGTGATAATAATTGGTTTCGCTGCAATACAGGTGAGCCCCGTAAGTATCTTAAATGGCTACGAATAGGTCCAATATGCGTACATGTGGGTACTACGTTCATTATACTTCAACGACGTTTGGTTTGGTTGTAACAGCGATCGGGATCCGATTTGGTCAGTGTTGGTTGAAATTGCAATTTAGTTTGAGAATTTTCAAAATAACATATCAGTGCTACTGTGTGGACCGGAGTACAATGTTCTGTTTTACAACCTCAGAACCATCCGTAACTTGTGTGGCTGGCGGGATTCGCGCGCGAGTGATTTTTGGCGGCGGAACCGCCATTTTATTGATTTTGTAGGAAGCGTGAACCAACCTTGAAAGCTTTTTTGAGATTTTTCATTAACTTTACCGCTACATAATTCAAGTTGCAAAACGGCAGAGAAATTTCACTACTGAGAATAACGAAACCGGTCATGAGACCAACATTGCGACATTGGCTGAACTTTGCTGCGTATTTAGTATAAGAATATCGAATTTATCGAGCTATAAAAGTTTTGGAACCATGAAGCAAGTTCGTTTGGCCAGGAGAAGTCATATTGGAGTCCTTTTCCATCCGTGTAAAAAGTATCGATTTTTTAATGGTTGAAAGCAAATTACATTTTACGATAAGTTCTTTGCTCTTTTTCCTTCAATGTAAGCGATCGGATTTTGCACTGTAAAATTGATTTTTTAAAAATTGGTACACGAGGAAGGTTTGGTCAATTAATTTCTGGTTTTAAAAAGGAAAAAAAAGAACTTCTATTCGCCAGGACCGGGACTCGAACTCGCGACTCTGCCTAATCCCGGAGCGAGAGGCGCGCACCAAACCACTGCGCCAACTCGACTTGATATAATTTGGCGCGGAAAACTTGACTACATAACCATACGAGTGGCGCGCACTAATGGTCAGCGTGACGTACCTAAACAGCGCACACAATGTAATACTTTGGTGCTTAATTCTTTTTGTCTTTGTTTTGGGGGGAATTTTATTTCGTTAAAGATACAAACGTAAAATTTATGATCCTCAGCTTTGAAGTATTAAAACGTTGAACAAGCAAATAATTATAAATTTGTCATGTTTACAGTTATCGCAGCGTTCTGAGGTAATAAAATCTAATTTTAATAATCGCTATTGGTCGTAAAAAAGGTTAAAGGGGAGCTGATTATTTGCGAATTGGAAAATATATGTATATATGTATTTAAAAAAATAGCTTATTGCCTTGTTATGAAAAAAAGCGTGATGTGTTTATCGCAGAACGGAAGAACGGCACAATTTGCATCTTATTTGCGTTTATTCTTGCCTTATATTTTAATTTATACGGAAAGTTAACAGAAACAGTCGGATAAGATTAACTTGTTTTTATTACTTTTTGTTTCCCTTAGGCTTCAACAGCGAGCAGCTTCAAAGTTTGACAAGATGGTTTTCAAGGACATCATGCACGCTATCGAATGAATCTTCTGAACGCGATGGGCAAACTTGGGTAAGTCGTATTGTTTATATATTTGCTATACGTAATATTATCTCGTTCATATCAAGGCATTCAACAAACCCAAGTTTACGAGTGTGTAAGGAATTTTAGGTACAGAACTAGACAGATTTTAAACGGTTGAAACCTTTTGTTGCATATTTGGCCGTTGACTTGATTAGACGTCAACAGTACTTTTTCAAACGTGAACATGAAAGCAAATTTCGCTACGATCGATTTTGAATCGTTCCGGTTCAGGGACAGCCACATGCAGATTTACATGTGAAAGAAAATATTCTTTCTGAGAAATCGCGCAATGAGAGTATGGAAGTTCAAGTGAAAAAACGTGTCTCGCTATAGTTGGTTTTGATTGTGCCGGTTTTGGTACATCAAGTACAAGTACATGTAAAATTCGGAGATATTGTTTAAGTTTAAGTCATCGAAGGTATTGTATAAGTCTAAGTAGCTTCTAACTAAGTTGTTACGATCATGTTCTTTTGGAATAATATTCTAAGTCTCTTAATTGGTGGGAAATATTTGTATGTTTTAAGTCACATTCTCTTCTATTTCAGATGCCTTTGAAATGTGGGGAAAGGCGAAAGACAAAAGACAATCTTGCAGATACCCTGAAAAAAATGAGTACCAGACAGGAAAATTCTCAACCTTGGAAGGAAAGCAAAAATTGATGTGGAAAACAGCCACACCAATAACTATATAGCGAGAGTTTTGAGCTCTCGTCCTGTGGTACAACTTTGCATGCACGTATGCGCGTTTGGTATCATATTTTATAATAAAGTCTTTTGGCGGGAAACGTTTGTATATGTAAAGTTCACTTGCGACCTCTTTCTTTCAGATGCCTTGAAAATGACAAGTTTTGTCAACCTTGGAAAGAAGGCAAAAATTGATGTGGAACACCGCCACCTCCCCGCCACCACCACTAACTAGCATTTCTTTTATACTTATAGCAAGAGTTTGGTCCACCCATCCTTGTGGTACAGTAGCCTCCAATACGCATGCGCACTAGGGGAGTGTCCCAGTTACAAGAAACCTAATGTACTGTACGTCGTGACTGTAAGTAACTGATAAATTCGTGTCGGTTTAAGCCGAAGTTCAAACTTCGGGTTTCCCGACACGGAGACATTAGTTACTTGTAAGTCGTGACTGTAAGTAACCGATAACTTCGTGTTGGGGAATCCGACGTTTTTTCGGGTTACCCGACACGAAGGTATTAGTTACCTACAGTCACGACTTACAAGTAACTGATGCCTCCGTGTCGGGAAACCCGAAGTTAGAACTTCGTTTCAAACCGACACGAAGCTATCAGTTACTTACAGTCACGACATACAGTACATTAGGTTTCTTGTAATTGGGACACCCACCTAGTACGCATGTGTATTAGACGCTACTGTACCACAAGGATGGGTGGACCAAACTCTTGCTGTAAGTATAAAAGAAATGCTAGTTAGTGGTGGTGGCGGGGAGGTGGCGGTGTTCCACATCAATTTTTGCCTTCCTTCCAAGATTGAAAATTTTCTTGATTGGTACTCGTCATTTGTACGGCATCTGCAAAAGAGCCTTGTAAGCATGGTTTTCAGTAAACTGACACAAGTTTGTAACATGATTAAGTCAATTTATTTTGTAATACTACAACAGACAAAAACCAATAAAGATTAATATTACAGTACAAATCTTTCACGTTCAATAAACAACAGTGTACACGTACACGCTAAGTCCCTAACTCTTCGTCTTCTTACGTCCGCCATATTCTGAAGATGTTATGATCGTAATAAAACCTTCATTTACGAACCCTGTGTTATTTTCCTCTAACAGCTACAACTTTCTTGAGTTACCGCGATAATCACAATATGTGGAACTAGATTATGAACTAATGACCGGCGACAGAGTTATATTACTAAACCTTTGAGAAATATAAAACAATTACATACCGCCGCTGTTTTCCTTCGACAACTACAAAGTTCACGAATAATTAATAGACTTGAAGAAGATTTAAAAATTCTTTCAACATATAACTGCCACTAAGTCTAAATAAACTTAGAAACTTCTATTCGCGATTTGCTACACAAAGTAACTACAAAAGATTGACGAGTTTTAACCTAGCCGCGCTGTACGTAAACAACAACAGTAACATGTAAATTATAATGATCACAGAATGACATTCGATAAAATAACCATTTGCATTGTTTTTGGAATAAACAATTTGAGTGACTGAACTTCGCGGATATTCCAGATCGTAAACATTAACTTTTGGCGAGGAAATGCGTCATCCTTTTCATTGCCGCGGCTTACAAACCAAATAAATTCATCGGCACAGGAGCAATTTTTGTCCCTACTCGATTGGGAATAGTGAAGTAAAGAAAATTGAAATCTTCGTTTTTGTTTCACAAGGAGCCATTGAAACTTGCACCGCAGGAAAAAAAATATTCGACACTAATTTTATCCTGCGAGTTTTCACCAGGCTAAAATGAAAGCCTATGTTTTTTTTCTTTGAGGTAGCCAGCCGGGTTTCTCCCCTTACGGTTTCAAAGTTTCCTTCTTTTGGCAGGTAATTCGACTATAGTGTCATGACTCCACTAAAATACTGTTTGCCACACAGTCCAATTCCAAAAACTATTTCTTAGAAGTAAGAGATATCTAACCTGTCACCGGTACATACACTATTCGGTAGACATAAAACCTATCGGCTAGTCACTCTCAGGCGTCACCATGGTGTATGATCAATTCATCTTGAGGTTATTAACAGTCTACCCAGGCCTCAGTTGCTCTTCGTGACTGAAAAACCGTCCTACCTGGAATAAATAAAAACAGTTTCTCAGAATTCAGTTACAGCAATATTGCCTATCACTATTTTACGAATAATTTGTCGTTTCATTACGGACAAACAAAAGATGACACACAAAAGGGACTGTGTCACAGTTGAGTTTGGTCTATATTATTTCGTTTAGCCAAATACTCGCTATGAAACACTATAGATCTAAACGCTATAGATCTAACTGACAAAACCATAGCTTCATTACAAACAAATTCCTAGGCGTTATAATTAAAGGTGACAAACAAACGAGGTTAAGTTTAAAAACTGTTCATGTCTAACAGTTTTCCAAAAACCCATATCGCAATCCGTTTCAATATAGGTTGTTGAAAACTTGAGAAATTTTCTTTCGAAGGCACAGTTCCATAGGCCTTTAAAACAGCGTTCTTATATTGTAATGTTGCTACATCATTTCTTCACTGTTTTTAAATGGTTGTTTTTATATTTCACTCAATTTGGCGGCCATTTTTCGAATGTCAAAATTTGGCTCAGATTCGTGACACAGCTCCTTTAAGGTGAACGAACACAGTTTTCGCGCGCGCACAAGGATTGCAAAAAACAAACATGCCGTCAACAGAGCGATCATTTTATTTACTCAACACCCGCAGTATCTGTGCTATTTTTCTCTATAATTGAACGCAGCGTATTGATGGCTTAAGTCTTTTATTACAAAGATATGTTAGAAAAGGTAACGATGCAAAGAACCCAGCAATTCTCAGCTTTTTCTTTCTTAGCGAAAGAACCCAGTTAAATTCAGCGCATGCGTAGTAAGTCAAAAAATTGCGATTGAATGAAAATTGCACTCTCGGAAATACGCCTATTTTTCGAGAACCACTCATTAGAATTTCACGAAATTTGGCACGAAAATACTTTAGAAAATAAGCAACTGGAGTATTGAAAATAATTGAACTTTAACAAAGGAAATTCTAGATATTCCAGTGAACCTTCAACAAGGGATAATTAAAGATCTCTCTGTTAAATTATTAGCAAAATGATGTTAACTTGTGAGAATCGTTACAAGCTTGTTGTATGCAAATTATAAAGAAAATCTAATGACTAGACTTTTTGCAAATAAACAAAACCGATTCTAAAGGCTTGTTTATATTTATTCATGTTGCCATGGTAACGGCACAAACGTCAGCTTAACCATCAAAAAACCAAATTTTGTGTTGTTAACTAGCTTGTTGCCATTTCTGACGACTGAGGGATCCAGGGCTTTAGAGAAAAAGGTGAATGAAATACAAGTATCAAAAACTGTGTTCAGCCACCTTAAGCACCATTTGGTAAATACTTAATGTTAAAAATTCATTAAATACCGTAAATCCTCGAGTTAGCGCCCCCTCGAATAAGCGCCGCCTTCGAATAAGCGTCCCTCCTATCGGCCGAAATTTAAAATAAGCGCCCCCCCCCCCCTCGAATAAGCGCCACCCTCCCCTCCCCTCATTTTGTGGACGAGTAATGAGACAAAGGGTGTATAGTTTTTGTCATGTAGTATTAGATTTGTACATTGTTTCAGTTTGTGAACACGTTTAGTGAACACGTTAAGTACTAACTGTTTGTCAAGCTTAAGATCCATGATCGGCCGGAGGAACTTTCGACAGAAAGTCTCGTAGCTAATGTTGGTTTTCTTTTTCATTTTGAAGCCATTTTGAAGCCATTTTGAAGCCTTACATTTTCTTTCCTTTTTTCTCAAAAATACCAGTAATCCAAGATGGCGGATTGAAGACGTATGATGTCATTTTGGCTAGATGTGACTTGATAACTGCCATGCGATTTGAACTAAACACCACGTTCGTTTGATTTGTCTAACGTTTATAATTTTCAAGATATGTGAATCGAACGCTTCATGAAAAGCTAGGACGAATTTTTTTTCTGATCGTACCTTTTGAATAGGCGCAAAATTTTGTCAACACACACGCAGCAATTAAGGCAAAATTTGTCAATGAATTTAAATTCTGAGCACAATTTTTACGGTTTCCTCATACCTAAACAACATTATGAAAACTACCTTGCAGTAATAAAAGGAACCAAAACAAAGCTAAACAAAACGAAATGAAAAACAAACAAACGCTATTTGATTCAGTTTTGTGGATTCATTCCCGCTCCACAGTCTAGATGAACACAGGTTCGGTTACGGCTCGGAACTTTTCTTTTTTGCCTTCTTGTTTTGTTTTTGGATGCGCCTGTTCACTGTTTTGACCGCTTAAAACTTCAGTTAAAGCACGGGAAAAGATATAAGCAAAGCCTAAAATAGCATGTTCTTGTTTAACTAATTAATTTCTCCACCTAACTTCCAAGTATAAATATTCTCGTCAAGACATATTGAACAAACATTTAATTCTTTCACCAAGGTAAAATGAAATCGCAGCAAGACTAACAGTGAAGATAAGTTTTGAAAGACGACGCAGTGGTACCAATCACGTCTAGATTGTCACGTGACTACAAAAAAAGGTCCCTAAGTTCTCAGTAAAATACATGTTTCACGAACTCCACCAGCCAGAAAAAGAAATGATGAAGGGTGCAAAGATCTGCTGAAATACACACAGCAGATTCAAGTGCCCCAATGATCAAATTCTCGACATCCATTTTCGTACACAATAGGTCTGTCCTAATTATGTTGCCAAATCTCAATTTATTACGAACATTAGAACTCACGTTTTTTGGACCTTTACGTCCGAGAATTTTCGGCCGCAATTAACTTTCCTTTCTCCAAGTCTTGGTTGAGAATTGGAGTACATGACGTCATTTTCTCAAAAATACCGCACGGGTTGAAATTATAATAAAGATTAGTACAGCAATTCCCATAAAGAATAACAAAAACTTTGGTTTTTATATTCGTGCAATTTTTCTACACTAATTAACAATTAGATTATGAGCTCGGGATTTCTATGAGGTGATAACTATCACCTGATAGAAATCGAGAGCGAATAATCTAATTGTTGTAGTAGAATCCTAACTGAAATTAACGCAAATAACGGTTTCCAATTATTTTTCTCCGCATTATTGAACTTCAGGCTTTAACAAAATCGCACGTATTGAATTGCCCTCGGTTTTTCCATAATTTCAAGTTTTTAAAGTCAAGAAACCGTCAATTTCCTTTTTTTCAGTCGTCTCAGGAATTTATTTATCTATTTACATCTAAACTTTCTTCCAAAACTTCGTTAAAACGATAAAAAAAGTTGCATTTCGTGGACGATCGACAGCTACTGCACTCTAATGGCTGACACTCCAATAAGGTGTCTGTTATCCTTTAATGCTGGCTTCTGATCGACAAGTCTCTAGGAAAATTAATGTGAACAGAAACCATTTTTCGCGAATTACCTTATTATGGTGTAAATATTGCTGTCGCCCATGGCCTGTTCAATAACAGTGCTTCAATCTCTCGCACACCTAATACTTGAGAAATTGCACAGTATATATGATCTCGACCTTTTCTCTCTAAATACAGGCATAGATACTTCGATCAACCCCGATTCTAACATCCTCAATCAACACATTCGAAGTTTGTATTACTCCCTAAATAGTTTTTATAACCACAAATGCCCTTTGCATAGCTCTCATTGTAAAAATGGCGGGTTCTCTATTTTCCACAATAATATTAGGAGCTTAAAAAAAAAATCTTGTAAGTCTCCAAACTCACTTGCTTAGCGAATTAGATTTTCAGTTCAGTATAATTGCATTAACTGAAACCAGAATAACGAATTTAAAGGAAATTGATTTTAATCCAAACATTAGTGGCTATGTTTTTGAGTATGTCCCGACACCTCTGTCTGCTGGAGGTGTGGGAATTTATATCAGTGAGAATCTTGATTATACCGTAGTTGAAAGAACGTCTTATCCGGCGTTCCAGGCGTTATGGATTGAAATTCTTGTTCCAAACAAAAAGAATGTTATTTGTGGCGTATTGTATAGACAACACAATTCTCCGGAGAGTTTTCTTTCTTATTTTAATGAAACGGTTGAACGGTTTAATGCCTGTGACAAAACTGTTTACATAGCTGGCGACTTCAACATCGACCTCCTCAAATCTGAAAGCTGCAATTATGCGCATAATTTTCTACTCTCGTTACAGAGCTATTCTTTTATCCCCTTAATAGATAAACCTACACGAGTTTACGGAAATTCCTCTACCCTAATTGATAACATACTTGTAAATAATATAACCAATCTCTTATCCTGTGGTAATATAATTTCAGATATCAGTGATCACTTTTCGCTTTGTCAAATAACCTAATGAAAAGGAGTGTTAACGAATCTTAAAAAGTCCGTGATTTTTCGCACTTTTCGGAGGTTAAATTTTTAGCGGAGGTCTCAAATATTAACTGGAATGAAATAATTTCTCCACCAAATATGAACACCGATAAATTGTTTTCAAAATTTTCCAACAAACTCGACAAGGTAGTTAACATCCACGTGCCTTTTAAAACTGTCTCAAAACGCAGAGCAAGACAACCTTCTAAACCATGGATTACCAAGGGTAAAAGGAAATTAATCAAAATTAAGAACAGCCTATACCATTCTAACTTTAAAGATCAATATAGACTATATAGAAATAAAATTACAACTCTAATTAGACTAAGTAAGAAACAATATTTTCATAACTATTTTCAATGGAATATTTCCAGCATGAAAAAGACCTGGGCAGGTATAAGTGAACCCATTAATCGCGGAAGGAAAAAAATGAAAAAAATCCCTGCCTTACAGGATGAAAGCAGCGGTCGTTTAATCTGCGATTAGAAGGAATTACCTTCCATCCTGAACAAATACTTTGCTTCATGTGGAGCAGCTTTAGCTGCTAAGCTACTCCACTCGGAACGCCATTTTTCGGAATTTCTTGTTAATAATCCAAAGACCTTTTATTTCGATCCTGTCACTCTTGGTGAAGTTGAATCGGAGATATCGCTATTACCTTCGAGCAGGTCACATGGAGTTTACTCGTGCCCTGTTAGTATTTTATAAGTTGGAAAATGTTTTATTAGTCAACCACTAATGGAAATAATGAATGCTTCGATCCTTGAGGGAACCTTTCCTAGTAAATTAAAGCTAGCTACAGTGGTCCCCATCTTCAAAAGTGGTGAGGATACCGACCCCAATAATTATCGTCCTATATTGCTGCTCTCTATATTCAACAGAATGAAAGACTAATGTGCAAGCGTTTAAAATCGTTCTTTGAGATAAATGGTCTGTTTTATGAGTCACAGTACGGGTTTAGAGAGAAACACTCCACACAGCACACATTAATTGATATAGTAAACAGGTTCCAAAACAACATGGACAATGGAATGTTCTTTACTGGAGTGTTTATCGATCTGAAAAAGGCGTTTGACTCGGTTGATCATGAAATTCTTTTAGATAAGTTGTACCGCTATGGAATCAGAGGAATTACACTGGAATGGTTCTCATCCTATCTTAAGGGAAGATCCCAAGTAACCCAAATCGATGAGCATGTCTCACCTAAAGAACTAAATCCTTGTGGTGTCCCCCAGGGATCTGTGTTGGGTCCTCTCTTATTTTTTATTTATATTAATTATATTCATAAATCTTGTGATAAATTAAATTTTTTTCTTTTTTGCGGACGACACCACTATCCTATTTGCTCACAAAAATTTAAAACTACTTGAACAAGTAGTTAACTCAGAGTTGAGTAAAGTTTCAGAGTGGTTAATTGTAAATAAGCTTACTCTAAATATCAACAAATCCAATTTGTTATCTCTTGTCCGAGCCCGTAGAAGATTAATAAGGAAATTAGTATCAAAATGTATGATAACAGTGCCAATAAGTTCTGGTCTCTAGATCGTAAAGATTTTGTGAAATTTCTGGGAATTCTTATTGATTGTAACCTAAAGTGGAAGCACCATATCGACTTTATCTCTTTGAAAATAAGTAAGACTATTGGAATTCTAGCCAGACTAAGACACTGTTCCAGCTGAAACTCTTTTAGTGATTTATCGCTCGCTTATTCCGCCATATTTATCCTATGGGATTTGTGTATGGGGTCGCGCAGCCAAGTCGTACATTGGCAAACTACTTGTTCTCCAAAAACGAGCTCTTCGACTGATTTATTTTGCGCCCAGTGATGCTCTGTTCCTCTTTTCATTCAATCAAAGATTTTACCTGTAAATATGATATATTTTGACGCGATTGTGAATCTCATGCTTGATATTTGGAAAAAATTAGCCCCTTCGCCTATCAGAGCTCTTTTCACTAGGTCAAATGAAATTCATGGGTACAACACAAGGCATGCCGCAAAAGGGAATTATCTTCCGAAAGAAGTTAAGTCGGAAATTTTCAAACGCTCTTTTTCGAGAACTGGAGCGATATTATGGATTCAAATTTCTCCAGACTGGAGAGATTTATCTAAACCAATCTTTAAGAAAAAAAATTCGTAGATTTTTATTTGAGACTCTTTCAGATAGGGATGACTATGTTGAAGTCGACACCCTGACCCAAGTTCTTAAATTTAGTTCCTGATTAATTTCAACCCATAGTTTAGTTTATCTCTAGTAAATCATAGCTCCTAGCGTCAATCAAAATGTGCAAATGTACTTGTATTAAACGGTTTTGTAAATCCTTCTATAAGTAGCTGCATAACAATCTTATTTTATTCATTAATGGTCTAATATAAACATAGATGTGGCCCGCCTAGATTAGCCCAGGTTATCCGCGGGTTCGCGCTGTTACTGTTGTCAAGCTTTTTTAACTTAATGTGTATATATTTCTGTCAAATTGTAAATATGCAAGTCGTAATAAAGTTGTTGTTGTTGTATACTATAATAGTAGCTTAGCCAATCAGATTGCAGCATTTGCATTAGTATGCTAGTAGAATTCTACTACTTGTTATCATAATTTTAACCCGTGTGGTATTTTTGAGTAAATGACGTCATTTACTCAAATTCTCGACCAAGACTTGGAACAAGGAAAATTAATGGCGGCCGTAAATTCTCGGAAATGAAGGTCCAAAAACGTGAGATCTAATGTTCGTAATACATTGAAATATGGCAACATATCTGGGAAAGACCTATTGTGTTAAAAAATGTAAAAAAAAATGGATAAGGAGAATTTGATCATAGGGGCACTTTAAACAAATCCTCTGAGAAAGGATGCTCCCCCAATCCCCCCATCCCCCACCCCCACCAAAAGTAACTGAAACGCTCCCGAAGAAAAGTATCTTCTTTAAAGAAAAGTTCCCCTCCACGTACTGACAATAGTTTGATTCTGTCGTTTACACTGTCGGGTGCACCGAATCTCTCATGCGCTTACGTGTCTATAACATAGTCACCTTCATGTCGATAAACGATCGGAAGTGTCACGAAAGGCGACGACCAGGAACCATTTCCAATTGTACTTTTTTAAAAGGCGCAAAATTTTGTTACATTGCAAACGCATAATTTAGGCCAAAATTTATCCTTGGTTCTGAATTTAAAACTTTCAAGATATCAATGACATCTTCACAAAAAATCTTGCAGCATTCAAATGCTAAATAGGCAGAAGCTGTGATATTTGAGGAATTATTTGTGTCGACAATCAGATGTGTACTGCGTGGTGTAGTGGAGATCACTGTCGCTATTCAATCCGGAAGTCACGACGGTCACAGGTTCAAATACAACTCGGATCTTTATTTTTTCCTTTTTCTTTCCTTTTTATATTTTTATTTATTTTTTTCTTTTTTCAATGGACGCGCTTGTTTACTGTTTGTACCCCTTTCAAAATTGAGATCAACTTCAGGAGGATAATTAAGAATCTGAGCCAGCTTACGTTTTGTGCATAAGAACACGTGTTTACCTGGGTCTTGGACTGCGATAAAATCATCCATCTTGAATGATGGTGAATGTGCTCATCCTCTTCTTGCTTTGTCCTGATTTGTCTCCACCTGAAAAAGAGAAAGACCGGAAAGATTATGATCAAATGATTAATAGACCCTTTGGATAAATGGCGCCTACATTTAAATAAGAATACTTATACATCCTTAGCCTCATATTCATGTAAAAAAATCCTTTGTCTTGAAACATGAGTACGAGGCTAAGGATGTATGAACTATTCTCATTCAAATTTAGGCGCCATTTACGCAGAGGATCTATGGCTGGCATGGTGTGCTAACTGGTTCCTAACCCAAGGAACCTGGCCAGTGTACTCTGGTAAGACACTTTACTCTCAGAAAGCGGCTGTCTCAGCCTAGGAGTATAAATGGGTAACTATATTTCTGTTCTAACCTCCTACGTAGACGATCTTTGGGCTCTTCACAGAATCTGAATTTGCTGGGTGGAAGCAACCCTTTTACAAGTCAGTTCATACACCCATCTCTTGTAAAAAGCCCAAATCCATTCGCTAGTCCAGGTTCCAAAACAAGCCCTTATTTTGTATCTTTTTTTGTGGGACCAAGTCTGGGCCTCACAGATCATGAAACTCAGGAAGAGAATTTGCTGGGTGGAAGCAACCCTTTCACAGGTCAGTTCTTTTACCCAAGATATCTCTTGTACAAAGCTCAACTGATCCATTCAGCACATGCAGACAGTCCAGGTTCCGAAACAAGTTCTCATTTTTCACCTTTTTTGTGGGACCAAGTCTCTACGTCACAGATCAAGAAAGTGAGGTCCATGAGAATTTGCTAGGTGGAACCAACCCTTTTACAAGTTGGTTCTTACACCCATCTCTTGTTCAAAGCTCAAGATCCATTCAGCCTATGAAGACAGTCCAGGTTCCAAAACAAGCCCTAATTTTTCACCTGTTTTGTGGGACCAAGTCTCTACGTCACAGATCAAGAAAGTGAGGTCCAAGCGAATTTGCTAGGTGGAACCAACCCTTTCACAAGTCAGTTCTTACACCCATCTCTTGTTCAAAGCTCAAGATCCATTCAGCCTATGAAGACAGCCCAGGTTCCAAAACAAACCCTAATTTTTCACCTTTTTTTGTGGGACTAAGTCTCTGCCTCACAGATCAAAAAACTCAGGAAGAGAATTTGCTGGGTGGAACCACCCTTTTACAGGTCAGTTCTTACACCCATCTCTTGTACAAAGCTCAAGATCCATTCAGCACATGCAGACAGTCCAGGCCCCCAAAAAGGAGTCTTATCATGTAACTTGTTTTTTTTTTTGTATGTGTGTGTGTGTGTGTGTGTGTGTGTGTGTGTGTGTGTGTGTGTGTGTGTGTGGGACCAATTCTTTGCTTCACCAATCAAAACATTCAGAAAGAGAATTTGCATGGGAGAAACCAATCCCAATCTGGGCCAGTTCTTTCATTATACACGTATTTCTTGTTCAAAAGGTCCATTTGGTACATGCAAAACGTCCAAGTTCATAAACAAGTTTCTTAGATAATATCTTGTTAGTGTGATTCTGATGTTAGACTAATCTCTTTTGTCATATTGTACATCTAGAACTGAAATGTTCCCAGTAACCTCTGTGATCACAGGCCAACATGTGCACTTACCATACTGCTGTCTGATAGTCCAGCTCAGTGATCGTTAAGATACGATGCGTAATATGAGTCTCCAGAAATTGTTAGGGGTCTTCATGTAAGTCCCAATCCCTCTCCTCTTATCTTCCCAGTGTTACAGATCCCTTGATCAAACAAAAAACAACATTAGTTTATAAGGTCAAACTGATTCATCTGCCTAATATATCAAGTTAAATTGAAGCACACAAGTGTGGACCTAAAAAAACATAGCTATCTGGTTCAGCCAATTCCCATTTAACAATTATAATATTATTACCCTGGGAACTCAATGTTTGTTTTAGTATTGTCTCATAACCCTCTGACTGATCTATTTAACTTTAGAACCAACAGAACTTTAACCATTGACAGATTTGCTTCAGGTGTCCATATAACCTAAATTATGTAAGTCAAAATTGAAAAACAACGTTTAACTTATCAGTTTTGGTGCAAAAACGATGGTAAAATGGTCCACTACGCCTATGATTGATCAAGGTCCATTTCTAGGCTTTGCCCATAATTAACATCCAACTTTTCACGGCAGCCAGAAAGAACATGCAACGCAAAAGGTAGCCACAGTAAAAGGGCCGAGAAAAAAACGAAAGGAAAGGCGCAACAAACAAAATTGAGAACAGTTAATGGCAAAAAAAAAAAGTTCAAATTTTGGCTCATGCGCATGCCCGGAATTGAAATATTGCTCAATTTTGTGCATAATCCTCGAAAAATCTCTCCTTTTTTGTAAAAAAAAAGCTCTCTTAGCAAAACTTACAAGGCTCATTTAGCATCATGGCAGCCAAAAAACCTGACTAAACGGTTAAAAACGGTATTTTTAGCGAAAGTTTGGTATCAAAGGGTTAAATTGGCAATTTTAAAGAACAAGATTTCTCTTAATTTTCAGATAGACCACGTTGAGACCTTATGAAAGAAATATGAAATATGAATTGGAAAAAATTGATTCTTTGACACAAAGTCATTATTAAGCTCTAACAGACAGCAGTGTCCCCAGAGTCATCAAGTTGTCACACGGTTGTCGCCTGAAGCAGGGGTGTCTGGAAAATCTGAATAGCGAATAGTGAATAGTCGTGAATAGCGAACATCAAATAGTCCCGAATAACGCATTGTGAATAGTATGAATAGTGCGAATAGTCTCGAATAGTGCGAATAGAGGCGAACAGTCTCGAATGGTGGCAAACAGTAGCAAATAGTGGCAAATTGTAGCAAATAGGGTACCCAGTATCTCACAATCAACCTTGCAGCAATGTAGGATGGGATTTTCCCGCTAAAAAGCACAGACGCTTAACAGGACAAAAGGTGTTTCTAAACGTAATTTCCTCTGTTTTAACCACTGCAAAAGCGTAATTACGTCTATATTAGGTTATCCTTGTGTTTTCTGTTTTCTTAATGTCCGCGATGGACAGCCCTAGCCTGAGTTCGGAGAAGAAAAGGTAATAAATTCACAGAAATTATGTTGTTTATTTGGATTATTAATTCACGCAGGATATTAGATCTAAAGCGGTGACTATTGACGACTATTCGTCACTATTTGCCACTTTTCGCGACTGTTCGCCACAATTCGTACTATTTGAGACTATTCGCACTATTTGGGACTATTCGCTATTTGCTATTTGCGACTATTCGCTATTCGCAATTCGGGTTTTCCAGACACCCCCTGAAGCAGTGACGAGGACATAAGCACAAAGTGTTTGTTGTTGAGAAATTTTTAGTTTTGTATTGGATCTTCTGCCTGCAGTTTGAGTAGCTGTGCATTTAGAAAGTTTTAGCTCAATGACATATTTTTCATGCCATCAGAGTGTACTTCCAGGGCTGTGCTCTAGAAGTGCCCAGGTGCCACAGGTGACTAACTTCTGCCTTTGGGTGACTGAAAACACTTACTTTTTTCATATAAGCTGAAGTGCTGGGCACCTCTAGGCCCGTAGTAATTTTTCTTGGACCACAGCACTGACTTTTAAAATAAATCCACATAGAATTGGGGTTAAGCTTATTGCTATTGCTAAAATTAAAACATCTACTAAAGTTTATTTGTATCATAGTAAACTTAATCAAGATGCTTAATGATCGGAGAACTTACCACTTCTTCACTAAAAGTCTGCTTTCCTAGCTGGTTCTGCAACTAGATGTAAACCAAGCTTGTGTTGTATATTGCTTCAGGAGAAAATGGCATTTGGATGTTTAGACAAACAAAGTCCTAAAACCTAAGGAGGGAGATAACACGCACAAGGGTGAAGTTACTGAAAACAAGGAGAAGCTTTTGGCTCCTGCCATTTTGAATTCTTCCACAGTTTAGAGTAGTCTGCATGTAGCTGTACCAACCCTTGTAGGGTAATTTTGATCGAACGCTGATCACTGATATCCTTCGACACTCAGTGAATGACATCTGCAGATTGCAGACTGTAGACAGCAGACTGCAGACTGGAGATTTTTAACCCAATATTGTACTTCCATTTCTGTTACTGAAAGCTAACTGTAAACAAGCTAACCTGAGCACTATTCAGGCTAAACTGAGCACTATTTAGGCCTAAGTGTAGTCTGCAACTGGGGTCTGCAAATATAATGCACTGGTTGACACTCTACTGTGGGTGCCTTTGGTACACATGATCATGGTGTATGACATTTGCAGACTGCAGACTGCAGAATTTTTAACTAATGCAGTTATCAGTGTTATGCCCAAGGGGGGGACCAAGGGACGAGGTGGGCACTTTGAATGTCTGTGCGCACCCCATGTGGGGAATTTTAGCAAACTTTGAACATAAATGTTGGCCCTGGGATCAGGAAGTTTGAACAATGCTAAAAAATGCTGGCCCCAGGGTCAGGAAGTTTGAACAACGTTAAAACGACGAAAACGACCAGGGTTTTGCCCGGGGGGGGGGGGGGGGAGCACTGGCATATGTGGGCTATATGGGTATGTGCCACTGTGAAGGGTATGGTTTTTCAAGTAGTTTAGGATAGGGTATATAAATCAGAGCGTTTGGGTCTAGAATAGGGTATCATTTTTCACAAAACTGAACTGGTTGGTTGAGGATTTTATCTAGAGTAAGGCAACCAGAAATTGCCACTCCAAAATATAAAAAAATCAAATCGGCAAGTTTAAATTTACACAAATCAACCTCAACAGTGTCAATAGATGGGGGGATTTGGGGAGCTTACTCTAGTATAGGTTAGCAAAATTCAGCCAAACTAGCTCTGGTATAGGCTAAGGGTTCCAGGGTCACAGCGGCACATCCCCACCCAGAAATTCCCAAAGTACCCCCCCCCCCCCCCCCGGGGCGTTTTGAATGTGGGGAGCTTGGATACGAGTGTTCCACCATCTTGAAAGTACCCAGAATTCCCAGGAGTTCGAGCATGTTTTCCACGCTTTCCAGTTGCAATAAACTGGAGGAACAAAAGGTAAGATAAATCTTTGTAAATTCATTGAAGAGTACTGCACTTTGTTGACACTACAGCAAGATCGCCAATAATGACTTGAAGAAAGAACCAAGGTAAACTTTAACGTTCATAATTGAAATTTTTAGATTCTACAAAAAACTAGAATGACTGTACATGTTGACTCTAGAATAGTGAGTGGTAATATTTTGGGGTTTGTGAATTCATCAGCTGAGTGCAAATTATTAAAGAAAACAAAGTCAAATTGAAGCTTGTTTTTGCAGCTTTATTAGTATATAAATTTTATATATAAAAAGAGCAGAGCCTCCCCACTGCCTTTCACTGGAACAGCATGATCAATGAAAAAGTCGTGGTTCCCCCCCAGGCATAACATTGATAGCTGCATACTACAACTATGTTATGTTGCATTCCCCTTTCCATTTTTGAAAGCAAACCATAAACACTGTAAACAGGCTAATGTGAGAACTATTCAGGCTAACCTGAGTGATATTCAGACTAACCGGAGTGCCACTTAGCTTTAAATGTAGTCTGCAGTCTGCAAATCAATTACACCAACATGATCCAAACAAGAGCCTCTTTTGCTTCCCTTTATAAACTATCTAAGAACTAAGAATCTGTACAAAATACGACCTGTAGCAGATCCAAACAGAGAAACAAGTGACAAGTGATTCTGATTTTAAAAGTCAAATATTACAGCTTTGTTAGGTAACTTAAAAGTTAGCTAATCAGGTTGATGTAAACAGACTCATCTCTAATGGGGACATCTCAACAAATACTGCGCTTAAGGTTTGTTGGTTTATTTATCCCTGATAACGCAGAATAATCTCTGATGGGCACAAATGTCACGTTCATGTCCTGTCTTATTACCTAGTCTGGTAGCTCTCAGTTTAATATTAAAGGTAGTTTAAAAGCTTACCTTATGCGTCCATTCCTCCGGAGGTCTTCAAACACAACATCTCCTCATTCCACAATATGGCTTCAACATACAAAAAAAAAACTGAAAAAGTAAAGAAATTTAGCTTATGCTTCAGATCGGGTAACATCATCCCACTGATGCAAGCCTTTGGACAAACCTTTGAAATTACGGTAAACACAATTTTCCACTATTTACCTTTCACACGTGCACGATGGCGGAGACGAACTGCGCTCGCAAAGATCAGAGGGAAAAAGCGGTTGGCAGACGGGCAGGAGAGGTGGGGAGAGGTGGGGAGAGGGGCTGTCTGCGCAGCACGTGGAAGGGGTGGGAGAGGGCAAGCCTTCCCCAAAAACTGTGGATCACCAAATTCCACTATTATCAAAGAGTTTAAGGTTTAGTTATTCAACAAGACACGAAAAACTTCGGCTCATCCTCTTGCGAACATTACAAATGCAGAACGCAAATTTCAACTGACAAATTCCTGGATGACTGCTTGTTTGTTTGATTTTAGGAAACTGTTGAAAGCAATACCATGAAAATGCCAGCATCAAGTTTTGCGGAGCGTTTTTTTCTTCCCCTAATAGGTTCAGATCTTGGGGAAAAAATAAATGACCTTTTCAGTATATGCTGGGTTATATGGTATCAGAGGCAACAGTATTCGCAGGCTAGCTGCAATCCTGTTCACCTCTGTATTCAACCGCCTCCGTAAACCCACTAGATTGCGAAGAATGTCAATTTTTCTCTATCAATCCTTTAAGCAAAATTAACGGTACGACATGTGCGAACCACGAGTACAGTAGCACCTCCCACTAACCCTCACCTCTCTACAACGGCCACTTTAAAAAACATAGCCCCCAGGCGAAAGTTTGGAACACGTGACTTAGTTTGGCCCCGTGGCTAAGTATGCGAGCTCACGCGACCTACTCGCGCTCACGCGAATATCATTGCTCCGACAGGCGTTTACAAAAAACAAGAAAGAAAACAAGATGCCAAACTAATACTTTCCGAAATATTTGAAGACAGTAATTTATTATCGTGTGATTTGAAATCACCCGAACACTTAACAAGAGAACTCGAATTTTCGTGGCACAGATATCTCGTCTCTTTGAAGCATGGAAACCAGTTAGCGGCGCATGGGTGGGAGAATCAAAATGGCTGAGACCAGTGTGTCTGGTATCGATGTATCAATTTCTAGTATTTCGTTGTGAAAATGTCATTCTGGGCATTTGTAATGTGTCAGGTGGAAACTAGTGAAAGTTTGGAAGGTGTATTTCCTGTTGGTCTGATCAACAAAACCTTCTAAAAAAGAATTGATTCACTGTATAAACTGCCGGGGTCATCAAAGTTTTCTGGAGCCTGACAAGTAGTTGGTGAAATTTGACAGGACGTGCCAAAAATGGTAGACAAGTCTACCAAGATAACAATTTTTATAATTCGGGAAGCATTGTAAAATAAATGCATGTGAAGGAGCTAAATTAATTTTAATTTCCCTGTTGTTTGAATAATTGATGGAAAATATACAAACACTTCAAATTAAATCAAGATATCTTAAATTTAAAATTTTTGTCACTGTGAATATATTTTTATTAGTTTTGTTTGATTTTTTATTGTGATATCTTCACTAATATTCATGCTACCTTGCTGGTGTTTTGTTATTATTATTCTTATAGTAGTAACTGTTCAGTGTTGTCGTAATCCTTTCTTTAATAGTATTTTTTTTTTTTTAATTGTTTGAAATCTGGCCCGGGTTGTTCGAAAGCCGGTTAGCGCTAACCCAGGTAATATATATTTTTTTTGTATAGAAATATCTTTCACTGCTTAATAGTTGTGTAGTTTTAAAAATGAGTCAAACTCAAAACTGAAAGACAAACAACATAAACAGAAAACTGGACCGAAAAGTTACAAAAAATGAAAGTAATCAAAATTCACTCTAATGTTGGGTTAGTTTAATCAGGCTTTGAACAAACCAGCCCTGGATATTTGAGACAGTGGTGACTTAATTATGTACCAGTATCGGTACAATATTGGTTTATTGCAAGAGATATATGGAGAGACTGTTGCTAAGTCTAAATTTATAGCACTCGAGTGAAATAAAGTCTCCTCTAGTCACCTTAAGTCGCCTTAAATCGCCTTAAGTCGCCTTAAGTCGCCTTAAGTCGCCTTAAGTCACGTAAAATCGCCTTAAATCGCCTAAAGTCGCAATGTCTTTTCTGCCAATTTTGCTTAAGTTACCTAAAGTTGCCGTAAATCGCCCAAAGTCGCCTTAAGTTATGGCGACTCAAGGTCCCAGAGTAGGCCTAGAAAGCAAGGCTGTCTAAGTAAGTAACAGGGCAGAGTCTGAACTAAACTCCGCCTTGTTTTAGATTTAACTAGTTGCGTTTCGTCTTTGGCAGGAAATGCGAGATGTGACCACGTGACATTGTCAGTCCCTGAGTTGCGCTTGCGGTGAAATCGCGTTCCAAATTTTGATGAAAACGAAAACTTCTGCTTTCCCCTTTTACATGGAAGGAACTCACTGAGATCCCAAGGGGAAAGCGGGAGGTTGCGAATAGCAGAACGCATGGAGGACGTGCGATGAAAGCTTTCATAGGTGACGATGGTTTGTTCTGAGGCAGAATAAAAACATTAAAAAAGTCAGATTTTTGATAAGCCTTACGTCGTTATAAAATTTGTTTAGTAAGTCCATTGTTCCCTCTTATCTTTACAAAGATTCGTGTTTATTTTGCTCTCGTTTGTACGAGGTTATCCATTCTTTTTTAAAGTCTTCGCATAATAATTACTGTCTTAAAAAACGGGGCTTGACAAGACGAAGGGAATGCTAGATGGGCTAATTTCACAGTAATCCAGGTTTGATCGCTAATCTTCACTGAGCATTTTTGCTACTAAATAAGTTCAAGTAAAAATGAAAATAAAAAATATCAGAGTTACACACAAAAAATGATGAGTTTGACGCGAGCATGGAATAAAGAACAATAAGAGATTATCAAGGTAAGAGAGGGAATCCTTCATATAGGCCCAAGGTAATCCCCCAAGTTATTTTTAGACATGGTATCCAGATCTTCCGCGGATGTTATTCGCGCGTCGTTAAGGCGCTTCGGCCCTCGCTATGTTTTAATACTTTTCGAAAATTTAGTTGGACTGTTCAAATAAAAGACATTTCCCCTGCAAACAATTTTCAACTTACGAATCTCGCAAGAATGAGATTCATTCAGTTTGTCTCAGTCAGTCATCCCAAACAAAATATAGTAAGACAGCGTCAAAATTTGAAAAAGAAATTTTAAAACTGAATTGGCCGTTTCAGTTCGCGTTCTCTCGAAAACGCAGAATTTGACTATTGTTTTTGTAAAGAATGGCAAAGAAATGAACAAAGAATTCTAACGCACGCGTACGTAGCCATTGTATTCGTTGCCGTTGTGGTTTGCTTATGAAACTCCCCAAAACCGAATGAACGGCAAAAGAAGGAACAGTCAAACAATCACAAAGCAATTGGAAGACCAGCCGAACATAAAGACGGCTAAGAGTGCAGAAAACATCCATGCTATGAAATGTCTTTTGAAAATCACAACGTATAAAATGACTTTGCATTTCCCACCATTTCGTCTCAAGTGTCGTAGGTAGTTTCGAGAAAGTCGCTTGGGCTGTAAACGCATCGCGCGAGTAACATCCTCGGAATAACTGGGTACCAAGTCTAAAAGTAACTTGAGGGATTACCTTGGGTATAAGGCCTACATGGAGGATACCTCTCCTACCTTGATAATCTCTTGAGGAAATACAATCAAACCTTCACTAACGGCCACCTCCATACAACGGCCACCTCTCTACAACGGCCAATTTTTATCGTCCCGGCGAACGGGACGATAAAATGGGATAATATGGTGTTGCAACATTATCGTATTTCTGGGTAGTACGAGGGAGGGAAATTTCTCAATGGGAAGTACAGCATATTTTTTTTCTCAAAATCGACTTTTACATGAATAAAACATTTAAAATATGGATAAGTCTCAGCAGTAACCTTATGCTAATGACGCAAAATTTTGACCCAATACTGTGCAAGCTCTCGTAAGCGACCACCTCCCGTAAGTGACCACCTAGGCTTGACATTTTACTGATTGGTCTCGCACGAAAACTCATTTTGACAGAGGCAAAACGCAACTCGGAAATGGCAGAACGGTGGCGTAGCGCTGTAGGGGCGCAAGTGACGCTTACGAGCGTTAAATGATCGACAAGTCTGGGTTGCAATCAGCCCGGGCCAAGGTGTTGTGTTCTTGAAAAATACACTTTACTCTCAGTGCCTCACTGCACCCAAGTATATCAATAGGTACCGGCGGCGGCCTTTAAAGATTACCCAGCAAAATGCTCGGGGGTTACCCTGTGATGGATCTGCATTCTACCCAGGGGTAAGAACCGTACCCTTAGTCTCCGTCCACACTACGCGGAAGAAATTTCAATGTCTTCTGTCCACACTACGCCGGAAAAATTTGAAAACATAACAATCACTGGCGGCAGAAAAGCTTCAGGGTTAGGGTTAATCACATGAATATCACTGGTACATAACTGTTTCCAATTTTTTTTTCCGTAAACACAAAATCAAAAGCCAGCGTTTTCAAATTCCTCCAGTATGAAGAGCGTTTTCGACAAGCTCCGTTTTCGTGACGGATTTGTGTGAACGGTAGGTCTAACCGGAGAAACAAAGCCGCGTTTTCAAATTCCTCCGGCGTTGTGAGGGAGGGGCCTAAGGAAGTTCAATCAAGAGGTTCGAAACAAACGCAACAACAAGATCAACGTTAAGGGTCTGTCACTTGTATTTACACCCATCAAATCCCTCATTTACAGCCAACATAGCGACGAAACAACACTTACAAAAATAACTACTCTAACTAAATTAACTCTGTTCAGTCATTAATATAAAATATCTTCAAGTGATTTACATATACGAGCAAGGCTTGTGCAACAATTAATCTGTTTTATGGAACCGTATCTAACACCTTAAACCCCAATGACGAGTAAACAATTTCTCCTCACAATGTTCTGTGCATAATCAAGAGTACGTTATGAGAATTAGTGAAATGATCACCAAGCGAAATATTCTCGACGTTTTAACATATTCTCCCAACAAAAAATTTACGAAATGTATTGACAACAGTCAGGAGAATTTGATGATGATATTGGGGCTTAGAGAGTTAATAGCTTCATTTTAAATCACCAAATCAAATTTGATTTGCGATCACTGGGAATGATTTTAAGCTTAGTCCAAATTTAGACTCAACAATTGACGAGTCACGGTTACACTTTACAAGGGGCACGTGATCAACTCGTGCAGATTGGCTTCTTCCAAACTTGGCTGTAAAATGTAACCAATCAAATGGCGCCTTTTAAACGACACATCAGAGACCACAAATGTTTAGCTTGCCTTTCGGGGCACCAGAAGATTAACTATAACAAAATTTTCTGCGGATTTTTCTTTGACCATATCTACTGTTATTATTCAAGAACTTCCAGAGCTCTCTTGCTCGTAAAGCCAAACAAAAGCCAGTAAAAGCATTTGTTGAACAGTCCGGGTTTTGTACAGTTCACTTTACGAGATCATGTCGTTGATTAAGTTCGTTTCTACTATCTTTTCCTTTTTTATATTTTCACCTGCAAAAACTAGTATTTCTGAAAAGGAAGGATAGCATATCTATTCCATAATTCGACTCACGTCATAAGGCATGTCTGTAACTATGTAACGCAACATAAATTACTTTAAATTACGCCTTTCAGCTCGAAGTACAACATTCTCTTCACCACAGAGATATTTCGAAACAATTTGTAATACACATATTGTACCTCGTGGTTGGGAGATTTTCACTGCGACATCGAACCGACATAACGAACAAACCAGCTCGTACAAAATTGGTTCGTTAGGAATGTTGTTCGATACAGCGAGTTCTTTACAATTTTATCACTAACATCCGAGTTTTTTGTTCACTGGGTATTTGCTGCAACGGAAATAAATATTGCTACGATTCATGAAATAAACCCCAATGACCTCTAATTTAAGGAAACAATGTCGAAAACGAAAAGCTTGTGTTGTTATGTTTGTCCACATTGTAATCCGCTTTCATACTTGTCATCGTTAGAGCTTCTCCTCACTGTCAGTTATCAAACACTATTCTAAAAAATCAATCCGTAATTGTTGAGTTTCCAGTAATCAAGGTTTGTTTTCAAGCTCTTCGAAGTGATGTCAATCCGTGCCACTCTTTAGCTGTTCTGTGGCAGTTTTCCTGTCAAATAACTACTGTTCCTCACCTGACAGGATATATTTTCGGGACGGTCACAACAATCAACGATGCGCTAACCGTAAATCTGTGTTCAAAGACGTCGTAAAATGGTTTTCACCGCAAAAAATCATTTACAACAATGTACTCCTCTCGTCAATGTATTGAATTATCGGTGGATTTCTTCTCGAAACTTCTACTCTTCTCAACACTTTTTCTTCTCTTCTCTTCACTTCTCCTTTGTCTCTTTTCGACACTCGTATCATTTTCGTCGGTTCCCGATCTCGATCTCCGATGGGGTCGACCCTCTTGGCTTACCCTCCGACCGCCCTTTCGCGAGTCATTGAGGTCATCGAATACGTCCGAATCCACCGAATCGGCGGGAGGTCGCGATCCTCTTGTCGAACGAGGTAAATCGTCTTTGAGATCGTTCAGTTTTCGTTTGAGCCGATCACTGAGGTCATCCTCGTCGTCGAGTTCGTCGAGTGATCGATAAGACCTCGGCTCCGACGGTCGCGAACCACTGTCTTTAAAGTCATCGGAATCGTCGCTTAAATTGAGGTCTATATCATCGTCATCATCATCTCTAGACATGCCATCCGAGTCATAATGCATGTCGTCCTCCAAGGCGTGCTGGAGTTCACTTACTCGTTTCTTTGCCAAGCCTAATTCTTGTTTTAAGTTTGCTACAACTCCTTCAAGATGTTCAACCTCTCTTTCCTGTTAAACAAAAGAAATAATGACCCTTTAAGGACGTTGGCGCGAAATTCTTTTAAATTCTTCTGCTGTCAGATAATGCGGTACTTCTGTCAGAAATGCACAAAAAAATGGGAGTGAGTCACTGACTTCGTTTCCGAGATAAAGAGGGCGGAAAAGAGCCGAATTATTGCAGCCAATACTGTAAGCAACGTATGGGAAACAGCATTGTTAAAGATAGGAACTACCAAACCGCGGAACAGTGACGCTGAAAAGTTGCACCTGCTCTTGCCTTTTTTAGACCAAAGCGATGTGAGAATCTAGGGCACGAGCTTTGAGAATTTAATTTTAATCAAAGAAGTTGATGTTTCTCTGAATTCTCGTCACCTGTCTGCTTACCAATGCCATGTTATCAGAAGGAGAATTTAGCTGTGGATCGCCCTCGAGAACTGAAATGCTAAATAAGAGATACTCACGGCATCGGTCTTTCTTTTCTTGTGTTCTTCTTCCTGTCTCGATAGTGAGGCCATCTCTTCCTTTAACTCTCGCATTTGACGATCCAGTCTAGAGATATGAGGGAAAAAACTATATTAGCAACAACAAACAGAAAGACAGGCACCACACTTTCTCATATCTACCATAAAATCCGTCACGAATGGACTGGAGGACATAGAATATGTTGAACATGTATGGATGAGCAGTGTATACCTAGCGTTCTCCTGAGTAAGTTTGCTTTCTCTGAGCTGAATGTCCTCCTTTTCGTCATTGAGTTTTTGAACTTGGTCCTTTAACCGGCCGACTTGAACCTGGCAAACAATAACAAAGAAACACATTACAAATCTGTAACAGAAGGACACAAAAACAGTTTGCAGAAACAAATACCGCCTTCCAAAAAGCTTCGTATTAACGCAGGAAAAGTTTCCATTTGTTAACGTCCGTCAACTTTCCCCTGAAGACAGCAAGCTCAGTCGTTTCTATGTTAACTGCAAAGCTAAGAGAACGGCATACAACGAAAATTCGCCCTAAAGAAAATAGCTCCGTTGCTGGAAGAGACCCAAAAATGTGTACCTCTTGTCGTTTCTTAAATGATCCTTCCATATCCAACTGCGTGGCTAGTTCTCTTCTCTGCAACACAAAGAAAGTGACATGAAAACAATGGCTTGAAATAACCGTGGTAATTGCATAAATAATTTTTAATAACAGTAAATACCTTGCTTTCCATTTGCTCAAATTGATGTTTTTCCACCGTGGACTCTTCCAAGTACGAGAGACGATTCGACATGTGCTGAACCTAAACAAGGCAGAGAGGACGCTATTATCGACCACCCGTGTTTAAAGGTATTGCGTGACCAAGGCGTGACACTCAACATCATGGCGTTAGTTGCCCCACAGCTCTGTATTAACCCTTTTCACTTCGAAAGGTAGCGTTGTATTATAGTGCCGCTGCTGCTACACTACGTTTTGACTGTTCAGTAAACGTTAACAACGAGACTTGATTTCTAAGTACTGTCCCCAAAATTGCGTGACATTGACTTGTGTGCTGTATACTGTGCGTGACATAGTCTCCCTACCTTAGTTTCCAGGTTTTCGTGTTGAGTTGTCATCTCCTGAATGGTAGCCTCGCGGTCACGCAGTGTCGTCTGAAGTTCGGTCAGCTGAGAACGGAACATAAATTCCAAATAAACTAACAATGAGGTTGTGCGTGACAAGATGAATACACAGTAGGACAGTACATTACAGACGGACTTGCACATGCAGAAATTTTACAACTGCTCCTTTCTTCTCACAAATACTTTTTTCATTCTTTCCTCGCAACGTTAGGAATTGCCCAATGGTCAAGCCAAAAAAAGGGGAAAAAAGGAAAAACAAGAGAAAAGAAATGAACTTTCGATTTTTGCAAACAAGAGAGTTTGAACGAACTGAAACTGAAGACAGAACGAGGGACGGACAAAGAATCAGAGTCAAGGAAATAAATTTTGAGACAACACAAACCTGTTTGACAAGTTGTCTGTTCTTCTCCGTCAGTGAATCAATGTCGTCTTCGTCTTCGTCTACTTTACCTTGCAGTTCAGAGTTCTCCTTAAGCGTCGTCATGTACTTTGTCTCAAGCTACAAACCAAAACAGTTAGAAGATCAATAAAATGACCGTGAAATTTCGTAATTAATAAGGGGAACAATCACAGGGATTTTACTACATTTTTGGTCAAAACAACGACTAAGTAGCTTCGCTCGTTCACGAGATGCATCTAAGACCAAGACGAGTTTTTCTTTTATCATCTAAGGTGGACTAAACTACAGGGATTTCATTAACATTTTCAACAGAAGGGCAACTGGTTTTCACAGGCGGGCAACTAGATTTCTTTATAAGAAAAACCTTTTCCTAGAAGGTTAAACCAGGCGGGCAAAATCATCCTCGCAACCGGTCAATATGCCTGGTGCCCGGCCCTCAATGAAACCACTGCAATTAGTTTTATGCAAATTTGCCATAACATATGTCTGCCCGATTTTTCCAATTTTTCGATCCAAAACTCGTGAATGCGTAACGTACGATAATACCCCTTTTGCAGTAAAGCCACACGTTTCTATTGATTTCAAAGTCTTTTGGCTTATTGACGTGTTTAAGGGATGCTCATGATAGAACCCTTTTAACTTAGCAGGTGAGGTCTGAGTTACCTCTTTCTTGGACTTGGACAAAATATCCAGTTGACTCTGTAGATCGGCCACGTCCTCTTCAAGTTTTTTCTTGCTCTTCAGAGCGGACTGAGCAGCAAATTCCGCGTCTTCAAGCTGTAAATGACACGAACTGAAGGTTAAAATCATGCACCCTGCGACAGAATACCATTCAACGGTCCTCCTTGATATCTAATAATGGTTTCCTTGATTGATTCCAAATGTCTTAAAGAGTAAACTTACTGGGCCGACAGAGGAGGCGGGGGTTTATTCTCTGCATTTTAGCTATTCATTGAACGTACGTAATTTACCGTGTTTTGCAATACTCGTAACTCGTCAAGAGAAGATTCTTAACGAAATTTTTAAACAAACTGAGGTCAGTCTAGTAAGGGCATAGACGGGAAAATATTACCTCTCTCATTCAGTATTACTACAGACTTGCTGGGCTCGGAGTCCTATTTGTCAACAGAAGTACAATATCTCGTTGCGCGAAGACCTCACGGCTGCGACGGAGACTATTCATTAGGGAGTTTAAGAAACCAGGACGCGACGCCGAGGACAACGTCGGTTAAAAAATGATTTTATATCTTACCCAAGAATCTCGAGACACTCTAAAGTCATTTTCCTTTGTTTCTTAGTGTCAAAACTATCACGAAACTGAATCCGGGACAAGGCGAAACATTTGAAATAAAAATTAAAAAATTAGCCGTCGTGGTTCCCGTTCTACGAACAATACACACTTTGGTCATTTCACGTTGTTGTTTTGCAGAGGACGGCAAAGAAATGTACCAAGAATTATAACGCACGTGCACAGCTATTGCTCTGCTCATTAAACCTTTTGTTTAACGACAGTCGCGTTGCCGTTGCCGTCGTGGTTTTCTTAAACTCCCTATTATGAAACCTGAACCCATAATTAGCTTACCTGGTTTTTCAAAGCCTTCATCTGGTTTCTTTCTTTTGGAAGCTTTTGGGACTGAGAACAAAAAAGAAAATTAGCTTAGCTCTGACACTACTAGACAAGTTAAGCAACGAAGACAAAGCCATCAAGTTAAGGAAACCTCTAGCTTTCAAGAAGACACCACGGGAGATGACTAAGACTAAGGGGGGTAGAGTGCGGATGACCACTGACCTGAGTTTCAATAACCGCCTGAGCATCCCTCAGAAGAGCTTTGGTCTTCTTCAGTTCTCGTCTCAGTTTCCTCTCGGTCTCGGCGTCGCCTCGTTCGTAATGATCGCGGAGTTCCTCGAGTCGTCTGTCGACTTCCCGTTTGGACTGAGAGAAAAATAACAATACACAAAGGAATCGAGTCTTTATCTTCAAGCGGAAAGGAAATTCCAAAATTACAGTACACTTAGTTAGAAAAACAACAAAGAAATAACATTAAGTCAAAATGGAATCAGGATGGATAAGTTTGAGGAAGGATTGAGACGAATTACGGAAACAAGAAATTGAAAATGTTGCATGATAGGCCATCCATGACGCAGCACCTTACGTAAGCCACTACGGAGCTCGACAAAGATGCTAAATGGATGCAATCAAATGGAAAATCATTTTCTCAACAGTAACAGTCCGTGCCTACCTTAACAGCTGCGGTTTTCTCCTGGTATTCGTCTTCTAACTGTGCCTCGAGTTGCTTGATCTGCAATTTCAAAGAAAGACCTGTCAGTATACGGTTGCAATAATGCTCACTACGTTAACAGTTGAGTCTACTTCAGCAATTAAGAAAGAAAGAAAAGAAAGGTACAAAACAAACCCCGTTAAAAAAATTGAAGGATTAACCTTTTTCTGCATGTTATATCTGAGCTGTTCCATTTCCTCGTCTTTTGCCTCCAAATCCTTGTGCACCATATGTTTGTCATGTTCGGCGGCCATCTCTAAACGAAGCTTGGCCTGGACAAAAAAAAAATAAAGCCATGATGTCTTCAGCCGTAGTCCGATTGGAACGCAACCTAAGCTTTAGCCACATGGCCTATTTCTTCACGAGCAAAGCTCGCAAAAATTAACTACATTGCATATTATACTGGCCTCTGCTTGAGATTCTGCTCGGACATAATAGTTACGTAATAATAATTATTCTGCTCTGATTCTCTTCGGCATATTAGCGCTATTCACCTTAACTGGCCGAATTTAAACGACAATAATCCTTTTAATCTGTAATTTTGCTAGATTGTTTTAAGAGTATAAATGTTACTAACTGCAGTTTGTATTCTCTGGGGTTTTTAATCGCTGGTGAGTTACGAAGTGGTTTCTCTTTCTATCACATTATTCTAATCTCCATTTTCCAAGTCTAACGCGACGGTGTCAGTTTCCCACCAAAATCTGCCGCGTCCTTTGGCGATTGCAGCGGTTTCGCGCCATAGCACCACTGGTAGCTCGATTTTTCTATGAATGTACACCCACACAAAACAAATAACTCATAGACTACAAAATGCACCCGCCCTACGAGCTCGTGCAATGTTTTTAGTCTTTGACGAATTTGCTTGTCCTTATTCATTCCAAATTTCACTCGAAATCATTTGATTACCTACACAAATCTACAAGTCGTTCAAAACTTAGTCGAAATCCTCTCACAGACACTTGGAAAACGCAAGAAGCGGCTTTCGTTTAGTTAACAACCGCACACTGCTAGGCTACTCGCTATCTGCAACAGAACAGATAGTGAGTAGCGTTCCCAATAAGAGAATGACATTCGTGGCAGAACGCTGGTAGATTTATGCTAATTCACGGTATATTATTGGTCTGTCATTATGATAATACCTGATCAAGCATTTGGATCTGTCCTGCTTGATCGTCAAGTTCTTCTTCTTGATCCTGAACTTTCTGTTCCAGTTCTCTGATGGTTTTCTTCAATGCAACAACCTGGAAACAACCGAACAAGAAGACTGTAAGGCCCTACGGCTTTCCGAAGCGAATGAGGCCGGACAAAACCGAAGACGGACGAAGTAAAAGAGTTTAGACATTCTTAGGGGAGGATAGAAGTGATTTTATTTATTGCCATTTTTTTTCTCCTAGAAGTTTTGGCATTAGTAAATTTATCAGAAATACTGTTACCAGTGATTAATCAAGAGCAGAACAGTAAAATCTATTGCATAAATTAATTCCGCCCTTTCTTTTACTTCAAATGCTACCAGCAGTAAACAAGTCTCACATTTCACTAACGCTAGTCAAGTTAATAAACAGGACCACTGCTAAGAAGACTCGTATTTCACCAACCCTGGTAGCCTGTATACATCCGCCCCCTGCCCTCAAAAAAATCGGGGAGGGAATTTTTTTTTTTTTTTGAGGGCGGGGGGCGGATGTACACAGGTTGCAAACCTGGTTGAACACGGGTAAATAAATCTGATATCTCCGGCCAACAGTGAACCAAGTCAAATTAGGAAATAGTACCACGAGTAAGCAAGTATTATATTTCACTCACATCTCCTCCTTGTAGCCCTTGTTTGGTGATATCGTTTATATCGCCCTCAATCTTTTCCAGTTCTTTTTTCGTCTTCTCCAATTCTTCTTGCGTTTCCTAAACATAAACAATTACATAACAGGTTATAACGATATCAATCACTAGAAAAAGATTTAATAGTAACTGTTTTGTAGGAAACTGCTGTGTACCTCTGCTTTGCCAGTAACTTAAACTTCCGCTGACAAAGTAATAAAACCTTCTTCGTTCATTTAAGTCGTTAGCAACGGTGAACAGGAAGTCTAGTTCATTTTATATCCCTCTCTTTTTTATTTCGCTGTTCTCGTGAAGAATCTTTGCAAATAAATCACTTCACCAAGTGTTTAGCACTGCTGCGCTAATTGGAGACACTGAAATAATCAAACAAATATTGCCTGAAATTGAACAGAAACTTGTTAAAAATTCCAACTTTTGGGAGGTTGACAAGCTGGTTATTTGAAAAGGGTGGAGGAGCTGAATTTGGGACCATCAAACACAAATCCGTCCAATGACAAAAGGGAGGATTTGAAACTGGGACCTCCGGATTACAAATCCAGCCCCTAAAACCACTAGGCCACGCCGCTTCGAATTAAATTGTGAAACAATTGCAGTCCCTAAAACGGAAAGGTCTTCTTTTCCTCTGTAAAGGGGAACGCGTTGCCACCTTGCCAAAACTTACCGCCAAATCATGTTCCAGTTGGTATTTTTCTGTCAGGGCTTTCTCTTTTTCCCTGTTGATTTTATCTTTCAAAGTTCGCTCGTGGCTCAGTTCATCTTTGGCGCGTTGAATCTCCGAGTCAAACCTGAAAATGCAACAAAACAATTGGTAAACTGATAGCGAACGACCAACGCACTGTTCTTTTCACAGCACATCTTCATGTAATTAACTATTTCGCGTTGTTTTAATTTGTCGTCTTCTTGGCTTATCCAATTTCCACGATTCAAAAAAGTGCCGTTTCCCTTAAAAATCTTCGGAAAACCCGAAGAACTTCTGATCCTAATTATCCAATCAGAAAGGAGCACCATCTCTGCGAAAATGGTCGCGTCAAATTGTCGTCATAACTATTACGCGTCGTGTTGGTAAGCAGCGCATGTTTAAAACAGCCGGCTTTCTTATTTGCAAGACGGGACTCCGACGGACGCAATTTCCCCTATAGTCCAGTTCTGTCCCTCTCCCAAGAGCGTAGCGTTGCGTGACAAAGAGAAGGCCAAAACCCTTGTACACGCGATATCTTTCGTCGATAAACTTATCTTAGAATTTTTACTTTGTAAAGTGACACGATACGTTAAAATCTTTCTACCTTCTCTGTTTCTTCTCCAGTTCGGCATTTCTACTTTGTTCTTCCTCCAGCAGTAGTTTTAAATCTTCCATTTCTGATTGAACCCGAGATGTCTTCTTCTTCATGTTCAGGGCCTGTCGCTGCATTTCTTCGTTTTCGGTTTTCTCTTCTGTCAACTAAATCAAACACAATCGTAGATGAACATTATTTAAACACCTCTGAGGAACAGTGCTTACAGTAATCACTCAATGGCATCGCAGACTTCAGATGCGCGGCCTAAACCAGAGGGCCAAACTGGAAAATATTTAACAACGATCCCCCTGCCCAATCAATACGTGAGTTATCACATTGTCATTATTGACCTTAATTTACCTGGCTCTGTCAGAACCAGTTCGTGCCGGTCATAAAATATCCGTCAACTGAAGCCCTGCTTCAGTGAAGCAAGGGCCAATTTTCTATAACATCACGTGTGCAAGTCGTGTGATAATTGTCGTATTTACCTTTCTTTCCAGCAGTCGTTTCTGACTGGTGAGCTGTTCTATCTCTTGCTCGGCCTGACTTTGCAATTTCTTCCTGAGCTGTTCATGTTCTTTAGACGCCTGAATGTATCTCTCGCGATAAAACGACTCTGCAGCAACAGAACATTAAAAGCATCCCTCATTGTAAAACTGACTATTGATAAATACTACTCCGAGAATTCCAGTAATTGTTACAGACTTAGAAAGCAAGGGATCAACAAAATCATTTAGACTTATTCCTTTTAGTCCGGGTAGAACAAATTCTCTATTTTTCATTTCCCCATAATTCACTCTGTTTGCCCCCAAATTTTGCATAAATTATTGTTGTGAAATACTCTTGGGAATATGCAGACCTCCCAAGAGCATTTCACAACAATAGTTTACGCAAAATTTGGGGGGCAAACAAAATGAATTATGGGAAATTGGAAGTTTCAGTCGGAGCTTTTCGAAGTAATATTATCCCATCAGACACACTATTCATGACAGACCGGCCAGTCTGCTTTAAAACGTTTACTTTTAGTGTAAAAGACAGAGGGAAACGCATCAGAATTGTGTGCTTTTAAAACAGAAAATACCAGTTGAGAGACTTTATGTTGCTTATCAACGCCCCTGAGCACCGAAACCGTGGGCTCAGTCTCTTGCCTCGAGAGTGAAAATATTACAGTCACGGTAAAATAAATGAAATAAATAACAATATTTAGAGAGGAAGCCACATCAGCCTTAGCTGGTTTTCATCCAGGTCCTCTATCCTGCTCAAATTGGAATTTGGAGATGTTGGTTTTTGTGGAGGGAGGAAAACCAGAGAAAAACCCTCGGAGCAAGGCGAGAACCAACAACAAACTCAACCCACATATGGCACGGGGCCGTAATGGAATTGGTGGGAGGCGAACGCTCTAATCACGCGCAATCCCTGCTCCCCGCAGGTTAACAGCCCAACTGTCCGAGCAATTCCGAGCCAACCCGATCGTAATTTACCTTTCTCCTCCGAACAATTGCGAGCCAACCCGATCTTAATTTACCTTTCTCCTCTGAACAACTGCGAGCCAACCCGATCTTAATTTACCTCTCTCCTCCGAACAATTCCAAGCCAACCCGATCTTAATTTACCTTTCTCCTCCGAACAATTGCGAGCCAACCCGATCTTAATTTACCTTTCTCCTCCGAACAATTCCAAGCCAACCCGATCTTAATTTACCTTTCTCCTCCGAACAATTCCAAGCCAACCCGATCTTAATTTACCTTCTTCCTCGTCTTCGGAAGCTCCTTCGCCTTCGTATCTCTCTAGTCTCTCGACATTTCTCGTAGCAGACACACTCAGAGCTCTCGCTTCGAGAAGTTCTACTTCCAGCTTGTCCTTTCTCTTCTTCACGTCCTCCAGGGACTCCTATAACAACACAAACACCAGCCTTTAAATCCTAAGTTCAACATATTAATTCTCAATACACGTTGCCTTAAGTTTCTTACGGTATTTCTTGAGAGAATTCAGTGGTGTATATGAACAAAAAATGAATGACATGCGGCAAACCTAAGATTCGACAATTTCCTTCAACACTTGAAAACGTTTTAAGATTTGAATACGTCGCGTAGTTTTTGATGTGAGTTCAGTCAAGGTGCTGCTTACACAGAAAACACGAATACTTAAATAAACATTAGTCAATTTGCGGTTTATTTTAGTTTAATTTTCATCGCCTTTCTTGAAAACCGTCTTAGCCAACGAATGCCCAGTAACAGAAATCTGTTCTTAGTCAAGCAAGCTTGTTTTCATCGACAGAAACCAAGTTAAAAACCAAACAGTTTATCAATCACTTCGTGCAAAATGAGCCGGGGCCCGTTTCTCGAAAGACCCGGAAACTTTTCTGGCCCGTAAAGCCATTTTAGTTCATCTGTATCTAAAGACGGTGAAGTGTATACGTCTGAAACTTCTTGTATAAAGGAAACCTCTCTTCATATTAAGAATATGTGAATAAAACAGCTCGGTAATCGTAAGGTTCGAGATTTTGCTATGGCTTAACGGACCCGAAAAGTTTCCGGTGCTTTCGAGAAACAGGCCCCCGGAAAGCCATAACAAAATTTCGAACCTTGCGATTACAGAGCTGTTTTATTTACATATTCTTAATATGAGCAGAAGTTCCCTTCATACAAGAAGTTTCAGGCGTATACACGTCTCCGTTTTTAGATAGAGATGAACTACTAGTAAAAATGGCTTTACGGACCCGAAAAGTTTCCGGAGCTTTCGAGAAACGGGCCCCAGACCCGTTCTGGAGGACCTCCTTAGAAGACGCATTCGATTCATTCGATTGCGAAGCATGTTCTTTCTCAGCCACAATTAAGGCAATCTTCAGTTCCCTCGAACGTCAACACCAGGCCTACTAAAATCAGGCATTGAATTAACATGTAGTAAAAGGCTTTTTGCATTTGCCATCGAAAACACAAACGAAACAGCTCAAGGTTATGAATATGAAAATAGAATTGAGCAATTCCACTAATCTCCGCAGCACGAAGAAAAGCGATTCACCTTTCCAACACTCCATACAGTAATCATCTTGTCGGAGTAAGCTGCTTCCTACTTCCAAATGCGATCCGTAAATTACCCAACACAGATTCAGTTCCTTCGACTTCTTACAGATTTTTGGCCAATAACCTCGCGTGACCAGGCAAACGCCGCGTGTTTCTGAGCGATGTCGCGACAAACCGTGCAAGTATACACCTGTCTTGTTACACTACAGAAACGCCAAATTTTCCCGGAGACTATTTTTTTTTCAGCCCGACCTTTAGGAGGCTTGCGTGTTTCTTTCAATCTCAAACCCGAGTTCTCACGGTCAGGATTTTGTCTGAAAGGATTTACGTAAAGTACTCATAAAAAACACCGGAAATCTTAACAGGGTCAGATCACAAAGTTATCCGATTTTGTTTTCTTTGGACAAGCTAATAAATCATGTCGTTCAAACAGGATGGACTCAAGATAACTCCCGCTGAAATTTCACGTCAGAACGACGAAACAATGAAAGCTTAATAAACTGGAATTTCTTTCCTGATGAAAAGAAAAACAGTTTCCGCGAAAGTACTTGTCATTTATGGGAACCGGAAATGAACTTTATGTACCGTAATCGCCTTATAACCGGCTCCAGACACCCGGACGGGGCTATCGAGATTTCACCCGTCACGCGATCATGTCACGCGATCGTCTAACACAAGTCACGCTATTCAAAAGTCTCAAAATTGTCTTTCGTTTTTTCAGGGAAGTTTTTTTTGCACCGCAAATCAAGCATTCCTACGTTAACAGAAGGAATTCCCCTGACACATACATCACTGGGGAAATCATAACACATAGCAAACAACCCTGGTGCCAAATAAGCTGAGGTCAAAAACTGAACGTGAGAGTAATTAAGTTATTGAATTCCCACATTGCACACCAGAAACCAGATTAATTGACAAATATCAGTTGTGAGGATTCTGAAACCACGAACCACGAAAATGTGGTGTCAAATCTCCAGTGGGCCAGCTCCCAAATCCCCAATACTGTTATCTATCACATCACTTTATCAGAAAAATCGCTTCTTTCATCAATAGCATTCAATAAAATCGTGGTTTAACGGGATTAACGATCAGATCTTAGATAATTGCAGTTATCTTTTAGCATTTTGAGCCCGAAAAGGGACAGGGGGACAGAGTCCATTATCCAGATCATTTCCTTATCAATGCCTGTTAAACATGATAAGACAAGGGGTCTAACGTTAACATAAGTTCGTGATTCAACCAATTTGTTGGCGATAGAGAAGGCAGGAGTGTGCCAGGAAAACCCAACGCTGGATGCCTCGGATAAAACAACAGTTCTGCGGAACACCGCAAAGGAAGTTCATTCAAGTGTTTATATTGCATTTAAGTATATCATTATTGTCAAAAACATTACCCTTAACAATCACAATGAGAGAAACATTTGGTCGACAGGGCTTGCTCACTGTTACGGAGTTGCAGTCAGCGAGTTCAGTCTATCGTTTCAATTGCAAACTATTAACCTGTAGTTCCTGCATTTGCCGTTCCAATCTCATTCTCTCCATTGATTCGCCTTCAAGCATTTCACTGGCATGGCTGGCGGTTTCTCTTTCGTCGGCAAGAGCCGCTGATAGTTCGGTTACCTGTGGAAAATTCCAAACGTTATCAAATGCAGTGTACAAACAGCTAGGCTCAGTACAAAACTACGCTTACAGACCCTCATAATCTCGTCGATAATTCTACACCTTCAATAACATCTCCTCGAATCCCGGAGTGAAAACAACTTGTGCTAATTGAACTAAAACGAAGACGATTTATTCGACGCAGACTAATTTTCCTCCCCGCATGGAGTATTTCAAGAATGCCAACAACGAATGCACTATATGTAAATGTTATTCCTAAGTACTGTGGAAATGAAACACAACACTGACCGAGACCAAAAGTCAAATACAACCAAATGTGTCACATGTAAAGATCCAGATGATAGTTTTCAGTTGCAAGCTGGAGATAGCAATTCTCCTTACCAATTGTCTTTCATTTCTTTAGAAGTTAGTTTAGAGAAATTAGTAGTATATCAACTCGATATCCTTTGGTTAATGATTTTTTTTTTCACGAGTCATCCAGGATCTGTTTGACAGTGTAACAATATTGTGTAGAGAAGTGAGACCTTGACTAATTTGGGAATTAATTACCTGATTAAAAATCGATTAATTTAAAGATATGACCAATTTTACAAGCCCCTCTTTGAAAGGAGTTTTGTCACGATGTAGACAAGAAATGTTTTAGGATGAAACAGGACCGTCTTCAAATAGAAGAAAACCTTAAAGAAATAGTTCAATTCGGTAGAAAAACATTTAGGAGGAAAGAATAAAGTGGAAAGATGAGGATGCGTGGTAAAGATTTGAGAAGTTTGAGACTGATTGCAAAAGAAGAAACTGAATAATTTCAGTTGCTTCATTCTTGACATCGCTTCATTAAGACAAATGACACTGATGAAACATTCCCTGCATATCACGTAAGGTAACGTCCTATTTTTTTAATTTTTTTGGAAGAAAATTGATATGCACTCTTCAATCAAGCTGTGTAGGTCTAGAGAGGTAGGTTTCAGTTAATCCATTATCCTCGAAGACAAATGTTTGACAGAACAACAGTTTGTAGATGAAAAATATTCAAATTCGTTTCAATAGCAATTCATTTGAAGATGGAAAAAACAGTGATTTTATTTAGACGATTTAAAACGTCGTTACTGAAAGGAAATAATAACATTGCTGTCAAATTTTCTTACACAAAAATTGAAGGATTTTGTTACTTTTTAAAACATGAAGATAACAAGGATGGGAACTAGCCTGCCTTCAATTTGTTTTTTCTTTAACGAAAATGCATTAACAGAAGTAAACATCTGAGAAACATGTCATGTGATAAGTTTCAAAAAGCTGAAATGTTAAACCATTTATTATCCTTTCTAGGAGAAAGTTTGTTGGAAAAATATCCGAATCAAGAACAAATGAAAATCTAATTTCTCTTTCAGCTACAATTGCAATGTCAACCAGGCAGGTGGTGAGAATAAGGAAACTCATACACCAGGGCTACTGTCTTGATCTACCACGAAATTCTCATAACTGGATGACAAGCATTGAGTGTCAGTGAGCAAGGAGAATTAATATTTCTATAAAGGCTATAAAGAGGTCACTTAAAATTAAATCAGGATTTGTTGTGAGCATGCGATCACAGTAATGTTGTCACTATTGATCCCAGACGTCTGTTGAAATGGCTTTTTTTCAGGCCGTTGCACGTACCGTTGGTTGCAGCCGCGGATTGAAAAAAGTGATCACGTGATGACAAACATCTCTTGGCTACAGTTTGCAGCACCGCTGTAGCAAATTCCTCAAAAGTATCAAGTTCGAGGCAAATCTTACCCCTGCAATGGATTTTCCATCGTTCGCACTCTTCTCTGTAACATATCTTGATTTGTATCTTCAGTTGCTACAAAGTGCGAAACGTAACAAACTTGCAAACAAACTGTGAAGCACCTTCCCCGACGGCAGGAGATTCACTCATCACACGATCATAAAATTCGTGATAACGTGATCAATTTTTGGTATCCGTGAATGAAACCAGTGGTGCGTGCAACGGCCTGAAATAAAAGCCATTTCAACAGACGTCTGGGATCAATAGTACAAGGTTTCAAGCAGACCACACAGGAACAAATAAACAAGCACTGAAAGACAAACTTCTTAAGTTGACTGTAAAACACTGTTCATGATTGTACTGGGAACTGACACAGCGGCAAGAAGGCAATTATCACTGAAACATTCTCGTGACGAGAAAACCGCGGCTCAGACAATAAAATATTGAGCTTGATAAATTGAAATATTCAATATCCCTTAAGACAATGTAGTCAAATATTCCTTTTACAAATATTAAAAAACTCTACATTCCTAACTAGTTATTTCGTTTCGACTCATACAAGTAGTTATAGTTTTCAACGTATAGTTGTAAAGTTTTCATCTGTGTAAATAAATTTTGTATTTTTAACCTGATGTTACAAGAGAGTTTAAGTATAACGTCTACGGCAGACGGCAAAGATTACCTCTGATTTTTTATTCTTTTCCTGTAATCCTTAAATAAATCACACAAAAATAGAAAAATGTCTTCTACTATTCACCGCAAATACAAATATTTTCACTCTACTGTACAGACAGCTGAAGACAGACGGCAAGAGTTTCATTTTTGTCGTTTGCCGTTTGAAGTAACGTCAAGCTCTACAGGGCCCCTATGGATACCAGCCTTTGAGCTGAACGGACTACCCTGTTTAAATAATATTTTACTTTACTTTACTTTACATATATAAGGTAATTCTCAGATACGATGGTCAATTTGCTTAAATTTATACCGGGTTGTAGGTTCTTTCGGGGTTCTACACTGTACTGTATGGATGTATAACTCGTCATATGTACCTTTTGTTGAAGTTTCTCGTTCGCTTCCTCTAATTCTTTCTTTTCTCGTTCTAGTCTTGCTAATTTTAATTTCAAAGTGTCGACCTCTCCCTAGAAAAGAAAAAAAATCAATTAAATGGCATCATGTTGCCTTCAACGAAAGTCATATTAGCGAGCGAGCGACAGCAGAATGGTCTTCAAGTGACTATGGTAAAAACAAAACCAGAGTTACACAGTTAGCCAATCATAACAACATAAATGACGCAATGAACCAATCAAAACTCGACCAAAAAAACACACGCGCACGCAATCCATGCCAAGCGCGGGAAAGGCATAGAATTGGTGACTCAGAGGGCGGGAAATGCATGCAATTGGTGTGCCATGGCCATTTTACATCTTGTATCTTTGGCCTCGTCCACACTACGCCGGAGAAATTTGAAAGCGCAGCTTTATTTCTACAGTTAGGCCTACTGTCCATAAAAATCTGTCACGAAAACGGAGCTTCTTGAAAACGCTCTTCAAGCCGAATGAATTTGAAAACGCCCGCTTTGCGTTTTCGTGTGAATGGAAGACATTCTGAAAACCAGCTTTTCGAAACCGATAGCGTCACGATAATCATGGAATTTCCCTGACCGAGTTTTCCTCAAACACAAATCCAAAATGACCGGTTAAGGTTGCGCTTTAAAATTCCTCCGGCGTAGCGTGGACGGAAAACATTTGAAGCGTTTTCATGTTAACATCATCCTTACCGACTTGCTCTTGAGTTCTTCCTCGGTTCGATGAACATCTAACAACGGAAGAACCTGCCCCAGATCATACAAAAAAAAAAAAAACAGGTTATGGGGACAAACGGGTGTTTAGAGAAATAACTTGTTTTTGCGCAAATAAACCAGCAACCAAGTGACCTCGTAACTAAAGCCAAGTCAGTGAATTACTACTTTCAACTAAAAGAATTGGAAAGAATAAATGACCTGCAAAGAAAATCAGATTATTGCAAGGGAGACTTTTGAAATAACTTCACCTATCTGATACCTTGGTATATAATCTCCACCAGGGCCAGTTGTTAACTGCCAGGAAAAACCTGATGTTCTTTTGAATGCAACGGATAGCTGTACACTGAACCTAAGGGCAAACAAAAACAGTGTGAAGTGTTGTTATTACTTTAAACGATGTAACCACTGGGAGCACGCAAAGAAGGAAACCACCACCAAAAAGCGCGGGAAAACGTCCAACCATCGGCAAGAGCGGGAAACATGTAACCGTCTCTAAGGGCGGGAAAATACCTAGCCAGTTGCAAGCGCCGGAAAACCTGTAACATATGCCAAGCGCGGGTAAATACCTAAAACTGACGAAAGCGCGGGAAAACCTATAACCAATGGAAAGCAAGGAAAGAGTTGAGAAAAACAGTCTCCTTCCAACTGGCTAAGTTTGCGCACGTGCACGAGTTTTGGGAACCAAATATTGAGCTACATCGTGTCCAATGTGTCCAATCTATGCTGAACGTGGGATTCAGTACAAATGGAAGCTTACCTGTAGTTTTTTATAGTTTCTTCTCGCTAAGAATCCCCGACAGAAAGCCTGTAGTTCTACTATAGTGCCAGTTGTCTTCTCGTCTCTGGCGTCCTCCAACTGAGCGAGAGTTCCAGCACGGAAGAAGATCTGATAAAAAAAATACAAACCACAGTTACCTTAGCTCGAGGAATAAAAAATACATTGCTTTAAAGAGAGAAAATTCTGGGGACATTATCATGTGTTTTCAACACGACTCCGCTAACCTCAAAAACATAAGTATTACAGCAACAATGATAAGATTACTTGAAGCGACCGTTAGGACATAAGGAAGACACCTTTTTTCAGCAAAAACCAACCAGATGAAAGCAAAAGATGTCTACCTTCGAACGTTTGTAAAACCTACACCAAAATTATAACAAACGTAGAAATACATGGTGGAGGAATCAAAACACAAAACGAAAACAGGTGAATCTTGCTAAGCGCGGGAAAACGAACGCATGGCGTCAAGTCATCTTGTTACTGATTGGTTGCAAAACCCACCCGTTCACTCTGATTGGTTAGGTTGTGTTATCTCATAAAAATTGTTTACTAAGATAGGACGTCGACAAAGAGGTAACAGCAATCCAAAATCTACATGAATGGCTAAAAAATGGGAAAGACTGAGACGGACTTGGATTCATTCTGCTAAATTCAGTGCTAAATTGACAACAAAGTTTCGAGGGACGGGCCTACGTTCTCTAAGCCTGCCTTCTATAGAAAGAGAGGCGAACAGCTGAAGGCCAAAGAGAAATCAGAATTTGAGCTCTGCTGAATACGTGAACAGATAATCCCTTTATTACTTCAAGAATCTGAAAAAAGTCTTTTCGTTTGAACACCAGAGTCTCGATCCTTGCCGACTCTTCTGACAACACACCATTGGTTTGTTTGTTTGTTTTTAAATTGACCTTCTCATACTAAAGCCCGCATTGACAATCAAGCACTCTAGCAACTAATCCTGATTGTCTGCATCTTCGACAGAGCAAAACGGGCTAGACTTGAAGTTACACCGTGACAAAGAATATTTAGTACAGAGAAGGCATTCACAAGAGGCGTATATAAGAGGCCTTCGGTGCACACAAAGTTCAGTAACGGCGTAGCTCGCTTCATCGAACACATTGGAGAGATAAAGCCCAAAAGACTCTTCATAACACGGAGAGCTTAGCATCCTCGCGGCTATGTGCTTTAATATAATCATTGTCGAGACGAAGGATTTGCGATAAACCAAAGACAATGGTCTTTCATCTTGATCAGAAGTCGACGACAGAAATTCGTACGCAGTTCACTCGACATTTATCCACTACACCACAAGACATCAAATAAATTGTAATTTAACGATTAAGTTGACTTGAATTAATCGATTGATCAATAAATAAGTTCTCTTTTGTTGCGTGAACAGTCAAGGACACTGTCAAACAAGTGTTGATGTCTAAGAAGATGGCCGGTTTAATTCTTAGCTGACTCAAATAAAGCCAACTTCTGCAAGAATGAGATTTTAAGCAGCCAATTCATTTCACACATCGCTTGTGGACCGACACAAGTTTGATTAACTTTGTAAACAAACCGATTGAACATGGCCGCGAAATCATCGCAAACACATGAAATGACGGCTCGCAGAAATAGACAAAAAAGACGAGAAGGCAATAAAAGACTAAAAATGTCCATTCCGAGCGAAAGGTTTGGAAACGATCGACAAAACGAGGCCAGAACGAATGAAAATTAAGTAAATAATGGTAGGCTTGAAACTCCAATCAAGCAACTTATGTCAACAAATTCAACAGTACGTAAATAATTACAAATGACCACAAACCTTTGTTACCTTCAATGTCCAAATTTTCAGTAAAAAAGCGATTAAACAGGCACGAGCCCAAACGGCACGAACTGTCTTTCAAAACAGGTCGATCGTCAAATGCGTTTATAATCTCACTGTCGGCAGAAACTCTTTGCTCACAGAAAAATAACAATCTAATCTTGACTTAACGCATTGTAAACAACAAAAGCGTCGTACAAAGAAAAGGATTAAGCCAAGCCATAAGAATAAAACTCTGCTGGAGCCCGTCCTGTTATTGCAATGTTACAGGCTGGAAAACAGGTGATTTCATGCTGATACGCATAATACGAACAGTTCAAAATAATATCAATTTGTAACGGCTTCGAAATTTTATCTGCCGGGCGCGGCTTTCCACGATTTTAAACAACCGTACCCTTGAACAATAACTTTTTAACACGGTGACAATTACGTCAGCTTTGTTTTTTATGCTCTGCGGGGCTTTTCAGGGGGTCTCGCATCAGTACTTTTTTAGGATGGTACAATGCTCGCAGAAGTTTTTGTTTTCAGTTCTACCCGCCCCAGTTGGTTAACGGTTCGTCTCTAACACTTTTCCTAAATTCTGTGCACTTCGATGGGTTCCTTCAAAAGCCATTTAAGTACTTCAGGTTAAAAGGGAGGGGAGGGAGAGGGAGAAACAGGGGTGCACGGAAGGGGTGGTAAGAGCGATGAAACAAAAAAAAAAAGATAAGGAATGATGGTAATTATTTAAACCTTGAATGTTTAACATATCTGAACATAGGTATGTGTGTGGCCTAGCTCACACTTGTCACCTGTAGCTCAGTGGTAAAGATCTCATAGTTTCAGCCCCTGTTGAGAGAGCGCACACACAATTCTTTTTCCGAGATGCTTGGCTCATAACTGAGCCATTACCAACACATTTCTCGAGATACACTTTGTTGTTAAAAGCAAACTCCCCCCTCCTAAACAAACGCATCTTTAGATTTTGTCTTACCTGGCTCAGACCAAGACGATAACTTCTTTTATCGAGTTCAAGGTGGTCCAACAGTGTCTCCACCGCCTGAGAACAAAAAGACATTTTAAACAATTGGTCACCAACAACCGAGCCAACATTGCTGCTCACTGAAGGCATTTTGTAAACAATACAATATAAAGCAAGGATTGAACATCACACCATGTAGGTCGTCTTATCTCCCGGAGGGGAGGTACTTCCCTATATGGGTTATATAGCTATGTGCAGCTCCAAAGCGTATATGGTATTTTAGCCGTTTTGGTCATAAAGAGGGTATCAATTTTGGCCATTTCGGCCTCAAATACGGCGAGTTTTTTGCACTCTAGTCTTGAATTGGATATAATTTCTTAAAAGAAGCTACTTTTTCATCATCATCAATAAGACCATCAACAAAAGGCCTTCAAAATGCCCTTAACATCGGTCTGAACTAGGGTACTAATTATAACGCAGGTCTGAAACAGGGTATTGATGTAAGGGTCAGGTCATAAATAGAATATTGAATTTTTGGTCAAGCCAGAAATAGGGTAGAAAATCGCATATTTTGATCTTAGATAGGACAAGGGTTTTGAGAAGCGGGCCGCACACCCCCACCCAATTTTTCGAGGAGTACCCCCGGGCTTATCATAAACTGGAGTACACTTCACACAAGCATTGTCGACCTTCCAGTGAATTCAACACCCCCTACCCCCATTCTTTCTCAAAGAAAACATTTCAGCAATGCAAGGAGCAAGAGCTTGGATGTCAGGAGGTAGAGATGATCTGGCTGTAAAACTAAAGCCGATTATTTGATTTCAATTTCAAGGATCTGTCAATAGTCCACGCTAGTGCGGTTGTGGACAAATAAATATTTGTAACAACAATCCAATATATCGTCTGAAAAAAGAACACTTGACAATTATGGAAACTAGGCAGCAATACTTGAATAAATTTCTTAACGTAGTAAACCGTGAAATGTTTTGTTAAATTTTATTGTAAACAGGCTAAAAAACCAAGATTTTACACTTGTACACTCGAGGAACTTAATTTTAAATGGACAATGCACTTGATCTCATAAAACAAACAAACACAAAAAATTTCAACTTACTTTCTTCTCGTCCAAGACAGGGCCGGTGTTCCTGAACTGACTAGCAGCGAGGATATCAAACCTACGCCTGAACTCGCCAAATGGCATATGCTCAGGAAAGCCTATGGAACAACAACATGGACCATCAAACAAGAAGCAACATCGACCTATTTGATGAATTGCAATGTGGTAAAGAACAATATATGCCGTCAACCGCAACACACTACCGGTAAAAGGCAACTTCTAGCAGAGACAAATGTTAAAGTTACTGACTAAATACCGTATTCGAACTTTAAAACGCTAGATTTCAGGACGAAGGCTTCCCTGAAAACAACTTCAGTGCTAGAAGGCATCTTGACGATAGCGCAGAAGAGGTGTTGTTTCGTGCAGACGTTGAATAAAAATAATATTTCTGGACAAAATGACCGAGCTTCCGACCGGCTATGAAAAGCATCCAAGGTCCTCAAAAGGCTCTGCGGTTTCCGTCACAGACGAATAGCTATGAATACTTGATTCGGGTGCAAACAACCTTGAAATCATCGCAAATTGTCAAAACATACTCTGAAATCAATTCGTTTTGCAATAAATTGGCAACAACGTAAACAGCGTAGATCTACAAACTTGCAAAAAAAAAACCTCCTAGTCGACACTGCACACCGTAAAGCTGTACGAGAAAGGCTCAAATTCCTCCACATAACATAAAAGGACAGCAAATGAACAAACATGACCCCGATTTTCGTTTCTTCATCTCCTCTAATCGGGTTAAGCTTCGAAAAAACTAAAAAATGAGCGAACTTTTAAAATCTAGAGGCACTATTATTTAAGTTCACATGTTTGACACCGAAATTATAAATTTGCATTTTAAACTAACCTTTAATTATATTTAGCACTGCATTGTTTTATTGAACATTGTCGTGTTCTAAACTATGTTAACATAACAGAAATGGTGAAATCAATTCTAAGGGTGCTATCAAAGAATACGAAACTCGTCGTAAATCACGCAGTTGTGTTCAACTTCTTCTATTTCGCATTCTTGAGTTACTGATTCTCCTAACTACACGCTATAAATTTCCTTCAATGTTTGTTCTAAGAATTGGGCGACACATCAAAACAATGTCACTGTATTTTCGCTATTTTCGACACTTGCAGGTCTGACAATGCAATGACGCTCTAGGGAGAAATTATATTTTCGTCACCCCAGAAAATAAAAGAGAAAATCAAATGGTTGAACCTGTAAATCTACTTACAAAAGATGACAAAGAATCGGCGTGACTTACATCACAAAAGAAAAGATATCGCTTCCCCTTTGAATTCGAGCTTTGTTCCTCGCACCCCTGGCTCGCACCGCTCAGTTGACCTACCGCGACCGAGTTTTGGACACGTTATGCACCGGCTTAAGCGAAGAGGAGTGAGCGACACGAGTTTCTGAAGCAGTAACCTCGTTCGTTGTCCGTCGAGTCCGCCTTTCCGTTGTACGTGCACGGGCTCATCCGCAAGAGACAAGTCAGCGCTTGAGTGCGTGGGCGACTATTTTTAGCGCATACAAACGGAACTTATCTCTAACTACTGTTTTTGGCTCGAAATTCGCTAAAAGCAGAAGTTTTAACATTTTAACACGACCGCTGCTGTTTCTACAAGAGTTACAACCATGACAAAAGAGTAAAATACTCAAAAAATAGAACACCGAAACGTCACCTGCAGTTTAAAGAGCTGAAGCGTCCGTGTTAACCAATTTAAAATATTATTGATGCTCATGTCACTTACAAATGCCGGCTTCTTTCATATGGCAAGGAAATTAGAAATCCGCACCGAGATTGAACAATATTCTGTGCACGGCCCACTTCAAGAATTTGTTTTCAAGACATGGAGAAACACGACTCTTAGAGAGATTTATAAGGCATATAACAAGTTAAGGGAATATCCGTTATATACACAAGTTTTTCAAACGTTCTAATTGTCCAGACCATTCGGTCCGTTATCTCTTTGAGGTTTCATGCAACCTTAATTGCTATTATAGGTTGGTAGCGGAAGGATCCAGGAAATCGTGCGCATTTTTGGATTATTCTTAAAGGGAAAATGAAGATATTACGAAGGTTGAGAGTTTTAGTTTATCAGATGAACACAAAAATGACCATTAAAATGCTCTTGTTGTGGGGGTAGTCTATTTAAAAATATCCGTCGTCCTTCCTCCCTTACAAATGGAAATTCTGACTAATAATTAAAATCTCCGCACTTCAGTAATCGCTGGTGATCACGTAGAAACTACCACTCCCAATCCATCTTTAACGCCTGAATACCGCTTTAGATGAACTCAGATAAGCTGGATCATTAATCATTCGCCCTGTACGACACATTAAAAGGCGCTCTACGGAAAACAATTGAAACAAGCAGACGGAATCTTCCGCAGTGGTTCGAGCGCAAACCGGTTCATCGAATGCAAGTAATTCCCTGTTTCTATAAAAAGAGTGAACGGGCACGCCCGTTCCAAAAAGTTAGGCGAACATGGACCATCTTGTTCTGTTGAAATTTGCTTTTAGTGGGCCAACGGGTTAGGTAGAGAAGTTGCAGTGCGAAGCATCCACATTGTGAATGCTTTTAAGACCACATGACGTCTGTAACAGCATGTGTTTCCCGAAGTGCAGAGTTCCCTGACAACAGTTTCGAAAAACATTTGCATAAAACCCGTGAAGAAACAGTTAGAATGCGGTAACGCCCAAATAAAGGACTCCCCTTAAAAGAAACAGAAAACAACTCGGAAACGCCCGCTTCTTTGCCAGATCGTTTACTATTCTGGAGGATAACGGCTACAATACGAAGAGGTATTAATTCTAAGTGTCACAGTCAACCCACCTTGCCGGTGTATCCTGACAGCATCGAGCATTTCTGCGGACCTGAGTTGATGTCTGATCAGCGGTACATTCATTGACGACACCTCCTTCCCAGTCCTACTCACGGGCTCGCCATCAACGCTGTCAAACTGGCCAGCGGTTTCCACGGGGAGAATACAGCGCACGAAGTTGACCTTGGTCTTTCGAATGGCGTCCAAAATGGTGTCCTGAAATGAAACAAATACCCCGCGCTCACCGATCAGGCATTCTTTTAGCCCATAAAAGAATGTTTGATCGCACGTTTGATCGTTTATTTACACGTAAAATAAATGGCGGACGGGGAAGACAGGTGAAAAAGCTACACAGAACGGGTGTCAGTGCAAAAAATTGGGTAAGACTTTTAACAATCTTAATTCAAAACTATCCTGCAGTGATTTGAAGCTTAATTTGCGCGATAAAGAGGAGCTTATTGCATGCTGAGTATTAATGAGATGGTTTAAACATAAAGAAAGCTTTTCCGGCTTAGTGATAATCAAATTCTAATCGTTTTGGATTAAAATTTTTGTCAGACATTAGCATCATATTACGTGGACTCACCACTTGGTATATGAGCTGTAAGCAGTGTGAGTTCTTCTTGATCGCCGTGGGTGTGTTCAGCGTCTTTTTTAGGCTCCGGGACCGAGTGACGCCTTCGGCGGCCGAACGATGTCGTGAAAACATGTCTTTCAAGTAAGATCTAGAGAACAGAACAACGCACTTTTTAAAAACCTCGAGAAAATAATTCCTCTTTACAAATATCACTCAACCCTTCTGTGCAATTTGTTCTGGTCAATTTTCTGTTTTGTGCTTTTCTTTCTCTGTCTTAAGAAACTTATTTCCCAACTTCTCTGTAACTTTTGTTTATCAAGGTTAAACAATGAGAGCGAAACCTCTCTTATCGAAGCAATTACTAAGTAAGAGAAATCTCACACTTGGGTCAGCAAGTCACCTTGTTAAGTACCCGAAATGCTTACGATTCTTACTAACCAATCCGAAAAGTGTACGAGCACTCTCGAGTATACAACGAAAGCTACCTTGCCAGCTTATCGTCATGGTTTCTTAGCAACCTCGAACGAAAACTGAACGGAGGACGCAGAACTCGCTCGAAAAGGCTGGCAAAGAGTCTTTATCGATAGGCCATTTCGAAGCTACCTTGTGCATCTGTTTCAAGAGGAGGCCTCGTACAAAACCATTCATATGAAAATAAGTCGATTTGCACGAAAATGAACTTGTAGACGAAACACATTTTCGTCAGAATGGTTTCGCACGAGGACTCGTTTTGAAACAGAGGTACCAGCAACTCGGAAATGACCTATTCGAGCAAGGGATTCAAAGGTCTGCAGGCGCATTAATCTTTATAGAAATGGAGCATAACTTACTTTGAGGACTCTGCCAGTATTGGATGAGCCTGTTTAACAGTAGCATGCTCCCTGGCCACTTTCAGCCAGCCTCGTGCATTGTACAAGACAGGCAGGTTGCCTTGGCAATGGTTGATGTAAAACGTGTCTTTGAGAGGTCCCTGTCTCACCCATGTGTCCTCTGTTGGAATAAGGATATAAGGAACAATGTTAGCGCGCAAAAAAAACTTGGTATACAAGACACAGTTCACGTAAAACGGTAGAACACAAAAGAACGAGGAATACATGTACAATGAAAATAGGTTTGTGAGGCGGTGTTCTATTGTGACGTGTCCTGTGTCTTCTACACCAAGAAGGACGCCAGACTATCGAGCACTGCAGCATAGGGAGCTTTTCACTTTTTTACAGTTTAATTTATTACAATTTAATGATAAACATGTAGAAGAAAGAAAGAAAATGACAAAACCAATAATGAGAATAAAATAAAATTACAAAGAAGCCATAAGGATAGTCCGTTAAAGGTTGGAACCCCAAACAACACAAACCACCTCTATTAAGTATAAAATCTATCGAATATATTATACATCATCAAAGCCACAATGTCCTTAAAACATCTCTAACATCTAAAAGCATGCACATTCGGCGATATTCGAACCACTAACGGTAGTGAGTTCCACATATCAACTTCAACACTGGACAGTTGCCATATGAGCATATTCAATTATTCTAACAGCTGACTGTCATCCAAATCTAAAGAACAGTTTTAAAAAACTATATTTCTAGTTTACAAATTGCTTTTTCCTCGACGAAATTTACCGTACCGTAATCCAAATGACGGCATTCTTCAACAAGAAATGCTCGTTTTAGTGGTTATTTGCAGTCCGCAAATATCCTACTTCTTAATACAGCCATTCTGAGAAGAACCTGAAGTACTGTGGACCACACTTGATAACAACGAACGGGGATACTTACTTTCGTTACAGTGGTGCACATAAAGCCGAGCCAAAAAACTGCTGTCATTCGCTCCTGGAAAGATTGATTCCTCATCCAAGATCCACAGCAAGCCTTTCTGTTCACTCTTCAGGTCTAAAGTAGAACCTCGTGTCTAAACAAACACAGATGCACAAAGAGAAGTTACAGGGCCCGAGACAAACGTCACACCGGCACGTTGGGTTGAATTCAAGCGTGACATTAGGGTTTATCTCACTCACGCGAGAGTCACGCATGTCGTGACAAGGTAGGTTTTTGGTGTGTCCTAAATTCAATGCATAAGATACGGAATTTTCCAGTGAATTTTTAAAAGACCTGAACGTAGCGTGCTCGGTGGAGCGGATTAGCCTTTACGTGAGAGGCACAATGGTCTAATGCATGGTAAATACGCTGAACTCCGGATCGAGCGGTCCGGATTCGAGCCCTGACTTAGGACATTGTGTTGTGTTCTTGGGCAAAACACTTTACTCCCACGGTACCCTTCTCTACCCAGGTGTATAAATGGGTACTGGCGAATTTAATGCTGGGGGTAACACTGCGATGGACTAGCATCTTGTCTAGAGGGGAGTTCAAATGCTCCAAGTCGCTGGGTCACGCATTTTTTAGCAATTTTAGCACTAGCCAACTGGTCTTAGAATTAAACTGCAGAGAAACGCAAAAGAAACACAGAAAAACCAAAAAGGGGCATGGATGGGCAAAATTGGGAATGATTACTCTTTTGATTCGAATGCCAAGACTCAGTAAATTGTTGGCGACAGGATAACAACAGAACATGAGACGCTTTGAATGGCGATACATGTAGACACAGTACTGCATCTGATTAACATACCACACCCTGAGCAGCTCTATCGAACACGGACACGACAGGATCAGGAGAGGCTGCCACATTTTCAAAACTGCACTCTATGTTCTCCTGTGAAAATCAAACAAATTTGTCATCAGCGATCACCGATCATATTTACGTCCAATAGATATAGCCTTAGATCCCAAACGGGACAATGAAGATGAATGAATTCTACAGGTACATCTATTATATAATCTGCAAAGGGGTTTACTCATCACCGCAGATGTAAAAGAGAAAAACAATAAGAAATAAATGTAACTAAATCACTACTGAGATTAAAAAGTGATGAGACTGGCCCTAAACGCCTCAACACTCAGTTGGTCTATCACTCCAGCAGGAAGTGAGTTCCACTGGGGTATAGTTCTTGCATAAAAACCGAATTTGTGAGTGTTGCTCGTAGGGGTTAACTGTGTGAATTTCGTGGGATTGTACTGTCTAGTTATTCTCTGCTTGGGTTTAACATAGTCAGGAATCTGGAGGGCTATCTTCCCATTGACAGCTTTATACATCAAGGTGAGTCTGGCTCCCTTTCGACACTGTTCCAATGAGAGCGACTGTGGCTCGTTCAGGGGATGGGTCACAGACCCTGGTGTTCGATTATAACAACGTCTAACAAAACGAGCGGTTCGTCGTTGTACACCTTCGATGTCAACGATTTGCTTTTGCGTATGCGGATCCCACAAACTGCTCGCATATTCAAGATGGGGTCTACTAATGATTAAGTCTAAGTCAAAAAGGCAACTTGAGGGAACGATATCAGGCCTACATTGTTCTCCACAAAATTACGTTGGAATAGGAAATTATGATAAATCAAGGTTTAAATACATTGTATACAGACGTAACAAGATTGCACTTAGACGATAGCCTTTCTTTACTTTCCCTTAGCAAACTTTAAGGAGCTGTGAGACGGTTTGCACATCTTGAAAATTCTAGCCTAAATTTTTCAAGTTCGTCGTTTGTAATCCGTGTTAATCTTCTCCATCCTTAGCCATCCCTGTTCCTTTGTGGTTTATTATTATCTCTTTGGTGTTTTTCTATCTTAATAGGCTATTATTTTGTGGTTTCCTTCAATTTAAAGGTAATTTTGTACGTAACCAAAATAACTTAAAACACCGTGACTGAGCTCCTTTAAAGCATACTTACTAGGAACGCCGTTAAAATTCCATGGGTTACAGGTTACATGGGTTACAGGTCAACTCACTGAGAACACTAACAAACTTCTACAAACTGCACAAGCCAATTATTTGTACCTGAGAGTATCTTTCCATTTGTGCAGTGAACACTGTGTCATGGAAGAACTTTTGCAGTCTCTCATACTCATAATTGTGGCATAGGTCGTCAAACAGTGCTCCCTCAGACTTGCCAACCGATGCAGGATTTTGGAAGCCTGGAGGGTCCAACACGTGCATGGATGAGACAGTTCTTACATTACACTGAAGAGACCTACAAGACAAGAATAACTTTTAAGTCGATATCATGTGAAAATAACCCTCTAGGAAGATGGTACTCTACATGTAAATAAACTAAAAATCTTAAACTGATTGCAATAATATTAGTTAAAGTAAAGTATTATTGCTTGTGCATGTAGCTGATTCAACAAGTACTTCAGATTAATTTATTGTAATCTGTAGTGAGAGGGACATTCTTTCTGTTCTTTTTCTTTCAAGATGAAAAACAAGAAAACTCAAGACTAACAGGTCAGTTATATATATACATATATGTTGTTTTTATGGTTTTGGGAGATATGGCTACATTTTTTCCATTTTATTTAAAACATAAGAAAGACTAATCATTAATTCAACATGACTTTGAAGACAAGTCTACCAGACATATTGTTGTCTAGAAGATAATTTTGCCATCTAATTTCAAGTGGAATTATAAGTTTGTATCCCTTGCGGATAACAGCAGTTGTTCAAATTTTGTAACAAGAGGTCTTTACCAACTTGTGAGCCATTTTGCATCTCAACAGAGTACACAACAAAATTACATTTTATTTCAGAACCCTTACCTGTTAATGAACCTAACCAGAGCAGCAAAAGCTTCCTGGTACAGCCCCATGGCAAATCCCTCCAATGCCTCAATGTACTGCACTGTAGTAGCTTTGGCTTGCTTCTCTGGGGTGTTCTCTGCAGAACTGGAGGGAGTCAGTTCAGTTTTAGACTGACTCTGGCGGCGCATCCTTATGGTAAACTGATTGACAACTGGAGGTGCAAAGATGATCTCGGAGATGTCCTCCTGGGTGGTGCCGAGGACTGCCGCAGCTCTCTGGACTGCTGCTGGGTTGGCAAAATGAGGCTTGTTGTCTGCACCTTTGAACAAATAATGGTTAGCTAAAACCCTGTTCATAACAGTGCTGTTTTACTGAAGGGTCGTGCAGTGGATAAATACTCAATTACAGTACGATAAGAGAATCTTGGAAAGCCACAGGGTGCAATGCAAGGCTGACACTTGACAAGTGGATAGCAAGACCTACTAGCCTAGAAGTGATGTTTGCTAGCTTGAAAGAATTTAACTCAAAGGCTATCTTTACACTTGGTGCCCAAGCACAGTGCCAGAGCACAAATTATTCTCGCTGGGCACTAATCGGCACACACCTTTTTTCCAAGTACTCACACAGTGCCCATGCTGGGGTACAAGGTCTTGCCTTTGTGCTTGGGCATTAAATGGTACTAGGGTCTTTGGAGTACCCAGTGTCTGAATGTAACACTACATTGTATTTTGTGCCAGTGCCCAGGCATCAGTGTTCAGGCACCAAGTGTGTACACAGCCTAATTGAAGACAACATTTTGTCATGTTGTTTGTTATAATATTGGAATTATCTCCTTATGTCCAGTTGCATAGTGATGGCAGAGTTCTTAGTTTGGCAAGCTGCTCATGCTAAGACCACCCAGTTACATGCCACAATCCATGAACCATGTCTGACAGCAGTGACAAATTAAATGAAACATTTCACTGTGTAATAAAATTATACATGGACCATGTGCAAGACATCATTCGACAAGTTGCTACTTTGATTGCTAAGCAGTACATATCTGAAACTCCAGTTGTAACTTCAGAAGGTCAAATAAATTGTATAATTATTTACCTACAGCCACCCCAGCACAGCCCAGATGACAAATGGCAGCCAAGATTACCCAGATTCCTTTAGCCTCCTCTTCAGAGATTCCCAGCATTTGGAGAGCAAACTCTATCTCTGTCCACTTATCAGAAAGAACCTGGTTATCTGGTGACTGTTGAAATACAGAGAGACTTTAACTTCAACAGTACACCTTGTACATGAAAGTTAGGTTGCATTTGCAGAGGAAAGAAAACAGGAGAACCTGAAGCCAAACACTTGACAAAAACAGAAAAACCAACAACATTTGTACATGTAAAAGGTCATATGCAAGTTTCAATGTTTTTACCTAGGGCGTAGGGCAAAAACATAATCAAATGCGAATAGTTAGAAATCAACTTAAACAGCTTGTAAACTGTACCTTGGGGTCAAATCCCATCATAAACTCATTGGTCTCACTCATTTTGGCCTCCAACTGCAACTCTTTTCTGTTCGAAACAAACCCAAGATCAGAAATGTTGTCAAATAATAATAAAAATATTTCACATTCCTTATTTTTGTGTATTGTGGAAACCCATTACAGTGAACATCACCAGGTGGTTGCCACTTGATAAAGTTTTTGATAAAATTTGACAACTTTCTGGCAGCTTTTGAAAACTTTCTGATCACTTTTGGCCAACTTCGGCAATCAAATTGCAAAAAATGTGGGTGGAAGAGATGTCAATTGCCAGAACATAAATGTGGCGCTAGACAATGACAACTCTGCCTTCCAGAATTCTTGTATGCTCATTTGCCTTTTGAAACAAAAACCTTCCATTTGATAGTAACATAGTAAATTGTCTAAAATTTATCAAAAACTTTGTCAAGTGGAAACCTATGGTGGCCTTCACTGCAATCAAACCCAACTAGGATGTTCTAATATAAAACAACCAAGTGAACCTTTGGTTAGGTCAAGACAGTGGTCGTTTAAACAAGAGTTGGTTGTGTCAGCTGTAACATGTTTGCATTCAAAGTGGTGAAAATATTGCCGGTAACTGGAGCAATGCAGCATATGCACTTTGAGGTACAAATGGTTACCACTGAAATTTGAAGGGGAACCTGACAAAAATGACCAGGATATCCTACAATGGACTGACATCTCAGCAATTCCTGAAGCAAAACATGCATACTTCGAAAACTCAAGATAATACGTGACGTGCAAAGAAAATCATGTTTGATAGCTGGGGGCTGTGGATTTTGCAGTCAGCCTAGAGCATCCTGTCTTTCGCTTACCCAATGGTTAACATAAATCCTCGAATTAGCACCCGGGGCACTTATTTCAAATTTAGGAGAAGACGGGGGGAGCTTATTAGAGGGGGCGCTTATTCGAGGGGGGGCGCTTATTTAATTTTTTCCAAATCATGGCCCGACATTAATATATCATCTGCGTGTAAACACTAACATAAACTGTTTATTGGCATAAAAAGCTTATCCTAAAGTTTAAATTGCAGCACCCTTAGTATTTAACGTGGTCAATGTGTTCACTGAACGTGTTCACAAACTGAAACAATGTACGAATTTAATACTACATGACGAAAACTATACACCCTTTGTTGTCTCATTATTCGTCCACAAAATGGGGGGGAGGGGAGGGGAGGGGAGGGGGTGCACATTTTAAATTTCAGGTGATAGGAGGGGCACTTCTTCGAAGGGGGCGCTTACTCGAGGAGGGAGGGAAGCTAATTCAAGGATTTATGGTAAGTGAAATTTCCTTGGGAAAATGTTTTAGGGAATGAAAATTACAGTAGTACTGCAAGAGATGACATTTCCAGGTAGCAAGGCTGACCCGAAAAATTGGTTTTCTTTGCCCCCTGGCACTAGTGTGGATGACTCAACCCCTTCCCCAATCCTGTCGTTTATTGGAGCTGACTTGAATTTGCCTGTTACTCTGAATGTACGTATAATAAGGTTTTGTTAGTAATATTTACCTCATCTTAGGTTCACATCCTCCCAACAAATAGTGGAATATCTTAAATGTACTCTCCCCTTCAGATTGCCTGACAACTTTGGACTTTTCCAAGAGGAATGTCTGAAACAAATAACATTATACAACTGATTAATTCGTTTAATTCCTTTTCAAATTTCATTATTTTTCTTGGCTCCTTGTTATACACAAAAATAACAAGTTTCATTACTTCAGCTAAATCAACATTTCATGCTATGACTGACCTGGACTGAAGCACTTGTCAGAAGACCTGCGGAGTCAAAATCCATGCTAAATAGCAGAGTGAACCTTGATCCATTGTGATTCATGGGAGTGGAGACATTGCCAAAGGCTTCCAACAAAGCATAAATAGCTTCAAGCTTTTGATCTGGAAAAGAAAGCAGTCAGCATGTGAATGCATCAAAGGGGCAATATCTTTATGGTTGATATCACAAAATATTTTACCAGCGAAAATCACAACACACAGCCGGAATCTGTGGTACTGTAGCATGCTATTTTGAGATAAGATGTAGTCACAAAGTGAGATAAATTTAATCAATAACAAGTAGTCAATGATTGTGGTAACTAAATAAACAAAATAATTTATAATTACATTTGGTGACTACATCTTTGGTGAGGGTTGCCAAATTTTCTACCAGGGCAAAGCTTGAGGTCATTACAGTTTCCAAAACCAGTCTGCTATTACTTTCGAAAAAACACAAACGATTTTGGTCACCACTACCTCCAAATTTATACATTTGAATTCCATCAGGACAAGTAAAGATAAGAGTCACATATTTTAATCTCTAAATGGAAATGACCCAAAGCATTTTTCCCATGGTTGTCTGTAGGACAGGTGAATTTTCCAACTTTTTTCTTGCCATGCCAGCCAGAGTTCTAATAGGAGTGAGATGGGGGAATTGCCCACCTGTGAGTGCAGAATGCTGTGAACTGGCTGCAGCCACTAAATAATGCATGATGTGTCTGGAATTGATGGTTTTTCCTGATCCGCTGTGACCCATCAGCACAACTGACTGATCCATCCTTGTCGCCAGCATGTTCCTATAGGCTGATTGTGCAGCGGCAAAGATATGGGGTGGCATGTCTTCCTGTTTACAGCCACGGAACATCTGAATTACCTGTGAAAAGAAAAAATAGTAAATGTTAAGTTTGGTAGAGAAATGAGAATTATATTGGTCACTATTGGGATGAAATGTTCATGTTCTCCCAACAGGAGTTGTACTGATGACCTTCCACATTCCAGCAGGACACTCTACCACTGAGCTACCAGGGAGGAGTATATAACCTAATCTGATACCCACAACACATCTCACACTCTACAACAGTTGGTTACAATTTACATGTAAAAAAAATCGAAGAAAAGAGGAGCACACAGCCCGCTCTGCCTCCCTAGATCAGCTATAGGGCACTTGTGGGAGCTAAACCATAATAAGTAGGTTCAAACATGACAGACTTCTGCCATACTTCTAGGCATACAATCTAGCAAGCGATATCAAGACAGCATTATTTTCTTCTAACACCTGCATCTGGGGTTTCTGTTTTCAGTAACATTTTGTATAAAACTTTGAGCAGAGAACCCTCAGGGATAATTCGGTGCTGACAATAAACAATTATTAGATTCGGTTTTTGTGATATCCAGAATAATCAAGGTTGAGGTAGGGGTTATCAGCCGAAGCCAAAGGCTGAGGCTGATAACCCTTGCCGAGACCTCAATTATTCAGGGTATCACAAAAACCGAATCTAATAATAGTTTTATGGCTGGTTTGCAGTGTCACATCAAAAATAAAAATCGTAACCATTCGATAGATTAAGTCAAGAAGCTGAGATATGAAAGATGATTGATATATAAATAACCTCGCGAAGTTTTAAGTCTGTACGGTTTTCCATCCGCGAGTTATTCGGAAAAGTGTTTCGCTCAAATTTATAGAGCTTTGTATGGTGTCGTCATGTTTGTGCCCCTCAGAGGGACACAAACATGGCGGCCATAAAGTAACAGAAACATCTGTCATTGAGTTTTGCCAATGAAACGAAACGTTATTACTCTAGAGCTCAGATACATTGAAATTAATACTTTGTCTAGAGCAAGAACTGTTTAGTTAGTAAAATCTTGAGCAATAACTCATCTTTTGACTTACTCGACAGCCTTACCAAGCAGCCATTTTAATGCCACGCAACGCATAAACTTGGAAATTCCGATGTGCTCCATTACATAATGAGGAACCCTGTCGGGCTTAAATGTTGCAAAATGTCAAGTTATTAGAGGGTCTTACATCTGATGAAGCTAAAACTTCACAAGGATCAGTAATTTCTTATTTTGGAAATTGATGACATCACATGAAAAACAGCAATTATACATTGAACAAAAAAAATGGAAGTCATGTTTTTGCTTCTTCGCTGACAGCAAGCAACACAAAGCGCGCAAACTTGACATGATTACTGTATAATCTGCAGAGATGACGTCACAGGCACTGATTTTGAAAATTCACTGTACACTTTTGGCCAATCAGGAAAGAGATAATGAGTTCAATGTATAACAATAAGATATATGGGAGGCAGGGTTACTCACAAGTGGCAAAAGTCACCCTTAAGCTATAGCAAAAGAGCACTATAGTTATGTATCTTATTATTAACCAAATCTCTAGGTATTTACTGAAAATCACTCATTAATCAATTTTCATTTATTACTCACTACAATATATTATTCATTATTCATTACTCACTTTATCAGTGTAGATAGCTAACTGTTGCTGGGGGTTGATGACTATCAAGTTGGGCCCAGCATACGTGTGAATAAGGTTACTCCCAAACCTCTGCCGCAAAGTGTGAAGGCAACTGGATTCATTAAGGTAGCGCAAGGAGGCAAGATCTTCTGCTCTGTCATATTGTGGAGGATTAGCCTGAAATAAAATAAAGGAGCGCAACAAGCTCAGTAAAAAGTTCCCCACAAAGTAACTTGTTTATCTTCAGTTCAAAATAAAACAAAATTAACAGAAGTATCCTAATGTTATAATTCTAAGAATAGCCCTAATGTATATATTGACAGCAGACTAGCAAATTTCACCACCAACCACCCTCGCTTTGAAAATACCAGTAGTAAATTTTATCATGAACAAATTCCCACATCACCGACAAGGAAAAGAATACACACCCAACCCAATTTTGAAACTTTACTTCCTCTCCCACCTTACCTATTAAGCTTTTGTTGATACACAGTTCTTTCTTCTCATGAATTTTCAAAAAAAAACAGAAAATATAACCAAAGAAAAATTGCAAATTCAGGTCTGGGTCATTGGAAAGGTGGATAGTTCCACTGGATACATCACTATCCAGCAAATAGTGTGGTTTGTTCTGTTAACACATATCCACTGGATAGCGATTTATCCAGTGGATAGCGTTATCCAGTCTGAACAACTGGGGCCTGATATCTAATATATTGACCACTTTTTAGAGGGCAAACAGTTAACACATCCCTATGGGTGCTTCAAGTAGAGCCAGCTGGCTTACTAATATGGTAAATGTTTGAAAAACTAATAACAAATTTGTATAGATGACCTTTTCATCTGACCAAAAATTATCATATGACAACAATCTGGAGAGAAACTGGACAAAACGATGGTTCATTTAAATCAAAACTGTTAAATAATCTAATAATCCATTGACTGACCTTTTCAACACTGTCCTCTTCAATAGTAATAATCTCGCCACCATGATCCAGTTTCACTTTACACATAGGAGTTTCATCTTCTTCTCTTACAGTCTTGGTCTTTTGAACCCTTCCACCAGAAAACCCTGCCTTGTGAACAACCCACACTTTTTCTGCATCTAGCCATGCCTTCTGGGAGTTGACCTCTTCCTCTGATTTAGCCTGGAAGAAAAAAAGAAGACTGAATGAGCTTAAAAAGCTAACAAAACCAGGGCTGTGCGGTAGAAGTGCCCGGGTGCTACGGGCAACTAACTTTTGCCTTTGGGCGACTGGAACAACTTACTTTTTTCATATAAGTTTAGGTGCTAGGCACCTATATTTCATGGTTAGGAACCTTTGGGCCCCTCATAATCTTCTTAGACCAGAGCCTTGCAAACGTATAGTCTTTCCCTCCTGGGGTGTCAAGATCAGCATTATAATATTCATCTACTACTCTGCATTTTCAGCATTTCTCCCTGAACAACTTTGGGCCTAATCCTACATATAGGCTCACAAATGTATCAAGAGCTAATGACAACATATAATCTCTAGTGCTCCTGGCTGGAAAGAAAATAGAATTTCCAGGTTGCCCTTAATTCAAGTTAGAGCTACTATTGTGCACTCAATGCCTCACAGCAACTCATCCCGTGAACTGCCAACTAAAAAATTCAAAATTGAGCAAGTGGCCAATATGAAGAAGCATTCAATAACCCCAGGCAATCATGCAACCCTGGAGACTTAATTACTGGTCAAATATTGGCATCTGAGAAAAGCTGTCATTCTGAATTATATTGTTAACTTCCTTGTTCCTCCAAGAACAGGGTTAACATCAATTTTGCTTTACAGTAGACTAAAGAAAATTACATAATGCAAAGTAGAATGAAAACTTAAAAAAACTGTTACATGACAAAATTTATACAGAAAAGATGGCCAAAGCACAGAAAAAACTCATGAAGGAAACAGCCTATGATTTGAAATATTGTACTGGTAAAATCAATAACCAATTATTCATAATCTGCTCAAAAAGGTAGACCTAAGTGAAACTTAAGTAATATCAATTAAATGTGTAGAAAGATAATAAAAACAGGATTAACAAGATAGCAATAATATCGCACACTTTTTTAACATAAGTTGAATTTTGTTTCTGCATCTTGTAAATTCTTGGTACAAAAAATGCTACATCAAACCACTTTTTCACTGATGATTGCTACTGATAATCATCAATAATTTTGCATTGCCACTACATTTTTGCTTAAAATATATTCAAATTATTAACCCGGAAAAGTGAATATCAACAGCCACAATTGCACTGTAAAACTCCACAATTAGCATCCATTATTACCAGACGATACAGTGTACATGTACAGTGTGGAATGTCCCAGGTAACAGCTACTTTTAAAACTGAACATAGAGATAACAGACTTCCAAAATAACCTACTTTTTGCATCATTACCACATTTTTGGGCAAAAAATGTGAATTTTAAATTCAACCAAATAAGCCTGTAACCTTTACTCAAAATCCTAGGGCATAATGAAAAAGATTACAGAGAGCAACCATAATTCAAACAAACCTCAGATTTCATGAGAGACTTCATCACAAATATAATAGTTCTGCATTGCAGGTTTTGCATCATAAATAAACCAAATCGTTTAAGCTCTGTGAAATATTTATATGTTTTGCCCCTTTTGTACAGCCATAATAAATATATCAGTTCAGAAAGACACAAAATGGACAGTATTTGTTCTGAGACAAATCTGCACTTAGACATTTGAGTGGGATAACAACACTAAGTAATGCAATCAACAGCAACTATAGTATTTCAATCTACAAATTGAAATCCTTTCCATTCTTGGTGTGTAAAATATTTCTTATATTATCACAGTATTAACAAATTCTTATTACCACGTCGTCTATCAAAACCTAGAAAGTATATTTAAATGTAATAGCAGGTTTCTAATTCCTAATCCACTTTGGTTTCAATGATGCACAAATGAAGAAAACAAACATTTTGCGAATTACGTCACAGAGGGACTTTCATGTCAAACCACTGTTTTGTGAAATACTGAAAATATTGACTGAAACAACAGGCGACAACTAAAAAGCAGCTTCAAAAACAAACAGATAAAAATTGTCCTTAAACAAATCAAGCTCTAGCACTCTCCTAAGTTTTAATTTAAGCATAGTTTCAAATGCATTTATAATTAGCGTAGAAGTGTATATTTTGGCATTCCATCAGGTCTCCTGCAAACAGTAACCCAATCTTTTATACAACGATCACATGTTTATATCATGGTCAATCTATGGCCAAAGATCTGTTGCTATGTTTTCATAAGACCGGGTTCTTTCAATTTTTGAAGTAGCATGTTCTTTTAAACATGGAACAAAGCAAGTAGAGTTGTTTTCATGTGATTCTTTGTTAAAATGAACTATGGGCTACATATATCTGCACTATAAACTAATTAGCCACAATAATATTCTAACGAGGAAACCCATTCTAATGCAAATTACGGTGAGATAGCTCGGGCATTACAAACATTGAATTTACAAACGAATACCAGAGATGAAACAGAGCTTGTCTTAATGCGATTTCCACCAAAAAAATTAGCAGATCAACCACTGAGTTGTTTTGTTCCCAAAAAAGAAAATGTCAGTGATGTCATGAGTAAATTCCTAGTGTTCAACGACCTTTGCCGAGCACAAAAAAACAAGAATGAACTTGTATACACAACAGAAGTACACAAGTGAATTCGGATAAGTTAGTCACTAATAACATCATTAGCGTACCCAATTATTATTAACACCCTGCAAATGCACACTTACTTTCTTTTTAATTCTTTTACTTCCACTGCGAGCAAGGGTTCCAGCTTTCAGATTCGACTCGTCGAGTTGAACGGTTGAGCCATCGAGACCGCTTCTCACGCTCAATTCCGATAGCTCCGGCACAGGAATGACTTTGATAACGACCTCCTCTCCCGACATAGCTATCATCTCGATTATTCTCTCCCTCGGTTCGTTCTCCACATTGACTCCATTAACTTCCACAAGGCGATCGCCAGGGAGCAATCCCCCACTGCCATTTGTACCGACGGGTTCGACAAAGTGCACAGTTTTCCCGCTACCTGGAGCGTTGGCTCGCCTCAGAGCAAACCCAAAATCGCCACTTGATCGCCTATTCAGCTTTATAACCCTAGCGACTCCCGAAATAGCAGGCTGAACTTCCGGTAGTTTCAAATCAACTCCCATCTCCTCTAGAGTCTTCTCTGATGGAGAGAGAAGCGACTCTGACGACCTGCTCACATCTCGCGGCGGCAAAACTATTTTCGGCTCGCCGAGATCAAGGGGTGCCTCAGTGAAAGACTGTACTGTACTTGTAGCTGTTATAGGTCCGTCCACCTCCATACGATGGTTAGAATTAGCCTTGTTTCGTTCATTTTCGGAACCCACGTTGATAAGTTTCACTTCGAACTCGACCACTCCAGTGCGATCAGCCAGTATGCGAGGAGGTTTAGGAGGTGGGCTTTCCGGAGAAACATGTTTATCGTTCGACGGTGAAGCAGATATAACCTCATCAGAACGCCTCGTATTGATTGCTGAAGTGCCATTCATTTCGCCAGTGTGAGCTCGTTTCTGTTCGTTGCTAGCATCACCAGATTTGTTTTCGTAAGAGTCATAAGCTTGTCTCGGACTTTGTAACTTGATTTCGATACTGGAGCTTTTCTTTCTCTTCACTCGCGGTTTCGGAACGGGTTTACCGTCCTGCGAAACCTCATTTTGGTATCGCCCTTCCTCGTCTGAATCTCTATACCCTGCTTGTTGCACCGCATCGGACGATGCAGCGTTCGAAGAAACGCTGGCAGAAGAACCAAACAAATATGGAGAAGGTACAGAACCACTCGCTGCACTGCCAGTTGTATCCGAGCTACCTGAACGGCCTGTTCTAGCGGCAAAATCTGAATGCTCGACGCCTGGCGAAGTGTTTCTATCGTCGTAACCGTGTTCAACTTCATATCTACGTTTATCTTGCTTTCTAAAACTAAATCGTCCTCTCTTCTGCTCCTCGTTGTCAGAGCCAGCTACTATGTTCCCAAGATCGCCATGAGCCTTACGATCAAGCTTGTGTTTGTCCTTTTCTTTCTCTTTCTTTCTCCTTTCCCTCCGCTCTTCTTTTGTCTCGATCACCTTGTCTTTGTCCTTCTTCTTGAAGGAAAACATTGCGATAGATTACTCCTTCAGTGCCGATGTTAGTTTACTTTCACGGGCAACTATATTTATAAGTTCATCACAAATGGCCGCCAAATTTTTAATTCATGAATCCGGGCACTGAAAAATTTGGTCACGTGACATATAGGTATTTCAAAAATTGCGTTACCAGACAACTGTTGTCAACTTTGACAAACTTCTTAATTCTCGAATATTGCCTGCAAGAAACTTATTCTTTCAGGTAAAACTAAGAAACATGGTCAAGGCGGTCAAGCATTTTTTGTTTATAGGATGGCATTTCCGCAACTATTTTGTCTGAGTGTATATTTTCAAGGAATGTATGGTGACATGTGTTACAGCTGGAATGTCACGCTATAGGGGAACGATGTTTACTGTTCTGGTAGATATTGGCTTTACATTTTTACACGTGGGTGAAATAAAGCACGTGGATTATAACTTCTCTGGCACAATCCACTGAACTGTGAAATTACAACCACGATTACTTATAACTGAGCGGAAATGCTTTTGCCATGATCAATTAAATGACGTCATGGGATATTATATGCGGAGTTTGTTATAATTTTAATTAAAATACTCTGGCATCAATTAAAAATGTGGGGGGCGGGGAAGCTTTATTTATATTTCCCTCAATATCAAGAACCTTTTAATTTTCATTGGTGTGGTCCTATCTTTATCCATTTTTCTCGCTCGTTTTCTGATCTTTGCTGACTTCATTGTTTACATTTCTCCTCATTAACATACGACTTTGCGCAGAGAAGGCAACACGCTAGAATTGACTACAAACATTTAAGAGCTTGTGAAATTTAGTAGTTGGTGAAATTTTTGTCCCCTTGGGTGTAATATTCGAGGAGAAATTGGCTTTCAAAAATTGCATAATTTCTGGGTGGTAAATGTGCCAATGAGTCCATACATTCTTTGTAAAATTTTGAGTTTAAATGCGCGAAAAGCTTTCCAATACATTGGGCTCAAACTCTCTGGGACAGTTAATCGTGCTGTGTCCTTTCAATATCCTGAACTAACGCTTTTGTAACTCCATCAGGAACTGTATCGTATATGCTAATGACGCAAATATTGTTAACAAAGATTCTCCTATATATCGACAACAAGGCACACGAAATATACCACAAATTCCCGCTAACCCAATATCGGTAACATCTAGAACCTAATGGAAAGCTGATCTGGTCAGCCGATATAATTGTTTACAAACACAATATACCCGTTCCATCCGCGACAGAAGCCTTGCAACTGTCCTTCGACCCTTCTCCGCACCGGGAAGGGGACCGGGTGCTGGGGTAAACCACCTGCTTATTTTACACCCTTCACACTCTTCACCTGTGGCAGACAGGGCGTAAGCAATCATAATAATAAAGCTTGGGTTTATAGTCAAGACGTAATCAAGAAATAGTCAAGCCAGTCTCACTATTTTATTACCACCAAAAGGATTTGTATCCCAACCCCGACTTACCCCTTAACGGTATGTTTGATCTGGGGCCAACCCACTGAGCAGAGCAGAGATCATATGTACAATCATCAGGGGAGGGGAAGGGAGAAGTGGGGGTGGGGAGAGAGAAGGACAAGTGACCAAAGAGAGTTTAAAGTCCTCTTTTGTCCTCTCCCTTATCAGTCGACTCGTCACGTAGGAAACGAGAGGAAGATTCGCATGTATAGCCTACAACAAAGATAACCAAGCACTCTATGGATCGCAATTTCACCACCCGCTCCCTCCAGACTTTGTAACTACGTCAAAAATCAGAAAGCACCAACAACAGTTTGTGTAATTCCCATCCTTGGAGAACCAGGGACAGCTAGACAGGACGTCCCGACTAGCTGCCCCCGGGTCTCCGAGGATGTGTAATGCCTAATCGGCTTTACCAAATAAATGACGATGATGAAGCGAGATATTCAGTTTTTGCCAGTAGACACAGAAACGTCAAAGGCCAGGCCACAATAAAAATAACGACACTTCACACCATTCGTGTTGGAGGGCAAATAATTTAATTCCTCGCTTGTAAATATAGGAATTGTTTAAAGTTAAATCGATTTCCTCTATATTTCTCTTTCTCTCTCTCATAGAACTTTGGAGGAAAATACAAATAATCGTATCACGTTCTACATTTATCAAAATGTACACAGTCTGCATAAGGGACGCAAGAAATGATCCATGAAATAATTTTCTACAGCAAAAACTGGATAATATTCCGATAATGGCGCAGCAATGGAACCGGACAAACACGTTGAAATAAAACCTCAAATGGCCCAACACAACAGTGCGGAAAACACCTGCTTAGCCTGCTGCTGATCCACCAAAACCCGTTATATTCATTTATCATTAATTTTCCTGTATTTCTGTTTATCCTATTCACGGCGAAGTAACAGTAGTCGGGGAACCGAGAGGCGATGAAACTTCGTAAGAACAACGGAACCGTTTCCGATCCGTATTGGCCAATGAGAATTAAGGCCGAACAATCCGAAAGTTACCTCGCCAGAAAGTTATCACTCGGAACCGACTCGTCTCCCCGACTGATGAACTTCGTTAGCTCAAGAAAACTTCGTTAGTTCGTCATCCATCAAAAACAACAACCAAACAAAGACACATTGAGTCTTTGTTATCGAGTGCCAAACCCAAGAAACAATATATACATGTGATAAGGGAGGGGAGAGTCTTTTAACGCCTTAGCAATAAATTTCCGAAAGAAAATTCAAGGAAAACCTTACGTTACGTATGGTATTATCGAGTTAACAAATTGAACGCCGAATTTTTCCATCAATTAAAAAGGTAAAGAGGACAAAGCTTTCGATGTTTCGAGCGTTAGCCGATATCATTTACTCTAACCAAGGACTAACACTCAAAATATCAGCTCTTAATATAAACTAACTTCTCCACTTCAACGGCAAAGCAGCAAAAACATGTTCGTTAGAAACTATTTCTCCGCTCCGTGTAACCCTCAATCGTTGCCTTACTGGGCTAGTGATAGAGTGAAAGAACTTTGATCATCGAATTCGAATCTAAGCGATGAGTAGGACAGCAGGTTTTGCCACATCAGCAAGCGTTATATTACATGAATAAACCTAAACTAAACCGGAATATCCTGAGCAATAGACGAGACCAGGAGCTGTTATGAATGAACAGGCCCGGGTCACACCACAGAATCGCAAATTTATCTACACTGTGTGGTGGTGGCTCATGGTCGTCCTTCCGGGGCAGCCAATAAGATGTCCGCCGCAGTTCGCGCATGCTCAGCACCGATGCCATCGCCAGGACTTCTATTCCGTGGTCCCAAGCCAGCCAGTGGCAGTCCCAGCATTCCACGCGGCGGAAGAAATCCCGGTATACCTGGCGGGTGTGTTACCGCGGACATGGCGGCTCCACTAAGGTACGGGTTCGGCAAGGACCCTCCATGGGCGAAGATGGAGGGCGGAGCCATGTGGTGAGGATGGGTGTGGCTATGGGGTAGAGAATACGCATGAGGGTGAACGTGAGGAGGTGGGTACCCACCGATACGGTGTGGAACCGGAGGTCGAACGGAAAGACGAGAGAGGTCGAATGGTTCGCGAGACCTTTCCCTTTCGTCGTAAGGGTTCCGTTTGTCTATGTAACTCGAGTACAAGCCATGTGAATGGCCGCCGCCGCTATGTCTGTCACTTGACAAAATAACAAGCTCATGATCGTCCGATGATCTCCTGTCACCGGGTAACTTGGGTTCCTCCCGCCTGCCGCTTGAAAGGGCGCTGCTGACGGAAACGGAAGTCGATGAACTGCGCTCGAACGAGCTGCGGATTTCCTGTGAAGGCGACGTTTCCGGTTTGGGATCTGTGCTGGTCAGGCTAGCGATATTAAAACCTGTCGAGTGAGTAGGCCTGCCTGGTGATCGGCGCCCTTCCACGGGCTTATCCCGGTCGCGTTCGCGTTCGCGTTCACGTTCGCGTTGCCTTTGACTGCCATCGCCTTCCTCGTCAGAAATGTGGACCGTACCCCTCTCCCTCTCGGGGAGTTTACTAGGCAGTATACCAATTCTGTCGCTGGAGTCGAGTCTCCCTCTCTCCTTATCTCGATCTTGGTCGCGATCTCTACTTCGATCGCGCTCACGTTCACGCTCACGTTCACGTTCACGATCACGCTCGCGTTCACGTTCCCGTTCACGTTCCCTTCCACGTTCAAGCTCTCGTTCCTTTTCTCGTTCCGTTTCACGGCTCAGCCAAGAATGATAAGACGCAGGACTACTTGACATGCGACCCCACTCACGATTTAACCCGTGCGTACCACTGAAGCTTGATCCCAGGCCTAAAGAGCTACCAAGTCCACCACTTAAACTGCTGTTCGCAGTACTTCGGAAGGGACTGGATATAGATGCTCCAAGACCCGATCTCAGTCCTCCGACAGCGCTATTGCCCAGTCCAATCGGGGGGCCACCTGAGAGGCCCACGGATCCTCCTCCGAAGGGTGTCAGACCGTGGTTGGTAGGATGGGCCGCAGGAATAGGACCACCTCCTAAGAATGAGCCAGCTGTAAAGATAATACAAGGAAAAAAACTAGTTATTCATTAGGCTGGATTGAACCGGTCGAGGCTGCACCATTGCCACAGAAGGTCCAGTGTAACCCTGATGAAATGAAGTCGGTCTTAATATCTCGAAACATCAAAATTTATCATGCGCTCTAAGTGGAATACATTATCCTTTCAATTCAAAAATACTGAGACCAGATCAAACAGTAGTATGAGAGTTACACAAGAATTTTCCAACTCGTCCTAACTATCAAGTGGATTCGGTCCAACGAGATGAGAGCACGCGAGACTTCACATTATCTGACTGTTTGCACAAACTGAGACGGATAACGAATAACAAACTTGAAATATTTAGCCTACTGCTGGCATCTTTTTACAGTAGATCTCCGTTTACACGACCCCAACATAACGGTCAACCATAACAGTCAAACCCACCAGAGGGAATAGAAGGCGTGGGGACCGGACTCGCGGATCCAGGACCGTGCACGTGATACGACGCGTCGTGAGTACTGGGACGAGTGTGTAACGCGAGACAAGCGCCTGACCGGCTGATGGACACTTGGTCTGGTTTTACATGAGGGTCTTTGTGTAACTCTGCCTGCACCTTAGTTGGGATAATGGAGAAAGCAGAATATAGGCGTTGGTTAGATCTCATCATAGTGTGTTAACGACAGTTGACAGTTACGAGACGAAATTTTGCTGCATGTTATTTTCGTCCTCGTGTGAACCGTTTGAGAAACAGATGACTGCCACAGCGTGGAAAACAAACAACTCTCAGAACAAATTCGCAAGTGCTGGACTCCTACCGTAAATCCTTGAATTAGAGCCCGGGGCGCTTATTCGAGGGGGGCGCATAATCGAAAGGGGCGCTTATCTAATTTTTCCCAAATCGTGGCCTGAACCGTGTTCATAGACTGAAACAAGAAATTGTAGGATGCAACTTAGAAGAAAAGAAACATGTTTCCTGAATTGTAAAGATGCAAATTACTAATGACTGAATAAAAGCAGCTGGACGAGAGTGATTAGACACGACGAAAACTATGCATCCTTTGTTGCCTAATTACTCGTCCACAAAATGGGTAGAGGGGAGGGGACGCTTGTTCGAGGGGGGCGGGGACGCTAGTACAAGGATTTACGGTATGAACAAACTATTTGCATTATTGTATTGGTAACTACTGTACTCAAAACTACTTTCCCAGATGTATTTGCTAGACAAAAACTGCAAGGAAAGCAGTTGATTTTTCTACAATTTTCTTGAAAAAAAAACACACTACCACTACTTTTTTCCTGACAGAAACCTTGAAAAAGTCGTTCGCTCCCGCACGTTGAGCGCGTCTCTTTGATAATTTGGCGGGAAGAGAGACACCTCTTTGTATAGAAACGATAGTCACCACTCTGACAACAACTCTTAACTTCCTATTGTAATTCACGAGTTAAAAAGGGAAAAAACGCTACGTGCTTTACCTTCTGTTGATGATAGTAAATCTGCCACGCGATTTGTACGTGTGTTGCGCACCATTTTCCAGGTTTCTGCGTAGACAATAAAAGAAGCAAGATCAATTGTGCAACTTGTCCAGGACTACCAGAGGTAGTTTCCTAAAATAGCTTAAGAACTTCGAATAAAATCAAAAGGCAATCGCACTGGGAAAGGTTTCCTCCCAATAACAATGCAATGTCTATAAAACTAGAATCAAGGTGGAGATGACGCAAAGTTTTCTTTCATATTCGAATTTATTTCTTAGGTATTCTGCGGTTTTTGTACAAGTACCTTATGCAATGACGCGCTTGCTTTTGCTGAAAATTTGGATTCGTTCAAAGAAACTCGCGCAACATGCAGGAACCAATACGAGAAAAGAAAAACGGCCGCGCGGGGTACGCGAATTTTCCCGCGCTTTTTGTGGCCAGTGACAGGATGCGTGTGTAACATGACTGTAATAATATCTGTTCAGAATGTTGTCCAAAAAGTAGTCTCAGTTAACACAATAGAAAGACAATACCTTTTGAATGAGAGGGGGAGGTGCTGGAGTGTGGGGAGCAAAGAATGAACCCACAGGTGGGACTCCAAGCTGGCGAAAACACAAAACAAGAAAATAACTTTCTCTACGAACACTGTTGTTTGTCATGTGAATCAAAAACCTGATGAATTCTAGCTAAATAGTAGAAAGGAAGCTGAGCAAGGAGCTGCGTTCAAGCACATTTTTTGTAAAATTTCACAGGAGTCCGTCAAAACCAGCCTGAAACGGACATTTTAGGCTGCAGTTCTAGTCAAAGGATATAACGCGCGTCCTTGACTTTGTACGATATATTGTAAATTCATTTGGATCCTCGCCATTGTTAGTCATCCTTACTTCCTCATGAGTTCAAACATTATTGTTCTACAAAACTAACACCCTTTTTTTTTCGGGTTTCTTTTCGTCAAAATCAAGCTAGAACTATATATTACGTGTACCTCTTTAATGAAGGCTACTAAAACGCTTGTCGCATCGTTAAACTTGTTTCTGGCCGAACAACTCCACTGACAGCGATAATCTCTAATAAAGCTAACAACCGTCTTGGAATCAGTTGGTTAATCAGGAATTTAACTGACTTAATCCAGCCTCACCCCCTCCCCCTCCACCTCCTCTCTCCTCCCTCTCCCCTCCACCTCCCCCTTCCCTCTCCCTGTGAGCTGTCCGATTACCCATCGCTATCTCCTTTCCTCAGGGTTGAGGCTCCATTTTCTAAAAGCAAGTGACATGTGGGCTACAGAAAAACAGACACGAAATGCGACCAGTAAGTTACTGTTACATGGGAGCAGCACTCACCACAGACTGGGGTACCTGTGGTGTTGACAGCGGTGCACCATTGCTGTGGAAGTGTTGATGTTGATGCTGGTGTTGGTGTAGGTGTTGGTGATGATGCTGATGACTCTCGTAATGCATAAGCTGTGACGCGCTCATTCCATTAGGAACTCTGTCGGCTTGTGACTGAAGAAAACGATTGTTTAGTTCGTGACGTAGAAATTCAGGACCTGCAAGGAGAACGACGGTTGGTTTGATTCAATCTGACACCTCAACGAGGTGCATTGAAAGTGAGCACTAAACAAAATGCAAAAGCTTCTTTTGTTCAGATCTCTGTCTTCTATCTTTCTGGCCATATCCCCCACCCGTGGGAAGAAATTAAAGCTACCTTCTAGAAAATATAACATTAAGCTCGAACAAAATTGTCCTAATAGGTTGAAATGCGATAATAACAGCTGCCTAAAATTCATTTTGGACACTCTTAATCCAACCTCATCGACTGATGCAACTATCTCTCTATTCGATTTCTCTGTCCTGAGGCTCGGATTAGGGAACGACGGAGAAGGCATTACAAGACATTCCCTCACCATCTTGAGAGAGAGACCACAGGCCTACCTCAAACGTTGATGAGGCTTCTCCAACGTGCATCAGTGTGCGGTATGCAAAGTATACACTTTCATTCACGTTCTCGCTCATTTGCGCGCTACACCCAACCTCTAGAACGAGCTAATAATCTAACTAGTGCAGTGCAAGAGTGCTGCCTAATCTTCCTAAAAAAGTGCATGATTCAGCACTAGCGTCCACACCGAACCCCATCCCCCGCTTCCTTCTCAGTCCACCTGCCCTCATCAAGGGGGGTTGGTGCGCGGCGATGTGGAGCCCGTGTCTGAACCCTGGTGCATTACTTGGATAAGGAAAAGGTGACTCGCCAGCCGGTCCATGAGGATATCCCAGTGCACCCGGGTGGTGGTGAAATGAAGGGAAGTGAGGGAACAGGCTGCCGTGATGGGCGTGTCCAAAGGTGGGCGTCATGGGGTGACTCATGGTGGTGTTGGTACTCAATGCCAGGTGGAAGCTTGTTGAGGTGTTCGAGCCATGGCTGCTGGGCCGTTGCGAAGTTACCGTTGATGAACTGAAACACAACGAGATGTGCGTCGTCAACAAAACTGAGTTTGTTGTTGTTCATTTGGTAGGATAAAGTAAATTAATTTATAATGATATATTTGTAATCCTTGATGAATTTTTACCGTGTCTAAAGAATAATTAACGATTAAAGGATATAAATGGAAATTTAAGTAACCACGACGGCGGCACCGAGGACAACGTCGATCAAAACATGACTTTATATTTAACCTACGAATCTCGCGATACTCTAAATCATTTAGTTGTTTCTCTTTGTCAAAACTATCTCGAAACTGAATCTCGAGTCGAGAGTTAAATTTCAAATAGAAAATTCAATAAATTGGCCGTTGTGGTTCACGTTCTCCGGACAACGCAGAATTTTGTCATTTCACGTTGTTGTTTTGCAGGGGACAGTAAGGAAAGGTAACCAGAATTATAACGTACGTGCACAACCATTGTATTGCTCATTAATTCTTTTGTTTAGCGACGTTGCCGTTGTGGTTTTCCTAAACTCCCTGGAGGGAGGGTCGAAGTCTCAGCTAATTTTCAGAAGTTCATTACTGACCATACGCGTTAATGTAACGAAACTCGTTTCAGTTTTCATCAGTTTCCCATTTTACACTACCGCACGTGTTCATATTACTAACTTGATTACAAGTGCTAAAAGAGTAATACCTTGGCCATTCGGATGGTTTTGATGTAGTCCTCTCCACTTCTTTATCAGAAGATTCAGTAGTGCTGACTTTGGCTGTGGAAACTGGTGTCTTTGCAGCCAAAAGCGAATCTGCAGGACACAAATAATGTTCAGATATCACTTGATGTTTAAAACTTAACATCACATCGCCAAGGTGGCGTCGCGGTCAATCGTATTCGGATCAACTGTACCGTCTCGGTTTACGGGTTACGTTACCGAAATGAAGTGACCGTGACGGTCTGGGAGAAAGCCGTACAGAAACTTGATCACAATCGGTTAGTTGGCGAGTGGCAAAAAGAACAACAAGCGCGATAAAGACTAGAGGTACATGGGAGAAGCTCCCACAAATCGCTTTAGCCCTTTTGTACTCGCCGTTCTTTCAGCTGCTTCCCAACTGCCCAAACTCCTGAGAGATGCTACCCCGGAAAGCCTAACAACCAAGTATTGTTTTTACTGGGTTACTTGGTTAACATTAGGTCGACATCTCTGCATAGCCGTTATTTGTGTGTGTGTTCATTATTCGATAACATCTTCCTTGACAACGGACTAGATACAAACGTGACTCACGTGGCCAATCTTGAATATTAACAATAGAACTCTAACTCGGCTCCGAGGCGTAACGAAAAGAAGGCAAATTGCGCCGAGTTTGTTGTTTTTACGCCCATGTTAGAATTTCGATAGATCAACATTGGCATATTCAGAACAACACTGACAGTAAACTGTACAAGTTAGCAAAGAGAATTCTTTAAATGTTTCTTGCTTTCAGAGACTAAAACACTGAAGAATACATTACAGACTAGGAAATACATTAGCGATGAAAGACTTCTACCTTAGCGCGTCTTTAAAACGCAGTGTGATATTTAGATGACAAAATTTAGTAGCAGTATTATATTACTTACTGCTTGGTGCTGACGTTGGAACAGTCGATTCATTCTCTGACATCTGAAATGCAAATAAACAGTGACGTTAGAATACTGCCGGTCTAACCCAGCAGGGAATATGAGGCGAGACGTTTCAGACGAGAAGGGATTGGAACGAGACACGTACGCGACACTCTGGTCTCGCCCCACTCCCTATTCGTCGATACCGTCCTTTTGCGTGTTTGTGTTCAACGCCCCAAGAAAAAAGACCGGCTGCGGCGGTCTACAGCGACGTTGCCATGGAGTTTAAATTTGGTATACTCACTATGTTACTTTCTGTATTGTTCCCATCGTCAGGACCTCCTTGAGCATTTTAATTGAGAGCTAAATTCAGTAGAAGTCCTTAACAATACATCCAATGGCAATCGCAGAAAGTGACCTTGTTATTTACGTCTTGTGAAAATTTGTTTACCGCAAAAAAGTCATAGCGCAGCCATGCTATATACAGTAGCTGTCATTGCAGTTATCAGCAGCTTGACACACAAACGAAACGAAAGGGTCAATTCTGCATTGTACTGACCCTTTCGCCTCGTTTGCATGCCTTTTAAAACGAAAGAATATTTGACCGCAGACTCAGCTGCAATAACAGCTGTTGAAACAGCTGGAGGGGTTTTATTTATGCATTCGTAAAACGTTTACTCTCTTTTTAAAATTTCATTTCACTCCAAACATGTAAATTTTGACTCGCAACAAGCGCTCCCATTGGACAAAAACAGCGGTCTAAAACCAAGCTACCGGCTGTACCGGAACAGGCCGATTCCAAGTGACGCTGTGCCTCTGTTTCAAAACGAGGCCTCGCACAAAACCTTTCATATGAAAATGAATTTGATTTGCATGAAAATGAACTTATAGGGGGAACCATTTTCATATGAATGGTTTCGCATGAAAACTCAAAGAAGGGGGGAGGGGGGGCGGAGGCAACTCGGAAATAGCCTACTAGCAAAGCAAGCTTGACATTAAAAGTTAAATCCCTTTACATCAAGAACAACATTCTGAGTACTTTTCCAAATATTCTTTTTCCTATCCATAAAATTTGCCTCTAGAGTAAGTTGTAAGTGGAATTTAGCTTACCCTTTCACCTTCACTCTCAGTGTCACACTGAAAAAGAACAAGGAAGCAATTACACAATGTAAGGATGCGCTCAATTGACCTTACAGAGGCACCATCACAGGAACATTCAAGACTGAATGTTTGTCCAGATAGTGGTACAATTATATGATTAAGTTCATTCACTTGCAATGCCCCTAGAAAACCCCTCTCTTTTGAAAAACACTACAGTGTTTTCAAACAAAAATTTAAAACATTTCTCTGTTAATATCATTTTAAAGAGACAATTGCAAAAGTTTGGGAGAACACAGAAACACTACGGAAACACTCCCCTATCAGCACGTGTTTCCATAGCTTTTCCCTAAACTTCCACATGTGTTCGTATAATTGGATAGAAACACAGAAATAATTCTAATTCTTAGGTAGCATGCTGCTGAGCTGATTCTAACTCTTAAATATGTGGATGAGATTCAAGTGTGCAAGTGAGCTGTAGTTTAATGTGGTACTGTATATTGCACTGTTCATAGCGGTTTGATTGAAACCCAAGTGTTTGACAATTCAAATGATCACTGTTGAGCAGTACTTTCGTGAGTATGTATTGTTTACTATGCTGCACAACTTGGTGCTGTTTTCAGTCTGAATGGAACCCTAGTGTGCAACTATTCAAACGATAACAACTGCTCGTCTTTGCTTTTTTTATAATTTACAAACTAAGAAAGAAGGTCAAAAAACCATCTTTACCCAGTATCCTTTGTCAGAACTTGCAGAATCTGAATTATCCTGTCAAAAGACAAGTAAAGGATCAGAAAAAAACAACTACAGGCTAATTTTAAGCACATCATGAGACAAGCTTAGTTGCGAAAAATAGTACATGTACATGTAGTCAACACAATGAAAAGCTGTGGAGAGCAATCAGGTGGATTTAAGAAAACATTTACATAGTACAGAGTAACTAAGCGCAGCACAGCGGCTGAAATCTATTTAAAGCCGGGGTACAATTGTTTTTAGTCTGGCAAACATGCAGCATCAACTAACATGTGAGTGAACCAATTAACCACTCAGTCAAATGCAAGAGGAACACAATCATTCAATATTTAACAAGATGTTTCTTGGCATGGTTACTTATGCATGCCACCCAGCCATACAAAATCTTGCATACATGTAGGTTGCAACTTTAGATTCTATAATTCGAAGCAATATTAGATGCATTTCTTTTCAAACTTATCACTATCACTAGACCTTGCAATCTCTTTCTCATTTTATCATCAAATCTTTTTACAGGGTCTGTCGCACTCATTTGTGCATGTGCAGCAACTTGATTTGTGCACTGATGGTCAAATTTACAAAGTTGGCTTTGATGAGGAAAATCTGATTCCATCGATCTTGTGGGCACAGTAAACATCACAGTACCAGAGTATATGAGGTCTTATTTTTCATTTGTGGAGAGTTTTTACAACATATTTTGTATTTTGGTGCGAAGGTCATGAGAAATTTAATGTCATTGATGGAGGATCATCCTAAACAAAGAATCGAAAGTAGGACAAAGACATTTCAAAGGACAGAAATTTATTACCAAGCTAAGCTTCACAAGGAGATCAGAAATTAACCTAGAGCATGCGTGGTACTGAATCATACAGTTTCTATTTGGTTAAAAACCTTCCAGTGTTGTTAACTCTTTAAATGGGAAAATTTCAAGATATGAACAGTGGCATCAAATAAGTTTTCCTTGAGTAAAATCCAATTCATTCATGAATGAATGAACATCCATTCTAACATTCAAAGTCGAGAGCTTTGAAAATAAAATAGGTGTGATGCTTCAGATTTCACCACAAGAATCAAATCGTTTTAGTTACATTAACTTTCATAAATGGTAGGTGAATATGTACCGTACCCTTACAGAAACAGTACCGTATGCTTCAGATTTCACCACAAGAATCAAATCGTTTTAGTTACATTAACTTTCATAAATGGTAGGTGAATATGTACCGTACCCTTACAGAAACAGTACCGTATGCTTCAGATTTCACCACAAGAATCAAATCGCTTTAGTTACATTAACTTTCATAAATGGTAGGTGAATATGTACCGTACCCTTACAGAAACAGTACCGTATGCTTCAGATTTCACCACAAGAATCAAATCGCTTTAGTTACATTAACTTTCATAAATGGAAGGCGCATATGTACTGTACCCTTACACGCACATAACTTACTTCACTTGTGTTGAGTCCCTTTTCTCGCTGAGGTGGAAACCAAGATCCTTCTGGTTTCTTCCTCTCTACACTGGCATCATCCTCGGAGTCACTGTCTTTGGGTTTTGGATCATGGTGCATCTATGAGAGATAAAGTTTTGGGTAAGTTAAAAATAAGGTATAATTGGAAAAATACAATCATGTACAAGTAGTTCTCATCGTCATGGCTGTTCAAATGGACCAATTTTCTGTTCTGTACTCTTGTAACACTCAGTATACTTCTAAGGGACATTATGCAACCACTGAAATCTATTTGCCACACAGAAATATCCTCACCCTTTCATTTCTGTTGTCAAACCACAATATTCAGATAATGGAAAATATATACCTGGAAATACGCAAAGTTTGCAAACGGAGGCATGTTGAGAACTCGGCAGGTCAAAAGAAGTAGTTTCCCTTAGCACTTGCTCCACCCAAAGAATAAGAATTAACTGACAGCAAAGGTACTTGCAAATATTAGCTCAACAAAGTTAGCACACATTACTTTTATGTCTACAAGGTGTGATCACCTGCTGTTCCACAGTCTTATGTCTCAGTGTAAGCAGGAAGTTCAAAGACTCTTAACAAGTCAAAAATAAACAAAGTACACAGAAGAACACACTTAAACCCAGAACCTTGCACAACCAAGAAAGCTGCCATAACCATTCACAATCCCACCACCTGTTTTAAATCGCTTGCATCTAAGCGTGAACACATGATACCAAAACATGCTCTAATTGGGTGTCAAACGTGGCATGATTGGTCATCAAACATTTGAAGTTTAGCAGACCATGGTGCAAACTTTCGCGCTCAAAGTTCAGCACACAAAATGGCACTATGGCAGAAAGATTAGACATTGAAGGCCTATTCAGAGAAATTGACCCTGACCTGTGTCAATATGCATATGCCTTTCGCGAAAGTGGTTTTACTTCTGGTATAATCATGAAATATTGGCAGGAGCAAGACTTTCAGAGTCTTTCAGAGCATGAAAGTTCGCATTCCGGTCTGCTAAACTTCAAATGTTTGATGACCAATCATGCCACATTCGACACCCAATTAGAGCATGTTTCAGCATCACATATTCACGCTTAGATGCAAGCGATGGTAAATCCCCAAATTCTCATTATCCTTTCAAATTACATTCAAACAGGCATTTAGTGCAAATAACGAACCTGATGTGGAAACAAATTGTTTGTGATAAAGAAGTTTCCCTCCATCCACTTTCACTTGATAACGAGAATTGGGCATACAGATTTTAAAACAAAGTTAACTTTGAATCATTGGTTGTTACGGTCAGCATGATTATGTAATCTGTGTTTTTCTTGGGTTGCCTAACTATTTTGCAAGATCCTGCAGTGTATGTAAATATGGTTTTGTGTTGATCTTATCAAAGAGAGAGAAAAAAATGCTCTAAAAGAACCTTTAAATGTTTCAGTTACACACTACATTCTTTCAAGTTGACTGGCATCCAGTTGTTAAGGTACAGTAGTATGGTAGTTAACACTGTTATTTTGGCACATCTTGATGCATATACTTGGAGTAACTTTTACACAGGTGGCTTGTTCAGTGTGGCAACGTAAACTTTCAAAATTTACCAAACTTGCTTTCCTGTCCGTGTGTGCATTTTCTGTTTCTTAAACAACATTAAAAAATTCACTAAAAATATTTTTCCTTAAAAAAGGGAGACTGTTTTTAAATTATATGTAGCACTGGTGCATTAAACTGTTGATAAAATATCTAAATTCTCTCAAGTTTTTTTATCATTTTTTTAATTGTTTTGCATTTTCTACTATTGAATTTTTCTCTTCATTATTACAACAAAATAGAAATCTGTTAGCCTGAAACAGTGTGGATCTCACAGATATGTCAAACACTCTCCCTGCACTTAACTATTAGCCAAACTATAATACAAAGATATACTGATCAAAGCAACCTAAATCCATTTTGCAATATATGTGTTTTTTAGTAACAGCAACAAACATTGTCAGGATAGAAGTCACAGGTGTGAACACTGCTGTCCAAGTAAATACTATTATCTTTATTAAATGCGTAACTACAATAATTTTTGGCAGTGTCTATAACATGCTGTACTGTAATGTCCAAGCTTAATATGGAACCTCACATTAGGAGCAAGGTCAACTGCATGTACATCTGTCCACATGACAGGAGAAGAATGGCAAATGAGAATGACTGAATCATGGGCATGGACTACAGATGGAGAATGTGAACTAAACAAGACTAGTGGCCCTCGCAATTGCAGACAAACCCGAGACAAATTCAGGGCTTCAACTGTATTTGAACCCATCACTTCTCCATTTACAGTGCATGACACTACACAATCAGAGCCAGGTGAAGTTATAATAATTATCAGTTTTTCCCTTTTCCCTTTCCCCTTAATGATTTTCTCCACCTGTCTGTAACTTAACATGTAATTGCCACTGGCTTTTGCAAAAATTTTTTGTCGATTTCCTTGCCTTCTCAGTTCTTCTAGGTCAACTCTAATTGAAAAGACAAACCCTGCTCACGTATGTTCTGCTGTGATTTTACACATGGCTTCCCAAAATTCCTATAAAACTACTGGGTAACAATATTGAAAAACAGTTACAATCTGAACATAGTTCAGATTACACTGACCACCCTTAAAATCTGAAAATGTGTGTCACCATAATTTGTGTTTACCACATCATGACACCATCTGCAATCCATAACAGAACAGATGCATGGCAACATGGAATCTATTTGTTAATCTCTGTATATATCTTCAACCAAACTGGCAATAAAAAGGACATAATAATAATATAACCTTTATTTACCCTTGGCAGTGTTTATAGCACAAAGGCTAGTGGGGCTGCAAATGATTCAAATTGAACATGACATTGTTAAGAATCCCAACTACATGTACTTGGAGGCAAACCAGTTGGCTATTTACAAGAACAGTCAAGTAAAATAATTATTTATTCGATAGCCATGATGTTGACATGTGGCAACATATTTAGTTTGAATGTGACTGAGATGCATTGGTGTATTACACTTACAGCTGTTTTATATTATTAGTGTATGACTGTATGTAAAAAAAAATATAATCGGTTTTGTTTTTTTAACTAGAGATATCTTCAATGTGTTTTTTATCTTTTAAATTAGAAAAATCTTTAATGCAATATAACAAAGTTATCTTTATTGTTTCTTATCCCTACAGGTTTATTGTTCATGTCCATGGCGGATCCAGACCTTGAGCTTAACGGGGGAGGGGGGGGGGCATTTTGTTTTGCTTGCCCTGCCAGCTTTTCTCCCTTCCGTGATTTCTTCTTTTTTTCCCCAAAACAAAGGGGGGCACCCTCCCCTAGATCCGCCACTGCATGTGTAAAATTAACCTGGACATGCTAATTGACCTTTGGCATGATTTCCACTAACACATGGTCAACACAGACATCACTTTACAATTCCCTGACTTTTTGCTGACAAAAAGTATTATTTCCCTAACCAAATAAATACAAAATGCAAGCCTCCCCTTCCAGATATACTTTCCACCCATTAAGACTGTTCAATTTTCAATAGTTTTCACCTTCTTCATTATGGAAAAACTACACTGACGTCACAAGTGACCCGAAATTTCTTCCAGCCTTTAATGGTATATACTCAGTCGTGATATAACTTCAATTTTTCCTTACTTCTCTTCGAAATGTCAATTTTCCTTGACTCAAAATAAAATTCCCTGACTTTTTGACCTCCAATAATTTTTTCCCTGACCATTTCCTGACCTGTGGCAACCCTGGCCTTTGGCATGACTAACACTACCAGGGATCCTAACCTGACTGTCCAAAGAAATAAATTGAACCTTCTGAGAGCAAACATCGGGGTTAATATTGACGACAGTGAAAAATAGAACTCAAACACTCGCTTACAGAAGTGAGATCAATCTTTTCAGGTGACCTGAAATATTTCACAGAATTTTTCCAACAATTAAAGTCGCTGGCCCAGATGACATAAGCTAAATATTAAATTAAATCTTCCATTTGATTTCAACCTTTGTTACTCGTAAATCCTAGTGATGTCATATACTGACCAAACAACTTGTGTCTTGCCAATACTGTCAATAGTAGTTCAAAACGTTTAAATACAAAGCAGGCACCAAGAATGGTCTTGGTAATACAGGTAAATACAAAGATGGGAGTGGCCCTTGTTCTTTTCTGGCCTGCTTCAAAATATTCGGTTGACTCACTCAGACTGCAAACACATAAAAAACTTGACTAACTTTACATCACCAATATCAGCCATCTTGACCTCCTGCTTGGTCAATAACCTTAATTTCCTTTTGCGCAAGCACCACATATTCACATGCGAGCACGTCTTGATAAAAATATTGAAAATCAGGTCTCTGAGGTCAAACACTTGTAGTTCACAAAATGTCTCTTTCATTTTCTTACAAATGCCAACAGAGATTGATGGAAAAAACACACACCAGCATGCTATGATACTGGCTCCTCAACGAGTAAAACAAGCATCTCAAGGCCCTATTGAAGGTTTTCAAGACCTAGAATATTAAGGTAAAAAAATTTAACAGGATGAAAAATTAACAGGATGAAAAATTAATGGGATAAGAGATATTTAGATAAAATAAAATAGGATATCAGTCAGGATAATCATTATGGGGACTCTCTCTTACTTGTTGCATTTTTGTCTAAGCTTCACTTTTTCATTGAGGCAGGCAAAATAGGTAAGCCTAGACTCAAGGCAAAGAGCCTACATGTGTAGGGTTCCAGATAAGTTTTCAAGGTATGGCGTCAATGAGGAATTCCAACAGGTCAATTTCCAATGCTCCCACCAAATCATCATAAATTTTCTAGTAATTTGTCACGTCATGTTGCTGACCTTGTTGGGTTTTTGACACGAGACCCCTTGCTTATCTGGAACACTGCATGTGTCAAAATAAGTTGCTGCTGAAAGTAAAACCATGCACCTGTAAAAACCTTATGTAGTTTCTAGAAATATCTTAACTCACACCACATGGTCTATGTCATTCAGAAGTCAACAGGCCACATTCAATATATCAATATTCTAACATGGCTCTGCAGCTTTCAGGAAAAAATTCCCAAAAGAGACTTGGATACACAAATAACACCACCAGATATAGAAGTTTGTCCAAAAGGCCTAGGAGCCATGTTAGAATATTGATATATCAAACATGGCCTATAGGGGCTAATCTTTTTTCACTGCTCACACGTTAATCAATTTTTGTTTACTACTACAGTACTACTGTACTGTAGCTGTAGCTTTGTTTGACAATAGTCAAAGTCAAAACTGACCACACAACCAATAAAATAAACAGGAAGGACCATGTGTGACTAAAAAGTTATAAAACTTAAAAAAAAAATTTAAACAAGAAAGACACATGTACATGAAAACCTTTTTACTTAAAAAAAACCTTTTTACTTAGCAGTAACTTGAACAAACACCTTTACTTGAACAACAGCATTGTTCCAAAATACAATTAACCATTGTGTGGAAAGCAATTATTTTATAATAATGTCAAGGTTGCCAGACACAAGCTACAGTGTTTCAATAAGGCCCATCACTTGCTGGAGCTCCAGCAGGTATTCGCTTGTGAATTGCCAGCTCTAGTCTGTGTTAACAGTCTTCAAAAGTTAGCCCTCCAAAGGAACTTGTGACAGGGATATCTCACTGCTTTCTTACAGGTGCTGCACCACTTCAAACATAATTGAAAACACTGCAGCTTTTAGACAAAAATTCTGAGTAGCTTTTGTCACTAACTAACATCTTTTTTTACATGTAGATGAACTAAACTCTTAACTGTGTTTTGTGATCTTACGTGATCATAAGGAAAACAGCACTACAGATTGATAAACTGTTAAACCAGCATAAAGCGCACATGTTGAGGGATATTTAAATTTGTACATTTAACATAATATTCATAATACACTGTGAAGCTGAATAAAATACGAGTAGCAGTAGGTTTGCTATGACCAACTAAAACAGGATTTACTTTCTTTCGACAAGCTACTTACATCTTACATTGTACCATTTACAACATAAAATAAAACAGGTTGGCATTTTTCAACCTGTATTAGGGTAAAATCCATTACCCAGATCTTTGTTGATAATATACATTGTACCCCATCCTAGAAATCAATAAGGTAGCTGCAAATACTTGACAAATACCCAACAAGGGGGATCGGCATGATTAAAATTGATTAAGTCAATATGCTCAATTATGCTTCATGCAACCAAAGCATGGTAAAGGATTTAACCTACCATGCTGAGAATGAAAATAATAATACCATGGCAACAGACACTTAAATGTTTAGACCTGTGTCAAGGTGATGTCATTGTAGGATAAACAAGTGTTGTGAATCATTCTTGGACCCATTTAATTTGCGGTCACTAGATTGATGCCCAAGGGTGTTTAGGCTTCCATTTGTCATTAAATAAACCACAAGCTTGGTCAAAGTATAAATTATTCACAAGGAGGAAACTTCAGAAAGCCTGAATATTCTAGTGAGCCAGCAGCAATTGTTAAATACAGAGCTTCCATTCTGACACTGTGCCATGCCACTTCATTGACAGGAAAATGTCATTACTATCACCAGTAAAATGTGAAAATGTTTTCATGACCTTAATCCAGATGATAAGCATACCAGTGTAGAAAGATTTGGTTTAACTGGAGCTTAAGAAAACAAACATGTGTGTTCCTAACTGATGAAACATGAAACCTTTGATCTAAAATACCTTTTCAGCATCTCCACATCCCAATAAAAAAGAACAGAATTTCACAAAACTGCCACATCTTTGAAATGTTTAAGCTGTGAACTGGTTATCAATCACTCACTACACTGATTGACTAGCTTGTTGTACCGTCTTGACAAAAATTGTTCTCACATCTACCCATCTTTGCCAGAGGTCTAGCTGCACTTGAAATTGAATTCAAACAAAAAGGTAAACAGAGTAATTGGCATCCGACATTGTATAACTTTCTGTGGTTTCAGCTGTTAATTGGAATGACAACAGTTTTCTAAAACAGAAAGACAAAACACCACACCATTGTGTCCCTACGCGTCCCTACAGACAGTTATAAACACCAAGAAAATTTGCCTCTCAGAACAGGTGAAATTTACTGCCAGACACGAGGAGACATGCTCTGCTTTCCGCAATAAAATCACCTCCCTCCAAACAGGCAGAAAGCTTTTCATGAATATGCACGACTAATTTTAGCTCTAACTGGTTTAATTACTTGGGTTTCTTTGATTATTTGAACTGACAGGCCTAGCATGATATTTCTGTAATCACCGGCAGATGTCCAACACACTCTTTCATTCCCACAATCATTAATTTCACCCCATAACAACTCTCTCCCACTTTTTAAGCAGTCAAGACTTGTTTGAATCATCCAAGGCAATACTGTACAAGTATTAATTTTTGTGAGCACACTCACTTTACTTGTGTGAAAAGTATAAATTTAAAAGGTAACATACCCTGGCTCGGCGTTTTTCAGATTTTCGTTTCTTTCCATTTATTCCATTTTCCATACTTCGCTTGGAACTTTTATGTGATCGACGTCCATCTATAAGTATTTCTGGTTTGCTTGGACCCCTCGACTAGGAAGTAATGATCAGACATAAGTACAAAAAGCAGCTCGACAGGATTTTTTTACTTAAACAAGATCACTTGCATCCACCAAGGAACCACTGAAAATCAACAAGCTATTTCCAATCTCAGATTGAACGAGTTCCATGGATGACTGTTGTAAGTGTCTCCAAACCTAATAATAATACTCAGATTATTGATCCTGTGCACAGAAGACTTGCATTTCCTTGATCTGGTGTCATTATTTAATTATACATAGACAAATGAAAATGCCCACGAATGGATCTTTGTCACTGTCAGATGAAAACAGAGTCTTCTTGTTTGCAACCAGAAGACATAACTCTTAATACATTTGAAGTTGATTAATATTGAATAAGCCTACAAGGAGACCAACATTAAACCAAATCCACAGGCTATCTGGCATCATACAGAACCAAAAGGGGAAAAATGAAAACAAACCAAACAGTGAACTACTGTAGCAAGAGCAGAGAATTTCACTAGCTGTTGCAAACTGTCTTTCTCTCCACTATTTGGTGCTAAAGATATCATTTTGGCTTATTAGCATCTCACATCGCAACAGACAGTTGAGAGTACAGAGAAATTTTTAACTGTTAGATATAAATAGCAATGGGCAGTACACAATGCAAAACTGAAAGTTTATACTTATCAAACCACTTCATGTGATAGTGTATCTAGTTTTTGTCAAGACTTGAAAATATATTGAGCACGAATTTTGACAAAGAGTAGCCATAAACCGACTTTGAATTTAATAGAAATGTCTTGGTCTACTTTTCAAAATCTTGTCAAATGGACAAAAGCATTAACTGTCGAGTAGACACTGCTTTGAACCACTCGCATGTTTCATCGCACGAGTCATTGCCACAGAAACGAAGTGTAGTGGCAATTCTTTTCAAGATGGGTTCCCGTAAGCCAACACTCGACATCTCTCAATAGAAAGACAGATATATTGCTCTGGAACCTGGGGATATTGTTCCTTCTACAAACAAGGAAAGTCCTCGGGGACACTAAAACACACACAAGTGGCAAAAAGGTACAAAATTAAACAAAGCTGATTTAACAAGGAGAAAACAGTGTTGTCGAGATTTCCAGTGCGAATCGATAAACCATTGAAAAAACATTCTAAGTTTTACTCTAAGCTTATTTTACGGAACACCACAAACACAAAGCAGTTGGTTTTCTCTTGGCATTTAAACTTAGATACAATCGAACTGCATTTGTAATGATTATGTTTTCTTACAACAGCATATAAGTTAGAAAATACGTGCGAAAGAGGTGGGAAAATTTTTAATGTATGGTTCTTTCAGTGCCCTTGGGAATTGCTAACGCTTCGGTTGTTCGAAGCACCGATCACGCTTTAAAATTGGCCTCAACTTTGGAGCCTGGCAAAAGGCCACCAGGAAACGCAAATTCTGTATGAAAACAACATGGCCACGGTTCTGAAAATAACAGAAGTTCAGCTAACAAGCGAGGAATGTTTGTTAATAACTTAATCCAATCATCTGCCAGAGTTTGGCTGTGATCGTTCTAGTTTAATCGCTGAATATTTAATACTCCTTATGGCAAGATGTTTTACCCCAATACTGAAATTTAAAGAGGGTTCGAAAGCCTCTTTTCACCTGAGTAACCGAATGAATGCACTCTCGAGATATTTGTCGGTTCTAAAACATCAGCATTTCCTTGTCGAATTAGGAGGTTTATTCGGGGCCACGAAGTGTGGTCAAAACATACAAGCCCGTTAGCTTCTCCCAGCTTGAACGTAAACTGCAAGGTACGCGGGTTTAGTGGCTTTGTGAAGAATGCCGGAAGGAAAAAACACATGTAGACCAAACGAAAGAAGCGATCAGCCATGTTTTAAGAGATAACAATGCCCGTACTTTGAGCACAATTTTTTCTTAGCACGCGAAAATGGCCTCCTTAGGCAATCGAGAATCATTTGTGGTCTGCTCGAGGTTTACTTGGTAAATTACAAGCCCAAGTATATCACTTAGTAACAATGATACCGAGCCGACTACAACACGTAGGAAATTGTTCATGCGTAGCTTTTATATATTTAGCGTTGATATCTCCTTGAAAATCTCTCCAAGAACACCTCTTAAAATCGGCACGAAGACAGAATGGGGTCGTTGAAAGACAAACGCTACGCGCACTCGCTCGTACGCAAAATTGCAGCGAATTGCCTTCGAAGGGCCGCGATTAGTTATCCCTCCTCAAACTTGAACGAAACAGGGCTTTAGCTAGGCATTAGTGATCAATTGAAAATTTGACATTTATGGCTGTAGGAAGTTCTTGAGGCTGAAGCTCGAGTGAATTGTTGCGAAAAGTAAACATTGTACGGTCTCCGTTCTAGACGCCCTCTGTACACAAAATGGCTACAGCACGAATATTTTCAAAACAACCGAACGCATCAATCAAATCCAGAACTTCCAAAACATGTTTGGTTCATCTGCCAACGTAAAAATGCCCTTCAACCAAGTCGGTCTCACTTTGTGATGAAGTGTTTGTCACACTGCGACAGAGAGAGAGAACCGTTCAGCGCGACCTGTTACTGTTAATCGTTTGATAAAGAAGGCCGCAAATAATTACTATTTCTGCCCTACCTCCAGCGCTTCCAATGAGGAATACGACGAAATGGCAAATCCGTCGATGATGTCCTCTTCAGGCGACGTAGAACCTCGCCGTTTGCGATGAGTTTTATTTCGGCTTTTGCCATTTGAGTTGATGGCCGCGTGCGACTCATTGCCGACGTCCATTCCCACTACTTCACCGTTCTCGGTGGCTTTTCCATCCTCGTCGCTCTGCGTTGCTTTTTTAACTTCCTCATCTTTCATTTTCACCTCCTCTGTTACATTATAAGCCCTCAAGCCTCTTGTGCGGTCGTGAAAAGCGTCCCAAACTCCTTGATTCTGGTCAGCTGTGCTGGAGCTAGTATACAGAGCGAAGTCAACGAGTAGAAAGTGAGTGAACTGAGCCGAGTGCAGTTGACAATATCAGCAAGGTGCTATTAAAATATCGTAAGGGAGGGGAGGTAGCGTCAAAACTACGACTGCGATTGCTTTCTTTAGATTAGCCAATACTGTTTATTTACGTATTCCTGGAATCAATGCATAGGTGCTTGGTAAGATAATGTCTTTATATTATGAAAAAAAATGCATATTTCTGTTCATTCTGATGGTTTAAATTAAAGAGTAAACCGGTCCCCGGAGAGTAACAAAATGGTTTTCCCTCAAGCATGACAGACAGCCCGGTGTGAGCCCGCCCCCTTTGTTTCACGGACCAGAGTTCTGCGGTTTGAAGGTCACAAGAAAGACACTTTTTTTCTCGTAAATGGGCCTTCCGGTATCCTTTCCACACTTACGACAAAATGAGAATGTTACAGGACCGCGAATTCCCCCTTCAGAAACTGTCCATGACGCCTCAGTCGTGACGCCCGTCTGCTTCAAGCGATGTCCGCAAGCGCAAAGCAATTAATTAAAAGCAACTTCTCAGCTGTATTTGTATCTGTCATTCGTCCAAGATACCAACTATTTAAACATCCGTTCGGGAACAAGCTTGAGTGAAATTTTACAAAAGAAAACGTACCGGTCAAGATCAATGAAAAAGATCACTCAAGACCGAGGGAAAATTCAGTTGCGCACTCCTCGAAGGAACAGCGTTTAAAATGTCTCTTCCTTCTGTCCGTCATCTTCTATTTCCAGTCCGGAAACCATTGGAAGAACCAAGGGCCCCGAAATTGACAAATTTGGATATGTTATTTCATAAAGGCTAATTGCAAGACAATTTGAATCCAAAACAGTTTTAGTTTCACACTCAGCAAGTAATTATACGGAAGGCTATTAATTTTTATGCTCGGCAGTCAAACTGAATGCACACAAACAAGCGTCACATTTTGAAATAATGTTAATGATCCTGTTCTCTTAGCGTGACTCATTGAAAACCCATCATTTCCCCCCAGAAGAAAATGCCGACAGTGAATTGGTTTCGCTTCGATAGTAATTTCAAAACCAAACTTACAACATGTAGATCACACATTACAATTTCGGAGGTGATATTTATTTAAGAACCGCCTAAAATTCTACGTTATCGATTAGTTTTGGCTACGTAGCGCGGATAAGCCGTAGATAAGACACCAACTTTCTTGACTGGCAAAGACAGATAAGCAATAGGTAATGCGTTCATATATATAGCTTATACGCGAAAGATCGCCAAATCCGATCTCTTTACTGATAAAATCTGAAGCGATACTATAGAAGCCCAGGAAAGCTTATGTGGGCTACAAACATTTTAAGCACCCAGTTCAGTTTATTACAATTTTGTTCTAGCGCCGGAGAGAAAGTAGATTATGAAACCGTATGGTTAAGTCATTTTCTCCTCCGTCCTTCAGCATGCGACACGCAAATCCTCTCATTGGGTTCTGTTAGTCTTTTAATGTAATGAGTTTGCGATCGGCCAAAACAATATTGCGCCCTACAATTTGCTTATAGTTCTATTTGTCGAAAGCAAACACATCGAAAATGAGCTCGTCCGGTTCATTTTCCGTGGTGAAGTACATTTCACTTTTGTCAGTGGCGAATTGATTGATGAGGCCTTCGATAAAAGTGATAAACTCGACTGAAAGCCCCCGAAGAAAAGGAAAAATTAGAAGGTCGCTTTGAATTGAATATTTTAACGCCTGTAATCGCGTTTAATTGGGGAGGGTTGGTGGAAAATTAAATGCTTTATTCAGAAAGAAAGTTCGACTATTCGTAGTAGCAAACTCAAAAATTTTGCCGGCAATTTTGGCGGCCACTCAAGAGCGGTTACCTTTCGGTCCAGCCCAATCTCTCGCAAAGGAGGAAAATAAACGAGTTGGTGAACTAACAGCTTGAAAAAATACGTTCTTTCGCTATTTTCAAACTGCGCCAGGCAACAAATTTCAGTTCCGCATTTCTCTCAGAGCGCAAAGTGCTGTGCTAATGATTTTTTCGCATCGTCGCTAAAACACAGGAGGCTTTTCTCACAAGTTTTACCTGGTTTTACTGCTGCCGACACGAGCGAAATTGAAAACCGCCGTTTCATGACATCAATGGCCAAAACGTGATGTTGCCTATCTGTTATCGGGAAACATTGCTTTGAATATATTGTGAAACAGTGTTAATTAGAAAATTGAACACCGGAAACCTTTAAAACACACTCCAGCTGAGGCAAAAATGTCATTTATTGTGCAGTCTGCAGTCGTGAAATTATACCATCCTTTCTAGTGTTTCATTTCTTTAATCTTCCGCAAGATAAATTAAAAATTTTGCTTTTATGATCTTCAAGGATTAAGTTATAGCTTTGGTAATACCTCTAGTGTTATACTACACAAAGTCCTGATAATTCCCGTATCAACCGATACAACTGGTCCACGGACTACATCTGCCCTCCGTCGCATTACAGTTGTCTGAGAAACCGTACTAAACTGCAATCTAATAGTCCATATTTCCCCTAGGTATCACTAACCAACATTTTCCTTTTGTTTGCAGATCTGAAACATTGAAACTTTTTGTACTGGTGAATATTTCTCTACTTACAGAAGACTTTTGTCGCCCGTTTAGCCGTAATTTACGTCAGGCAATCACTTCAATGAACCAATAAGAACATACAACATTGTCAGTACTCGATCTCTCAAGCTGCCAAAAAAATTCGTGAATGATGTTTTAAGTATAAATGAAAAAGTTCAAATTGACTGAGTTAAAAGTGCAGACACCGTTTGAATTAAATGAAACGCGATTTGTCTCCAAAGCGGATGTTTCAAGCCTAGCCTTCGGTTGCTAAGCTTCTATTGCCGAGGTTTGGCAGAGTCAAAGAGTGTTTGATCAGTTAACTTCCATTGTCAATTGTCCGAAGCATTCTTCTTTAGAATATGATTATTATTATTGTTGTTACTTCAGGGGTAATTTTTCAGTTCCACGAAGACTAAAAAATTTGCTCGGCGGCAATCGTGTAAGTGGCTCCGAGTAAAACAGGGAATATCAGTTGCAGTTATCAATCGAAGAATGAATTGACGACCGTACGAGAAGTTAATTCAAATAATGTAAAAAGCCTGAACGTACTTTATCGGCGGTTTCTTACAAGTTTCGCTAAGCCTGTTAATTCTGCATTATACACATTTTTCCCAAAAAAATCAATTTAGGAATGACGTCTTAAAAGGAAAGTTTAATATCTGATATTTGCAGATGTGTTGAAGAGATTAAAACTATAGTTTTGAAATGCTAATTCTTGGCTCTTTTAAAGCGTTGTTGTGTTGTTGGAGGCCATTAATATTTAAGAAGTTTCCTCGGTATCTCTCATTTAAAATACTGCCTCAAACAAACTGTGATAAGTTTTTATTTATCAAAAAATAAATTAGATGAAGTTTTCAATGTTAAAAGACCCGACTAATTTAAATAAATGTTCCCACATCAGTTAAATTAAAACGAACCACAAATATATACAAAGAATAAGGCAGCTGACGAGTGAGTTCTATTATACTGATGTTACATATATTTTGATGAATAATTTTTTTGCACACTGGAAAGACGCACGGCTGATTGTGTTCAACAGAACTCCGAAATGCCAAAAAGAGCTACTCCAATTTTCCGATTGAAAGTAGTGCAACATCTGTTTTATCGTTTCTAATTCAGTCGTTCAAACAGATTAACACTTTCAAAATGAATTCCAGGTATTAAAACCTGAAACACAGTCAGTCTCCCTTGAAATGGCTTTTAAAAGTGTAAGAATTCCTCGCCGCAAAAATGTTGAAACTTTTCAACTTTACTTGACATTTAGGAACAGCAAGTACACTCTTAAAAAACCTACATCTGATGATCAAGTACCTGACTTAGATTTTGAAATCAATTTCGGACATTATATTTCTAATTGCAAATATGCCTCAGTGATAGGACAGGACTTGTATAACGAAAGGATACCTCCAGTTGTGTTTACTTTGAGTTTTCAATCGACGGATAGAGGGGTGTCAATAAAATGACTGCAAGCCATAACATTGCATATTCTTAGAGACATTAGGGATTTATGCGAGTTATTTTCTGATATCTGGCCAAATAAATAAGCGGAAATGACCATCAAAGCCGTCAGAACATGGGGTGTAAATTTACGCGGTTTACGAAGGTTTCTGACAAGGCCTCACAGAACTAATATAATTATTGTTTACACAGCCCTAATCTGCATGATTAACGAAACACTTCGGAATTGGAAAAATGTTAACATCTTTTTTAAACAAACACTTGAGATATATTCGAGTTGTCAAGACGAATCACGTAAGGTAACTGTACTTGCCGGGGTTTCTTTTTAACACTGATAAACTATTCAACAGATTTTGTTTTGCAAAACACTAAAGAAGAAAAAGTACTTCTCAATGGCTTTAAAATGAATGGTCGCACTACAGGCTCACTGAAGGGTTTCGTTCACAGAATAAGGTTACAATTGCAATCACTGACAAATATGCATCATAATCATGATTGCAAGAGGATGTAGTCTCTAAAAGCTGCTTAGGGTTTGCCAGTTTCAAAGCCAACACATATTCAGAAATTTCAGTTTAGAATATTGAAAAAGAAAATAAGATTAGCGGCACCACAAGAAACTACTACTCTACAGGATTCATCCTGAATGGTCATTCAATGCTAGGGTTTCATCCACAATGGCTGTTAACATGCTTAGAACTACTCAGTCACAAGAAAGCACTGCTCAGTAGCTTTCATTTGAATGATCACTCATTGTCATGGAGTTTCATCAAAAGACCACATGTTAAAAGCACTTTGTACAGCACGTTACACAAACAGTACCACTTTTAAACATAAAGTACTGCTCGATAGCTTTCAAATCCACAGCTGACTTAACAATTTGAACCACTGTACAGCGCAACAAACAGTACCACATAAAAGCACTGTTCGATGGCTTTCAAATGAAAGCCTAAACACTAAACCAGGTTCCATATAGGCCAGAGTTAGAACCACCTTGTCTAGCATGATGGAAGTTAGGTTTCCATTCATCCTGACAGAAATCAGTGAAACTGAGTTAGGGCACGAATCTCAGTGGCTTCTTTCCAAGGAAGGTGATCGAAAACATGTTCAGCTCCACCGGTCTTTACTCTTTTAGTAATTTCAAAGAGTATTTACACCATATTTTTCTTTACTATGCATTCTTCAAGGAGTCAGGTGAAGGGAACAGTACACTTTTTGCCTCGCACTACTAGCTAATGGAGCATGGGACAAAACTACGAAATTGAAAGCAAGCTCCGTCTAGTTCCGTGTCGCCCCTCCAAATCAATCATAACCGGCCTCAGAAGCTTAGGTCGTAGAATCATTGTTGCTATTATTCATTCAGTTGTATTAGATGATCGAGATGAGGGTACAAGAAACTGCAAATCGAAAGAGAATTTTTTATATTACAAGTAAAAAGAAAAGCCGCTGTATTAAGAAACATGTCAAAGGAATGTGGATACAATGCTTCATTACGCGACAGGTTGAAAGCACTGCCACCAAAACAAATTTGACTGAGATGCTTAACCGTGCTGCCCTTAGTAATAACATCGAACCGTCAGCATATAGGTTAAACATAAACCGTGATTTATCAGAGTCTGGTAAGAGTTTGTCACAGAGGACACCCCCGACTACATGTAGTTTGAGATCCAGAACGTGCAAAACAAATTGCAACAACAACTAAAGAAACGTACAGTTGCATATAATATTGCCGCAAGAAATCAGTGAAATAAGCTTAAATCAAAAGCACGACGGTATTAGAAATGTTAATGACTTATACTGTACTGCAATGAATTGCATGACAGCATTATGGAAAGAGGATTGGCGAGTTGCCAGAATTTCTTGACGATATACGATGCGCAACAAAGTATCAAGCGAAAAGGAGGGCAAGGCATACTTCAGAACGGTATAGCACTACTAATGCCTCAATATTTCCGAGCCAATTTCTCAGAAACTGGCAGTTAAACGTTTATATATCTATAAGTTGGCTACATATAGTGTTACAGTATTTTGCACGTTGCTTACAATTTTTGGTATCATTTCACATTTCAAGAAACCTCATTAAAAACATACCCTGTTAACGGAAAATCTGGCAGTAATTGCCGACGGTTGATTTTGTTGCGGAATGTGGCGCTTATTAAGCTTTATCAGGACGCAACTGACACTCAAAGCTGGAAGCCATTTTTAAATCACTCTCGCGTCAATTGTGAAGATGGAGAGTGATGGAAATGGAGTGAATATTCTCCTTTTTGGTCTTGTAAATGAAAATCAAATTTTGCGAAAATCTCATTGCAACGTGCTTTTTTAATTAGAGACAATCATTCACGTTTTTACTCCACAAATTGAGGGAGCATTCCTGTATTTTGCGTCGGCAATTTTCAGCAAATAGTTCTGATAATGGATGCTAAATCTTTATGGATCTTAGTGAATGTTTACAGTCTGTTTAGTCTGCTCTAATGCCGGATATCACAAGGCTTAATTGACGGGGCGAACGTTCGCGATTTTGCGTATCAAAAGTTAATGCGATTCATGCCTACACGATCGAGTATGCACTGAATGTCACGAGAATGGACTAAAATCCTCGTGCACCTTTTATTAAAACAATCGTTTGCCCATACGAGGCGCGCCTGGCTAACTTCCTAAAATAATATCACTTTTCAGCTTGTTTGTCCTTTAGTCAAGCCTTGGAGAGTATTTATCTTCCGATGGGAAGTGATCATATTGGCCCAACGTGGTGTGCTTCTGATCTTAGCAGTGATAATCCTCCGAGATAACCCCAAGCTGCTATTTTTACCAAGACACTCAAGAGATTAATGGTTAATCTCTAAGTTTGACTCAAAAGTTCAAACCATAGTTCAAGTGGACGATAAAAAACGCCAGTCAATATGTCTATGAGTGTGGTATTCTAGCCTGCTTAACTTCTTGTTCAAGTGGTTTTATTTTGGCAAAGTCACTGAAAATATATGTTCGGACGTGATCGCGGGTTTGCAAAAGAGAATACAAGATTGCCACCCGGATATGGTGGAGAGGGGGCACTTAATTAAGCGGGTCGGGGGCGGGGGAGATTATAATCTGTATTGGAGCTATACGGGTTTACAACTCGGCCGGAGTTTCGCTTTGCCGACTTAATTTTGGGTTGGTCTTTTGTTTTGAAATCGCCCATTGCGTTATCATAAGAAGAGCTCGTTGAGTTACAGTTCGAGTTTTTTAAGTTGTTTTATAAGTCAAACTTTTCGAGTAGCCGACTGAATTCTCCAACTGAGAATCTAAGCACACTGGCTATTGATAAGAGCGCTCCACTGTCGCCTCACCTCAGAAGGGATCTACATTTGTAGTCTCTACTGACACCGTTCGAGCTGTTTTCTGGATCAGTTAACGTTGTTTTTTAAAAAATTATGTGCATGCGAGGAGGTTGATCTAGCTCGTGTAGATTAAACATGAAATAAAACTGGGAAAATAGGAAACCCGGATTGGCATAGCATGTTAAGAATGAGAGTTATCCAATTCCAGCCGGTGAACATAACTTGCGACCATACCCTCCTTTCCTGCATCTCATCCAGACATCTCATCTTTAATTCCTCCCAGTTTCAAAAAACAAATTTCTTGCTCATTTGATAGCGCGAACACAGAAAAATGTTTCCTCGACTGAACAATTGAGAATAAACAATATTAAGGCTTACTCGACGGAGAAAGGAATTTCCTAAAGAAGTTGAATATTGTGACATATATATAAACAAAAATGTTGCGAAGGTTAAAAAGAAAACCAAGCCTGACTTAATTGAGCGTGTGATCCATTTCTGTTCTCGAATCATCTCGCCTTCTTATGAGTTCTTGTTTTTTATTTGAGCGCTCTTCCTTAACTGATTAAGCCAATTTTTTATTCGTTTCAACTCAACGGGAAAATACATGGAAAATTTCTGCAAATTAAGAAAAAATGGCGATGCGACTAAATTTACACCGTTCTTCCACTGTTCATAAAAATCGTCTGCCAGTTGTATCTTGTAAAGTACCGAACAAATATTTCAGAAATCATTGAGATATTTCGAAGACTTGATTAAATATTCAGTTGACGTCCTATTCCCATACAAACGCCCTAGTTCGTGCAATGTCCTCGCTCTTAAAGACTGAGTGCTAACAGGACGATTTTATGTCGATCTTCTTTGCATACAAATTGAGAGTTTCCCAAGAGAAAGGAAATTAATTTAATTAGGCAAAGTCGACATCTTAAAAATCTAAGATAAGCCCAAACTTTAAGAGCAGGAAACGCTAAATGGCATTTTACAGTAATGGCATTTTGAAGCTCATTTCGGATACTGGTTCCTGAAAGCAGCGACCCTAGCAAACACTTATGAGTTGATTTTACAAAAGATTGTGAAGTGAAACCAACGTCATAGGCTTCATCATACAATACACACGCACGAATTATCCATTGAATTGTCTCAGGCGGCGACGCCAGAAATATTGAGCAGGGCTTCGTGTGATTAATCGCTCTCGCATAGGCCAGGTTAAATGAAGTTTTTAAATACGCAGAACATAAGAGGCAATATACCTTCTAGACCATTTTGAAAATAGATGGGTGACGCTGGAGTTGTGTCCAGACATATAAAAGAACCCGTTATCAGAAAGGAGAGGGCGTACTCAAAAACACTTGAACAACACTTCTTAGATATCGATAACTGATCACTTTCTTAAATTAGAATATCTGTATATTTGGAACAATGCAAGCAACTTGACCCACCCTGTTAAGATACTAAGTTAAGGTGCAAAAAATTATGATAGTACAGCGCCTAACCAGTATAAATGAAGTATATTTATAGGCTAAGTAATAACAACAGAAAAAGCACTTGAACTGATATTGAACTGAGTTAAGGAGCCGAAATGTGCCCGCAAATAATATCGGAAATTTTTTAGCAGTTAACATTACTGATAAGCCCTACTGGTTGTTCAATCAGTTTGATATTAAAAACAGGCATTTCTTAAAGGACGATCTTAAGCCGGCTGTCCTCAGCAAAATTAGTCATCTGAGAAATGCTGCTAAGCTCTGCTTGTGAAACAAATCGTCATTACCGAAATACATAAACTTGTGAAACTAATAACATTTTAGGACATTGATTGAATATAATCAAATAAAGTGGTTATATCCGGCTAGCCTCTGAGAGTATGCATAGTCCATTGAACTACAATATAAAAAAAATTCCCATTCAAACTAGCCAGTGGCCGGTGGCAGATCTAGGGGGAAGGGATGCTTTAATTCAAGCCCCTACTGACTTTTCGCCCTTCCCCCGCCGGCTACGTCGAGGACGACGCCCAGTCAAAAATGAATTTGCGAAATTCGCAATTGTTTAGATATCTATACCGTACATCAATGGCTCTAAAATAACGTGCTCAGGATAAATATGCAATGACAGCGTTCAATTCCAAATGGAGATACAAACATTAGCCGTCGTCGTTCGCTTTCCTCAGACTACGCAGAACTTGGTCATTTCACGTTGTTGTTATGCAGAGGACGGCAAAAAAAAATGTACAAAAACTTATAACGCGCGTGCAAAGTTATTGTTTTGCTCGTTGAACCTTTCGTTTGGTGGTGTTCTCGTTCTCATTGCCGTTGCCGTCGTGGTGAGCTTAAGCTCCCTAAAGAAGGGCCGCTTCAGTCCCCTACCTTTCTGATTCCCATGGTAGGGACTCTCCCTGAAAAAACCACTTGCTTAGTCAGTAACGAACACTAAAATGTTTTTCGAAGGAACGCGCATATGACAACACCCAGAACTGAGTTTACCGGAAAAATTCTTTTCCTTTGAGCGAAAGAAAACCCGGTATATATATATGCCTAAGTCAACCCAGAGAAGATTTTAATAAGCGTAAGTTTCTCTTCATGGTAAATTCCTGTTAGGGACTATTTCACAAATTAACATGATTATTGCATACGGCCTCAGCTGTGAGCGAGAACAGTTCTTACGTAATTCTTATACAAGCAACTGAGTTATGAGCCAATATACACACTGTACAACCTCACTATCTCAAAATCGGTTATCTTGAACTCTCCGCTATCTCCTCGATCTCAACTCATTTTCCCTGGAATATAATTTGCAGTCACTGACAATCGTTTCCCTTGAGGGTTCGAGATAGCGGGAGTTTGACTATATTTGGCAGCGTCCAGACTACACCGGAGAAATTTGAAAATGCAACTTTATTTCTACGGTGAGGCCGCCTACTGTCCACGGTAATCCGTCACGAAAGCGGAACTTTTCGAAAACCCTCTTCAAACTGAAGGAATTTAAAAACGCCGGCATTTCGTTTTCGTGAGGACGAAAAACATTTTGAACACGAATCTTTTCGTTAACGATGAAGTCACGATAATAACTTGATTTCCTGTCAGAGGTTTCGTCAAACACAAATCCAAAATGACCGGTGATTGTTGCCTTTTTAAATTCCTCCGGGGTACTGTGGACGGAAAACATTTGATGCGTTTTCAGAGTGGAACGTCCGTTTTCAAATTCCTCTTGCGAAGTGTGGACAGGGTCAGCCCTAAACATAGCTTAAAGAGAAGGAACTAGCGCACAGGAGGACGGATAACTTTTAATATGAAAACAGCTGGTATATATGGCTGCAGAACGATTGAAAATTGTCATGGTTTGGCAGTTTCTTATTCTACAAGTTCTGGCCACTGTAGTAAAGACCTGCATGAAGCCGGTTTGGTTAAACTGATAAACTGATATGAAATATACCGTCCTTAAGTAACTGATTAGTTAGCGTTGAACAATCTTTTCCAGCTAGCCAAGTCGAGTCAGTAGAAGCGACTTAGCTAACGACCAGGGTATACCTTCAAACGGGCGTCTTCAAAATTGAGTGATTGCGTAACTGTTTAATTTTCTCGGTGTCCACTCCAGTTAGAAGAAAAGTAAGGCTGGTGTACTCAGAGAATGTAATGAGCCATAAATATATTTATATAGTCTGTGAAAGCCCAGTCTTTAAAGAGAAACTATTTATCATCGATCTGAAACACTTGTCCGGCCCAGTGCCGGCTTACTTTTCTGAAAGTTCTATATTGTTCAGCGAAGAGTCTGTGAAGAGAATTCTTTCTTGCGGTTAAGAAGTTCTTTGCCTCAATACGTCTCAGGTTAAAGCGAACTAGGATGCCACTCAGCTCAAAAGGAGTTGCAATTTATAAATTAAGCACGCTTTTCCTCTCTGAAAACTCGACATCTGCTTTCCATTGTATTTGGCCGTTTGCCTGTCCAACTGTATTGTCTGGTATCAGGATTTTCAGTTCCTCTGGCGACACTAGCGTACAATGTTTTCATTTGCCTCAGAACAGTTAGTGTATTATCAGCCAAGTACCACCAGATTGTTTTTTTGAAACTGACAAAGTTTGGTAAAATCATTCGTACTTAAACTCCAGTGGAAAACAAATTCAAGAAAAACAACCTCAGGCACTGGACGTTATATTAGCATTCCCAAAGTTTGATTGGTTAACGTTAGCTTACCAGACGCCCAATACTAAACACATTTTAGCGATTTCCTATTGACGCCACAACACTCGCTATATTAATAACATTTTGCCAAAGGTTTTAGAAAATTCTTGATATGATATTCGAGTTATATTTTTATCGTACACCAAATATAAGAAAGATATTTTTTCTGGCAACAAGCTCGTTTGATGCGAGTTTGCACTGTGTACGAAACTGTTTACCGAAACATATGAACTATTTCAAGATTGGAAAACCGCTGCATTGTATATCCGACGCAAAAAAAAAAAAAAAAAAAAAAAAACCATTAGGTTCTTGAGCTTCAAACCGTTTAAACTCCCTATTTCCAAGATGGTAGACGAGTTTTTGAACAAGAACTGACAATATGGCAATTGAAGTAACAACAGCAAACATAACCCATTAAACAGTGTCATCACTCACCACGAATTGCGCTAAAAAAACCATTTGACAAAACTTGAATAATAATTTTTAGAAAACAACCAATTTAATTTGTCGTGAATGACAGCGGATGTTTTTCCAGCTGAAGGGAAGGGAGTTGGTATCTTAGCAACGTTCTCAGCCTGACAAAAAACACCTTTACAATTCTGTACGTTCGGAAATGACATTCGATCTTCTTTTTTGCCCAAGATAAACGGACAACCACTGAGTAAATTTCATCGGCGGTTTTATTTGATGTTAATTTTGTTTGAACTCTGTTCACCCATTAAGGAAAACGTGTCACCGTTCTGCCATTATGTGTTTTATGGCTTTTAACATAAAGAGGTCTTGAAACAGCTGTTGTTTCGCAATGCACTAGTCTCTTGTGAAAACTTTCGCAAATTAATGGCGCGTTTGACAATTCTAAAGCATTTTAGGCACTCTAAATTGCTTTTAACACACACTAAATATTAAATAGAAAAAGCACACGATTTCAAGAACTGGGCAAAAAGTCTGCTTTCTATTCTAAGAACACAAGTTATCATAAACACAAAATAAACTAAAAACCATTGATCACGTACGGCTAAATAATTATTTTCAGCGTAATTACAGAAACTTGCAAAGATATGAATTCGTTAAATTGAGGGTACATCAAGTTTTTGTCATTTTCAGTTCACTGAGTTTATAAGTTCTAAAAGTGTTTTTAAAGGACAAAAATACTCAAGCATGACAGTTCATCTATAGTGCAGGTGTGGCTGAATTATGTTACACCTTATGAAATGCTAAATTGAAACACGGCTTTCAATGCTACTGCTGTAAATACTGGTGCAATCGTATAATTCGCACCATATTTGAACTGCTAGATGCTTTTTTCGTTATGTAAGACTTCTTTGCGGTTAGGCTAACATTTCCCACGACATCAAAATTACTGGTTTACGTCAGCAAATCTTTACTCTTAGAGCGCATGCGTGTAATCTTATCTTTTTTTTTGTCCACGCTCGTCTCGCATGCTTTGCTTACAAGGTCTAACAATAGGTTGTTTTCGAGAACAAGTTTGGCCAGTACAACTAGTCATAAGCAACGCACCTATAAAATACCTAAACACGTTATGTTCAATAACTCAGGCATATTGCACGTACTATTAAGTAGCCACTGCTCCGGCTAGAATTCGAAGGGTCTGACCGCGACCGGAATGGCCGAGGGGGAAATGGGGTAGGGGTTGGAGCGTCCCCTCCTTTCTCTCTCTCCTCCCCTCTTTTTTCTTATCTTTCTCCCCGTTTTCAGTTCTCCTCGCCACATTCTTGACTAGAGAGCCTGTTCACAGGCTATCTAGTCACTACTGGCGTGAAGCGTTCAGGCTGGTTTTCACTTCCTCCCATCAGCGACATACGCAGACACGCTAGAGTGCTGCTAAGTAGCACCTTTTGTTAGGAAATTTTCCCACAAAAAGCGCTAACTATAAAATAGATAATGATAGAAATAATAACTTTTATTTACCCTCGGCAGTGTTTATAGCACAAAGGCTAGTGGGACCGAGCAAATAACTGAAACAAGTAATTCAAATTGAACGTAGCATTGTAAGGAACCCCAGCTGGCCGGAGGCAAACCAGTGTGGCCGACGATTTGAACTCGGGCTACCGTGAAACAAGTCCAGGTAGTGGTCGGAGCAGGACTCCAGCCCGGGACCGCTGGATTGCGAGTCCGACGCGCTGACCACTCGGCCATGTGTCTGTGTATGATGCTGTGTATGTCGCTGATGCTTATGCTCTTCTGAAAACCATGCCTTTAAACTGTCCAAAGAATGCTCGAAAAGGAATGACCAATGACCAATAGGAGCCCAGAATTTTGATAGAGATATGTTTTTGAGTAAATTATGATGTGGATTCTTAGAATCACGGATAATGAGGCACACTGTACTGATTACAAACCTCGTATCACTCTTCATTGTATGAAAATGTCATAAGCTAAATAAAATAAACAGAAACCTTGAGCTTTTCCACCGTCGTGCTTATAGCCGGTTTAACACTTGTCTGTTAGACAAGATGGCCTAATTATAAGTGAGTCGGGCTTTGGACCGAGATGCACTGGTTCGAGCACTTGCCAGGGTCATTTCGTGTTTAGTTCTTGGATAAAAGACTTCTCTCACCGTCCCTCTCTCTCCATTAAATGGGTACTGGTGACCTCTGGGGACAGCTTGAAAAAATGGTGAGCTAGGTTGAACTAGCATCCCATTAAGCGGAAGCGACAATTCTCCTGATCACTTCGTGTTACAGAAACTGAAATGACCCTCAGTGGTATCGATTCATACGTACAATATATCGTATAAGTAGTCAGAAAGTAATTTTGAAGTCGGGACTGATGTTTAGCATAATCATTTGGCTGATAAATACCGATCATCCACGGATGGTTTCTGTAAATTTAGAGACGGGATTCCACAGACCCTCTGTTTTGTCTTGAGTTCGTCGAAACGTCTGGGGACAGTGCAGACTAGGGAAAGGTGTAAAAGGTGCGGCGAGAGCGCAACCTCGTATCATAGCAACTTACAGGATGAGGAAAGGCATGCCTGAAAGCTAGGAACATTTGTTACTGAATGTTTTGGGATTAGAATGACAGACTTAAACATTTCTTAGACAAAAGGGGGAAAAGGAGCTGCTCCTTCGCCCTTCGTACAAATCAGCTCCTGAATTCATCTAGTATTAGCCCAGACTGTCTGTTACAAGCTACCCTAGCAGCACGCCTCAAAGTAATATGAAGCAAAACATTGTCAAGAAAACACTTACTTCAGCGTCGCATTTCCTAGTTCTCACCTTGGAACAAATATTTGTGGTGACGCCGAGCTAAGAGACCGGTATTTTGAAAGAGTTCAGTTGTTCCCGAAAAATAATGATGTGTCTAGCTGCTAATTGCCAACTTCATAACGCCACTTTCTAGCTGGGTTACACAACTAAAGTGGAACTGAGGCCGTTTGCCGGTCAACGCAATATAACGCTTTGACGCAATAGGTGAGATGGTAGCCGCGGTTAGCTTTCAACCAAGACTTAACTGAAAGACCCGTTTAACTTGTGCATTCACGAAAAACTATATTGCATCCCTAAAGAGAGCTTAAATACCTACACGAACACGGCACTTGAAAGTCTGGTCGGTCATTTTCCAGACAAAAACAACATCGCCTTTTATATTATTAGCTAAATTGGGTGAAAATAACGAATTTTGCTTGCTGTCAGCTAGCTATTTGTTTAGCAACACATTTGGTCTTTTTATAATATAAATGTATTTAAGAATATCACTTGCAATTGGAAATGCTCGCCATGATAGAATTACTGGTTATACCATCGATTTGAGCTCGTAGATTGTGTTCGTCTTTGATCTTCTTTGCTCTTTCGTCTGCATCAGCTTTGTTTACAGCCCTGGGTATTCGGATTACGTGAGATCTAGCTTCTAGCCCCTGTGATTCTAAAACTTCGTGAGGGGGATCTTATGGGAAGTTATAATCTCGCTGTTGGAGGTGAAGTGGTTTACGGTTGGTGTGTTGGAGTTCGCTAGAGATTTGTTTCGTCATTTTGTCCGTTGTGTGCTATCATAGGGCAGGACTCTCTTACTCAGCTTCTCAGGAAACTAGGAGTAATATATATCTGATTGAAGTTGGAGAAACATACCAACTAACAGCATGAAAAAACAAAGTATGGCAGTTCCCCTACCTACTCTCAGGCCATAAGATTGACATACGAGAGGAAGATGTACCCTGTGTCAAAATTCAGCAATCAAAATTCAACTGCAACTTAATCAAAGTAACGAAAGGAAACTGCTATCGGGATTTTCATGCCGCCTACAAGAGTGAGATTGATGGAGAAAGGCTGTTTCTCGCTTTGGGCGGCGGGAAGAAGACAGACTCTATATGTTAGGTAGGACGAAAAGCGACAGAAAGCGCCGCACGCTTTTAGTATTTTCTCCCTCACAGTTTTTTTTGCCTTAGTTTCCCGACAAACCTAACTTCTGGAACAGGTTACAAGTTTAAACAAGGGAGCTTACAATGTGACAGTGTTTGGATATCTGATATCGATCTTAATTAGCATAGATTTTTATGATTTTCAATCTCCGTTTTCTGTTTAGTTTACGTTTTAATTGAAAGATGTATCTGAACTTTTGAGATCGTTCTTTATCACGAAGTTCGTCCGAAATATTGCCTGACCACTGCACGTCGTATTTGCAACTATTTGAAACTTTGTTCTCGTTGTTTGGAAAATGTGGTCAAACACGGCTACTCGTGTTTTGATATATTACGTAACGGCAATATGTAAGAAGACTCAACAGGTTGATATTATAGCCTGGTAGAATGATTGCAAGGGCAACGCAATTTTCTCTTGAATGTTCGAGTTCATGATACCTGCAGATTGAAGTGCGTCACAGAATAAGGAGGAGGGAGGTGGGAGAAGACCCACAAGTCATGCAGTGACCCATCTTTTGGAAATAAACAATCAGTTACTGGAGATAGTAACTGTTAAACAACTTGCTTGAAATTTTAATTGTTCAATTGATGGTCAGAATGATTTACTCTACTAGTTAAAAACTCAAAAACGGAAAAGGTATACCTGAATGTGGTCTGAGGTAGAAACAAGTAGGATGGAATGCTATTACATAATGCAATTCAACACTGACCTTACAAAACGTCAAGTCATCAAACAATATAAATCATTATTATTGTCGCTTTGAATCAATAAGAAATGGTGTCTTTGTGTATAAAGGATTCGTGCATGGATGCCGCAGCACCATAACACACATTTACTGACGCCTTTAAGCCCCGGCCAAACGATCGCAACATTTCAACGCATCATATCGCAACATTGTTTGAAAATTGAGTAAATGTAGTCAGGAGATGACATGATCGATAAAAGTGCCGTTTTTTGTCACTGACTTGTATATTTTAGCAAGAAGTTTCGGCTAACTCTTAAGCCTTCATCAGTTGAAAAACCCACTGCAACGTCTTGCCAAAATATACAAGTCAGTGACAAAAAAGGCACTTTTATCGACCATATCGCAACATTGTCGGGCGCAACATGTTGTGCGCGTTTGGCCACCCTGTTGCGCCGTCTTGCGACATGTTGGGTGTTGTTGGCTCAAATGTGTAAATGGTCAAATTTTTCACGCCACATTTGTGGATTTTGCATGATGTTGTAGTCGTTTGGCCAGGTTCGTGCAAAAATGTTGCGCCAGGGCATGCTCGCTAGTTCGATTTCAACCCCCAGTATGTCGCAACACGTCGCAACAGGGTGGACAAACGCACGCAATATGTTGCGCCCAACAATGTTGAGATATGTTGCGTCGAAATGCTGCAATCATTTGGCCGGGGCTTGCAAATACTGGGCTGGCCGGTGCTTTACTTTGTCATTACTTGGAGGAAAACGATCCCTCGCAGGAAAAAAGGATGGCGACTGGTACATTTACCTATAATAACGTACAGAAAAGCTCTGACATCTTCAAACCAAAGATACAATGTCTATGCCGTTAGCAGAGATTCAAATATTGCAAAAATATGGTTTTCCTTGTACTTTATGGGCTGTGTTTGGTCCGCATGGTACTGTGATAAAATATACAGCCGCCATCATCTTTTATCTACGGAGGATTCTAAGATGCCCGCGCTAAATTTTGTCTGCAATCATCGTAATCATCATCACAATCAGGGCGAAAAGATGAGAACAGATCCAAGTATATCGGGCTTGTAGAGCAGTAACAACCGACAGAGCAAAAGCATCGAAGAAAATATTTCTGTGTTGATCGCACGCGCAGCGTTGCATCATATCCAAGGCGCTTTTTCACCCTGATCATATCTGTGTGTGTGTGGCGCATATGTGTGGTACGTGTATGTGTGTGTGGCGCGCCGGCGGTGTGTGAGTGTACACAAATAGTACAAGACATTGTATCCCGTTCACTCTGTCATAAAATGAATAGCAAAATGACAGATTTCATGCGTATTACCCTCTTGCCATCGCATGTTGCTCCTATGTATTTGAATGTACTCGTATGTATCTGTATTTTTCTCGCAGTACTCGTGTGGTGTTTTAGTCACGATCATCTTTAAGGACAGAATATTTATTTCCCTATCATGCCGATATTTGGCATAGTTAGTTTTCAAGAACACTAAAACTTCATAACGATTTACTTACTGTTTCCGTGCGGATACGTTTAAATCTTCGCGCAAGCAGGCTTACAACAAGAGCTATCACTGTCCTTATAAGCCTTGTAAGCTCTGATAAGGCGGGGATTATTTTTCTTCTGATCTTGAGTCTGCACTCAGTATTTGAACAGCAGTGTTAGCTGCTACGCCAGCGTGATCCGGGATCACTTCTTAAGTCTGAGCACTTCTTATTAACGTCATCTAATCCCATATTCTAATATAATATCGACACTTCCGATCTAGTTGAGGTATTTGTTGCCACCAGGGCCGTAGCTAATTTGAGGCGAACTGAGGCACTTGCCTCAGGGCATTATATATGTTGTTCTTGTTGTTTTGTTTCAAGGAGGAAAGAACACTGCTTGCAAATAAATAAACACCCTAAATACCTAGGAAGAGAACTTAACTATGGACATTGCGTTTGACTTTAAGCCAGTTTCCCTCTTTCACCCAAGTAGCAAACAAAATGAACAAAATTAACCTTGTTATCAGAGTTCTGATCAGTGTGCGAAATTCTTTTCAATTAGGCACCTTTCAAGTATCCTATTTAGTTTTTGTGCATTGCATGGTTCTTTCGACCGATGCGTACACAGTACATTGTTCAAAAGGCGTTCGCCTAATCGCATCTTGACAAAAACCCAAGATCTTTTAAGAAACTTATGTGCTGGGCCATGGGGGCACGGAAAATACTTCAAAAGTATGCATTTTTTTATGCATAGCAAGCCCGGAAGAGTAGGGGGAGGGAGGGGTGGTACTGCGGCCCCCAAGGGTAAGGTTTTAGTCGTTTCGGTCTGCAATAGAGTGTCGATTTGGCAAATTTGGTCTCAAATAGGGTATAGCTTATACACTGTAGTCTTGAATTGGGTTTGATTTTTAGAAGAAGCTATCATACCTAATAAAAGCATATAAACAATGCCTTTAACATTGGTCTGAACTAGGTAACTGATTATAAATAGAGTACCGCATTTTTGCTATATATAGTGGGGGAAAATCGCAGATTTTGGTCTTGAATAGGGTAACGGTTTTGAGAAGCGGACCGCACACCCCAACCCAATTTTTCTGGGAGTACCCCCTCCCCCGGGATATCAAGAGCCGACGCATCGTTTCTTGTGTATAAGGATTGGTTTACGCTTGCCTCAAATTAATTCAAACCAGACATTACATAGAACCGCCTTGCTTGATACTATAGCTATTAAGTTAGTGTGTCTTACTGAAATGATTCAGATATGAAAGTGATTTTTGTTTTTGTGCATGAGTTTGTGTCTTAATTACGCTTGAGAATTCCTCAATGATCATGTCGATGCACGTTCTGTTCACTTTGTTTTTGTTTAACTTTACGACGTCTCATTGACCACAAAGCACTGATTCCTATTTTTAAACCGATGTAAGTAGGAGGGTCTCAACCCTATTTTATTACAAGTTTAAAAAGGATAACTGATCCAGGTGGTCACGGGAGGTACATTCTTGTGCGTTAATTTTTTTTTTTAAAAGTTATCGATTCCCTCGGTTAATGCTGCTCTTATGGTGCACAGAGTCAACATTATTGTAAAAGTTTTGAGCCGGCTGTTTGAGAAACTGGTGTTAACGCGTAAATTAGAATACCCAAAAAGTGAAAGACTTGAAATGTTCAGAGTGAAATGTTTCAGGAAGATTGCCATCTTTAAAGTACATGGTATGTCTAAAGCTTTGTAGAACACACAGCTTTACAGAATAAGTGGTCTCCACTTAAGATAAATAATCTTCTAACTCTTACAAATAGCAAAGAAAAAACAAACAAGAATATATTATAAAAAACAAACAAAATCACACGGCATCAAGTGAAGGTATTTATTGAAAGCTTTCATTTGGATGGTCACACTCAGAGATTTCAACTGCAACATTAGAAATTAGACCTGCGCGCCTCCTTGAAAAACTTACTGTTATTATATGGCTAAGCTTCGTGAGCAGATGGGATGAACCAATCCTGCGCTGTAATTGGCTACTCGAGAGGGCAAGATAGCGCTAAAATGCCCGTTCGGGATTACCCGTTGTGTCCCGCAAGAAAATAGTGCTCTTTTTCCATATGATAAATCCTTTATTGACTAAACCTGTTCGGTCATGATGGCTAGATATTGGTCTCATTCTTTTTTTTGCGTGTTTACAGACCTCGGCGAGGCTCCGTCTCGGTCCATAAACACGCAAAAAGAAAAGAACTTAGCAAATATCCAGCCATCTTGACTTCACATTTGGTCAATAACCCCATAATATTTTCCATTGAACTCACTCTCTCTTTTCTGATTGGCCCAAAGCGTACAGTGAAATTTCGAAATCAGCGCCTGTGACGTCATCTAGCTGCAGATTATACAATAATCATGTGAAGGACACTCAAAGTGACGAGTAATCATGTCATGTGTGACCGAAGCGCCTGATTTCTAAGGGTAATCATGTCAAGTTCGCGCGCTTTGAGTTGCTTGCCGTCAGTGAAGAGGCAAAAACATGACTCTCATTTTTTTCGTTCAATGTATAATAAAACAATTATTTGATTCGGTTTTTTGTGATATCCAGAATAATCTAGGTCTCGGTAAGGGTTATCAGGCTCAGCCTTCGGCTTCGACTGAAAAACTCTACCTCAACCTTGATTATTCCGGATATCACAAACACTTCATCCAATAATTGTTTATACACAGTATACAGATCCACATGAAAATAGTGCTGACCTTATAAGGCCCGGCAAACATTTTATACATATTTAAAAGTTATCACCACCATACAGCCTAATAAAGAGTACTACGTAAGAAAACTGCAAACGCTTTCATCTGAAGGGTCACCGCACACTGTAAGCTTTCATACCCTGTTAAACACAATAATTAGTGCCCGACACGAAAATGCTGCTCTTTTGCTTTTATTTGAATGGTCAAACAGCAACCCACTGACGTCAAACGTTAGAACCACCTTGTGCAGCATAATTAAAAAGACCACCCGAAAGAATTGCTCGCTATTCTTTGAATAGCCACAAGGGTGAACACCAGAGTTTCATCCATAAACTTGAATTTAAAACTTCACGCTGTAAATTTATCCCCTCCAAAGACTGCACATTCGTAAAGAAGAACAAGAAGAAGAAGAAAGAAAGAAAATAGCATGTGTTGTTCGTTATCCGCCGCAAAAATCCTTGCTTGTTTTCCTGGTTATTATCATTCAGTTTTGATCTTTTTCTACCTTAGAAAACATTATGATTTTGCAGTTCTTTTCAATTTAAAGCTGAGTAATTTTGAGGGCTAGAAATGTCGTAACATATTGGGTTAAGAACCAAGACGTGTGCATGTGGCGCGTAAGTATCTGTCTGACCACGCCCTCTGTCTGTCACCTTGTTGTGAGAAAGCGGAAAAGAAAGTTCACACAAGAAAAAAAATTTGCGGAAATATTTTGAATACACCTACCCACATACATTCACGAGGAAACACATGTGACTTGAGGTTAATAAATTGGAAACAATCAAGAGGGTAGAAAAAGCTTGCATGGGCAATTTTCGTGCATGATTGTAAAAGACAATATTGAACTAACTAATGGGTGTTGTGTTGTCCGTCATTCCAGACACTCTTTAAAATTGGGGTGATTAGACTGCGTGCTGCCTTGATAATTTAAATGAACACAGCGAGACAAGTATTTGAACTGTTGGCCTCTTAGAAAAAAAATCATGTTTTTTCTTCACATCGAACCTATCTGGCAGCAGCCATTTTAAAATCCCGTTTCTGAGCTGAAAAAAAAAACAAAAAAACAATTACACTGTAATTTTGGAGGTCAAAATTTTAAAGTCGAAATTAATGCTTCAAACTGCTTCAGTTAGAACCCCATCGAGTTTTGATTGGCGTTTTCAATTGTTTATTGTAACAATATTTGTTTCAGCTGCTAACTGAATTATAAAATACTAAAGCAACAAAGTACATCTTTGTGTAAGTCACACCTCTAAAGTACGCACTTGACCCAGTTCATTATAATGGTACGGGTGATGTGTACCAACCCACGAAATCAGTGGTATTTATTTCAGTTTTCTACAGTGACATTTGTCACAGTTTTGCCACCCACGAAACTGTTTGGCGGACGGCACCAGTTGTACGAGTATTACATGAAAATGAAACCAAGAAGCTCGTTACCCAAAAACAGAACCAGTTGACAAACAAAAGATATCAGACACTTTTGAGTTTCTGTGTGAGAACTTATCTGGATTTTACCTCCAGACCGGTCAAAAGGAGCTGAATATCACAGCAGGAAAGATTATATAAGAATTCCTCACTACTTGCTAAAAAAGATACGAGAGAAGTATTTACAACAAAGCTGAAAGTTGCCAGAAAGTTCTGAACACAAGAAATGTTTGTTCTCTGCTAATTCTTGATAACAAATTTACCTGATTGGGGATATAACCTAGGAATGCCGACTATGTATGCCGAAAACTCAGATCTCAATGGGTCATTTAGTTTATCAGTCTGAAAGGGAGGAACCACAGAGTGCGGAACACCCAGTCATTTAAATAACACTGAAATTCATCAAGATGTCTCTTGTGAGGCCGTATAAGGCAGCTCAATGTCATAAGCTTGCCAAGAAATGATAGAAATTCTGGGAATGAGTGAATATCGTCTGCTATTTTTTCACGCCTGCTTGTTTTAAAAGGTCACGCCCTCGGAATGACGTGTCGGGTTTGCTATAAAACGGGAATCCAGGGGAAAAAAATACATTCTTAGCACCCGAGACGAAAGAAGATCACATTGAAAGGAAACCATTCCAGTGCAGAGCGCGTGCAAAATTTACGTCATTATTCCTGAAAAATGCTTTCAACGGGGTTCGCAAAGTTGTGTTTTGTTGTGGCAGCGATAGAGGGTCTGTTGAGATGGAATTCCGTTGATGGTTCCAGTATCTACGTTGGGAGACACGAAGCGGGAACTTACTCTGAGCAGATTCCCTCGGAGAGCGCTCTTCCAGAAGGTAAGATCTAATAAATGCATGCAGGCAGGGAAATCGTTCAGCTCCTATAAGTGGATTAACTGTTTTGAGATTAAAGGAGTCTAATTCGAGTTCGCATTGAGCAAACGTATAAAACATTCGCACGATCCCCTAAAAACGAAGTTCAGCCAAGACGGATGAATTTGTTCAGATCAAAAAGTCATGACGTCTTTCGGAAGGTCTTGTCTGTGGGATCCAGTGCGATCCCTGCGGTAAGAGAACTTTTCCGATTCGAGTTGACATTATTTCGCTTTTAGCAAATGGTTGAAATTCAGAAGTATCCGTTTGTGCGGAAGAGAGAAGACATTTGGAAACTAGAAACTTTAAAAAGCGACTGAGCTTTGTTTACGTACATCAGTTTTTTTTTTCACCTCAGGAGCATTTTCCTACAGGCGATTGGACAGATAGTTGTTTAAATCAGATCGCATACATTCTGAATACAAATGAAAATCTCCCTCTTAATTCACGGTCTTTAAATTGTCAAAACAAGCCATGCAATTTGTCACGATCGCAAAATTTGATATCATTTCTCCAGGGGACCACAGGAAGTCTTAAAAGAAATAAATGCCTACATTAGCGAAATTTGTGTTTGACTAAATGTTTCACACACTTTTAAAAATAAATATTGTCTTTTCGAGGTACTGCAGAGTGTTTCAAAACTGTGCCAGTTCTGAATTCACGAATTTTGTTGCACATCAATATTTCTTTGTTCCGCAAATCCATCGCTTGAGGCCCTAAATGGTGAAATAAAACTGTGCAATATCAATTTTGAAAAACATTTTCTTTAAAAACTTTCTATAGCGATCATCTGTTTATATTGGACTGTAAAACGGACGCGAAAAGTTAGTTCTAGAAAGGCATTATTATAATAGCTTGTGGTCATATCTTTCTGAAACGCGTGTTGAAATTGCCCCCTTGCTTAAATGAATGCTGGAAAAGGTCACCAACAAACATCTGTACAGAATATGGAATCTATGATTGGAAAGAATTTAATTCCATCGGTAACTCGATCGACCTGATTATAAGTATATTTTTAGGTCTTTTTGAGCAAGATTTTGCTTGCACGAGATTTTAAGTTTTGTTTTCTTTTTTTGCGCGAAAAAAATCGGCGATTCATAAAAGTAGACTATTGTCTGATTTCGTGTTCTCCCTCGCTACATTTAGCTGGTTTTTCGTCACTTAAGCTGGGTTTTTTAATCACATTTAGAAGGGTTTCTGTTACATTTAGCTGGGTTTTGACACATTTAGCTGGATTATTTGACGACATTTTCCCGCATTAGATGGGGTTTTCGTAAATTTGACAGAAAAAGTGTTGAAATTGCCCCCCTCGCAGCCAGACTGCTGGATAAGCACTACCGACAGAAAATAAGAAAGGTTCACTTTGTAATTTCTAACCTCCTTTCCCTGAAGAGAACTTCGGCTATTAGGGATTATACTTCTATGACATTTACCGGACCTGCCAGAGATGACCTCTACAGTTAAAATATTAAACCGTTTGAATTGTAGTTGAATGAATTAAATATCAACCCAAGAAGTGTTGACACCACTTTCAGTTCCTCTTTCTCAGTCGCGTACAATAGACTTCAGTGCGATCTTCTCAACAACTAGGACGGATAATTTGGAACATTTTTGTGAGGTTAAAAGGGCGAAATTATAGATCGAATTATCGTTAAAGTGATTAGAGTGCGATCTAATTAGTGAAGTCACGGAAAGTTGATTTTTTTTTAGAGCAACACGTATACACAACGGTGCCTTCTCGCGAAAAGTGAGGGAAACAAGAAAACGAAATCCAGACGAATTCTTCTTCCTCGGTGCGTGTTTCTCAAAGCAGCAAAAACCGCAAAGAGAAATATAAGGTTTCCGGTAGGCGTGATAAATGAATCTATAAAAATGACAGATGTGTGCTGATTCCAACGAAGAAGAAGAGAAGAGAAAATCAAATTGTTCTTTTCACGGTAAACGTTTCTCAATCGGCAGGGTTTTTTTGCAGGGTGCAGGGTGCAGGCTGCGGGTTGAAATTTAATTATAACTGGAAAACCGCTGGCACTTAAAAGAAACGTACAGGTGGTAGACTTACCGTGACTGTTACATGATGCTGTTTACAATCGCTCAGAAAGGTGGCTTCCACCCAAGGGCCAAACCCGCCGAAGCGATGGGAGGAGAGTATATTCCTATGATTTTAAGCCTGCAATGAATTATTAATTGTTTTTGAAGAGACATCTGAAATATCATCTGAAACATCTGCTGAATTTGGTTTCTTCCCTGTGAGTACCAAAATGAAAGCACACCGACGGTTAATCTTATATTATTTCATTTCTTTATTTATTTGCTTCATTTGTGATGGCAATCTTCTGTTGTTAAGCTTACAGTTCTTGTTGACCGAGCCGATCCTGGAATCGATGGAAACATCTGTGGAGCGGCCATTCAGATGGCTTTGAAGAGATTTCACTGGTCTCAGCGTGTCGATCGATAAGCACTTATGGCGGATCGATCGTATTTTCACTATGTGAAAGTGTCGAACTACTTTATGTAAGAACCCCTGACGAGTATCAGGGTTATTAATTATTTTTAGTGTCGGCGGTTTTCCAGTTATAATTAAATTTCAACCTGTAACCTGCAACCTGCACCCTGCAAAAAAGACCTGCCGTTTCTCAATTGCATTACAATCATGATGTAATCTAACATGTATGTGAGACAATTTCGGGTAATTTTGTAGTTGCTGCCCCAAGATTAAGTTGCTCGCATCCTCGTTGGATTACATGTATTGCCGGGTGTAATGCAAATGCGGAGTAAAGGCATGAAAAGGTTCATTGCCGTTTCTTCGTCATCGTTGTTTTCTCTCGCTTGGACGTCTTCAAAACTTTCCAACCGTTATAGACTGAAGTCTAATTTCTGCTCAAAAACCAGGAGTCCGTGAACCTGCAAAAAACTCGATTTCTTGTTTGAGTGAACGAGAAAATATACCAGATATATATGGGTCAGGAAATCAGCGACCTAGAAAACGCTTTATGAGTCAGTGGAGCAAGAATTACAAGGGAAATTTTAGGATGTCAACACACTTAGAACCAACCTGGTTTCCAAGGTCTCTCCATCTCTTTTCCACTTTCTCGGAGTAGAGAGAGGACCCTGGAAACGAGGTTGGGTTAGAACTATATAAACTAGTCAAGTGCGGTTTCATTTCTTGATAATACCAGTATGCCAAAGATTACGATAAGTCACATTCATAACAGATTTCTGGACATCAACGATAGTATTGTTTTGGCGCACTCGAAAACCCCTTCTTTTCAGTTCAGAAACAGAGGTGCCTGTCAAAATAGCAAATGGAGATCACTTTAGAAGCGCGAAAGAAGAAAGAATAGAAAGGAGTAACCTGCGTGTTTACTAGTCCATTTAACTTTTGCACAAAAGCAGTACATACTAGTCTACTAATCAGATTTAGTTCTATATCTTTGTTATGTTTATTATTTTTGCGAAACAAAAATAAATTGCTTTGTTAGTTTTAACGCACGGCGGAGTGAACTTGGTTGTTTTTGGAAATAATAAACAGCTTTTAGTTTCAATAAACAACAAAGAACTTACTAACTATTCCACAGCTTCATTACTGTCAAATACACTTCATTGACGTACCGAAGAACGAATACACATTCATTTCATTGTTTCTTTTCGAAGAAGCAAGTTCGAAAAATACAAAGCGCTGTAGTTTCACATCCGTCGTTTGTGGTCGTCACGCACTCTCTTCCATTGTTGGGAGGAACCGTTGCGTGACAACCCCGAAACAACACCTGCGAGCGAAGGGTATTCTAGAGTTTCTCAAGTCATTGTTTTCTTGACCCCAGACTGTCTTTCTTCAATGCAGGATCCTGTGAAGACGGAAATAAACGACTCTGTAACAAGATCATAAAATATTATGGAGCAGAAGTGTGTGAGACACACGATGAATCTTTGCTGTATACTGTCCAGAATGTCTGTCAAGCTACCTGCGGCTTCTGTACCACTCAGGGTAAGTGAACATCCAAATTCTCCTAACAGTTGTGATACATTTTCAAGGAGATAGGTGATGAGAATTGTGAAAACCATCAACTTGTGAAATTACATCTACATATACCACTCAACTGTCAAAACTAACAATTAAAAATAATGAGCTAAAAATTTTATTATCGGTGATATTCATACTCAGTTTTCAATCTCCATTTTCTTCTGTCAGAGTGCACGGATGAGTTTGAAGATCTTTGTAGAGATTACGGAGGATACTGTGACCACAAAGGAGACTTCGGAGGTCTAATTAGAGACATTTGCCCCAAAACCTGCAGTACTTGTCATCTGAAACCGAGCAAGGAACAAAATAATTTGGTCGTCATTCAAGGATAGCTAGTCAGAACAGGTGAAATACAAATTCTCCTTACAATATCAATACACTTCCATTCGTGCAGGTGATGAGAAAGATACTGTCTTGACTAACCACTAAGTTTTCAAAACTAATATAAGGGGAAATGTGGGTCACGGTATTGGTAAAAGACAAAATGCTGTTATAGTAAAAACCCGCATTTGAGAACCTGCGTTTTTCCAAGTTAGCCTCAAAAGGTTGCTGTATATTTGGTGCTAAGCCCTACTTGGAAATTCAACTATTTAGGTTCTTAAACAGGTTTCTACTTTCTTAGAAAAAATGTTTTGTAGCTGGAAGGGTATTGGTTTGCCTTGTTTCTGTTTCAAATTTCAGGCTAAAACAGGTTCTTATATGTAATTGGGTTCTTACATACGCGTTTTTGCTGTAGCTTTGATCGGATGACTAGCCCAGACTCTGACCGGAAGTAAACCATCTCGGTGCTTCAATCCACTCTTTGACGTTTTCCTTATATTCCACATTCCTCATGCTCCATTCCCCGTTTTTCTTAACTCGGTACGAAAGGACTCACATCAAATTTTGCTCTTTCATCCTAGTTTTTAAATAACTCAAATTTTCCTGCTAATATATTATTTCTCTCTCTTACTTTTCAGGACTTTCGAGGAATACATATATTTTCAGTGTTTGTACGACACTTCAAAGTGCTCTGTAAATAGCAGTAAATGGACTGTGTCAGTCGTTGTCTGTAAAGTTGAAAAGCTTGTGAATATAACAAGATGTATGTTAATGTAATGCACTTGTTATGAAGTGTCTCAGCAGGTAGCATACATTGCTGTATATTAATAATAGACCCGAAAATAAACTAAGACTGCGCGTTGAATATCCCGGTTATTTCCTTGTTGAGGTTACTTCGAGCTGGCTGTGTGGCCGGGGGAGAAATAAACAGGGCTTCCGCAACCAAGAGAGGAAGGTTCTGTCCTCACTACGCTGGAGATGTGCGAAAACGGCGTTTTCACTCTGAAAAAGCATCAAATGTTTTCCGTCCACACATGATTACCGGTCATTTTGGATTTGTGTTTGAGAAAGACTCGGTCAGGGAAATCACATGGTTATCAAGACGGCATCGTTTTCAAATTGTTCCGGTTTTAAAATTTTCAGTTTCCTTCGACAGTAAAACGCAAAGCCAGCGTTTTTAATTCCTCCAGTTTGAAGAGCGTTTCCGAAAAGCGTCGTTTTCGTGACGGATTAGTGTGGACGGTAGGTCTAACCGTAGAAATAAAGCTGCGCTTTCAAATTTCTCCGGCGTCGTGTGGATGGAGCCGAAAACTGAGGATTTGAAATATTTGTCAAATACTGCCCTATACCTTAACCCGTCGAAAATAGCTAATATTCTTACGAGATTACCATACTACACTGATTTATTTTCCACTTAGTCATGACAATAAACGACCCACTCGCCTCCTTATACCCTATGGACACCAGGTATCAAATCACAATAACGAATTTCTTGGCAATTCGTCGTGAAGCAATCAAAACTGCACTCAAAGGATTATGAAGACTAATGCTTTTTTACCGTATTTCGCTGGTAAATTATTCTTACTGATGGTTTTAACTTTTAAGTCTATGGATAAAACCCTGGTGGGTGGTCACTGAAATGAAATCTATCGAGTGGTGCTGTTTATGATGCTCTACAAAGTGGTTCAAACTTTTTAGTCTGTGGATAAAACCCTGGTATGTTCCCATTCAAATTAGTCTAAAAATTCGAGAGGTACGTTCAATCTAAATTGCTCGTTGTTTAGTTCCAAGAGGAGCTTAGCATTCTTAGGAAATAAAGTGTTACGGGAATTTTTTAACTTGCCGGGCAACCTCTGCTTCCGACTCCTACCTCTTTGTGGTTTGCATAGTAGCATATTAGTAACACTTTGATCATCCGAATAGATAAAATCACCGGCCCCCTCGATGAGGTTGCTGACTTTGCAATCAATCTTACCGAACATTCCTCGAACTTTCCAAATGGTAACGTTATTCTTAATATTTCAGATAACAAAAGCATCATGTGTTTACTTAGGGAGTGGTATGAAAACGTCATAACCCTGTACGTGAAAGCATTTCTTTTGAAAATCTGCGACCCATGACAACGAATAACAAGAAATACATCCGAACATTATATTAAATGTTTGGGCAGTAAAAGAAATGAACTTAAGAAAAGAGCTTTGCGGTGTGTAAGAAATTTAATCAACTGTTTTTATAGCCTGAAAAAAGGGAATATAGAGCTGCAACTGCATAAATTCCTCGCACGCTTTATAATTCGAAGATGTTATTCAATTTATGTTTCAACTGTAGTTTATACATGTGTCTTTCATGTACATATTAATTAATTTAGTGCCATATGAACGCTGTACAACACCAAGAAGGAGCACAAGACATCAATTGGGAACTTAAGAATTTCGCATTTGGTCCGGAACCTCCGTTAACTGCCACTTTTTCTCTACAGCTACTATTATTTCAAACTTGCTACAACGGCCACCTCTCCAGAATGGCAACAGCAGTTCAGTAAGCACGTCCCAACCGACAAAATTATATTTACCTCGGGAAAACGCGGACCAGCTAAGCAAGGACTGATGAACGATGCCTGCAGAACCTATTTTTTTTCATTTGTAAAATGTCATCTGACTTTTTTTGATCCGTACCGCACGTCGTTGGTCTCTTTTTCTGATTAATTTCTGTTTTTCTTTTCTGTTTTTTTTTTTTTTTTTGATATATTTGAATTGTGCTACCTATTTCTATGCCAAAATATTCATTAAAAAAAACATTGTTGCACCTCCGGAAAAAACAATTGTCATATTACACCCCTTCCTCTCCATAAGAGCCATTTTCCTTCGACTATATAAGATCGTATAACCAAATTGCCATTTCATTTCAGCAATAAAAACTTAGAAATATTTTATGAGACGAGATTGCGCACTTGTAGTACACGTGCTGAATTTTCTGGCGGGCCTCGCGGGAAAAAAGGAGCGACTTGAAGTAGTCAGCAAGTTTCATTATCCTCAAGGTGCATCCGTATATCAATTAAGATTCCATCTGATAAGAGAAGATATTTGCCCTCCACTGAGGGGGACGAAAAAGGGGCCAAGCCGCCGACAACTGTGGCGCGCGCTTATCTTCACAAACATAAACAGCCAATGTATTAATTTACCAATTTACTAAATCGCTTAATGGAAAAAAGATACACGCTTTCAAATAAAAGGAACCGTGGAACAAGCGCGTTGGAACATAAATAGACTACGAGTAGTCCGTCTTTCGCTTAGTCCGTCGAGTGAGACCGTAAATAAACCGCGAGAGAAAAATGGCCGCGTGAAATCCTGGGGGCGAGAAGCGCGCGAAAGTAGTCTGGAATATAAACAATTTTCTACCTTTAGTTATTGTTACTTCATTGTTATTGTTTCTAAATTTCGCGATTTGGCCAAAAAAATTCATTAAAAGGAACTTAATTTCACGAAAATTGTTTTTTGTTTTTAAAAAATGATTTTCGTTGACAAAGAGTTAGTTTCAGAATTGGCTCAACTGATGTTAATTTTCTATAGTAATAGTTTCCAATGACACTGAACAAACCCTATTAAAACGAAACGTTAACTGAAAACGGTTTGACATGTTCCTTAGCAACAAAGCAGAACTATACGGAGTACTCTGAGATAGGCTATTTCTGGTTTCAGTTGAAGCTATGCCCCTCGTAAGCTATCGGCCGGCTGTTCGAATTCTTTGCCTCATTCCTATAGAAGCAGAGCCGATAGCGAGTAAAATACTGAACGTTGACGTGGACTGAACTGTTCAGATTGAAAACGGTCTTTCTTCCATGAAAATCTAACAAGCTGACCGATATTTCATCTTCAAGCATTTCTATTTCTAAGACAAACATAATCACTGCGCCTGAGGCAAAAAACGACTAGTGTATATTTAGAACAGCGAAGGAGAAAGTTTACTTCTAGACAGAGAGATGTAAAAGAAAACCGGTCTGTTCACCATGGTAAAGTGAGCATCATCTAATTAGGCAAAAAAAAGAAAGCAAGAAGATTTAAACTTCGCATTGACCCGACCAATGTCCTGTTTAATCTAATTTAATAACGTAATGCTCGTATCGATACTGTTCGTGTTTAAATTTAAGGGCCATTTTCCGTCAGAAACCAGAAAGCCCGCGACAATTTTAGCTGCTTCCATTCCTTACGTACCATGCGGCTTACAGTGAGCTTAAACACTTCTCGGCCAAGAGTTTGGTAAACCACTGAGCCAAATACCAAATTAGGATGAAAATTCCTTGTACATGGGACTAGTTAGAAAAATCAAATCTCTGAAATTCATCAAATTACGCGCTTAATTTGGTTCTAACTTGAACGTGTGTGGATGAAACCCTTGTGTGTTACCACTCAAAAGAAAACCTATTTCATGTGGTACTGTTTATTGAAGGTGGTTCTAACTTTAACGTTTGTGCATTTATCCTGAGTGTGTGACCACTCAAATGAAAGCTGTTGAACAGTCTGTGGTTCCATCCGAGTTTTAACATGTCTGATTTGGTTGATATTCTTATGAGAGTGAGACATTTCTACTGATTTAAAACAAACGCTTCTTCTTTTTCAAGCGCTTAGCGGAATGTTTCAAACAAATGTTGACTTTCTCGCCGCTATTGCGACGACTATTGATCGAAAAAGTAAAGTCTGGCACACTCGCAGGCTATAGGGGTGAGAACAGAACTTGGTAGTGCGTTCGTTTTGGAAGACAGAAAGATCGGTTTCAACCTATTTGTCAAAAAGTTGTATTTTCTCAGTAAAATATAAGGTAAAGTCTTGTATATGATTCAAGTGGCCCATCAGACCGGTGCTCATCCCGGTTTCTTTAGCATGGAGCGACTAGGAGTATTTCTACTGCCCCCTGGATGAAACGCTGGTCTATCGCAGGGTTACCGCCAGCATTAAAGTCGCCGGTACTCATTTATACACCTGGGTGGAGAGAGGTACTGTGAGAGTTAAGTGTCTTGCCCACGAACACAACACAATGTCCCCGGTCAGGGTTCGAACCCGGACCGTTCGATCCGGAGACGAGCGCATTAACACGAGGCACACGGTGCCTCCACATTTTCTCGGTAGTGATCTGCTTAAGTTTTGTTTCTGTCCGTGAAGTGGGAGCGCGAGATTTTTCCGCTTCTTAAATTGTATTGCATTAGTCATAATAAAGAAAGAAAAGAAATCCCTAGAACAGGAAGCTTGTCATTGAGATTAAGAACACTTTATAAACTAAGAGATAAAGACCGAGTTAAAACAATTAATTAAGAAGGAGAGCGTGGGTGGAAACGCTAAATGGCACGTCCAGAAAAGAAATAACACGCTGAACCAAACAACAGCCGATCGATCAGACCTTTGCACAGAGTTCTTTGCAAAATCGGCGGTTCTTTTCTTAAACGTTGTTATTTTTGCAGATTCAACACACATAGGCTCGTCAAGGCCATTTAAACTTTCAATGACGCACAAACTCAAGATTGCGTGAAATTTAAAGGTCAACAATGTTGGCACAACACACATGTATAAGTTTTCCGTTCTAAAGAATTTCTTTCAGTTCAGGAAGTGCTACCCGAAATAAGAAAATTACTGCAGTGCATTTTTGGGGCTTGCTTCCTTTGTGAACAGCATGCACAGACTTCTCGGGGGTGACACAATACTGACGCAATGTAAGAAATACGGCCAGCCACCTCTTGTAACATTCTAAAATACCGTACGCGTCACATCTGGTGATGAACCCACGTCCAGAACGAAACATAAACTGTGTTATTATAATTATTATTACACAATTCTGTGTGCAAATGCATTTGCACATCAATGACGGATCGGTTAGGAAACTTTACTTTTGAGATTACTGATAAACTATCCATTTCCCCAAGCACCAGAGCATCTTGAAGAATCTTAAAATCGGTTTCCCTGATTTGGAAACATGTTGCATGGATTCATTAAGGAATCAGCGTGGAAATCAACCCTTCTGTTAATGATGCAGTATTGCTTAAAAAAATTATCTATGGGTCACTTAACTTTTAAATTTTTTCGCTCGACCGCAAAATCCTGCTTAGGCCGGGAAAAAGGACCAAGTTATTTCGATTTGCGTTAGCGGATTTTTAATATTGGATTTATACTATTTATCGAAAGTGAAAAAAAGGAATAAAAAGGCAAAACATGCAACGAAAATCGTAGGGTTATCAGTTGGGTTATCATTTGGATTATACAGCAAAATTCTATTTGAATGTTATGACATAAGTGCAGATATGCAGTCCACTGGGTTCCGCACAGGTTCTGTAGACCGGCTATTCGCGTTTTGGCCAAACTTGCAGCCCATTTTCTAGAATTTGTTTTCATTGATTTGAATTCTGCATTAAAATTTACATCAGTTTGGACAGTTTAATTCTTGTTCGGTCTCCCACTAGTTGAGTAACTCAACATAATCAATAAATTGCCGGAGGAAGACGAGGGACCGATGCGATAAACGATTCGCCCACATATTCCGACCGCACCATCTAACGCGTCGGCGATCGTAATTGTCACTGACTTTCGGCGGCAAAACGCCTATCATAAAGCCCCGTATCTCTCACCAGAAAATAATCGCCCGCATGTTGAACCTTTCGACCTCTTCTTCAATAAAAAGAGCATCGCAAACTCGTGGAAGACGATTTAACGCAGCCCCAAAGTGAAACGTTAAAGGATTCGGGAGATTCCAAATACTACAAAGAAGGTATCAACTAGGACAGCACTATCCAAAGATGAACACAAAGTTGACAAACGTTTTGGTTGTTTTCGTCACATTTACTGTTTTTGCAACGGCACAACGTAAGTTGTAATACTCTCTAACTTATTAACTTTAGCGAGTTTTTGATTACTTTTAAAAAGAATTGGTCAGAAATGTAATGACTTTCCTAAGCAAGTTTTTAAAAGTTTCATTCGACTATTCTCACAGTCTGACAAGATCCTGCCAATTCAGTGATTGCCATGTTCCCAGTTTTTCCTCGCTTTGTTTTAAGCTTGACATAGAATTGTTTGTTCTCTTTATGAATGGCGGACCATCATTCAGTTGCTGTTAGTTGAATAAACTAAGTGAACTGAACGGAGAAAGCTAGAGAGAACGTCCTACACAGGCTTAGCAGTTCAAGAAGTATACACCGCTATAACTTGCTTACGAAAGTCATCGATTTACCTCTCTGCTCCCTGTTGTAATATTCACTTGTTGTGCTAGATTTACGGATAATGAATGAATTGAAGTCTCTTTTCTTCTACAGAATGTCAGGATCGCATGACGACAAAAACATGCCAGTATTTTGTCAAAATGTACCGCGAGAGGGATATCGATAGCTGTAAATGGAAACAGATGACAACCAATTGCGCGCTGACTTGCAAAGTTTGTGGTAAGATATCATTGCCTTATATAGCGACTTATGATGAAGAAATCACAAAAAACAACCTATTGCCGTAAAAACTCCTCAACAAGTATAAAATAGGCTACATATAACTCGCTTAGTTAGGATTACTTATTTTTTCGGAGGAAACCTAGCACTAAAGAACGTTCGTCGACAAATAAAAGGAACCTGTTAGGAAGATAGAACGGATGATAACGACAAAGACTAAAATAGATTAATATAAACTTTTTCTTTGTTTCTTTACTACAGTACCACTTCCTAAATGTGCAACGGTAGCGAGCAGATATGGCTGTTGTTGGGATAACAAAACAGAAGCAAAGTCGTATGCTGGCGAGGGTTGTCCTGGTAAGGAAAAAATTGTTATTATAGTTCGTCTTTATTCAGTAAAGAAACATGGCTCAAAACAGTTCGACTTCCGGTTTTTCGCAAAGGAAGCCGGCAATTTTTGTTTTCTGTGATGTAACGCTCTAATACGCCAGTATGTAAGTTGTTAGAAACTGATCTTAAAATCATATATAGTGATTAGTAAAACTAACCGGATAAAATTATCAAGGAAATGCTGAGAAGCTGTATCAAATAAAGTGAGGGACGTCAAACTTCGATTCAAAAAGAATTATACAGAAAAGACAGCTTAAATTTCGGTCAACCAGTAATGTTTAGTTTATTGAGGAATAATCATCGTTACGTCACCAGAATGTAAAGACAGCTACCCAAGCTACTGCAGACAAAGAATTTCACGATTCAGCAAAGAAAAAGCCTGCAATGAACGAGGGACGAACATGTGCCCAAAAAGCTGTGGGGCCTGCAGTAAGTGTCAATAACTTTTTTTTTTATGTGCCATTTCACGATAAACGGTTCCCAGCCAGGCTCGAATGGGCAGTTTTCGTATGTGTCTTTCTGGATGGTTTATCGCCTCGTTTGGCTTGAGAAGCTGCCAACTAGAAAACGCTTAGAAGCTTGCCGAAATAAATCACGATTCACGGATGTAAACTTTATCCATGGTAAAGGAGAACGAGAAGGGGCATTAGGAGAAGAAAAGCAGTATGGGATACCAAGGAAAAAGAATAGAAATTGTAAGCTAAGATTAAATTAAGGTCACTGACATTAAACTTTTGATATATTTTAGGGGTTCAGGCCCATGCTCCAGCGCTGCCTGACTGTTTAAACTCTCCATACGGCTGTTGCTGGGACCTTACAGCTGCACTGGGGCCAAGAGGAAAGGGATGCACAGGTAACTAAGGGAGTTGAAGTAACCACGACGGCGACGCCGAGGACAACGTCGATTAAAAAATGATTTTATATTTTATTTACGAATCTCGCGGTACTCTAAAGTTATTTACTTTGTTTATCACTGTCAAAACTTTCACGAAACTGAATCTGGAACATAGCGATAAACTTGAAATAAAAACTTAAAAAATTAGCCGTCGTGGTTCACGTTCTCCAGACAACGCAGAATTAGGTCGTTTCACGTTTTTGTTTTGCCGAGGACGGTAAAGAAATGTATCAAGAATTAAAACGCACGTGTACAGCCATTGTTCTGCTCATTAAATCTTTTGTTTAGCGACGTTCCCTTTGCCGTTGCCGTCGTGGTTTTCTTAAACTCCCTAATTTTAAAATACGCGCACGCGGGTATGCTCTTAAGGTCATTCCCCAGTATTGCATTGCGCATCCCTACTGCGCATAATTTCACGCGTGATTAGCGCGCGCGCATTAAAAAAAGGCGGCTTTTTCTTTACGGCTGGATCTCGCCATAGAGGTAAATCGTTATTTTCTCGCAAACGAGTATGGTGACCTATCATTTTTTTCTGTTGTTTTGAATTGAGTAATAAATTTCTTTGTGTGAAATAGATATGGACCAATTCTCAGTGTAGAACAGGAAACAATCGTCGGAAACGTGAATTTAGCAAGCAATCGTGACTACCATCATGGTGCTATTATAAGGATTTATTGGGTATAAACAAGGTGCTGTTACTCCTAAACGAACATGAGGACCCCTCATTTTTATTTCAAAATTTAAGTTCCTATAGTATAAATAATCAATAGGCAAAGTTTCACAAAAATCTCAGTGCAGGTTCTATTTCAGTGGAATGACCTTAATTAAGAGAGGACCGTTAAGCTCATCCAAATTCTTTGCTACTCCGGTAGATAATGATATATCTGTCTGTAAAACCTCGGTTGTTGACGAAAACTGTTGATTTTAGTAATAGACAGAGGTTGAAAGTCAGCCAGTGAAATCATTTCAGGTATATATAAATTAAAGTGACGGCGTGGAACGCACTACGGTAATCTTTGATTATTACTACTATATAGATAGTGAAAGCGAATTTAACTTCTTTAACATGCTAAAGTAAACGTTTACTGCTAACCAGTCCTTTTACAATGTGGCTTTATCAGCCGACGTTGCAGTAAAAAGTTTGCCTTACTTCTTAATAGAAGAGTCTTAACCAATGTGTTCCTATCTTTTCTTCATCAGTTTGCAGAGACAATTATCACAGGTTGTGCAGTTTATTTAGCGGTTATTGCAAAGAAGAAGTTTACAAGTTTGTTAAAAAACACGTCGTCGACAGATACAGAAAGAGTTGCCCTAAAACGTGTGGAAAATGTACGCCGGGCCAAAAGATGCTAGATATTTCTGTTTACAGTAAGTATGTCAATGTGTTCATGTTCAATTCTTTATTCTTATAGCACTTGTAGATCGTTCGAAGGAACATTTCACTAGACTTAAAACGATTTCAATTCGAGATATTCCTAATATTCGAGACTAAGCTTAGACATTTCTCGAGAAGGTACATTTAATACTTAATGAAGCTGAGAATTATATAGCATATTTAAACTTTCATTATGGGAGCAGTCTTCGTTGAAAAATGATCTTAAAAACAGTTTGTTGATTAGAAATTTCCCCATTTCTCTATAAAAGTCGAAACTGGGGCCGGAATCATTCTAGACCACAAGCAGTCTCTATTTTACACTAGAATCTGCGTCAAAGGACGCAGGACACGATACTGTGTTTTGTTCGCAGACAACGCTATTGTCAACTTAATGTATTTCAAATTTTACTGATATTCAGTTTGTTTGTTTGTTTGTTTTTATTCGTAGGAAGACACTGAAACTGAATAACGCAACGAACTTGATTCATCCATGAATGGCTGAAGTTGGCTATGAAATTAAGTTCAGAAGATTTATAACGAACACCAATATTTAAAGAGACAAGACTTAGACTGAATATTTATTAACTCTTAACGATATTTTTCCCAACTAGAACAGCCGCGATTGTACACTTTTTGCCAGAGCGGTATATTTTTCCTCAGTTAATATTTATTATTTACGATCAAAGTTTGCAAATAAATGCAAAATGAGAAAATGCCGAGCCGAAAACTGAAGTGATGATGGTTGGTTTTTGTAGAAACAAATATTCGACTTGTGGGTTCAGATAAATGGAGAATATATGGGGATTCAATCACCCGATAATTACCAGTAAAAGAGAGGGATAAACTACAAGCAGAATGACTGCCTGTTTTATCTTTGTTCGTTGACCATGACGTGAAAAAAACGGAACGAAAAATGGGCGCGCGCGTGAGGAAATTATCCTGTCAAGCTCTGATTAACGTTTTTATTTGGATGAAAATTTTAGTCCTGAACAAACGTTTATCTCACCGTAATGGCGGATGGAATTGTTTGATCTTTTATCTGGGAGTAATTATAAACCATTTGAGACCTCCCTAAATTAGACTGTTCACAGCCCTCTATTCTCTCATATTTTTATTCGATCGTTGAACGCGCGGAGAGAATCGCGAGAGAACTGGACGCTAGCGCAAAACGGGAGACGATGGAGTTTTGTTTCGCTTCGCTCGCCTCTCGCCCTCGCGTGTTTCACGCTCCCCGCGAGCTTCACGCTCGCTCCACTCGCTTTTTCTTTCGCGTTCGTTGAAAAATAGCGAGGCTGTGAACAGTTTATCCCTAAACATCTGAGTTAAGGAAAAAAATGGAGATGAATTTCCTTTGTAAGCAGTCGTTTAATTAACTCCTTTTAATGGAAGCTTAAAATCGATTTCTTTACTAGCAGAGTTCCCAGAATAGACTAGCTAACAGAACACCTGGTGTTTGATAGATGTTTTCATCTTTTATAGTGACTTTATACATACATATACAAACCACTCTTCATCGCAGTACAGACAAGGAATTCAGTTTTCCAGGACGATGTTTACGTTGTACAGATATTTTGCGAGGGTAAGCTATTTGATTCTCGGGGAAGGGGACGGAGTTGAGCGTTTCACCCGTGTAGCTAAATCGAAGTGTATCTAACTGATATCATGGAGCCGCGCATTTTACAGAGGCATTGGAACCCCGGGATTCCTCGTGTAGGTTATATGCGGGGGTTCCCGTTTCCCGAGAGGATGCTACGCTCCCGGCGTATCATGAGCTGTACCAGGATATTCGATCCCGGGTAATGTACCCTCCTGTCATGTGTGGGCGCAATCATTTCCCGGGAGGATCCTACGCTCATACTTAGTACAGGGATATTCGATCCCCGGGAGGATGTTTCCCTCGGATAGGTAATAAAACAGGTGTGAAGTATATATGAAATAATTCGGTGTTTTCAATTTTCTGATGGTGTCTCTCTAGTAGAGAATTTGGGAATTTTTCTCGCTATATTAAAATGACATCATCTAATCAACTCCAACGCAGTTTGAGCTCACTGTCGATAAGTTTTATTTTCTATAAGCAAGCTCATAAATATTCAATAAATAGCACATAGCAAAACTAACTGTACAATTCTATTCAATTGTTCTTCCAGTCCGGACAATACAAGCTGATGTTCAACAGAAATCCCGATGGCTCTGGACAAATCAGCTAATAATGTATTAGTGATTTCCTCTTAGGTAAAGGTATATTGGCATCTTCCGTGGGGCGTCGTTGATCATTCTTTGTCTTAACTTGATTTTAAAGTCTCCCTATAAAACAAAACATAAACGTTGATCAGTTATCATGTGATTAACGGAGCTACGTCACGGTTCGCGCATCTTGTAAAGTTTAACCTACATTTTTCAAGTTCATCGCTGTAATCCGTGTTATTCTTCTCCATCCTTAACCATCCTTGTTTCTTTATGGTTTATTATTATTATTTGGTGTTTTTCTATTTTAATAAACTTTTATTTGCAGGTGTCCTTCAATTTAAAGGTGACTTTGTGCGTGATCAAAGTAACTCAAAATAACGCGTCTGAGTTCCTTTAATATTGAAATAAACATAATAGAATAGGACACAATTTCAAATAAAGCATTTTCAGTGTGAATTTGAAATTGAAACGTTAGTCAATTTTCGGATTTTCTGGAAACTTCCCAAGGAAATTTCAGAACCATTTACCCCTATTTCGAAAGTTCTGTAATTTTTGGTTGTATGGAAAGCGCTAAGGTCTGTCTGTAAAGTGATCTACTCACTGTAAACCGAAGAGTCCAACATCTTTTGACCTGGTCTACATTTGCCGCACGTGACTGGACAGCTATATCTGTATCTGTCAATAACGTTTTCCTTGATAAACCTGTATGCTTCTGGTTGGCAGTAATCGTCCCACAAACTGCACAACCTGCTGTACAGGTTCTGGCAAACTGAACAAAAGAAAATGGGAACTTAGTGGTTAGAATTCTGGAGAAGGACGTTGATCTACCATGTAAAGCTTTCAGCTATCACTAAAGTTTGGAAACAGCGCAAAGTCAATGAGTGGATTAAGCTAAGCTACTGAAACTAAATGAGTGATCCTCATAACATAGCGTAAAGTTCCCTTTCCGTGCGTGCCCGTTTTTATGGTACATAATCCTTATCTACCTCTGCATCCCTGTCCGTTTGGTCCCTGGGCAGGTGTAAGGTCCCAACAACAGCCGTATGGAGAGTCAAGACAATCAGGCAGCGCTTGAGCAGCAGCCTTGATCTCTAAAATGATTGAAACATGCACCCTGTTAGCAGACGTGGTATCTCTTTAAAGAAGAGTTCCCCTAGTTCAGATGTTAAGAAAGCTCTATAAACATGTTCTAGTAAACTTGGAAAATTAATCTGAGAAGGTTAGGTAAAATATTCCTACATGCACTTTGCTACTTGAAGACGGGTCCAGGTGAACAAAGTAATTCATAATCGTTGCTTCATTACTGCAGTGTTGGTGAAGGCCCCATAGGTAATATCCCATTGCCTAACTAGTCTCCCCTACACCTCCCGTGAAGATGTAAAGCGATTTGCATTCAGGCCTCCCACGCAGGCACCGTCACGCAATCTTTTTGGCTATCGTGGAAAGTAAAGCGTGACGGGGCTCAAGAGTGGCTGTGTGGTCGGCCACTTTGTCTCACTACCACTTTTGTCTCACTACCAAGCCTGAAAGAAGTCTGAATGTGACAAATAACTTACTGCAAACTCCACAAGTTTTTGCACACATTTTCTTTCCTCGTTCATTGCAGGCTTTTTCTTTGGTGAAACGTGAAACGCGTAGTTTACAATAGGCTGCATACTTATCTTTGCATTCTGTTAAAATAAAACATGATCAGTACTTAACTCATGTTGACTGTGAATTGCTCTTAATTTAAACTGGATTACAGTGAAGTCAAAAACTTCGGGATCCTTAGTCAACGTAGATAAAAAATAAACTGATGCAATTGGGCAGTCTTACGAACAAATGACTTTCTTTACAGATACTTCAGTACAATTGAAAAAAATAAGGAAAAAAATGTTTCGTTTTCTATTATATCATCAGTTACTATCAGTTCTGCCAGGGAAAAAATAGCAAAAACAACAACAAAATTATCAATAACTTTTTTTTCTTACCAGGACAACCTTCGCCAGCATACGACTTCGCTTCTGTTTTGTTATCCCAACAACAGCCATATCTACTCGCTCGTGTTGCACATTTTGGTATAGGTTCTGTAAAAGACCAAATAAGTAAGAACGTTTTTAAAATGAATAGTAAAACTTTAAATATAAGCGGAAAAAGAACGTACCCCAACTCTGCTAATTCCTTTTGAATGTAATTATAGTTTAATTTGGTTTCTCTTTCATGTTCTACAGTTAACTTATGCCAGAAAACTTTTTCGTGCAGTGCGCGTAAACCAATGATTGGCTGACAACGTTTTCTCTCGCGTTCCATCGGTCACATGTTTCTCTAGCTGACTGTGCATTTGTGTGATGTAATGTTTTCGGCTACAGTAACTTAATATCTTAACTTAGTATTAGTTTTACGGTAATTATTAGGGGTCGGAGCTACGTTAATGCGGAAAAATTTTCTCAATGCATGATTCAGAAGCTATTTTCAATATTGACCAAACTTCTTATAAGAGTCCTTTCGTGGGAAGTCTTTTCTATTAACGATGTTGAAAACAATGAAAGTTTAGAAAATTTCCTCGTGTTGCAACTTGTCATCACTTATTGACCTTAAGGTAGGATATAACAACTGATATCTTACCACAAACTTTGCAAGACAGCGCGCAGTGGCTCGTCATCTGTTTCCACTTGCAGCAGTCGATGTTCTTCTCGCGATACAATCTGACAAAGTATTGGCAAGTTTTTGTCGCAATACGGTCCTGGCATTCTGTAGAAGAACAATAGTTTATGTAAGCCAACATTTTAGAATGAAGGCCGTTATAGTCAAGACAATATTGGCGACTAATACAGTCTTCACCGACAAGAAAGTGTAATCCTTCAAAGTAAAAAAGCCTAATGCTGTTGCAATTTTAAAATTTTCAACAATTCCTCATTTGAAAAATATGAAGAGTTTCGGCCGTGCTGAATGGAATCGTGGCTATCAAGACAAGTATTTAAAACAAAAAAATTCTTGTAACCAAGAAAAAACTACATGGCACAATTTCAAAAGATTCCAGGGTGATAGCATCAAAAGGAGGTCCGTTGAAAGATAAAAGAAAAATACTACTTACGTTGTTGTGCCGTTGCAAACACAGCAAAAGCGAGGACAACAAGTAAAACGTTTGTGATCTGCGTGTTCATCTTTAAAATAAGCGATCCTGGTGAATCCTCTTTGTACCTTAAGATTTCCTCAGTTTCTCTGACTTCTCGGAGTCGATCTTAGTTCAATTGACTACGATGAGTTTATGATGCTCTTTTTATCGCTGAAAAGGTCAAAAGGTTCATACTGCGGGCGAAATACTTGAGAGTGTTGTTTGCAGACAATGACGGGTGAGGTCACGGTGTAATGCTACAGAAAAATACCTCGCCGACGTACTGCAGCACGATGGCGGGGTCGGAAACGTGGGCGATCGATCGAACATCGTCCTCATAACAGGTTTTTCCTCCGGCGATGAAAAATCGATTACTGTGCCCCAAGCCAGATCAGTACGCCAAGGAAATAATGAACAAAAATAATATAGATAAAGATCACATATCAAATCCAATATAGATAACGCAACCAGGAACGGATTTGACGAAATGTTAAATCCCAACTTTTCAAGACGCATTTTTATCCCTTCCCTAATTTCTCAAATGATTTTATTCACATATTTTAGCGTCTTCATCTACAGTCTCACTTTTAACACTCAAATTAAGTCTTTCCGAGTTTTGTAACCGAAATAATGCCTTAATTGCTTTAACACGCGACAAAGATTGTTTCAATTTTGCGGCAATGTAATCAAATTAGTTTTGGGCAAAAATGGGCAAAGCTTCTTCATCGAAAGGAAATATTCTTCTACGCAGATTGTTTTTACAACAGTTTCGCTGTCACGCCTTCGTGATTCACGGCGGGAGTTTATTTTTTGCGTACCGTGCCTATGAAGAGAATGAAAGGTTTTTATTGTTACACAGCACAAGATGATTAAAATTCCTATCTTAAAACCACGAGATTTAATCCCTCAAGTAGGTGTTGGATATGTCAAAAAAGTCTTATTTGCCTTTTTCATTCTGTTCTTAACACTGCCATTATGAATCGTGCAGAACGGCAAGTATTTTCAAGACCGTTTAATACTGTTGGGTAGGCCTGAAACCATTCCGTTTACCAAAGAACGCGACGTCAATAAAGAAACCCAGATATTTATAAGCTGAGAATTGGATGACAGATATATTTTTCCAGAGTGCAGCTACGTTCTCGAAGGAATGTTATCAAGGATAAACTAAAAACCTGAAAAACTAAGTAGGAAGGGAAAAGGATTTAGATTTCCTGTTTACTAGACTGCATTTTAGACATGGTTTTGAGCCATTAAGATTTTCAAGAAAAACCCCAACCGTGACTTATTTGGCATTGAGTAGGATCGCGGATGTGCAAACCTGTCGAATTCGTCGCGAGTAAAATGGTTTCAAATCCGGTGTGGTGTATATTTTCCCTGTTACAGATGGGATTCCTCAGCTCATTTCAATGGGAGCAAACTATAGCTTTTGTACTTATTGTCCTTTTGACAATATCGCCCCGACCCGCTCGCTTCGCCAGCCGAATTCTTGTTTCAAAGTTTCTGCCCTCGCCAGGAGCCTGTTCGGGGGAAACTACTTCTTTCCATACGTCTTCTTCTAGAAAAAAAGGCCAACCTTTTCAGCGATTAAGTGTTCACTCACTGAGATGTGTTTCGAGCTACGATTAAATCGTTTAACAATTCAGTCAAGGTGAGCAATGCTTGGCCGGCTTCACCGCAAATTTTGTTTTCGCTCCTGGCGCATTTGAAAGGAAAGACGGTTTGCAATCTCATTTAGACATTAATTCACAAGAGAAAAAAATACCGGAACCAGTCCTGCACACGCCAAATTTCCTGATTGCCCAACGCTGATAGATTCCTGTGGCAATCAAGGATGACAATACAGAGAAAAGTAAATTGGTGGTTGGTGGAAACTTTCACAGATAGAGAATAAGTATTAAAAGAAACTTTTCGGCAGTTCTTTTTTAGTTTTTACGAGTTTTTGCACCGATTCGAATATAAATGGACATCCTTTAGATGAACGAACAAGAATCTCTTTTCAGTACTCTGAAGATGGTTTTACCTGACATATTTTGCCCTCTCCACTTTCTTTTTACTCCACGTTATTTTTTATCAATACTGTATTCACATCGTCAAGAGGAGAAATAAAAAGTGCAAATGCAAAAAATATTTGACATCGGGTCCGAAATGGGTGTCACCATTTTTCACACCCGCAGTTTTCTCAATGCTAGTTGTAAACTTGAAAGCGCGATTTTGTGGTCAGTCAAATAGCGCAAAGTGTAGGTATATTTCAAGACCAGTAAGCGGTTATTTTACGGCGTAGAATAATCTAGAAATGTGGCATACATTTTTTGATATAAAAATTGATTATTCTTCGGGAGATATCCACCACAAATTCCAACCGCACCTGTTGTGCTGTGCACGGGCGCGCCCAGGAAACGGCTAGCTGAGTCATTGTTACTTTAATGTAACAAATCGTAAATCGAGATCTTGTTTCCACATTATTATTTTCCCAGAAAGGGTTTTTGGGAAATGATGACTACACTTTTTCTCAGTCATAGATTTTAGTTAACACCTCAATGAAACAAGTTTCCAAAAATGATTTAGTTTTACTTCTAACTCGAGTCAGGACCCGCGAACATATAAATATATAATTGAAAAAAGAAGCGTAATAGAGGCAAACTGATAAATATGCATGGCTGTCTTGATTTAAAAAAGGAGTATTCACTTTCAAATGAAAGACTAGATACAGGTGTAACTGAGACAGACAACATCACTTTTGTCTGAAGAATTCAAATAACTAAACAAGGGATAATAGAGGTCCTCGGATGTGGGTGTGGGCGTGTTATCAATATCGATCAAACCCTTGAAACACTGACTATTTTTAAAACATCAATGAATACTCATAACAGCTGTCTAGTAAATGAAACCGAAACAAGACCGTCTTGCCTGTTTTTATACATAACGCTGTTAAAAGACCGGAAAACATCAAAACTGATGATTTCCTACTGCAGAAAAACACTACTGCCCAAGCGGAGAATCTGCTCTTGCGTAAACCTAATCAAGAACAAATCCGAAACAAGAATAACGAGCTTAAAACATTTCGGCTAAAAGAACACATTTTAGCCCGAGGAACATTCAAAAGCGGCTTAGCTGGGCAGAGCTTCGTCCTACGCAGACACTCTTTGGGCTCGTTACGCAATCTATCTTCCTCAAGAGGAAGATCGCGTGACTGATGTCGCGCCTCGCGCTCGTGTATGCGCCTCGCGCTCGTGTATGCGCCTCGCGCTCGTGTATCTTGGTTTACACTCCACCCCGCCACACCACCTATGTCATTCTTTAAATTGTTTAGGACAGCTTTTCCCCACATTCGTGCTAAAAAAGAAAAAAAAAGGTATTTACGGAAATAATAGAGTCTGGATATTTGTGGAAGAGCCGGAAGTGTATGCACTTAATTAAATTGTAAAAATTTGTTTACAAAGGAAATCTATATTGAACTACTGAGCAAAACAAAACCACAAGAGTCTAGTTCCTTCGCAATACACTCCGCATAAAGGAAATGCCCCTGGCTGTCTATGCCGCGAGGGAACGGAAAGCTTTTAAACGTTTCATCCCAGTATGGTCTTGAGAGAGAGTTTATCAGGGAAAGAGAGAATGTACTGGTTAAATGATGCTAATTTTTGTTGTTGTTCCTTTGATCGAATCAACCTTGTTTTAGGGGTGGCGAATGTTCCTTTGAAAACTATGAGTCTCGCAAAATTTTCGTCGAATTTCACGGGACTCTCAGTTTCGTTTTTATAGTGGTCGCGTGCGTCTAACAGCCTCAATTTTTTGCAAGGCTAAGAATGTTTGAGGTTTTTTTTTTTTTTTTTTGATAAATGACATTTCAACGTCTCGAGCTCACATTCAAAACACTTTGAGGAGTCAGTCTTGCAACTGACAAATTCAAAATATGTCGGGCTCGCAAAGAAAAACGTTATTCTCGCCTTCTCGCAAAGTCTCGCATTTGCCTCCCCGTCCCACCTTGTTTTCTTTGGTAGGTTTCTGGATTCTCGCCTTCTTCCTTAACTATAGTACACCGAGCTTTTTCAGAGCCGAAAAAAGGGGCCGAGAGCCGAGAAAAAAGGCTTATAGTTTGAACAACAAATAGCAGTGCATGGAAGAATTGTTCGTCAGGAAACTTTTACGTGTATGCCTCAATTGCAATCATACACGTAAAAGTTCGAAAGTGTGTGGTTCTATGTAGATCTAATGGTGTGCGTTTTTACAGATTAACAAATAGATTCTATGTTACCATGCTCCATGTTCAGTGATATATCACAGATGATGTTAAAACGTGGTAAGAACAAAAAAGTGGCACACGCGTACACGGGGGGTTAGCCGAGTGTGTCACGGATGTTCTGTGATCTAGCTGAACATGCAGACGCATGGCAACATGGAATCTATCTGTTTTATATTATAAAGAAACAAAAAAGATTGTTATTGAAGTCATCTATGCGTCTGTCCTCCAGTAGATATAAGTAAGAAACAATCTAAATGCGAGAATAATTTGACTTATTATATAATGCCTAGTAGATATAAAGTCGGAACGATATTTACTAGACTGTTCATAGCCTCTCCATTTTTCAACCGCGCACGCAAAAGAAAAAGCGAGCGCGAAGCACGCGAGATGGGGGCGGGAGGGCGAACGAGATGGGGGCAGCAGGGCGAGTCTCCCGTTTTGTTCTGACGTCAAGTTCTCTCTCGATTCTATCGGTGCGCTCAACGATCAAATAAAAATACGAGAAAATAGAGGGCTGTGAACAGTCTAGATTTTTACTGACTCAAGGTCTGACGTTGGGAATGAAAGATAGGGAGCACTAAGAAATTTTTAACAGTTTTCTTTTAAGGTTAAAACCTTTATCATTTACATAATGAATTAAAAACTGAATTTTCTAAACAATATTTTGGCTCATATCTGCAAACCTCAGTTAATCTCACTTTGATGAGTTGTGGACACTGGGTACTAAGGTGTCAGAATTAGAGAGCAATCCCGAGTCCTTTCTAGTTTTTCAGTCGCTCTCTCGAAGTGTTCCCAGACACTGAAAAAACATAAGACAGCAAGAAACGAACATCTCTTTTTTTGATGTGGGCCCCAAGAAGATTCCAAATACGCCAGTATTTCTTTGGAAATGACCTCCAATCAGGAAGAACAGCTCCTAACCTCTTTTAAATTACCTAATCAGGACGCTGTTACAAACATCCTTGGAACCCCGCGTCTTAATTGGTAGATTTTGCGTTACTGAGTGTACATGCAATTGTTTTGAATTGTTAGGCTTGCATGGGAACAGCTTGCAAATGGTATAACGATCGAATGATCTACGCTTCTTTAAAAGCTCACTTTCATTCGTTTTTCTTTATAGTACATAACTCCCTTAGCTTGTTGGGGCAATGTTTGCGTTCATTGCTTCGTGTTCGTTGGGCTAATCTCGTAAGAAGCTGTCAAGGGCGCATATCCCCTCCACTTGAAAGCCGTCGCACGCAAAAAAAAAAAAAAAAAACTACTTAGGTAGTGGTTGGCTTTTTTATTTCGCTCGATTTTGATACCTCCTTAAGTTCCCTCTAGCCACAGTAAAAGCCTTGGCATTTAATATACTTCGTTTTTCTCAGCCCTTTGAGTAACATTTGACTAAACAACACTGACATTTCGCTTGTGACTCATTGAAATCCTCTCCTGTCCGCGCTCTGTTTATTGTCTGGGTACTTATCGGAGTGCTTGTAATCATTGACAGCAACAGTTTCACTGGATATTTATACCCGTGACTACAAGCACGAGCCATTCTAATTTGCTTACAACGTAAGTCTTTTTAATTATTCAAATGTCCCATTCAGAAGAAAGAGCTCAAATTCCAAATGTTCCTTCGGCTTTATCCAACCTCAGGTTATACTTGTAAGGGTCACATGATACATTCAAATATCGTTGAGATAAATTCAACACACCAACATGATTTATTTCGTGCTCTCTTCGTGATATAAAACCCTGATATCTCACGTTCTACGCACGTATCCACCCAGCGATATAACCCATATCGCACGTTCTACATATAAAATGCCACAACAAATTTGACAGTTTTAGTCAAGTTAGGAAAATTAGTAAGCTTGAGATCACGACGGATTTAAGATTAATCTTTGCAGGGAAGCGGTTTAAGTGAAAACGAAATACAATGAGACCGTGATGCTATTTTTTGTTTTGTCCTATTTAAAATAAAATCCTGAAGACAAGTCCATGACGAAACACTACTATGCAATACTTTCTGTGATCCTGTTAGTTTTTTAAACTTTTTAAAGGATAGGTTTCAGAAAGAATTTCAAATTTGAACTTGCTGCGGTGCTCTTTAAGATCGTTCTGGGGGTAGAGAGTAATTCCATGCCACACCCTTTTACCTCCGTCAAGTCACGCAAATTTTAAAGATCCAATATTTACAAAGATTCGAAAACCACAGGGCCAGTTTTCTGCTGTGAATAAGCAAAACTTATAAGAAATTGCCTTCAAGAAATATTTTTGAGTTAATCAACGGGCGCAACAGAAATATCGACAAAGATCAAAGAAAACGAATGCACTCTTGAAACGAATGGATCTTGTTATTCTAATCTCCCGCTACGAACGCTAATCAGTGTCGCTCAACTTTGAGTCTGTTGTTTTACGTGCGATATCGAAATTAAAGACCTGATCGGAGAGATATTTTGGGCGAACCTTAATATACGATTAATGGTGAGATAATGCAAGAATTAGTAAGGATTTTCGGAAAAAATTTGAATGAGCGACAGTAAACTATCTCAGCTTTTACCATGCTATGAAGGGTCACGTAGCGATCAAACCACAAAGTACTGGGTATATGCGATGACCACGCGTATATACCTAATGTCAATGCTAATATTTCCCGTTAAATAAGGAGTGGGAAGTCATCATAACAAACTGGAATCAGAGAAACCTACACACCACACAAGGACTTGTCACAAACAACAAACAAACAAATGCATTTGCCACAAAGTTAAATCATGACAAAATTGCGGACCGTGAAAAACTCTAAAGAAATGTTATTAACTTGTGAAGGAATCGATGAATGAATTGATGAATAAATTGAGCTTGTTCAAAATATCGGAAATTATTAATCGTAGATATCTTAATGATCCTTCACTCAAATGAAAAAATAAATAAATAAAATGATAAAAGAACGATGAAAAAAAAATGCATTAAAGCGTTTCGTCAGATTGTTATCGACCAACTCGAAGTATTTTCAACCTATTTTGATTTCTGGGTTGGATAGAAAAACCTCCGACAATGGAGGAATTTAACATTGGCAGAACTCTGGAATTTGTGATATCTAAGAGATGGTTACCGCCAAAATATGCGAAAATTACAAAACTCAATAAGTGGTCCCACACAGAACCACATGAAAAAGTTTTGTATCCTTTTCAAGAGTAACGTTACTCTAGCGGTTAAAGAACTTTTTCCACAAGCAAATATTTTTCAGCCAAGCGCTAGCCCGGCTAAAGAGCAAAAATGTCATGGAGGTTAGAAATGCCCGGAAAATTTTTGAACCCACCGTTTCAGTTATAGAACCCTCACAAAATAAATGATTTCAGGCTTTCTTTTTTTTTTAAGACAAACAGTAGACTGCAAGGCTGATAATACGTGAAAAACGTTTCGAGACACCAACATGGCAAGAACCGATAAAGCAGGATCGCAACAGTGGACAGCTGTTTCGTCCTTCTTGGGACTCGTCAGCACTGTGTAGCGAAGATCTGTAACGCCAGCCCAACGGCCAACGTACATAAATTGAAAAATGACCCGTTCACTATACTAAGTTCCGTACTTTGAACTCACTTGCGCCCCGAAACGCGCGTTGCCACATTACGTGTTTCGGGGAGACAATGTGTCATGATTGGTGTCTCGAAAAGCAAAAAATAAATGTGGCTGGACAATGTTAACCTAAACATTGAGCCGCATGGCAAGCACCATACTTTAAAAACGCAGCGTATCGGATCTGAAAAGACCTTTTAAAAGTCTTTTTTAAAACTGATTTGCTCCCTCTCGCCGCTAGTATAAATCTTAAGTCAAAATAACGCGATGTTTATTCTGTTGGACATTTCATTTTGGCGTTGACATTTGACGTATACGAAAAATGGCTTCACCGGCCAATTTTCCGAAAACAGACAACTTTAAAGAACTATATCTAGCACTATAAAGAAAATAGCAACTCCATATTTACACAGTATGCAAGTTTTAATGCGGTTAACAAATGGTAGAAACAGTACAATTTTGGTAATTTCGTCTAGATTGTTTTCGTAAAAGATGAAACACGTACTCAAACTTCAACTTTTTTGCGACCTCTCGAAACCATATGAACCTAAAAATAAAACGACAACCAAAAGAGAGGATTTCACGGCAGCCGGGAAGTGGTTAATTAATAGGGGCGGCAAACACTCGAAAAAGCAATTTTCGCGACATTGACCACAAAGAAGTAAAAATAACATTCCTGCAGGTAATAAGGGTCGTATTTCCCTCACACTTGCGCACATCAACCGAGCTACACGTAAAAGCATGAAATTCAAGCAATATCTGACATCAGGAACACGGAAAAGAGAAAACACCGAAGTAGAGCTCGAGAAAGACTGTTGCCCCGAGGAAGATGCAACCATTAACAGTACTAATAATTTCAATCATCTTGGCTGGTTTTTGTCTGACCTCCTATGCTACAGGTAAATGCGCAGTATTGTAGCTACGTGCTTTTGTTTTCAAAGCTTTCATCGCGTCTGGATCGATTGTAATCAAATCTTGCTTGTCTTGCTTACGAGGGCTGAGAACTAGAAACAGTTGGCATTCTGCCTATTCATTTACTATTTTTATACTACTTGAAACGTTATTACTTAGAAATCAGTAGCAAATCAAAATTTTCCGTATAGTTGTTGTTTTACTCTTATCGCGTGATGTGTTGTGGATACTGTGAGTTGGAGGATCAAGAACACTGATCGAGTCTTCTATGTGCTCGACAATGAAGGATTAAAATGAGAGCGGTTTCGGCGATTGAGTGCCGAAAGTAATTCCCATTTTTTTTGGTTTTGCATTTCCGTGCTTAGCGATTGGCTCAAAAAACTCGCGCCACTTTGTCGTTCAATCAGAACTAAAACCACAGCCAATCGTGACGTTTTCCCGCGCTTTGGGTCGGTCACACGTATTTGCCGAGTTTTGATTGGTTTGCTGTATTGTCTGAGTCCATTGTGATTGGCCAGAGTGTTTACTTTGGTTTTGGTTGTACGACGCTCAATTGAAAACCGCTTTAAAAATTAGCAACAAATAATGATTGGTCAGCTCCCATGTCCTGTCCTGTTAATCTGGCTTCCTGATTTTTTTAGCTTTTTAGTATAATTTCAGATGGCTGGTACCCTTTAATTATTACAACTGTTATCTGTAACAAATTGTAACCTATTTTTCTGATAGGTAAAATGATTAAATTAAGATCCACGCGGATTACGGCCTCTTACAGTGACATCGCAGGCTAATTGTAAATCGGCAGCGATTGGGATCTATAATTTTACCCCCAAATTTCTTGATTAGTCAAGCGTGCAGACCATCAGATCTTGGAAGTCACTCAATGTGGTTTTGTTTTAACAGTGTGCAGTGATCGAATGAGGACAAGCACCTGCAAGTATTTAATCAACGTTTACCGACAGAAGAGCGTCGACTGTTGCAAGTGGAAATCCATGAAAACTCGCTGCGCTCAAACATGCAAACAGTGCGGTAAGCGAAAAACTGATAGTTTTAAATCACACGACAAATTAAAACAACACGCGCGAGAAAGGCAGTCCGCGTGTCGTGTGAAGCGTGAATTCAGCGGGAAAAGAATTAATGAGGGATTCTCTCCAGATGAGTATCTGAAATTAAGTGTGAAAGATTTGTAAGAAAAATTTAGTCGGGCTTTAGTCGGACCAGTTGCAGTTTGGCTCTTCTTTTCTCACAAAAATAATTCAGAATAGAGATCTTTGTTCAATAGGCACACAGTGCGAGTACCAAAGTTCAGCAGATGAAACGTAATATTAATGAACTGCCTGTAAATTTAATCTGTTACGGGCACTCAGGGTCGCAAGTTACCGTTCAGATTTTACTCCCATACCGAGAATTTGAAAGCAGGCTTTATTTGATGCTTTTCTGTATTCTCACCACCTGTCTGCTTGAAACTGTATGGATATTGAGAGGTGAAATAAGATGTTGATCACAAGCGGCAAAAGTGCTAACAGTAACGCCACCTTCTGGTTTCAGTCCCCAAACCGAAGTGTGCAACGCCTGCCAGTAAATACGGCTGTTGTTGGGACAACAAAACAGAAGCCAAAGGATATTATGGCGAGGGTTGTCCCGGTGAGTAAATAAATGAAAAAAGCTGGCACTAAACATTCTAAAGGAAGAGATATTTGATTTTCAACTGGGGTCCAACAAGACAAAGAGTACTGCAATGCCGTCACGCAAGGCTATGGTACGTTGCGTCACGGTCCGATGGAAGCTCTCGTGTTTCGAGTTGTGTTTTGTATAAATTTTGAACACGAACACAATTTTTTACAGTGGCATTAGTCTGAAATTACTTTTCAATCTCTGTTTCTTTACCAGAATGTAAAGACCGTTATCCAAGCCACTGCCGAAGACGAATCTCAAGATTTTCCGAAGCAAAAGCCTGCAATGCTCTAGGAAAGGCATACTGCGCTAAGAGCTGCAACGTTTGCAGTGAGTTGAACATGAAATAATCAATTTGCCTCCCCCGCCCAAGGTGTCCAAAGTATTCTAGATGAGACGACGAGAGATAAGGTGTTGAAACCATACGATTTGCTCTGTCGAAACGTCCAGATTACACGTAATGCCGAGAAAAGACTGTAAAAACCTGGGTCGACACCACCTTGCGTTATGAAATCGTGCTTTTGTGCCCTACACACTTTAGATATCACTAAATTGTCGGTTTCGCGTGACTTTTTTCAGGCGAACCCGCTGCAGCAGCCCAAGCTGTCCCTGATTGTATCCATTCCCCTTACGGTTGCTGTTGGGATTTCACAGCCGCCCTGGGACCAGATGGAGAGGGATGCAGAGGTAACAACAAATCATGTACCTTATCAAAACGGTAGACTATTATTAACATTTGAAGCTTGCATTAGTTACTTATGCAAATAGTGAAATAAGAATTGCTGTAACAGCAAGGCCTACGCCTTTGCGAAGATTTAATCTTTGATCGGTTTTCTTACTTGTTTGACTCAAAATTTCCACGTGCTTGAAACTCTTCAAGTGTTGATGAATGTTTCTTCCCTTTGTCCCTTCTTCTCGTTGCAACCTCAGAACTTGAATACTCTAAACCCAAAAAATAAACCAAGGAACATTTCAAAATTACTACGCAAAATATTTTTCTTGCAACTCTAAAAGACCCAAAACAGATCTAAGTCAACGGACATGTAACTTAAATAGCTTTGATATTGTAAAAACAGTAGACTTACCTTTCATTTCGAATCTCGAAGACCATCGGGTTTTAATCGTTAAGTGCAAATCAATTGTATTCTATGTTGCATATGCTGATTAAGGCGCTGCGAGACATCGCAAAATCCGAGCTGTTCCACCATTCCTCTGTCCACTCTGTAATGACACGATATTCTCATCGATGGAAACCTCGCCCGTGTTGAAAAGCCGTGTTAAAATATGTTAATGAGTCCACTGTCCCATACAGGTACATGAAAATTAACAGTGATTTCTTTGCTTTTTCTGAATATTGTTTTACATAAATTGCACGTAAAATATAATTACGTGTAGCTTAGACAAAAACTCCGTAAATGAAAGAGCACCCTTCCCAAGGGTTTACGCGCCACTGGTTGCCTCCCTAGGGGGCAACGAACAATAACGTCCCAGCTCATTAAAATTCTGTGAATCGCGCGAAATCATTATTCTCTGAAGAAGAACGCAGAAGGCGGTCGAAAATTTAGAGACAATTTTACTTTTTAGATCTGTTTTAAACGTTTTTAAAGTAGCTAGAGAGTATTTCTTGTGTTCAGAAAGTTTGCACAAGGAAAAATAAGCCTTTTTGACGATATTAAATTATTAATTCGCCATTAATTTGTACTGATCTTGGCTAAAAAGTCTTTTACAAGAATGGTTATTGTGAGTTATAAAAACAATAAATTCCATTTGGCGTCAAAGAATGCTTGGATATTTGTCCACGGACATTATCTGTTCTACGAAGCGTACACTTTTCCGAGAACGTCCAAGAACAAATATCTGTTTACTGTCCTTCAAATATTTTTTTCACCACGCGCAGGTTTGAAAATTGGAGAATATTACTCGGGCATTCCCCAGTTTTGGCCGCCGGGGGGATATTCAGTCACGTGTCGCGGCGAAAATACTTGATGGATTATTATTATTATTTTGGGCGATTATCTTGGTCCTCTTGGTCCCTAGTCTTTCGGCGGGACGCAGTAAAAGGGGTCTTCTGTAAACAAGTTCCAGTAGGGGACAACACAGCCCCAGTGGGGTAATTTTTTAAGGTTTCTTCTCTCTTTCCATGTCACAGAATGCAGGAACCTTTATAGAAACCTGTGCAGATACTGGAGTGATTATTGTGAGCCTGAAGCATTGAGATACGCAGGCAGAAGGACGGTGGAGCAGTACAGAGTCATTTGTCCGGTTACGTGCAGGATATGCTCGCCTGGACAAAAATTGCTGAACACATCAAGATATGGTGAGTAATGCCAGTCTCGTGGGTCTGTACCGACTAAAGCTGGAGCAAAAGTGGAAATTTAAAAGCAGAAGTAACGAGGCTGGGAAAATAGGTTCGCAATGCGTACTTATATTGTTTGCTTTTCAGCGTGACTTTGAAACATCCCGGGCGATGGATATTTAAAGATTAAAAGCTTTGTGGACTCCATCTAACGGATAAAAAGAAGAACGTTGTCCCTGTTGTTGGAAGATTTTACAAATTGAGTCAAACTGAGATCCATTGTCGAAAATTGAAATTTGTCTCTTTGATAACATTGCAATGGATCATCGCCGACACTTTCTTTTGTTACTACTACAGATATTCCTTGAATGTGGTTCAACTGAACAGTTATTTTTTGATGTCAGATTTTCAAAATTATTCAGTCAATTAAATTGTTTTCTTTCACTGCTTTTGTGTTTCAGAGCGTCAGTAAATGCTACTTGCATTGGAGGAAAAACACGCGTGTCGAAAGAATATGAGCACATGCACCTTAATCACCGACTGTTGCACATAACGTGAAGAAGATTGACATCAGCGGCAGAGAGATAAATCTTAGCCTGCGAGCAGGCTCACGTTGGAGCACAAGCGGGCGCGGCGTACGAAATCGAGCCGCGATACGAAAAAGTGGCGCCTCTTCAGCAGACTCCTTCCCGCCGGATCGCCCTTGCTCTTCGCCGCTAGCGTACGTGAACTCAAAGGCGAGCCTGCTCGCAGGCTAGAAAAAACCGAACATTGAAACCATTCACGTCTGACTACATGGAAGCAAGTCGGAGTTTTATAACAAAAAAAGCAACCTCTTAGTTTATCATCATTGAGGTCTAGCTGACAACGGAAGATTAACAGTCATTCTGGATTGAAACAGTTCATTTTACGACAATTTTTGCGAAGAAGAGCGTAACGAAATAGAATTACCGGATGCTGTCACTGAGAAAGATCTGTACAACAAGCCATAGCTGAAAATGAAGAGGCAAAACGTAAAGATAATTAGACAATATGGAAAGTATACTACAAATTCCAATATTTCGAATAATTCGAAGAAGTAAGACAGTGCCCACGGGGGAGGGGGAGGGGCTGCAGTGCCGGCCATGGGAAATATTGAAGGAAACTAGGCTAAACTATAACTTTCATACCTTTTAGCAAGAGATTATGATCCTAAAACATCCTTGGGTTTTTCTTAAGACTTTAACTTGAGAACTGGTTCTTGATTATCATGTGTAACTCAGTCATTGCAACAATGTAAATGGCTTGTAAGTCTGACCGAAAAGTAAAAAGGAATAAAATATGCATTTCTGAAAAGAAACATACAGGTTGATAACGGCTAAAGATGTAAAAAGGTAATTTCACTGTAGCCTATCAACCTAGTCGGTTAAGTAAAAATTTTCATTGTACTTTTATATCTAAGGGATAAAAAAGGATTACATGTAATAAGTTATTATTATGAAATAGAAATGATTATTAAAAACTGGATCATTGTATACATACAATCAGCCAAGAGTTTTAATTTCTCCGAGATTTCTGTAAGAGCGAGTTGTGTTCTTAGATGTCTCCTGGGAGGGGTATTTCATGACGATTTCATTTGCACACTACGTGACCCGTTTCTTCTTGTCTGCGCAACAGAGTACAGACCCTGCTACAGGCGCTCCAGTAGGTCAGAGCGGTGCGTGAGTGCGAGGACACATAAGCGCGCGCGGACACGCGTCTCCTCGTCGCGCGTGTCGTACCGCTCCAACTTAATTATTTCGAATTACCAGTAGACTCTGAGTCGAGCGCATGTTATACAGGTTACGTTTCCTCAGTTCGTTGTGCATCTCCCTCCCTCTGGAATCTAAAATGCCGTTTCTGCAGATAAATATATATACATGATCGGCTCACTAGAGGCTACTGTAGGTATGTGCGACCCCAAATGGTACGGTTTAGAGTGATTTTGGCCTTAAAAAGGTATAGATTTTGACCAGATTTGTCTGAAATTGGCTATGTTTTTCACGCTGGCTTGGCATTGCACGTTTTGTTTTCAAGGAAATAGTTTTTCCACATCAACATTGGGTACAGGTCAGGTTTCAAGGTTTGGGCTTACACCCCCACCAAAACCTATGGGAAGTAACCTCCGGGGCGATCACACCACACTTTGCGCTTCCAACGTCAACAAAGAGTTCACTTCTCTGAAAGAGAAAAAAAGAATGAAACGCGCAGAAGAAGAAGAACAAGAAGAAGAAGAAGAAGAAGAAGAAGAAGAACAACAACAACAACAACAACAACAACAACAATAACAATTAACAGCAACAAGTAGTTTATGATGTAATTTTTAAAGAGTGATAAAAGCAATAAAGTTCAAAGTACAAGGAATGAATTTTAGATCTTCTTGTTTTGCCGCTTCTGACACCTATTTGATTGACACTTGCGCCCAGTTTTACAAGTGTAGTTGATTCTAGACTGTTCACAGTCCCCTATTTTTCCGTGAGATCGTAGATGTCGATCGTTGAGCTCGACGGGCCGCCATCTTGGTCTTTTGATGCGAGCCAAACTGGAGAGAGTACAAAATGCCCGTGGGTAGGGGTGGTGGAGGGTACGGCTGACGTCCCTAATTTTTCCGCCCCGTCACCCCCACGTTATTAACCCCACCCAATTAATTCGTCTTGTTGTTAACAAATTTAAATGTCCATTAATAACTTTTTTTGACCTAACACAAAGCTTTCTTCTATTAAGCTTTCTTTCGCATTACTGCAGATCAATATTTGACTGTACTACGACTGCAAAATAACATCTCCCGCAATTTTTATTAGGTGCCTTTGGGAGGTCTGAAGCTTGTGTTTTACCACACTGACAGTGGTTGGCGGCATAACCGCGTTGATAACCACTTTGATGAGGTGTGATAAGTTTGAGCCGAAAAATTGCCTTTTCTAGCTCTTTCTTAAAGCGAATTAGTTAACTGCTGGTTTTCAACAATCATGTTATCAAAAATAAAGATCGTAATCATTCAGTAAATAAGCCAAGAATCCTGAATATGACATATCATTGCATGATAGATACATGAACAAGGTCGCAAAGAATCACGTCTGTACAGTTTTTTCTTACGCGAGTACTACATTGTATTCTGGGAAATGTTTCCTGGGATTCCGGGGGGTACTTCCCAAGGTTTTTGATCGGTGTGAGCGGCTTTAACCGAGTTGAAACCTGTAACCTATTTCAGACCAAAATCTGTGATTTTCCATACCCTACATACCCTACTTTCAGATCAAACTCTGCAATTTTCCATACTCTATTTCAGACTGAGCCGAAAATGAAAATCGACACCCAATTTCAGACCTCTAAAATTAGCACAACGCTCTAATATATGACCACAGCTATTTCAAAATTTATGAGAAGGGCTACAAATGCATGTACGGTATGCCAATGTTATCCAATATCCAATGCCATCCAGAGTGAAAATCATACCGTGCAAGTATTTTAGACCAAAATCGCTCAAAAACCATACCCCTAAGGGCCCGAAAGGGGGGGGGGGAACTTAAAATAAAAAGGACGGGGGTGCTCTTCGTACGGTTTTGGTGCCCCTTAGGGTGTTCAGCCTCAAAAGGGCCACAGTGGGAGTTTTTGCGGTGCCTTTTAAGGTATTAAGCTGAAAAAATATGACAGGAGATAATATGTTGCCTTAGAATTGGTACCAATAGGGGTGAAAAAAATTTAAGCCACGCCCACAAAACAGGATCTTGGTACCTCTTAGGGATTCTTTTCAAACATTTCAGACGAGCACCCTCATCTTTTTTATGTGGAAGTCCACCCGGGCCTTAGGGCCGCACATACTTCATATGTGCTATTGCTATTGGCAATAGCACATATAAGGGAGTACACCCCCGCCCCCCGCCGAGAAATTAAAAAATTTATAGAACTTTGACGCCATATGTTGGTGCTCCTCCCTCAAACGTGATCTGGATTACAATGTAGGGAACCCTGTCGAGCGCTACAACTTTGTAAAACGTCAAGTAATTTTGAACTATGACAACGTGGCGGTCAAGGTCACGGCACTAGGTCAAGGTTACGGCGTTCCTCGGAACCGTTAATCAGCTAAAATACATACTTCTCCTCGAACGCTTTCTCAAGTGACGAAGGTTGGCTAATAATAAACTTCGTCAATGCAAGTTCTAAAAAGATTTTCTCAATATAAAGCCTTTCTATTGTAGTCCATCACCTGCTGTTTGACACTGTGCAGTTGTTTTGCAATTGGAAAAAACTTTTTACTAACTTATTAACCAAAAATAATCATTTTTTCGGATTCAACATTTTGTTAGCTTTGCAATGGTAGGTACTTTTCTATGGTTTTACGTTTTTTAAACGACGCAAGTAGAAGACAACCGATAGTGCACAGATGTTATTGCAATAAAGTCATAATGACGCTCACCTTCTCAGCTTAAGCTGCAGCTGGAAATGCAATGAAATAATACTCCTCTGCTCCACGGGAACAAAATTGCAATAAGATGTTTTTATAAATTTGTGAAAAGCGTGTCAGACGATTGTACGAAGTTATTGTTTTTTTTTTCTTTCTTAACATTTAGATGGAGCACGATTTTAAAAACTAAATCGCGACGCAGAACATATTACAGTCGTACGTGTTGCTCTTAAAATAGTCTATACCGGCAGTATTGCACATTGTCTGAGGGTATGGAAGAGAGTCACGTTTTTTAAACTGGAAATGGTTGCGCCATCGTTCTTCCCCCGCCCACACAAACTGCGTTATAATTTTTTTTATAATTTTTAATCTATTCTTGTTGTTGTTGTTGTTGTTGATGCTCGGTCGTGACTCAAAGCAAACTGCTTTTGTGAGAAACATAAATGTAGAACGAGAGGTGCAAAGGCACGAGGAACGTTCTTTTTTCTAAGCAAGATCTAAAGTAAATTAACTCACATATTTACTGTTAAGAAATAATGTGGTCACGTTTGTAACGCGATTCGCTCGTCACGCCATCTTTTCTCCGTCAATAGGTGAAACTTCAAAATATCGATAAGTACAGAACGTATAGTCTTGTGGGATTGACAACTACCTTCATAAATTCTTTTTGTTGTTGTTGTTGCTAGTCGTGACTCTACGCAAACGTCTTTAGGGGAAAAATTGGAACATTCAGATTGAGCAAGATCTAACATAAATTCACACGTTTACTGGCGAGAAATAAAGTACTCACGTTTGTAACGCGATTTACTGGAAACTTGCTCGTCACGCCATCTTTTCTCCACCACACTGGAATTGGAACTGACTTCAAAATATAAATAGCGGTCTTCTAGGATTGACAACGCAGCTGAAAAATCGCTTGTTAGCAATGGTGTTAACTCTGTCGAGTAGACGTTTACGAGAAAAAAACAGGTGGACATAGCTCACGCGGAATGAGAGATCACTCGGAACGCGTGCAACCGCAGACACCACCCAGGGGTCCAGGAAATGAACTGTTGCTTTTTATAGCAACAGCAGCTTGTTATAAATGTTACTCCAAGTATTCTGTGTTGCAATAAACAAAAACACGACGACTACTAAGGTGGAAGAAGTTTCTCCAGGACTGCAGCAAGCGGACGAAAAAATTTACGCACTACTTGGTAAGTTTGACTATAAAATGTTTAAGTACACGTTTTGTTTTCTTCGTGTCAACCGATTTAGTGGCGCGAATTCTTTCCACATGCTTCTTGAATTGAATCACCTTTACTCGCGTATCTGGGTTGCGTACGACTTCGTTTAATTTGGGCGCAACATTTGCTATCGATATCACTTATAAGTCGCATGCAACAGTCGGTAAAAGATCGCACAGCCTAAATCGGAATTTAGAAGTCAAACCTTCATTAACTTTGTAATATTTGAGTTTCAAAGGTGTGTCTTGAACGCCATAGGTCTGGAAAAGTCTTTAGGTCTGGCTCCGAAATCCGCTCTGTAAATTTTGCAGAACAGCTCTTTCAGTGCGGAAATAATCGTGTGTCATTTACTTTTCGGACCACAAATTCTCTGAGACATGGTAGAGGCCCGCTCAGTCACTGACCGTCACTGCATTTTGAGTGTTGTTTGGCCATGTACACAATTACCTATAAATTGAAGGAAACCTTAAAATAGTAGTTTACTTAGATAGAGAAACACCAGAAAGATAATAACAGACAATAAAGGAACGTAGATGGTTTGGGATGGAGAAGATTGACCCGGATTACAAACGACGAACTTCAAACATTTAGGCTAAACTTTTCAAGATGCGCAAGATCTCGGGTATCACTGCAAAAACGCATCGTTTCTAAGCAGACAGTTAAAATTTTGACCAATTCTCAGCTACCTAAGAAACTCATCGAGATCCTCGAGGTAATTATAGCCTGTATTCTGGTTTAGGGTGCCAGACATTCAATTCTCGACTGCTGGTTTCTGCGCTGCTTCAGTGTTGATATTTCGCAGCCGTAGTTCGAGCAAACAAACGACACGTGATGTTTCTCGCCAGTAAATACTTAAGGGAGTGTCTCGGCTGATTATCGAAAGTTCCTTTTTTCCTAAATATCCATATTATATCGCTAAATACTACCAAATATGCAAGTGAATGGGCTATGTTACGATGGGTGGGCCCTCCTGAGTTTCCCCGTCTTCAGCACGGCTTTTGCCAAGATCCAAATGTTGCAATAACCCGTTGTTGAAACAATCATTAAGTACATGAAGTATGAGGTTGAACAAAAATCACTAAAACTCGCACCCTGCAGAATTGGAATATTGCAGTATCGCAGTTCCATTTGTTCTCGATTGTCCGATACCCCTTCGGGGGGAACCCCTATATGAAAAGGTCGGGGATGCTCGCCGTCTCGCCTAGGGGTATAAATCAAGGATTCTGGTCTCACTTGGGATGTTGAGGATGAAACGCCACTATTTTTAGCTGTCAAAGCATCTTTTAGGGTGCACTCGAAGAAATACTAGTAAAAACCCGCTCCTATTTCCGCTTTTAGGCTCGAATCCTGCCAGTCTTTCGAGTCCGGTCTACTAGCGCGGGCTTCCTTCCTGAACAAGGGCTGATAATCGAACCTATTCCGTTTTACTGTAAATCAGTCTGGTTTGAAGTGGGGTCAAATAAAGCTCGAGACACGCCCAGATTGCTCTCTCTTAGGGGTTTAATTCAACTTTTCCCACGAAGATCCCCCGACCTTTTCACGTGGGATTTCCCCGGGTCCGATACATTTGAAACAAGACCGGAACGACACTGCCTAATTGTGATTTCGCAGCAGGAGACAGGGAGGTAATTCGAATCATGCATGTCAGGGGAAACACAGACGTCTCGAGCGCATCACGTGAAAGCAGAATTCCTGTGAAAGTTGTTATATGGTGTTGCGAAACAACGTAACTATATCGGAATTTATTAAATTCTCAGCCTCGGATAATGCAATTCTAGCTTTCTGATTGGTTCACTGGATCTCGGTTACCAGCCATTATACCTGCGTTTGACCTTATATGGAAATGAAAGCGGCAAATGTCGCTCGGCATGATATTTTTCGCGTGAAGCAAAGTTTCGTCGACAAAAAAAATGGATGAAAAAAAGCACATTCGGTGAGCTATCTACACAGCAAATACAGGAAATTATGGACAATGCCGACCCAGTAACAACAAAAAAGCCACAAAGCTCGAGATAAGATTATTTAACGGTACGTATACGTTAAGTTTCCCTTAAAGTTGCAAAATTAAAATATGACCGGCGAGATTTTACGCATTCATGAAGATTATGTAACAAAAACAAATTTTACCTGAAGAGAATGGCTTGCTAGTCCTGGTGGCACCAAATTTTTGAAACCGATATAAAAAATGTCAAAAGAAGAACTGAATGTTCAGTTGAAGTGTTTTTACTCGTCTGCGAGGAAGAGAGATGACACGTATTGCAAAAGTTCATTGATTAAATCCATTAAAGCCGCCAGTTGATCATTTCCTTCGCACGCCGCCGCACAACAAACCGTTTTCCATTATCTCTGACCAGGCAAATAAATTATTAGAGCATATGCATTTGTAAAAGGCCGCAGGAAAACAGGCATAATTGCCGGCGTAGTCCATAAGAAACCAGTTTCCAATGAGCAGATGAGGAAACTGTTCGACTAAGCAAGCTCGGATCGGCCGAGAGCAAGAATCCCGCACAGCTACAGAGGACGACCTAGTTTTATCTCAGTCTCTTTTTTGGCCGACGACGACGAGACAATCAACGACAGCTAGCGCCAACAATTCTGTCCTTGCGAAAAACACCTCAAGGAGTTGAGTGTTTTGAACTGAACCGAAGTAAGCCCGGTTCTTTATCAGCCACGAAAAACCACCAGGGTGGCCTCGGAGATTCTGAAGATGAATCTGACGCTAAGATAGTTTCTGTCCTTGACTCTAAAACTGACCAACAATGAGCTCCACACATACAGCTCGAAATGCCTAGGCTTTCAAAGCAAGGGAATCCTGAGAGAGATCTTGTCGAGAATAATTTTGGCACAACGTCTGTGTCACATGCATGGCGATCAAAGTTTTCCGCAGCATTATTACGATGGCAATGTGCAAGTGCACAATTATTTGGCTCTTCTCCATGACTTGAACTCGAACGCTTTTCAAACTTTCTGGCCAAGGTTATATCTCCTTCATTTGACAGACGTTTCTTAAATTCTACTTGATTGCAATTTCATTCCGCAAGTTCGTTTGCTTCGCTCTCAAATTTTTCATTCAACTAATTTTATAAACGGCGCGCATGTCATGTGATTTCCCACTTGTTGTTGTTTTTGTCACATCGACTGCCGGTCGTTTTGTAAAATTAAAACCCAATAAAATTAAGCTATATTTCCAAGAGTACAAACGCACCGAATTTAATAAAACAATTATTCCATTCGCGCTTGTTGGATATGAGATTGGTTATAGCCAACTCGGCCCTACGGGCCTCGTTGGCTATTTACCATCTCATATCCAACGCGCGCTCATGGAATAATTGTTAATTATATGGGAATGTATCGAACGTACCTTATTATCACTTATTTTCGCGAGACTTCATTTTCACGATTTAAAAAAATTCGCGAAATTGAAGTCCCGCGAAAAAAAGAAGCCGCGAAAATTAAAGACGCGAAATTTAGTGACCTTTATATAATCCTTTATTTTAGTTTTCCGTCTGCTGTGAGTTTACCTACGAGTAGGAGGGCTCAAATTTCAGTTCAACGCAACTCATTATCTGACTGATCTTGCTGAATTAGTTCCTGTAACACGTCCTCAGTACAGTCGTCAAATTTGCCATCGGCATCTGGCTCCCTATAGTTCTCTGTGATCAGCTGCTTGAACCTCTTCATGATGGCTTCATTCTTTTCAGAAGAATAAAATACAGAAATGGAAGTTTAAAAACGAGCACCCGTTACTTGATTCGCGAAATTTAATTACATTGAAAAACGATGATTCGTCAAAATACGCGAAATTGAAGTCCCGCGAAATATTTCTTTTCCAGATTCGCGAAATTAAAGTCGCGCGAAAATAAGTGATAATAAGGTACTCAGTTGCTGGAAAAACGGAAACAAAATACAACAAACATGCCTTTCCTCTCTCCCTTTGGGAATTTCTAATGTTACTGTCGATTTCCACGAGTTGCAAAACCGCCAAAAAAAAAACTAGCCAAAAAACAACAAAAACAGGCTACGAAATTGTTGTCATTTAAAAAATACTGTGAATAAAACCCTTAAGCGGCCACCCAAAAGTTGAAAATACATGTAATACTGTTTTGTTTTGGAAAAGGTAAACGACAGAAATATAACAATCTGAAAAAGAAACTGACCACAAGTTTTTGTCGTCACGTGATTCCATGATGCATGTTTGTATTTGAACAAATTTACGTTTCCACTTAGCCTCGTGCTAATTCCTGACGAAGACTGTTTTTGCTTTGTTGACTAGTGCAAATATTTTATCCTGTCGGGGCAGCGTCCCTATTGGATTATTTTTACGAGTTTCTTTTTTTAGGTAATTTTTGTGCAGCAAAAACTGAGCTCTACCGAGCATAGGCACATGTTGCCATAACAGTTGTTAGAAAGAGAAGGAATGTTTTTAAAAATCGACAGGAGCCATAATCGGGGACGGAGACCGTAAGTCTCGGGATTCGCGCGCACCTATGATATGGGACAATTTTTCTATTTTTAGAACAAATTGCGCCATCCTGACGTCATATATCCGCGCGGATTCACGCACATGTCGGGGACTCTCGCGTGGATGTTGTCACGTTGCGTGATCAAATGGTGAGAGTTGGGAGATTCTCTTGCGTATTTTTCACGGCGATGGCAGGGAATAAGGCAGGGAATACGAACAAGGGCGCTTATATGTAGTTTTATGCTCTGAGCTAACGGAAAAGGTGGGTTTTTCAGGGTCGAAAAAAAGACTTCAATCTCGCGCTGAGAATGAATAATAAGATCTGCTCAGGCTAGTTGTAAGCTTACGCGTATGTTTTTACGTTCGTTCTGACTTAAGAATATAGCAAGAAAACTCTCTACTCTGGTATCGAGTTAATTTGTGAGTTTCTCAGACAATGGTTAATCATAACCAAAACCTGTTTTGACGGTTTCTTATTGTTTCTGCTTGTTTGGTGAGTTTGCAAAAGATTTCGCCGGAAAGGAAAGTCTGAAGCATACAATTGGCTCATTTGCATAGTGCAGCGCGTGCACTTTCAAGTCCGAGTCGGTGTTTTCAATTGTCAACAAATCTTGACAAAGATTTCTTTCGTTATATTTTGTGCTGAGATGCTGCAACAAATTTCACGAACGCAAAATAGGCTACTAACATTATGTGTGTTTCTTCAAAATAAGCATAGTGAAGTTTTACATTGCGAAAATGAAAATAGACAAGGAGTTTTGATAACTCGATCAACAAAATCGAAATCGTTATTCGAAGTTGATTAAAGAAAGCGTCATCGTAACTTTGCTGATTATTTCTGCTTTATTCGCATATTTTCAGCTTAGCTTTTAATATATTCTCGAACATTTATCAATCTTAAACATATTTAAAAACTATAGAGTTATTGTTTGAGTTCGATGTACGCTTTCACACGAAGGTGCGGCGGAATTACAATTTGTCATGTTTACTGACTGTGCAAAACACGCATCGGCAGGTGCTCTCATTCATCGACAACAGAGAATTTACTGGACTTTTACACGAATAAAACTGAGCAGTATCTACGGACGTAAAGTTATTGGGCCTTGATGAAACATCAAGCGTTGCTTACAATTCAAGCGAAACTCAAACTAGCAATTATTTTGTTTAGTTTTCGGTCGCGATAGACTGGCAAATTCCTCGCAAGCGTGTGGCAAGAGGAGCTAGGAAACTATGAAGTCCTGAAGCTCTGCTATATCTTAATATATCCAGCTAGTTTTTTACTGTGTAATGGAAAAGCTGTTAATCTTCAACATATGTGAAATTTAAAGTGGAGTAATGTACGGCTCATGCAAAAGAAACATCCGTCGGAACACAACTTGGTCAGCGATATATATAAGCTTACAGCGGAACATACCTAACTTCGACACTGTCTTACTTCACTCAAACTGGAGCAGCTTACGACGAAAATACCTAGGCAAAATTCCAACAGACGTAAACGCGTTCGGTTGTGGGTCAAAAATATGAAAAATTTCGGGAATTTCGGACGCCATTTCCCCCGCGCGACATCCGCAAAAATCCTCGCTGCATGTACGCGCGTGTGCCGCAGGTGATGGCGCAATTTGTTCTAAAAATAGAATTATTGTCACATATCATGGGGACAACCCCAATACTTGAAATGGCGCGCACTTACGGTCTCCGTCCCCGATTATGGCTCCTGAAATCGATTAATTTGAAAAACTGAGGCTCGTTTCTAAAAGAGCATCTAAAAGTTATAAGTCTACCAGATGTAAGTGTTTTTAGTTCTAACACGAAGATGTAATGCACTTTTGAAAAGCTGTGATTTAAGAGAGCTTTGTATGGTTTGGAGGAACAGGTGTCCCTCCAAACCACCTTTTGCTGTTGAGCCTTTTCGCCAAATTAGGACTGATAAAACAGGTAGTGAGACTGAGGTAGCTGTTTCACTTATTTGTGGATCTCTAAGAATTGTGTCTGAGTGGATCACTTGTCGAGTTTTACCCATTTATCGACAGATTCTGATGTAAATCTATAGCCAACCAGCTGAAGTTTCAAAGTAACAATTGTTCTCTAAGGAATAGTTTCGTTTACAACTGCAGTCGATTATGTAACCATTAGAACTGACCAAACTGGACGAAAGAAAGCTAAGCTAATAATTTGTTTTGAAAAGTTTTCATCATCTGTTCACCTTCGGCTATAGAAAACTCATGGATGCGTTTTTACCACTGAGAAATAAGTTAACGTATGTGGTCAAATGTAAATAAAAATCAAAGAAAGGTGTAGCACTTGACATAAGAATTTTTTTTGTCTTGTATGTAATTTGAACAATTCTTTTCTGGCAATAGTTTTCGTTTACAACTGCACTCGATTATGTAATCAGTAGAACGGACCGAACTGGATCACAGAATGCTGAACGAATAATTGTTTTAGAAGTTGTTGCCATCTATACACGTTCTCCGGTAGAAAACTCTTGTTCGCGTTTTTACCACCGTGGTAAAAACCAACATTTTAGTCTAGAAATTGAAACCAAAGAAATAAACAGCACTTGACATTAGATTTTTGGTCCTGATTGCAATTTGAACAATTCTCCTCTGGGAATGGTTTTCGTTTACAAATTATCTAATCAACAGAACAGCCAAACTCGACCAAAGAATGCTAAACTAACTACTTATTTTGGACGTTCTTTACCTCCTGTACACTTTCCCCGATAGAAAACTCTTAGTCGCGTTTTTTCCACTGAGAAAAAATCAAACATGTGGTCAATAAATAGAAAACCAAAGACAGATGTAGAACTTGACATAAGATTTTTTGTCCTAATTGCACTTTGAATCTTTTTTGTCTGGGAATGGTTTTCGTTTACAACTGCAGAGAATTATGCAATCAGCAGAACAGAACAAACCGCTTAAATAATAATTTGTGTTTTAAATCTTTAGCATCTGTTCACGGTCGCTGATACAAAACACTAGTATTAGGTCGTGTTTTTATCACTGAGAAATAAGCCAACATTTGGTGTAAGCCAAAACCAAAGGAAGATACAGCACTTGACCTAAGTTTTTTTTTTGTCCTAAGTACACTTAAAAGTTTAAGGCAGCATGTATTAAGTTACCAGAGTTTTGAGTAAAAACAATGCCTTATTTACTGCTAAGTACATTTAACACAAAACACCTTTATGTCAAAGGTTATATAATTCTCGCTTTGAATTTCTCGTTTAATTGTTATTACAATAACTGTAATTGTAAAAACCAACATTCCATTGCGCGGTTTGTACCGAGATTGTTGCAAAATCGCTAGTTTAGCGTTCTTTCGTCGAGTTTGAACAATAATTCCGCTGATTACGTAACCACCGTTATTATTTTAAAACAACACATTACAGGAATGTTTGAACTAAGAATTAAAACTATGAAATCTGAATTGGCGATCAGTCGGATAAGATTACCTAAGTTTAAAATCGATTTAATAAAATCCAGAAGGGTAGACCGAATGAATTTACGGGCTTTATCATGGTGCATATACGAATGTAGTGAAACTGTTTGTACTTTTAATTCCCATGTGGATTCTCTTTGGCTTAGAACTAAAAACATATAAAACGAAAATCACATATAAGGAAGTGTGAAATCATTGAAGAGGACAAATGTAACAACTTGAAAAATGTTGAAAAGTCATAACACGTTTACGAACGAGATATCAGTGGTAGTTTTGCAATGTATAAAAGCCAATCGATTAAGAGCAAATTTGCTTCTTTTTGTGCCTTCTGACGCGAAAAGAGCTCGGGTGTAAAGCAGTAGTAAGTTTCAAAAATGCTAGGTGTAGTTAAGTGTGTAGACGTGAGAATTTGACAACCATGGTTGATATGACAAACATGTGTATTTAAATATAAGTGTGTGGAAGTGAGACTGACAACCATTGGTGATATTACAAACATGTTTAATTTAAAAAAGGCTCTTCGTTGAATAAGGCGGTGTTTTTTAAATAGACATTGTAATTTGGACCGATTGGGTCTGATGAAAGGGCCTTATTGTCTGAACCCTTTTAAGGTACAATGACACAATTGATTAGCAAACATCTACTTAAACGTCAATTGCTTTTCTTTCATCGCTTTACACTGGCAATAAGATCTAGAGTATGCGATGATAACAAGTGTCTATACAATCTATGCTCTCGTGATTACAATACCATTCTTGTTACTAGTCACAATGTTGCTTCACGAAGAAATACATGTATCAGATCTAGAATATAAAAAATGTCAGTCGGTTAGCTAAATGAATTGAAAAATATTGAGCGATAGGGGACGACTTAGCATTCACTTGACCTGAAAGAGCGATGGATGAGAGAAGTGGATTTCGCGGGATTTCGCGCGCGAGTGCTTTTGTTTTGGCGCGAACCCAAGTATATTTCAAAATGTCTTTCGCGGAATTTGTAACAGACTTGTGTACCACCTTGTACAACAGAAATAAAAAGTAGAAACTTCTATTGAATTGTTACATACTAGGGTTTCGTTCGCAGACAGAAGATCGAATTTAAACAAAATTCACCCGTAACATATACTTGTGACAATGTTTTCCTTTTTTTCCCCTTAAATTCACGACGCATCACGCATGTCTTTTAGCTGTTTTTCACGCGTCACGCGCCAATTTTTGCCCTTATCCCGTGCCATGCATTTATCCCTTTGGCGTTTTCATCCATTGACTTATAAATTACAACCACCTGGCCTTGTACAGCACAATAAACAGTTCCACGTGAAGGTGAAGAGGGGGATGAATAGGTTTTCGGATCGACGGATTCGACCTTGAAAAGCGCACGGATTGTGGATTTTTCCGGTAAATCGAGCGGATTCGCGGATTTTGAAAACACGGTGGATCGTGCATCAGCTGTGAATTTTGGCGCGGATTCCGGATTGTGCCTGTCTTGATGTTTAGATCTTGGGTCCTAAATGAAATTTGGATCACAGATCTTTCGTCAGCCTTGGTTGGTATGTTAATGAGTTCATCCAAATTATGTCTTTTTTTTCAAACAAACCTCATTTAAACACAGGTGTGAGACTGTTATTGGAATTGTACTGTGTGATAGTCGTCTAGCATGTTGCCTGTTCTTTACTATTTGTGCGAAATTAACAATGGCATTCACATTTACCAGTTTACCTTTGAACTTTTACACTTCTGTTTCCGGATGTGGTTGTGATTTCGGATTTGAACAAAAATTTTGGCGGATCGACGGATTTGGTGAAAAAAAAAAACACGGATCGGCGGATTTGCGTACCTCTATTCACCCCCCTCGGTGGTCACACACTAGGGTTTCATCCACCCACTGCACAGTTAAAATCGCCTCAGCTACACGTGACAGTGCCACCTTGGTAGGTCTGGAAGAAAACTCTAAGAAGAAGTAATGAAGCTTCCTGTCCCTTGGAAGCATTATGTAGCAATACAGTATAATAAATATTCGAAACACTTGTTTGTAAGAAAGCACTGCTAAATAGCGAGATCTCCTGGGGGGAAGGGGGGGGGGGGCTCTCATACAAAAAGAACAGGGGTGCTCGTCGTACCTTTCAGGGGTCAGTTAAAAAAGCGGAATTGGTACCTCCATAAAAGGTGATCAGCCTCAAACTTTTGCGGTACCTTCTAGGGTATTGAGCCGAACAAAATAAAAACATTATTCCATGCTTCATTGTTTCTCAGCTTGGAGGCATCTTGCAAAGCATAACAAACATGCTAAACGCTAATACACGAGAAAGTACCGCCAAATTGCGATATTATTTCAGTGGGTCAGCACACAATACGATTTCGTGATTACTCCGGTAGACGATACAACTACAAGAGACAGCTTATCACAGTAATTTTGCAAGGGAAGTTGATAGTCATGATATTGACCACCTTAGGGTTGAAAAATAATTCGCGCATTTAAGTGGATTACACCGGTGAGGGGCGATGAATCCTACAGAATAAAGCGGTTTTTATACCACTGGAAATCAAAGAAAGAGAATATACCCCCGACAGGCTTGAAGGAATAAAGTAAAACCGTACCAACCAATTAACAAATCTCGGGCAAGTAAATGCATGCCATCTTGGTTCAGTGCGACGGAGTCGGTAGGGGTTGTTGCCTATTTTTGGGTGTACTGCTCTAATTTGGGAGTTGGGAGGGCTATTATTCGTGTACGGAAATCCTGTCAAAAACTAAACGTTAATTTTGGGATTCAATCAAGAGACCAGTTCAACTATCGAGGACTACATAAATAGATTAAAACCCATTACTTTACATATTGTATGTTTAAATTCGGGGGAGTTAGAAGGGTGGCGGAGTAATTTACACGAAATTTCTTTTCACAATAAAATCTCCCCTCAGGCCCGGATGCAGTGTTTGTCTGAAAAACTCGCACGTCAAATAATTCATTGACAATTTGATTTTTTGTCAGCATAAAATGACGCTATTTCTTTTCAGAAAATCAACGTAACCATCGCGTGTTTCTTAGTTTGGTGATCTCGGAAGTGTACACGTACATACATTCTCCATCGGATTTTAAATATTATCATGTTTGTTTACACGGAAGACGACCCTGAATTCTTATGCCTGGCCGGATAAAAACTTCACGTAGATAAACGGAACTCTAATTTTAGATGTTATCTGGGTTATTTTCATTCGATTAGTAGCGATTAGTGGTTCGAAGATAAACCACGCTGGATAGACCTGGGTAGAACTGAAAACGTTTACGTCAGCCTTGACGCATAGGAACAAATTTAGCCCCAAGTTTTGAAATTTGTCCAGGTTGTTGTAAACAATCTCGATCTCCTCGAATCTTAACCATTCGTGGTGGCGCTCTGTGGTTCATTGTTCCTTAGTTAGGTACATACAGCTTTTCTTGAGTTCGAAGGTTTTGCGACACGGTAATTGGGCTGCACCGCAGACCCAAAGGTGTTCTTGTAGGGGTACGTGGACGACGAATGGGAAGTAAAATGAACATCCTGGATGGCTATACCCGTGGATTTCCCAAGAAAGAATTTTTAAAAAAAAACCATTGACTACAACCCTTTTCACATTTGCATTTTAACTTAGCGGCTTGGCCCCTCAAAAAACTAACTTAAATTAATTAGCGCTGGCAGCCGTGTGGGATTCGTTTCGCTAGAGAAACTTTAAAGCTAATACGTGTCCGGTCATAGGTGATTTACGTCAAGAAATTCAGGAAAGCTTCTAATTAATCATTCGTTTTACCATCTTTTAGTAAAGATAAACCCCAAGACCAGACTTTTGAGTTTAAAGGTGATCCTTTTACCCAGACAAAAGAGGGGTGAAAATGATGGCCGGAAATAAGAAAGGTCGCCGCAAGTCGTTAAAAGATCGATGCAAGAAAATGAAGACTAACGACAGTTTTAATTGTGCAATCACACGGTACTTTGCACGTGTGCGATGGGCACTGAATGTTTATTGGAAACTGTACTTCGAAATCGCGTCAGGAATGTTTGGCATTTTCATTTCAACATTAACCAGATCAGATAAAAGCACTAGAAACGAAAACACAGGATAATCAAACAAATAAAAACAGCAGGACAAGCGCTCTCGATCCCGTACGATTTTTCGTTTCCACGCCCGATTCATTGATTGTTTTGAAGGACTTGTCAGAGATATTATCCAGAGCGCTGAACTTCACGAATAGCAGCCGGAACTCCAACTGTGCTAAAAATTTGGCAAAGGATAAATAACTGACGATTTCTACATTCCTGTGAGCACGTCGGAGAACAAAGAGAAGAAAACATCTTGTGATAGTGATCTAAGACGGAAGACGTTAAAGTACACACTGGAGGTGTATAAAAATAGGGTTAAACAAACTCTAGCCAACGTCTGGAAAGTTCTACAAATCAACCACAATCGCTCTTTGGTAACGTCAACAGAAATAAGTGAAACGACTGACCTAGGCATATTATTTTCCTGTCGATGTCTGGCATGTAATAGTCGAGTACGCGACGTGCTTCTGTCAAGGCAATCATTCCGTTACAGGACACCCTGCGCGTGGCTTTGTGACACGACCTCAATCCAATCATTCCCCACGCCCCCTACTCAGACTATAAAGCCACTAATGATTTGTGTTTTTCGGCAGACGAGTAAGCAACAGAGGAACAGAGAGCTAGCAGATTTCGACATGGCAAGTCATATGAAGACATCCGTCCTGCACCTTTTGGTCGCAGTTTTGTTACTCTGTGAAGTTATCGGACAACGTTCATATTCACGCAGAACTTACAGAAGGCCTGGAGCGAGGACGAGGTACAGTTCTGGCACGATCAGGAGAAAAGGTATTGCACCACAGTCGATCCATAAATTCTACTGATCTGAAGCTTTCTTGATGCGTTCTTAACAATTTTGAACGCAACACAAGCCAAAATTTCCTACAACGTTTTAAGCTCGAGACGTCGTTTTCTAGGACACTTTTCGAGTTTAGAATTTCGTCGATTAAAAAAACAAAGTACATTTGTTTCTACTTTGTCTTGTTCGTGGCAGCGTTTTTTTCGACTTGACGCAAACGGCAGTGAAAATGTAAGACCAAATTAAAGTACGCATTTGTTTAACCTTTGCCTGCAACGCCACATTTATCGATTTGTCCTCAAAAATTCATTTTTTGTCTGGAACGTGGTTCGAAAACACTTGGAGTTTGAGTCACGACGACATCGGATTTCAGAGTAAAAAGCAAGAATTCTGTCGAGGCCTGCAAGTTAATAGCGAAAATCTTCTGCCTGGTCAAAAAGAAACGAAAGTTTCACTATTTTCCAATTTCGTTGCCTTTTTCGATGGTAGATGTTTACAAGCATTTTGGCAGTTTTAAACATGAAACAAATCAGACCGCAAGGTACTCCATTGTCTTTGAAGGAAACGTTTAATTCGCAATGTTTTACACCATATGCCACTCAGGAAGTCGAATAAGGACCTCATGAAAAATACCTGAAGCTCGTTTCATCACTATTTGTTTTAAAATGAGATTTCATCGTTTGAGAGGACGGTAAAGGCTTAATGCGTAACACGTGAAGAGAGTAAAACTAAGCGTGTGACGCATGAAAAACATCCAAAAGAGATGAGTTATCGATGCGTAAATTTATGAAAAATCACTTTTCACGGTAGTTTAACTGAGTCTATGGGATTTGTGGTTGAACCAGTATCACAGCACCCCCGGCTTCGCTACCCGTAGAGAATTATCTAAGGATTTATTGGATGCAGTTTAAGCATGATTGCAATCTTTATCGCCACTTAAGATTTCCGTCTTTTAATATAATCCACCCGAGTCAAATAGCTTGGCATAAAAAAAAAAAAAAAAAGCGATGGTAGATGTCTCACACGAGTATTGTACTTTGCTGGAGTGATATAAAACAGACAAAAAAATAATCAAATTTCCCCTTTGAACAGCTCATGTCTTATTTCCTATTTACCTACAGAGGCCCAAGACAAGAAATGTAATGATGATTTTTTTTTGTCAGTTGATCGCGCAGGCCGCGCGCGGCGTTTGCGGGCTTAGCGTGCGAGAGTCATCTTGCGTGACGCGCGGGTGGCCGACAACAACACCCACGCGTCCTTGAAATACACGTAATTAGTATCGTACGAATTTCAGTTGAATTGCTTTTTGGCTGTTACGATGCCAGGATATTTAGGGGAACCACGTCTGTTCCCGTCGTATTCTAGACTTGCCACAAGTCAACCTCATGAGTCTCAGAGTATGAGTTTCGGGGTAGAATAGCTAAGCGAGCGAAGAAAGCTGCAAGGTTTTAGGCCGCAAAGTGGCCGAACGAGCGAACGAAGCGCAGGGCCATACATTATGTCAGTCGGGATAATTTATCTGGTCGTACTTCATTTACTAACACAATCTCCTACTGATCTTTTTCTTTATTCTCATCACCTGTTTGTTTGACAATGTATGGAGCTGTTAGGAGAAATAAGATATTGATCACACTTTCTCAATCTTTCTCGCAGAGTGCAAAGACGAAACAGCGCAAAACGACACGTGCGCGAAGCTAGTCAAAGAACTGGGCGTACAAGTGTGCCACACGAAGGTCAGCCAGCTAAGAGCTAAACTCGCGAGAAGCTGTGCCAACACTTGTCACTACTGTAAGTAGCGCGACTGCAGTACATATTTCATAAGAATGTACATTTTTCATGGCCGCCTCTAGCTTGAAAATATTCTTGTTGACATTTTAGATTACAGAGTCAAGCACACTTTTTTAAAGTATATATTTTATAAGAGTATCGAGGTTGAAGTTTTCCAAAATATTTGAAATAAAATACAACACAATTATATGTTTTTCACCAAAGAGTATAAGTTCTTCCTTTCTCTAAACGGCAAAACTAGCCCAAAAACAACCCAAGTCGTATGTCCGATGTTAATAACATTTCTGCGAGAGGTTACGTGTGTCTTATCAGGCTTTATTCAGCATGCAGGCTGGCTCCAAAATTACTTCAACGCCACCAAAGTCAATAAAACCGAAATGTCATACGCTGTAATTAAAGAATATTTACAAGAATGTTTTCAGCCAAAAATCGGCAGAAAAATAAGAATAGTTAGCCTCGACTGGAAAAACAATATTCTCATAAAAAAGAGTTTACCTCATCCCTATATAGGTTTTTATCGTTTTGTTAGCTGGTTTTTATTTAATAACCGCTATGACCTGCCAAGGGCACCATTCCGTACACATAATTGCAGAAATGCATTCAGACCCCAAGAAGAATGTTGTATATGCTGACAGTTCTCAATGCTGTTTTCAGGTGGAGAACCTTTGCAAGGTTGCAGAACAAGCAGGTACGGCTGCTGTTGGGACGCTTATACACCCAGAGGAGATATCTACGGCAGAGTAGGCTGTCCGGGTAAGTTCAAAACACGAAAAATATAGTTTCACGTCACCTTGCAGTTCAAGTTGAAACGTTCGCAAAGAAAACCCCACTGTTTATGAAAGAATCAAAACCAAGCTGAGCCGTTTTGGTTTAAAATAGGGTTAGGCGGTATAAATTTTAACCAGTTTGGTTGGAAAAAAGCTTTAGTTTGTATGAAAAAAAAAATTCATATATTATTCTCTTTCACACAGCACAACCAAAATTATTGAGGAGCTTCCTCAGGTATCCCTTTAAAAAGTGGAAGTTTTGAGTTCGATTGTTCATTATTTTACATTATTTGCCTTTCCTTCCCCCCCCCCTTTTTTTTTTACTTTTTTAATAACCTTAAATGTAAACCGCCATGGACATATTAGTGGATTTGGCGCTATGTAAATACTTATATTACTATTGCACACGAGAGGCGATTATATAGACGGCCCCCTATACCCCTTTGCAAAACTCAGTCGCGTAAAAATATTTGGCCTTTTCACGCGTCATAAATAATATCCAAAAATGATGGCCAAGCGTTTATCTGGCCCTAGCTTACCTGGAATTTATTTTGTTCCTTCCTCTGCTATAGAATGTAAAGATCATCTGCATCTGTGCCGTCGGTTTAGAAGATTCTGCAATTCAGAGAAAACTGAAAATAAAGCTTTCATGGAACTTCACTGCCCGCTATCTTGTGGAAAGTGCTTCCTAAGGAGAGGAAGGAAAATAACAGGACAGAAGATCAAGATGTCAGACTGGAGCAAACTGTGAAGTAAGTTCGCTTAAATTCCTTTTCTGATTATTTTATCGTACGAGTTCGCCACTAGTCCCTGATTCGCCTATAGAGGAATCGTTGTTTACAATATTTGACATATACATAAGCGATACAGTTTCTGAGCCAGCTACAAAAATTTCAGTTATGAATTTGGAGAGGGCGTAGAGGGATAAAACTGTCCCAAGGAATTTGAGCCCGATGTATGGCTTGCTTTTTGTGCGACGTGGGCTTAAAAGCTCCAATTTTTTTTTTAAAACGAACTTATGGCTCATTCATAGCGCTTTCGGCACCCAAATATTCGGCTGTTTTTGAAAACCAATATTACCTTGAATATTGCAATCAATGAGTCAAAACTAGCCAAATACCAAGGTTCACTAGCTATCTTTGAAAAAAAAAAAAAAACTTTTAGAGAGATTTAACCTGCCATTTTCAAATTTCCCGATTTTTCAAATGAATTACTGTTCTCCTACGTGGCCCGAGAAATTCGGCTTTCTCCTGTACATATGTAGTTAGAAAATGCTTTTCTCATCCGTCCGAGCAAAAGAACTTGTTACGTACTCGTTTAACCACCGATTATTGTTTTACTTTCAGATTTTGAGGTTCAACATGTATAGCGGGATTTCCATGCAAATACAAGCCCATATGACAATATCCGGATTTCGGCTGAAGGAGTTTGAAGATGACATATCGCGACGGCCGCTCTATATGTGCGGAGTTTTAATCCAAAAGAAAAACATTGGCATCAGCAATTCACGAACGTAGAGCGTTCGTTTTGAAATCATGATTAACTGTATAATATATTTTCCGAAGTAATCAAAGGTTTCACGTCTGCAGTGCAGAGAACTATCACGCGCTACGAACATGCAATACTTCTTTCAGGTAGCGTCCACGCTACGCCGGAGAAATTTGAGAACACAGCTTTATTTCTCCAGTTAGGCCTACCGTCCACACAAATCCGTCACGAAAACGGAGCCTTTCGAAAAACGATGACGTCACGATAAACAATTGATTTTACCTGACCGAGTTTTCCTCAAACACAAATCCAAAGACCGGAGATTGTTACGTTTTTAAATTTCTCCGGCGTAGTGTGGATGGGGTCTCATTTAGAACGCTAGATTTTTCAGTTATTGGGGTGATTTTCAGTAGACTTGAGCTAGTTTTTACTGCTACTGTTATTTAAATGTTTTCACAATCTACAGCGGTGGACTGTAATGCAAGATATAAATAAGGTCATCACTTTTTTTAATATTACCAAGCATTGCAATGAAAATCACCGCTAGAAAGTAAAGGATGCATAAACACATTCACAATTACGAAGTTTTGTTATTTATAAAAAGGTTTTGTCGTGTTAAATACAAATAACCGAAATAAATGTCGGTTTTTCATGAAACTTTGGCTTATATGTTTATTACCGATAACATTTCTAAGAGCCTTTTGTTGCCCATCTTTACTCTTATATTCCCCATGCACGTATAATTTTCGTGCAGCGAAGGCTTTGCTGGTAGTGAGGGGGTGATGAGTTGAGGGGGAGGCGGGGGGGGGGGGTGATGGAGTGACGTAATTCCGGTCAAAGGAATTGGACGTTTTATGATCCGTCTAGCTGAACACTTCACTCTCAATAATTCAAAACACTGAAGGAGCTCAATAACGTACAAAACTAACTTAAATTGAAGGAAACTTGAAAATAGTTTACTAAGATAGTAAAACACCAAAGAGATTGTAATAAAACATAAAGGAATAATGATAGTTAAGTTTGGAGAAGATTAACACGGATTAGAAACGACGAACTTGACAATTTTAGGCTAAACTTTTCAAGATGGGCAAACCGCGACGTAGCTCCTTAATAACAAAAGAACCGACGAGGTGACGCTGTTTTCAATTGAGTTCTTGACGGGTACTGATTATGCCGATTTTACTTCTCTGGTGTCCGTGATTTGGGTTAAGTACTAAACAATCGAGGAAATGTTTCATCACAATCTCAATTCTGTCACAATTCCTAAAAAATATTCCGCTGCGCTCCGTATTTTCAACTTTTTACACGGTGTTTTTCAAACTCTGCCTCTCGTGTTTGATAAAATATTTCATATACATGTAGTGCCATTTTGAGATCTCTGGATCGTGGGTCAAGAAAACAAAATTTCCATTGTTACGACCTCGTTAATTCGTTTCTCGAGAGCCGGAAATTCCATGATGCACTCTCACTTATTTTACAGGAGCTCCCTGAGTAACCTTTTCCTTTTAGAAGCTTTCAAAAGCTCCCGTAAACATTTGGGTGAAGCTCGTGTAAAATTGGCAGTTATCAGGTGACGTTGCCATATTTCAAACTAAAAAACCTACCAATTTTTTTTCGAGGTTTTAGCTTCATTAGATACAATAGATGTAATAGAACGCTTTGGATTTCCAAGCTTTTGAGTTTCGTGACTGTAAAAAATGGTGGCCCAAAAAGGATGTCGCGTAGGTCAATAGATAACTTATCTCGTAAGGTTTTTGCTTACTGAACATTCCTTACATTAGACGAAGTATGAACATCAATATATCAGAGCTCTGGAGAAATAACTTTTTGCAGTTAATAGCAAATTTCAATGGTGCCCCTCTGAGGGGCACCTGTATGGCATTCCCATACAAAACTCTACAAATTTCATTTGGGCAAAAAATCGTGGCGCGGACTGACTTGTTCATAACTTACTATTAAAAGCCTCTACTACACCTGTAAATAACGGTTTCTTTCCTTTTCTTATTTATTAGCTGTCTAAATTTTGAGACAGGATCATGCAACGGGACTATTCACATGTATGTGTGGAGTTGTTATCACTAAAGTTGAGATAATCAACAAAACTCCTGCTTGAAAGTGAAGAATGATCATCGCAGTTAATTTTCCAATTTAAGCAACTGGAAAGAAGAAGCCTGAAAAAAAAAAATCAGGGCTTCAACGGGATTCGAACCCGTGACCTCCGCGATACCGGTGCGATGCTCTACCAACTGAGCTATGAAGCCACACATTGGGAGCGAGGTCAATTAATTGAGTTCATGTCTTCCCGCGAGGAGTGAAATGATGTAAAGTTTATATGAAATTTTTTTTTTTTTTTTTCAGGCTTCTTCTTTCCAGTTGCTTAAATTGGAAAATTAACTGCGATGATCATTCTTCACTTTCATCTATAACCGCAGTTCATATATGAAATATTTCAAATAAACTTTACATCAAAACTCCTGTTTTTGAGACTGAACTGTGTTGGGCAGTCCAGGAGCTTGGAAACGAATGCAGAGTTTCCCGCGCAATATTGCTCACAAGGTCAACCTCGTTTCCAGGCCCGCGTTGCCGCGTAGCCTCTCGCAAGTCACGATAAGGGATCAAAGGATTTTTCTGAGCGTTGCGAGTGGCCTAGTGGGACGCCACTCTCTCAAGTAAGTGTTGTGTACTCCAACAGCGTGACACAACACCGCCACGTTCCATTCTCGCCTGTTTTGCAGGCATAAGTGGGGAAAGGGTAGGGAGGATTCTTCCTCTCTCCCACTCGGCCTCTTTAGACCATCCCCGTTCTCTCTTTCCCTTCCTAACGTTTTATGCCAGCCACGCAGGCTAGTTCCTATCGTAACGCCTACGTAAATGACTGCCCCTGTAACTACCTTGATCTCGTACGTATCGTAAACTTGGGCTGCCTGTGGTTCATCGCGTGATGTTCGTGTGACGTGACGAGTTTGCGTTGCGTGCTTGCTGTTTATTAAAGCGTACGTCTTCTTCTTTTTTTTTCAGAGATCATCATTCTTTGTCCAGGACACACGGCCGGTGAGTATCAACAATTTTATTCTACATTCTACTCCGCAGTTCGCCCCAGAACATTTTCCCAGTTAATTACTAGAAAAGAACATTTACGATGTTTAATAGCTTTTGATTTTCTTATAACTGAAGTCAGTGTAGAAAATGATTTCACGATATCATTTTCAAATTTGACTTCAATCAATGATGTCGACTATACCTACTTAATTTGTCTTCAGGCACAGCACAATTTTCATGATCAATCTTATACTCGTTGTTATATTTTGTTCTCAGTTGTTGTGGTTGAGGGTTAAATTTTGTATCGTTTTGTAGAACCTAGAATTGCGAATCTTGGGATGGGTAAAGATAACAAAAAAAGACAACATGATTTGATTTCTATGAGCTTCGTAAAACTTTTCCCCCTTACCGGTCGTTCTTTATTCTGTTTAGCATGCGATCAATAAACCAAACGTCATCGTCGTGTAATTTAGCATAGATAGAAAGAACCAATTTGCTTATAGCTAGCATCCTTTAGAACCAGCTGAGTCTATATCTGGTAATTTTATTCCCCTCCAACGGCCAAAAAGGATGTGATAAAAAATGACCCCGACTGCCAGACCATGCCGTGCTTCGTACATGCATGAGATCTAGCTTTGTTCGCATCTCAGTTAAAATTCTTATCAAATTTTCATTACAGTGAGAACTTATAATATTATAATAGCTTGCTGAATTGGGCTTACCGGGAATAAAACATTTTTTGCAGGTATGGCACAATGAACTGTTCGAGGTTTAGGCGACTACTTTCAGTCAAAAAAATGTTTCGTGATAAACGCGAACTATTTTCCTTCCGGTTTAAAAGCAATCTGCGTCCATGCACAGTGGGTTTTGGCATCGAATTTTAAGATAAACAAAAATCATTATGCTTGCATCACGTTTGCGTGAATTACAAAAACACGGACGCGGTATTTGTCCCCCAAAAACAAATTTCGGGGCCTAGGGCGACCGGAACAGTTCAGAAATTCTGAGAAATGTTCATTCGGATGCCGAGAAGACCATGGCACGAGCAGTGTTATTTATTCGACTGTAGGGCAGAGCACTTCATGTGCATACCCTAAGATGCCACGCCCCCAAGGAAGATAACATCATTCTGTAAGCAACAGTTAAAGAGGCTATATTATGCATGTCGTTAGCAAGCTTTTGGAACGCTCAGCCCACCTACCCTTTAAAAAAACAGCGTTTTCCATCGCTGTGCCATTTTCCGGCTACTTCAAAAGTATGAAAGAGTGACCGTTCAATTGAAAAGCTACTGAAGCTGAGCTATGAGCTATTGATTGTGTTGCAAAAGGTGCTTCTCACAAGTTTAGGGTGTCGGTCAAAACGTAGCGTTTACCACTTTCATATGACAATGTTTATGCTGTAATTATGTTTAAAGTAATGAGGCAAGAAGAATTATCCCCAAGTCAAAGTAACCTCTGGTTAGTGAGACCGGAGCGCGGGCGACATTTCAACTTAGCCATTGCAACGTGACCACGAAGAATCAACCAATAAGAGCGCACGTTAGATTCAGCTGATTTCCAGGTATGACTTTGAAAAGTCAAAACCCAAAAGACTGATGAAAACCGTCGCTAAATCCAGTATAATGGTCTAGTTTTGTCCAAAATTACAATACAAGTGCACTGAAGCTGAAAAAGAAGTCTTATAATGGGCAAGGCGTCCATAAGAAGCTATAAGGTTGTGATGTCAAATTGGAAAAGTCTGAGAGACGTTTTCAAGTTCTTTTGCCCTGCCTACGAAAATCGCTAAAAAAAAAATCGCTTCACATTGCTCTCTCGTCACTGAACAATTCACTTTATATTTTCATCTCAGTGTTCTTGGCGCATTTCGTGTGCAGGTGTACGGTTTTGATCCGTAAATACAACAAAATTTCCGTAACAGTGCCCCATTAATCATTTCAAGGTAAAATACACGAAGGAAGAGAAAGTAAATCAAAAAGGAACCAGGATGGTAAGGGGTTAAGACTGGGAAAGACGGATTACGGACGGATTAGTATCATGGACAGAACTTCTTTCAACTTTCAACATTTGTGATACTTCTAACGTGGACGATCCAGTAGGATATAAAGTTGTGACGCGAGGTAAAATAGTATGGGACCCGGTTAATTAAAGAAAAGCATTATTGAGACCCCACTGACCCGAACTCAGTGTTTCCTCCAGCCTTAAGTGGTATCAGTAAATCATCCATGTTAATTAAATCATTTCAATTTTCTCTGATTTTTATTCAAAATATCAATTTTCCCTGACACAAAATAACATTCCCTGACTTTTCCTGACTTGACGGATTACTCCCTCTGTCCATTTCCTGACCTGTGGAAACCCTGCGACCAAACAAATGTTCATCCAACTGACTTCTCGGACTCCGCCAAAATGGTGGCACTCAATTTCGCCAAATAATCAGTGTTGTTCCACTTTCGTAAGACATGTTTGCAATGTATGTAGCGTTTAGAGTTGTATCCTGGGCTCTGTGAGACACAAAACGAGGCGAGAAATGTCTCAGAAGGAACGCATTCGAGAAAATTCGATTTGAAGTGATTACGGAAGTGCTGTCGTATTTATCACCAAATTAGTGTGAAAAAAAAGCGCGAAAACGTCAAATTAAGAAACAGCGTGGAAAAATAGCGTGTACGTGGTCCAAAATTAAACACCAAAGTGGCAAGATTATGTTTATACTGCAGGTTATCTTTTATCTCTCGCGAAAATAAACCAAGTCTTGACCCGTTACTTGCGGATTACCCCGCAGTTCTCTCTAGAACAACAGATTTTTATCAATTTAATGAACGAGACTTTAAAAACCTGGCATGCGTGCAAGAAATGTGCGATTATATAAATTCCTAAATCCTAAGTCGCGTGCCTCACGTCATCGGTAAAACACGCCCAGTAAATACGACAGGTATATAACGCTTATGCATTCCTCTTTTCAGGAGACAAGTGGAAGGAACAGAATTGATATCATCTCAAGCATCAAGACATGGCGATTCGAGCTGTTTCCTTTTTGCGCCTTCTGGTTGCAGTTTGGTTGGTTTGTGAAGTCTTTGCTCAACGCTCGGCTGGCAGAAGCAGTAGAAGACTAGCGACAAGGAACAGACTGCGAAGCGGCGAAGGTACTTGATGGTGTGAACTTTTCTAAAATCTTATCTATTTTAACCACAATTTTATCCAAAAGTTTCTAATGCAGCCAAGTGCAACATACCTCTTAAGAAGTATCTAGTCAGTCGAACGCAGCTCATTTCAAGTGTTTTGTTTATTTGTAGTGCCGTTGCAATGCTAGCAGAGTCGCTTCGATCTTTTCTAGAAAAATCAAGGAAGTGGAAGGTCAGCGCGCAGGATATTTCTTTTTTTAATCAATTATTTCCAGTTTGTTCGAATTCATAGCAGATAGCAGACCTTTGCTTTCTGAAAGACGAAATGCACGGAAAATATTCTACACCTCTAAATCTAAACGGCATAAAGTTCAATAGTTTGTAGGAGCACAGAATTCTTTGCTTTAGATGTCGTTTAGTATCGGGACCTCTCCATATGAACTTGTTTCGTGCAAGCATGTTTAGAAATGGCGTGCAAACATTTTTCTACACGATAAGGATCTTGCGTTAAGGAGAAAAAGTGAATTCAAGATTGTTACATTATCGTGAGTTGAACTAAATCAAAGAAACATTTTACTGTCAGTTACAACGTTGGGAAGTTCACAAAATCTGTGATGATGGATTGAGCCTCTCAGCTTTGTGAAGTATCGGAAGTATGTGCTAATTTGTCGATACCTGTTTGAACCTAAACTTAGACCTTGATGGGTGTCCTTCTGACAAAATAAGGCTTGTTTACGTGTTGTTTGTCAGTAAAGCGCTGGAACTGTTACAGTAGATTAATCCCTTTTAAATTAATGTGCTTAGTATCAGATCTTTTAAGCTCTTTAAATTAGAAGCAGGCTCTTTGATAATCGACGCATTGTGTGGCTTTCGAAACTCCCTAAGTTATGAACTGCTAAATTTCGCGGTTATGTTAAAATCTTAGCCACGGCACAGGCACAAAGAGCCAGAATTCTGCGAAGCTTTTAAGGGTCAATCAATCATTTATTTACCGTCAATTTCGGTGTTTGAGCAGCATGGAGTGTTATAAACCCATTGCAGCATGATGTCTCCTGAGAAATATTTGGAAAGTCCCAAACATCTCACCGACACAGGGTGCAAAGAAACTCAGTTTTTCCGCTTGCCCGAGGGGCAGGTTAAAACATAGTTAATAGAGGGAAATGGTAAAGAAGCCAGGTGAACATCAAAGGAACAAACTAGCATTTTAAGATTTATGTTGGAAAGTCCTTGAACCCGTGCGTCTTTTGTTTTATGCTCATTGACTATGCACGAATTAAATAATCGCAATGCTTCTATTGGTTAGTTGTACGAGCACATAACCACCTTTTGTATTTTGCCAGGTTAATTCAGGGTCAACCCCCAAAATAGCCAACAAAAACGTACATACAACAAAGAACTTTGCCAGGTTTCATAACCCGATTTCTCTCTATCATCTATGGTTGAAACTTGGATGTACTAACCTAGCAGTAATTTTAACTACCCCCCCCCCCCCCATCTCCTAACAGTTTGATCTCTTAAAGCACTAAAAGAGAGTACAGCACCTCTGCAAACTTCACTTGCTCAGCGGGAATTGGAAGGATAGAATCTTGACCGCAAAATCCACGAGCCCAGGGCAATCCGACACAAAAACGTTTTTCATTGCACGCTGCGGCAGTGGCTCACGCTATTTTTATCAGCGATACTTAATTAAACCGCATCATTGCAATTTGTCAACTCATAATATCAGATACCTGCTGCCGCTTGAGGAGGTCAAAGTTTCTCAACCACTTTACGCCTCCCAGCCATCACGCCAAAAAATATGTTTAGTCCTTCTTCGTCATGTTTTATACCTCTTGAAAAATCATATTTGTCATTTGATGCCCCTTAAGCGTGAAAAACACTTCCTAAACTGCTTAGTTCTTACTTTAAAACATGTTGCCAAAACATCCCTCTATTTTAATATATTTCTGATCGATATGAGTGATAACAAAGAGTGGTATCATCGGAATTTCTGTAAAGGGCTCCGCAGTCTGGCAGTACATGTAGTGGTAAAAACTTTGACGTAGAAAGACCTTCCGAATATGTTTGATATATCTTTTTTACATTCAATTCGATAGATATTATAGGTTGTATTAGCCGTCACTATGCGTCCTGCGCTAATAAAGGTCGCTGATAAAATTTCGCGCCATGTTCAAGTAAAGGAAGTTTTGTCGAATGCTTCAGTAGCATTGCGGCGCCCGTCGCCATTTTGTTGAAACGACTAAAGATCTGAATTTGCTTAGGCAAAATGCCGCTGGCTGTGACCAAATGCAGTGAAAAAGTTGCGAACAAATTCTAAAACGCACTAATAATAGTGGCGACGAGAAGGAAATTATACTTCTCTTATCTGTAAAATAATCATATCAGTTTCTCGAAGCCCGCCTTACAGTGTCTTATGATAACTTCGTTTAATTAACACTAATTTTCGAGAACAAGACAAATCAGTATTGAAGTCATAATGAAGTATCAGTAATAAAATTACAATTTGTTTACCATTTAGGATCACTAATTAAGCTTAGGATTTCGTTAGCCTGTTTTCAATGTTGCCTTTATCCAAGTTTCATATAAATACGTTATTGGATGGCACGTCTTAAAATCAAACCGATTCCAAAATCAAGCCTGTCGATGAAAGGTTTCATAATACCTTGACCGTACTAGCGAACATGCACTAGGTTTAAAACAGCTCTTTGCCTTAGAGCCTAAGCCCTTCCTGTTACTGCGTCATAGACAAAACTAGGTGGTTTTTAACAAACTGTTTGACAATGAGCTTTATTTTGATCTTAAGAAACTCAACTAGAAACAATTGGCTTGCGAGTCAGGCAACTGATTGAAATAGGAATGACCCGAATGCTGAATAATACTTTAAGTAGCGCTGTTCATTACTTCGCTGATTGCGTGCCCCCAGCACCCAAAAATCAATCACTTGCTTACTTCAAATGAACCATCTTTTCGAACACATAAACTTATCGCTTAGGTGTCCGAAAAGAACGAAATACACCTTTGAGAACCATAGGAAAGATAGTTAGTTTCTGCCCCAGTTTAAGAGGGACTCCCAGAAAAATTGGGTGGGGGTGTGGTGTGCGGCCCGCTTCCCAAAACCCTCACCCTATTTATGACCAAAATCTGCGATTTTCCCTTCCCTATTTATGACAAGACCAAAAATTCGATATCCTCTTTATGACAGTTGCGGCCGACACAGTTGCCCTAAACATAATTTTTGAAGGGCTTTTGTTTATGGTCTTATCGATAATGATGAAAAAGTAGCCTCTTCTAAAAACATACCCAATTCAAGACTAGAGTACAAAAACCATACCCCATCTAAGACCAAAATGGCCAAATCGATACCCTACTTATGACCAAAACGGCTGAAAAACCATACTCTTTGGGGCCGCACATACCTTTATAGCCCATGTAAGGGAGTACCCCCCGGAAGAGGGATTTGCTAAGTAAACTCCTGTCTAAAATTGCAGAATGCAAGGATCAGGAAAGGTCACATGACACCTGTGTGAAGCTTACCAAGGAGCTGGGATTAGGAGTCTGTGACACTGGAATTGGTCAGCTGAAGACCAAGCTGAAGAGAAGCTGCGCAAAGACCTGTCACTTCTGTGAGTAACACAACCTAGACAGTCAGAGAGTCACGCAACACGCATGTGTAATAAAACAAGTATAGAAGTGATGTTACAGAGTTTAAGTAACTACGACGGCGTGGCCGAGGACAACGTCGTTAAGAAATGAATTTATATTTTACCCACGAATCTCGCGATACTCTAAAGTCATTTAGTTTGTTTCTCTATGTCAAAACTATTTCAAAATTGAATACGAAACACAGCTTAAAATTCGGAATGTACATTATATAAACTATCGGCCCTGGTTCACGTCCTCCACACAACGCAGAATTTGGTCATTTCACGTTATGGTTTTACAGAGGACGCTAAAGAAATGTACGAAGAATTATAACACATGTGGACAGCCACTGTTCTGCTCATTAAACCTTTTGTTTAGCGACATTCCCGTTGCCGTTGTGGTTTTCTTAACCTTCCTATTTACTAGCTCAAATAAAGGGAAAGAGAACACGGGTTCTAGCTTCATTTTATATATCAAGGCATTTGAAAACTCAGAACCATTTTGTGTTATAGTATGCTCGACTGTCTTGTTCCCAGGGCCCATCAATTCCCTTGACCCACCCTGTGAGAAAACTTAAAAGGTAACCCAGCAACCTCACTGATCAAGAAAACCGCTGGTACTGGAAATATCGTGGAGACTAGGGAGACAGAAGCAGATGAAAATTTGTCTTTACTGGTTATTGACATCTTATTTCGCCTTACAATATCGCTACAAAGTCTGACACGAGAATTACGAAGCTGATCATCAGGGGGAAATCATGTTCTTTACAATATCGCTACAAAGTCTGACACACAATTAACGAGAATCACGGAGCTGATCATCAGGGGGAAATCATGTTCTCGAAATTAAAGTCAAAATTGTCTTAGAAATGTATGGAAGCCATTAAGAAGAATATCAGTCTAACAGTTCTCACTGTTGTGTTCAGGTGGGGAACCTTTGCAAGGTTGTAGAACAAGCAGGTACGGCTGCTGTTGGGACGCTTACACGCCCAGAGGAGATATCTATGGCAAAGTAGGCTGCCCGGGTAAGAAAACACGCTAAAAATATAAACAGCCAATGCATTGAAAGTAAAGTGAAAAAAAACTTTTGACACTTGAATTCTCTTCAGTTTTTCAGTGACTCTCAAATTACTTTTTAAATTCATTTTTTCTTTTAAACGAAAATGTTAATTGGCGTGAAAAGAAGTGTTACAGGGAGCTTTTTTTGTAGTACATGACAAAGATCACCTCCATACATGCAAAGATCACCGCCATATTTATGGGCCTGTGGCTGATGTGCATTTTACCATGGAGTGATGGCTTTGGCAGTCAAAAGTTAAAAACGAAAATTCAAAGCAAACAAAAATATAAAGAGCATTTTAAAAACCTTGATGGTTTTCCAATAAACAGTAACGTTTTGTACCAGCCGGTGTAGAAAGCGGTGATAATAATGATAATGACAATGACAATGACAATGACAATGACGATGACGATGACGACGACGACGACGATGATGATGACGACGACGATGAAGATGATGATGATGATGATGATGATGATGATGATAACCTTAGTTGTTGTTTTACGTTAGTACCTTTCATTTGACGTTCTATTCCGGGTTGCTTTGAGGCAACGCTTAACCCAGTAGAGACCCGGCTTATTGTAATGATAAATGTGATGAAACTGAAAAGATTCTAAAGTTTCGCCCTGGACAGGTGCTTGTAAACTAAGCTACGTTTCCTCGGAAAATATCTAAAGCATGCCGCGAGGTCGCCATCAATAGGCCATTTTCGAGTTGCCTTTTGCCTCTATTTCAAAACGAGTCTTCGTGCAAAACCATTCATGTGGAAATGAGTCCCGCCTACAGGTTCATTTCATGTAAATCAAACTCATTTTCATATGAACTGTTTGGCACGAGGACTCGTTTTGAAAACGAGGCACAAGGTAACTCGGAAAGGGCCTATTGAAAAGTTTTTATATTTTCCCCCTTTCTTTTTTTGGGGTTGTAGAATGCAAAGATCACCTTGATTTGTGCCGTCGATTCGAGGGATTCTGCAGGTCAGAAGAGAAGGAAAACAAGGAATTCATGGAACTTCACTGCCCTGCAACTTGCCGCAAGTGTATAAAAAGAAGGAGAGCGATAATAAAAGGAGAGAAGATCAAAATGGGAGACTGGTTTCATCTCTAAACTGGACAACCGTAAGTTAAATTCTTCGAAGGGGTATTATCATTGAGATTTAATTTTACCCTAATTGCGGTAAAAATTAGACTAAAATCACGACGGGTTCCAACGCTATAGTGAACAAAGGTAATTTAAAGGCTTCGCTACATTTTTGGTGAAACGGGTGGTAAAATTTTGACTTAGTACCTTCGCTCATTCACCCAAGGTTCGCCGTGCACATTTTGAACACCGAGATGATATCACTAAGTGAATTCTTGTATAGAAATAGCGAATTCTTCCATTATTATTCTAGAACACAAAACTAGAAATAAAAGAACTCTTTCTGGTTTTCTCAATTTGAGAAGCTTTGAGAACATAACCTTATCCGTGTGTAATTCATGATAACATCCCTCGGACAACGTCACTGCACAAGCAAAGTATTATTATTATTTTTTTAACAAAACAAGACTTTTAACTTTTCGAGGCCGCGGTCAAGAGAATGCCACATCACGATAGAATGACAATTATCTCACCAAATTGCCGTTGCCAAGAGCCTTTTTCATCCCCCCCGCTGGGGGAGGGTGGTACTCTACAAAGTTGTATCAGGGAAGGCTCCGCCCCGAGATCCAACCCCTTACCCTTTTGTATACCTTAAATTGAAAAAGGTACCCTTTAACATGCTTTCATAAACGGTCCGTATCATGAATAAATGGCCAAATCAGGAAATCTTATTTCTTGTCATTTTCATGTAGTGCTCAATAAATCAAATCATGCAGCCATAAGGTGTCTGTTCGAAATATTTTAAATAACTGAACGACAGATTTCCCTACCCTTTCATAAACCTCAGCTTGTGAATTCCCTACCCTTTGATATACCTGTAGCCTGACAATGGTACCCCTGTCGGGTGGAGACGCACCATATAGGCCATTATAGGGAGTACCCCCCCCCCCCTCCACACAGCCTGCTCTCCCGCCTGGTGCCAGTTGCCCACAATGCGGCCGAGCCTCTAGGGCAAAAATTGGACTCATAAGCCACCTGCGGACGCTCCGCTGATCAGCACGAAGACTATCATCCTCGACCTAAGCGAGGGATAGCCACGGCGACGACGAACCCCCTCCCCCCGACTCCCCCAGGCTTTTTACTTTCTGCAATATCATCCAATGCCTACTCAAATCTTCACCCAGAAATGTTCCTTTATCTTTCAGATTTGTGACGGAAGCGTCTTCCAACTTGATGAAAATTCAGCTTTCTGGAGCATTGTACATCCTGCGATCGCTATATTATAGTCGAGGGGGTTTGATTTGTACAGTTAAAAGAGCGCAGCACTAATAATATTCACGAAGAAATTTATGATGATTTTTCAAGTACATGACGAAACGAAATATTCTTAATGATAGGGTTTGCCAGCATACGCAGTGAAGTGTCGTGTGAGACGCTATAGAAACGGCAGAGAGGGGCTCTAAGAACTACAGCTGTAATTTTAGTATACTGTATAGTTTATAGATATTACTAATAAAGCCAAAGCGGACTGAAGTAAAACATAGCCTTTTTTGTACTGGTTAACTTTCTTTTTCTACCCGCTAACTATAACGAAAATGCCTCGGGGGCGGGGGGGGGAGGCCCTCGAGCTTTATTTACCCCCGAAGAGATGCCACTTTAAAACGGACAGACTGCGTTTTCTATTATTTCTTCGAGTGCAACCCTAAAGGATACCTAGGCGGCTAAAAATGGCGATGTCTCGTCCTAAGTTTGACGAAAATCCTTGACGAAAATCCTTGATTTACACCCCTAATCGAGATCACGAGCACCCCGACCTTTTCATGTGGGAGCCCCTCCCCCCGAGCCCTAACAAGGAATATTTTTGCCCCTGCAGGCTCTCCGACCACAGAGCTGGAAAGCTAAGAAGGCACCCTAGGTGACACCCACCTACAAGGCACCCACTTAAACTTAGTTTACATTTGTTAAAGTAAAGCAATTTCTTTGCTCTTTTACATCTGCGGTGATGGGTAAATCCCTTTGCAGATTACATATATAGATGTAGATGTAGATAACAATATTCCTGTGGTGAGAACCAAACGATAATTAAGCTTATCCCCCGGGGATGCTCCCTTACATGGGCTATATTGGCATGTGCGGCCCCAAAGGGTATGGTTTTCTGGCCGTTTTGGTCATAAATAAGGTATCGGTTTTAGCCATTGTGATCATTAATAGGGTCTGATTTTTGCACTCTAGTCTTGAATTAGGCATTTTTTTCGACGAAGTCACATTTTTATCATTATCAATAAGGCCGATCAACAAAAGCCCCTTACAATGCCTTTAACATCGGTCTGAGCTAGGAACCTAAGTGTAAGGCAGGTTTGAAACAGGGTGTTGATTTAGGGTCAGATCATAAATAGGGTATTGAAAATCGCAGATTTTGGTCATAAATGGGGTAAGGGTTTTGGGAAGCGGGCTGCCCACCCCCACACAATTTTATCCTTTTGTTTACTTCGTTTTATTGACGGGGTTTTGACAGAAGCTCTAAAAAAAGAAATATAAGATGTATAGATTGCAAGATTGTTTTATTTAAATTCAGATTTACCATGAAGAGACAGCTCTTGAAGAGAACAGTAAGTCGAGCTGATCCGAATCGTCCACCATATTATTGTTCTTCCAAGAGAAAAAGAGAACATGCAAGACGACTCCCCCAGGGTTTCAGGGGGACCTTCGAAGAAAAACACTTTTGCTTCTTTTCTTGGAAAATATCAAATTAGATCTCAGAAAACTAATGCAAACTGTAGCTACATAATTAGCAATGAGTTTCTGTGAGTTTCGAGCCGTCAAGTTTAGCCAAAGCCGAGAGATCTATCGATGTATGAGAAATTGACCAGTATGTACGAGAAATCGGAAATCGACATACATCTGGCAGAGCCTCTGCGCCTGCACTCACTTCGCACAGCGGATTTATATAACGAACGTGACGTTCGAATCTCTGCAGAGGAGAGAGTACATGTTGTTTTAAGACTTCAAACCGAAGCGACTGCATGTTGTTTAAAGACTTCAAACTGATGCGACTGAGTAACCTTCGGATCGCCAGGTTTACGTTTGGAATCTCGCTTATTTGGATCGCCTATTTTCAGTGAGTTGTGGCCTTATGCTCCACTCACGAAGGAGCGAAGAGGATGAGTGAGTGATTTTCAGTGAGTAATCTTACGTAGCGTAGAGCGCAATAACTTTGGATCAGAACTTCATTTTGCACCGTTACGTTTTCGTTCGTTGCATTTATGACCATTTACAGCCATTTATGGAAGGTCTGTATGGTGATCGTAACGCGATACTTCTGTTTTCGTCTCGAAAAAACTCGCGACAGCAAATTTCAGATTTTCTCAATTTCTGTTCTACTTTCTGTTTTGTTTGTTTGTTTTTTTTCCAGGGGGTTATTTTTGTTCCCTTTCAAACGAAATATGGTAAACTGCTCTGCTGCAATTGCTTGTTGAGATATTTAATATATAAAGAATTTCGTTTCAAATTTGGGCCGTCGATAAAACCAGGAACATGGAACATTCCGGAACATCCTATCCCATCATATGTAAAATGAAATTTTAAAAAATTAAATCAAACAAAAATAAACTGGTATCAGCTTGAAATATGAAAAGATATTATTGGGTATAGGGGAGTCGGTAGCAGAGGGGTAGGGAGCGTTGGGTATTCATTCAACTGACCACAATGAGCGCAGGCTCCTCCTCTTTCCCGCCAATTGCGTCACGTCGCTTTTCAGCACTCTGTTTTTCAACACAAACATGGACGATTCTGACGATGAATGCCAGGTAATTCATTGCGTCTCCTTTTTTGATCCCTGATTTCTCCAACATCTGAGGTGTTTGTCTGAGCATCATACAGTTGCTTGTTAAGCCAGTATTCATAGTTTTGTCCCTATTCCATCTTCATGTTGCTGTTTATCATCCCCAGTTTTCGCGCCGCTCCGCTAGGAACGCCTGGCACTATGACCAACTAAGTGCAGACTCGGCCTTTCCGGAAGCCCGAGTAACAAGCAAGTTGTTATTAATAAACTAGTGGTAATCAAAGAGTCAGTCATGTCGATAATAGGTACAAGCGCGGACTATTGACAACTATGCTCGATCGCGCACATCGCCTGTCTTCGTCATGGTCCTACTTCACTGAGGAGTGCGAACGACTGAAGTCTGTTTTCTCTAAACTGAAATATCCCAAGCCCCTTGTTGACTCCACTGTCAAAACCTTCCTAAATTTAAAGGTCGCTGACCAGCCCTCATTACGGTCCAGATCTACGACAGAAAACACTACTCGGGTTGTCATACCCTTTAAAGACCAGGAGTCTGCTAATATCGTGAAGACACAGTTGAAAGATCTCAGTGTGAAGCTGCAGACCAGTGTTCAACCGGTGTTTACGAGCCGCAAGATTGCCCAGGAGTTCCCGACAAGCGAACCTAAGCCTCAGCTCATTGATCAACAATGCGTTGTGTATAACTTCAAGTGTGACCAGTGCGATGCTGGTTATGTCGGTTACACCCGTGGCCATCTGTTCGCACGCGTTGATGGACATAGAAGCAAGACCTCGTCAGTACGCAATCACTATGATAATAGACACGCAGGCAGGATTCCGGATGACCTTCGCAATTGTTTTAGCGTGTTGAAAAAATGCCACAACAAGTTTGATTGTCTCATTAATGAGATGTTACTCATTAAACAATTACGACCGTGTTTAAATGTACAATCAGACTCAGTTCGCGCTAAAGTCTTTGTCTAACTTATGCAAATTAGAAACTCTGAACTCTTAGTTACTCTTGAAATCGCATATTTAATTAGTTTCCCTTGACAATGGCGCCAAGATGTCGCCGAAACGTCGGATTTATCTATCGTTAGTTTTTGCCTGTATATGTTTATCTAAATCATTGTTGATTAAAAGTTTTAGTTCATGCATATTAAACGTTTAAGTGTGTTCAATCAGCAAAAAAAGCGGGGGCAGCTTTAGTGAGAACTATTACTAGTCTTAGTAAATACGCTCTCCCCGTGTGTTCTTGTTAGGTCTCACTCGGCTCGGACCTCGGAACTTCAGTCTGAGGGAGGGCATTCAACGAAGAACGAACAAGTGTTTAACGACGTCATTCGAGAGTTAAGCAAGAAGCTTGAGGCAGACGGCAAACGGCAAAGGTTACCTCTGAGTTTGTGTTCTCTTCTTCTAATCCTCAAATAAATCACACAACGTAGTAAAACGTCTCCAACTATTCACAGCAAATACAAATATTTTCACTCTAATGTACAGACAGCTGAAGACAGATGACAAAAGGTTCATTGTTGCCCTTTGCCGTTTGCAGTGAGGCCATGCTTAAACTCTCTATAATTAAGTCCTGCGCGGATAACCCGTGGCAATACATGCATGTTGGGTGAAAATCTTGAGGCCAATTGAACACCCTGTTGAGACATATTGGAGGATGATCAAACGCTTGTCGACCTACATATTCAAAAAGTAACGTGGAATTTGGAACATCCCAACATCGGTTGCATGCATTCGTTTTGACAGAGCTTGATGAACCAATGATGATGAAGTATTGGATCAAAATGTCGGGACCGTTTGCTGCTGAATTGCAAGGGTTTGATAAAAGGACTCAAAGAATTTCTTTAAAAGTTAATCCAACTGATACACAACTGTAATCGTGAGCTTCGAAAACTTTTAATTTTCAGTTTAACGGTAAAGGGCGGGAGAAGTTTGCAGCTGAGTTATTCAGTCCACTGATGCAAATAGGCTAAATGGAACATAAGCATGCTAGACATGCTATATGTTAATTATTTGCAAATGTTTGCGCAAACATTTGCAAATATGTCACATTTAGCGTTTTTATAAGCGGCAAACTAGAAAGCAATTCGATAAGTTAAAATTTCTCACAGGTATTTTTCAAAACGTTTTCCGTGACTATTTAGTAGTTTCGAGACCGTTTGTGTAACGGCCAACTAAAAAAACGTAATCAAAAATGACAACAAATCGGATTGAAAAGAATACGCTTCAATCAAGCGTCAATCAAGCTTTTCAAATTGGAACAGAGCATAATTTCTATTAGCCAGTCACGTGCAACGATGGAACAAACATTAAAGTTTACTGACAACACAGCGAGTCACGAAAAAAGTTTTATAAAAAACGCCTTGTGCAAGCCTTGCTTGTCAATATGCTTGTTCGTGAAAAAATAAGTCACAACCAGCTCGTTGTACATAATTCGACGCAGAACGTTGCACTATTCCAGTAGAACTGTGGTTTTGATAAAGATTTCTTCTATGTCCGCTGCGTCCAAAAAGTCAAAACAAATTAACAAAAGAGACATGCAACAAATACTGAAAGATAAACAGTCTTTCATAAAACGGCGGGAGACCAAAGAGTCAGGGTTAACCGACCGTTACAGGAACAACGCGCTAAGCAGAACTGATCATTTTCAACGCTACAAATTGGCGTGCGCTCTTAGCTAGACGCACTTAGACACTAACGGCCAGCTGGCAAGATCTCTCTGTAAAGCATATCAGACGCTTGAAGGCAAAATATTCTGGAGAAATTCAGGTAAGTCAGCCTTTTATCACATCACAAATGACAAATAATACAAGATAGCGATTTTCGAAGCGGTTTAAAAACAAGAAGTGGGGCAAAATAATAATTATTTCAAGCATCCCAGACTAAGTGTTGTCTAAATTTCAAGAGTAGGGGACGGCATTTAGCGCCAAGTTAAGACTACGCGACTACTTTTCTCCTCAGCGCGGCGTCAATCTTGAGGTCTTTGAGTTCAACACATTTTATCGGATGCAAACACAAGTCACTTTGGGCAAAGACAGTTTAATGCATAATGGCGGAGGCCATTCTGTCAATTCTGGGTGAAGACACTGTACTGTACCACTGATTGACAAACGAATTATGAATTTTTAAACTCGCGGGTTTTTTAGCTCGTTCCAGGCAATCAGATCGTGATAGCTGGTGGACCATATAAACTAGCGGAGTTAAAAATGTAAACCCCAGCAGTATATTTACCAAAGTCAATTCACTGCCCGCTCTCCTTATCTTTAGCTTGTCTGTCTCTGTTTCTCGGTTTCCATACTTGTGTATCCTTTGCTCTGGCCGCAATCTGAGAGGTCTGGAGCAGCTACAGAATTTGGTGAAAAGAAAACTAGTTTGATTCAAATCTGACTTTGACGGTCTCATATTCTATATATGGCTACCCCTGTAAGTTGACGGTTAAATTTAAAATTTTGATTCAAATTTAAACAGATTTCCGTGAGCCATATAGCTTTTTAGCACGCATGATTAAGCCTATTGAAACAACTTATTGACGATTTGTGGTAAATATTGCCTGAATAATCCGTGGTTTGACAATTAAATGTAATCTATTGGTTGGATTAAAACCGGATTAAGACCATGCACTTAGTTTGTGCATCGACAGTTAAATTTAGTCCATTGGACCATGACATTATCCAATCTACCTAATTGGTGAAGATCCATATCAATTAGACATAACTGTCTTCCAGGACTTTCTAAAGAGAGATTTGAATCATGATCAGTAGCTACCAATTTTTATTCAAATATAGGGGAGCAAGGCCCCCGGGGGGCGATGGGTACTGCCGCAAATTTCGGATAGGTGTGTGCCCGAAGGGTATTAAACCTTGGCCCTTTTTAAGGATGAAGCAAATGCAAATTGATACCCCATTTAAGGCACAAACTCGACAAATGACACCCTGTTCACGGGAAAAACTAAAACTTACAATGGCGTGAACGGGTCAGCTATATTTCGTTTCTGTATTGAAAGTTAAGCATCAAGCATAGAATTTGTTTTTCATTTAGCTGGGCATTTATGCACAGGAATAGCAGATTTGCACGATATCGTCATTTGACCACAACTACCAGAATTCCTTTCGTTTTTTCTTAATTATTTAAATTTTAAAGTCTCAGTGGGGTTTAAATAACAATTGCCCTTAAGAAACAGAAAAAGTGAAGGATTCTGGTAGTTAAGTTGTAGTCAAATGACGCCATCATACAGATCGCCTATTTTAGCTGATTTAGGTACACCCTATTATTATTATTATTATTATTATTATTATTATTATTATCATTATTATTTTAGGTACGCCCTATTCAAGGTTCGGCAGGCGCGGTGGCCTCATGATTACTGGGTTCGAGTCCTGGCCGGGGACATTGTGTTGTGTTCTTGGGCAAGACACTTTACTCTCACAGTGCCTTTCTCCACCCAGGTGTTTAAATGGGTACCAGCGAACTTAATGCTGGGGGATAACCCTGCGATGGACTAGCATCCCATCCAGGGGGGAGTAGAAATACTCCCAGTCGCTTCATGCTACAGAAATCGGGATAAGCTCGTGCCTCATGGGCCACTTGGCTCGTATGCAGGCTTTACCTATTTAAGGTTCACATCGGGAATATGATGCCAACAGCGGCTGAAATAATACCCTATTTAAGTATCGGAAACCTCAAAAACCATACCCTATCCCGCGGCACATACCTGTATAGCCAATGTATGGGAGTCCCCCACCCTGAGCAAGGTGCACGTTCTAATTTATATTACTCATATGGTTTGTTAGGCGCATTTGATCATATTCACATGTTAATTTGCGCCTTAGAAATATTAAATATTATTTAAGTTTTATTATTATTTAATATCGTTTGCTCGTTACAGCATCGTTTTGCACAACAGTTCAATCTCAGCAATACGTTATGATTTCCGTGGTGTGTTCCTTGCTCTGGCTCTCGACTGTTCTAAAAATCAGCATGGGCGGTCAAATGGGCCCCACTACCCCTCAGCCGAGTGATTTTACTCAGTGTCGTTTGAGTGACGAGCTAAAAGAGGAATTTGTGGACTTTCACAACAAGTTCCGTGGAGAGGTACAGCCAAGTGCAGCGGACATGGAGTACCTGGTGAGTTGTACAACTTTACCACTTAGCCCACGATTAACTAAACGTAATGATAAATGACTCCGTTTGATATTAAAAGCACAGAATTTCAAACTCAAATAAGCATTGGAACCAATAAGATAGCACTCACACCCAGCCTCTAGGGACTTTATGTTAAGGAAACCGGGGTTTTAAAAGTTTAGCACTCCTGAGGGCTCTGAAAAGTCTTAAGTCTTTAATTTCCATTTAGCACGATACAAAATGGAACTAAAAGTTGCTGTGTTGTGGCATTTTATAGCAGCTGTTTTGCTAAGTGTAAGTTCGTACAACCTGTTCTTAAATTTCAAGTTTTTAACATGCGCGTTCATCAGTTTAATCAGCGTTGTTGTTAAACGAAGCACGGCACATACGTTTTGTGTTCAGTTCTTTTTTATAAAGAAGCCCTTCTACTACCAGGGGCGGATCTAGGGGTAGGGTGCAGGGGATGCGCACCTCCCCCCCCCCTCCTGAGATGAAGTCTTCTTCTTCGTATTTGCTTTTAAAAATTTGTTTACCTTACCAGTCAGTTACGCCACTTAGTGGTGCAGCCCCTCCTGAAAAAAATCCTGGATCCGCCCCTGACGACAAAGAATGAGTTATAATGAGGCAAAATGAGTGCTAATGAGTTCATTAAATAAGGTAAGACGCCAAAGTATAACGTCCAAGAAAAATATCACCTCCAAAATCCATAGGCAGGAAGGAAACAAGCTACAAGCGAAGCCACAGGCACTGTTTCAAACAAAAACAAAACGACATTTTCTGAACAGCGGAAGACTATTCTGTTGAGTTGTCAGTCCATTACTGTCAACATGCAACAGGTAACAAATTAAAAAACATTAAGATGAATTCCAGAAGGGCCTGGTTAACTTTCGATCCTGTTAGTTTAATGGTAGAACCCGTACGGAATTCAATGTTATTAAGGCGCAAAGTTGGCCTCCAAGTAAGAGAACCGGAAGTCGATAAGAGTTTGTTCAGAGAAACGCTTTCATTACGGTGTGTAACAACTGATGCAACATCGCTTTTGCAATGGGTGTTCTTATACTTGTGATTAACAGTGTGGTCGCCTATGTACTAATTCGAGTAATTCTGTTTTATGGCTCGGTATATGAAGAAAGTTATAACTTTTTAAAAATGGCACGAGGCAGGTAAAGGGTTGCGCCGTTTTTTAAGGAGTTTTTAGACGATTTTTCCCGAAGTTTTGAAAACGGATCAAAGTTCCCATTCTTGCGAAATGGAGATAATATGACCGCAAAGCATATGAAAATGTGTTCCTCCCCCCCCCCTCCCGGAACAGGTTCATTTTCATGCAAATCAAACTTAACTTCATAAGAAAGGTTTTGCACGAAGACTCATTTTAAAACAGAGGCACAGGGTAACTCGAAAATGCTCTATTCTCGTGGAAAATTCGACACTCTTATAGTTTCCATTTGTTCTAGCGTTTTATTTGTTGGTTCGACATAAAGTAATAATGGGACACTTTCTGTGATTCAGATATTTCAATGCTCTGGATGGAAAGAAATGTTGTTTATTGACTATACAGTAAATCGGCAACCGGTAATTGAAATTCTAAGTTGGTCACGTTTTAATGCCCTCCTCCGGGAAGGGGTACTTGACTTATGTCTGGGTATAGGGCTACCGCCGAGGGTTTGAAATCATGAGTCTGTTTAGGACAAAAATACTCTAAAAACCCTACCTTGTGTAGGAAAACACCTTCTATTTTAAGACCCTGTTTTTTAAAAGAGAAGAGATAAAATACGCACTTTCCTGTTTTACAAGAATTTTACAGGCTAAACACGTACAGATCGTGTAACTATACCCTGTTTAGAATAGAGGCGAGGTAAAATTGTATACCCTTTTCAGGACAAGGAGGCCAAAAAACATACACTGTCCAGCGGCATGTCCCCACATCGGCCAAATAAGGGAGTACCCCCCCCCCCCACGGGTTTGATGCCCTTTGTCGACGAAAGGTAACATAGCCTAGCGCGTAGTCACGATTTAATGCGCATCAAAACCGCTGAAGACTATTAATTAAACCATTCCTAACATTTTGCCAAGCACAGGCAACTGATTTAAAAAGGTATCTGATACTAGCCTTTTACATCTATAAGGTTAAGGAACCCTAATCACAATTCTCAGAAATCTTGGCTCATTTTAAGTCACCTGATCTAATGAAACTCTGTGATTGTCAGTACCACAAGTCACAGTGAATGACTTCTTTCAACCATTCAATCATTTAGCAAACTGACACAACATGATCTGAATCAGGTCAAGCTTAAATTGATCACAATTCACAATTCTTAGAAATCGTACATGTCAAACACGTCTATAGACAATGTTCTGTGATTGGTTAATATTATGTAGACGCTGATCACAAGACTTCATTGTTGAAGGCGTTTACAACTGCAGACCCTCTCCGTTTTCCGCCTTTGAATAATCATGGATATAATTATAAAAGCCTTGCTAAGCAATGACCAGAGAATAGTTTGATAGTTATAAGTAGGTGTCTGATAGCCTTTAAATTTACAAGTTCAAGGAAAGCTTGTTACAATTCTCAAAGAAATCGTCGCCCATTCTGTTATTATTGTAAGAAGTTACGTCCTATGGAAGTATCTCTGATAGCGCTTCGTGATTAGTCAACATCTCAAAACACAGTGAGTACTGTATTTTTTCAACCTTTCAATCATCTTGATATTTAAATTTGGAAGGTCATGCTATAAAACTGATCACAATTCCTAAAAATCTTACATGTCAGTTATGCCTATAAAGAACGGTCTGTGATTGGTTAATATTATCGACATTATCACCAGCCCGATCGTAAGACTTCATTATTGGAGTTGTTTACGACTGCAAACCCTCCCCGTTTTCCGCCTGTAATCATGGATAAAAAAGCCTTGCCAAAAAATCTTCAAGGAGAGGTATACTGTTCTGTGTGCAAGACCACATTCACAGATCCAAAACAGCTGCCATGTTTACACAGTTTTTGTCTTCAATGCTTGAACGGGATTCAACCAACGAGTAGCCGCCGTGATATCATAACATGCCCGGAATGTAGAAGAGGGAGTAGAGTCCCTAGCAGTGGAAATCTCAACGACTTGCCGACCAATTTTCGCATCAATAGTTTGCTAGATTCGTTGGCCATCAAAGATTGTAACACTACAGGCGTTAGATGTAAATAGCAATTTCTATTTTAATTTTTCGTTATCAAATATTTTGTTCTCGGAAATATTAGCTTGTCAAGCTACTCTGAAATTCGAGCTTAAATAAAGTTTATGTATGTATGTATGTATGTAGATGTGCAAAGTGTGACAAGAAAAGCTCCCAGAGTTTGTACTGCTTCGAGTGTTGTGCATTCTGGTGTGCCGACTGTATTACCGCGCACAACATAATCCGTGCTAATAAAGAACACCGAGTGATCGAGGACGTGTTAAAGCGACCAGCATTTTGTAGAAAGCCAGGGCACGAAAAGAAAGAACTGGAATTGTTTTGTAAGAACTGTGATGAACCTATTTGCAACTTTTGTGTCGTAACCTTTCACGACGGCCACGTCAAACTGACACATTTGGAAGACGCGGCAAATGAAAGAAAAGCAGAAGCGAAGTCTGTGATTGAATCTCAAAAGAAAATGGCGCAACACATGAGAGATAAAATCTTTCAGGTTGAAGAAAACTGTTCAAAGATTCGAGAAGAAGTAGTCAATGTAAAAAGAAAAGTTCAAACGTTTGCTGATAATTTGAAGGCTGCCATCGAATCGAAGATGCAGGAGATCTTTACTGAAGTTGAAAACGAAGAAAAGCAATCCCTCGAACGACTGGGAATACAAAAGAGTGAGTTTGAACAACAAGCTCAAATGATCGAGACAGGAGTTGAAAAAGCTGAAGCACTTCTGGAGCAAAGCACAAGCGCTGAGATAGCACAGTTGGATGATTTCGCATTAACAACAGTCTTTCAGGAAGGAGTCAGGTGTGAAGGGGAACACGTCGACGGTGACCTTGAAGGCGTTCGTCAATTCAGTTTTGTAGGAAACGAAACATTACTAGCGAAAGCAAACACTGAAGGAATCGGCTCCGTCAAAATCAAAGCGTTTCTCAGCCAGCCTAGCGTGAATCATTCAAGAGCTGAAGGTGATGGAACAAATCAAGCCATGGTTGGGCTTGAAGCACAGTTTGTTTTGACGACAAGAAATGCCAAAGGAAAACAATATTATGACAAACGTGACTGCGTAACAGTGGAAATGAGAAATCGTCAAGGACAGGACTGTGCCACGGAAACACGAGTGGAAGATAACAAAAACGGCAGCTACAAAATTAGTTATTTTGCCAAAGAAACTGGAAAGTGTGTCGTTTCAGTAAAAGTAAATAAGCAGCACGTCCAAGGCAGTCCATTTGCGGTTCATGTCAAACCCAAACAGTTCAGATCTGTGTCAGTTCTGTCAAAAATTTTGAATTCAGACTCCAGCCCTGTTGATCCACCAAGCCTGAGTAAGCCATGGGGAGTGGCAGTGAATGACCGCAATGAAACTGCAGTGACTGATAATGGTAACGCCAAAGTCCGAATATTTTCAGGTGATTTGAGTTTCTTGACATGTTTTGGTACAAACGGTGATAAAGAGGGAGAATTTAACTTTCCTACCGGAATAGCTTTTGATATAAAGAACAAGAATCTTTTTGTGGTGGATTCTGGTAACCACCACGTTCAACTGTTCAGTGAGCAGGGTGAGTACCTAAACCAGTTTGGTGGGAAACTGAAATCTTGATCATCAGCTCGAGTTTCCCCTTGGTTTATCTGTAGACAGCGACGGAAATGTTATTGTCGCTGATTCAGGTAACAAGCCCAGTGGCCGGCTTTTACGTAAAATTGGCGAAGAGGGTTCTTTCACCTATCCCCTTCACTGTGTCCAGTGTGACAACCATTTTATAGTATCAGATAGTGAAGAAAATTCTCTCAACGTATTTGCTAGGGATGGACATTTTTTGTACAAATTTGGAAAGAGTGGGGAAGGGGACGGGGAGTTCAATAGACCTCGTTGCTTGTCAGTTGACAAGGCAGGACAGCTGTTGGTCTGTGATGAATTCAATGACAGAGCTCAGCTGTTTGAACTCAGCGGAAACTTTGTAACAAAGTTTGGAAGAAAAGGCAACGAGAGAAGAGAGTTAAATAACCCAGTCTCCACAGCAGTTCGTAGGGATGGTAAAATTGTTGTGTCCGACTTAGGTAATCATCGCATTCAGATTTTCGAATAGATTGACATGATCATCAGTCATCTGCTATATCCAGGACGTAACATATCGATCAAAGTCGATCATCGAAAACGTAGTCGATAAGTCGATAGTACTCGATGTTTGTCGATAATTGTCAATCGACAAGTTAAATTTGTCGATAAAAGTCGATAATCACAAGATTTTCAACTGATTATCGATTTTATCGACAAAAATGCAGACAAATGTTTCAATCAGCTGCGAAATTCAAGTAACCAAACCAATAATACCTCCAGTGACTTTTTTTATGCCGAGTGTAAACAGCTCTTAAGTAAATGTGTGTGGCATTACAGAATAAAACGTTTAAATTACCTCGAGAAATGATCGATTGACAGTTTCAGCTGAACTAGACCGCGATCTTTTACATAACTCGAACCAAACTAGTTCCCAGGGTCTCTCTAGGCGGGGAGATGAGAGATCCTGGGAATTCGAAGTCGTGCTTCTTCGGGGTGACAGAACGGGTCAAAATTTAGACTAGATGCGGGAAAAAATCGAGGCCAATAAAGTGATTAAGAAGTAAAGTACAGTAAATTAACATTTTATTCATCGGTGTTTTTACTTAGTTCAACATTTGAAAAATACAAGCTGTTACGACTCTACTCCCTCTCCGCTAGGTTGGCTAAATTCGCCGGGTTTGTATGCCCCTTGCTTCTCCTTGCACCTGTGACTGTTGTGCCAGTCCGCAACCTACGTATGTCTACGCCACACATCGTTTTTTATATTTCCGATACTTGTCGATTGAAATCGATCAAAATCGATCAAAATCGATCAAAATCGATTTTTATCGACTATCGAAATAATCGACATGTTACGTCCTGCTATATCGCATGGGATGAATTTTTCGGTGTTTCGTAAAATTTTTTGTCTCAGTTTCACTTAGAACTTACAGGCCATTTCTTGGTCGAGATTGGTGTGATCTGCGCTAAATCGTGTAAAAGAGCGCAGGGTTTATTTTACATTATTTTCCGCTCAGCACATTCTTGGATTAGCTGGAATTTTACGATGGCGCTACTGAGTCGGGTTTAACCAAGCGTAGCCATGTGTAATAAGAAACCATGCTCCGATCCTTTGATCCAACTCTTCTAAGGATTCTAAGTAGAAATGTATTACTTAAGAGGTCAGTGTTTTGTTTATTTGATATCTGAGCTTTCAACGTTTTTTTTTTTCTAAAACAAAACGGACTGAATCTAACAATCAGAGAGTCGGGAAATAACAGAATTGTTTATTTTGAAGAAAAATTGGGGTAGAGAGGATTTCGAGAAGGCAAAAAAGTTGTTGGCCGGCCGTAAAACTTTTTAACAATCAATCAATCAATCATTCATTTTTTATTGTAGACTGTATACAGACTAATGTAGATTAGAATAACTTTTAAAAAGTTGCTCATGATTGGTTTGGTTAATATGTTTTTTTGCATTCGATTCAGTAACATTAACTAAGACCGTTTTAAAGTAAAGAAACCGGATAAATTTAAATCCATATCTAGATCATGTAGTTTAGATTACTTGTCAGAAATGTAATTAACTCGAAGACGTTGTCAACTTTTGAGGATCTGGATGGAGGGGATGTAGTCTCAGTTTATCTGATAAATTTTCGGCGATTTCTCAGCAATCAGTGAACAATTTCAGTTCATTTATCATTCAGCAATCAGCCAATTTTTTAGTTCTCGAATCTCAGAGCTATCTGTTAAAAAACGCATTTTTTCTCACCGGATAATTTTTGATCAAATCTCAGCTATCAGTTGGACTCATCCAGACCCTCAATGTCAGACTTCCTTGACATGAATAGTTTTGTATTCATGTCAGTAAGTGTTTTTTACAAGGTATCATTTCGTTACGTTTTGTAAATAAACAGTTATCTATTTTCTATGTTATTAACAATTTTCTGACAACGTAGTTGCTGGTTGTCAATATTATACAAGCTTTTAGAGATTGAAAGGTGTGAATAAATTGCAAGATTTTGAAACCCGAACTTTTCCGGTTTGATATTTCATGATATTTCCGGTCATGCGATGACCTTGTTAACTTTAACTCAAAATGCATGTACAAGGGATGAATTGGTCCTCGTTCAGAATGAACGACGCAAGAGGTAACATCAAAAATGGCCCATTAAGAGGGAAATTTGGGCGCAAACGATTTTATATAAACGCAAAACTCTTCCTTGATTATCTCTTTTGTAAATATAGAGACTACCCAAAATTAAAAGTCAGTTGACTGACATGAAGGCGAAAACATTATCAGATATTCGCTAACGATATTTTTCGTCACGAACTCGCAATGCGTGACACAGAGCTTCCGTATCGCACGTGAGCCTTTCCCCGATTTTCTTTCTCCCAGTATGTTTATCTTGGCCGTGCTCCGCCATTATCAATGTGTTTAAAATGTGCTTAACTTAATGGGACTAATCATGCATCAAACGATATATCTTCAAGCCGAGCAAAGGTACTATAAACAGTAAAATATCATTATTATTTATTATTATTTATTTATATAAAATGCATGGAACAGAATTTCGGTATAGCAAACCCCCCGTCCCGTAACTAATCAATAAATTTCGCTATCGCCTTGGCACTTCTTTGTATCGAAGTCAATAAAGTAATATTGGAGTTTAGAGAAAGCTTTCAAGTGATAAAGCTCCAACAAACTAAATGTTTATCCCATCCCCGATACTCATTGAATCGTAGTCTGTGTTACACTACCCTCCTACGCAGACGCACTTCGGGTTCGTCACGCAATCTTCCTCTCCTACGTGAGGGAAGAAGATTGCGTGACGATCCCATAAAGCGTCTACGTAGGAAGCTAGTGTTATAGCCGCCCTTCCGGAAAGAAAAAAAAATCGAGACATTTTCTCCGGCGGGGAACTACTTAAACAGAAGTTGACCCTTGCAGGTATTAGAAATTTATGCCGTGTTCTTCTTACCTTACGTTAATGTAGGAATGGAATGATGATCTTGGTAACCTGGCACAAATGTGGTCGGATAAGTGCGAGTGGATGCATGGCTTTACCAAGTTCGGGGCGTGGTACCCAAACCAAATATTCCGAAGCAAGTCTGTAGGTAAGAGAAAGACAATTAACACCTACTACATGCACAAATTACGTTAAATGATTTGTACTATCCCCATTTTTACGATTGCTGCAGAAATTCTCGCGCACTCATTGGCTAATTTTCGTTGTCAATAAGCGGACAGACACATGAATTTATAATTTATGCGATGTGGCAACGAGCGAGAGCGGACTAGTTGACAGTAAGTTATCGTAAAAAACAAATTGACATAAGTTTTTCATGCGTCTGTCCTGTTAGTGACAATTAATTTCGTCATAACATGGTCAAAGTAGTCTGCGGATCCACAGCTACTTTGACAATGTTTAGACGAAATTGATGATCAATAACAGGACTCTGTGTTCTCAACGAGGACCTCCAGCTCGAAAACGAAGATTTCTGTTGACTTGTGAGTTACAATTGATGGTTTATCTTGTCCTTTCCACTAGAAAGTGTTACGTAATACACCAGGCAAACTAAGTATCGGCTGCAAATTTTGCTGTTTTTGTACACTCAAGAAACCTTTTTTTGTAAACTGAATATGCACAAACAAGCCATAGTTTACACCGAAAGTCTTGTAAAGAAGCTGCTAAAATTGTTTCCACGAATAGAAGCGTCTGGTTAGAGAGGTATAGATGTGGGTTGTCTGTCTACAACCATGGACTAATTGCGTTGGAAACTGACGCGCAACAACATGAAATCATAACCGTAATACCCACAGAATAAGTGTCAGCTCTCCCAATCCTCCATTCAATGTTGGAGAATGGTAAAATGAAAACTTTTGTTAGATGAAAGTGTTTTGCCAACATTGGATAGGGGTATCGATTTATTTCCGTGCTGTCTAATTAAATTTATTAGGTCAAAACTTGGCGCGTGAATGGGGCAAGTGGATTGAGAACAAAGAAGCCGGGCCGGAGGACTCCGTGCGTAGATGGTTCATTGAAAAGAGTTATTACACGTTCGGAAAGTTTGCCTATCCAATGCCATCGTGGATGTGCCGCAAAGAACCTTGTGGGCATTACACACAGGTTAGTAATATCAGAAGTCTATAACAAGACTTTCGGTAATATTCCTGTACTTCTCGGCAAACATGATTATCCCGCCGCCGAAATGCATGGCATAAGAAGCCACTGCTTTCTTTTTTCAGAGAAAAAAAAATCTCGAGCTACGCAATAGACCTTTCTAGTTTGGGCGGTTTGTTTCCCCATTACAGACCATGTAATATGAATATTCTGATGAAAGTTGCTCTTTTATCCATCTAAAAAATATACATATATATGCACTCGACTGTTTGAAAATTTGAAAGCAAGAATTCTAGAGAGTATCATCACATGGTCTGAAATGGGGCAACAAACCAAACAAGCTGAAAAGGTCTATTTTGTTTAATAGGTACTCGCACTAAATCAATGGAGCTAGCGGCTGAGGAAATACTTTTGTTGGAATGATCGCTGTATCCAGGCCCATTGTGTCTCTTGAATGGAGTTAGCTAGATAGTTTATTGAAGCTTTTAAATCACAGCTCTACAGCTGAATTTAACAAAACTTTACAGGTGCGTCGAAAAAATAAAAATATTCTAAAATGTGATCCATGAAAAACACCAAATTAATTCATCTATATAATAAACGATTTTGCTTCTTCTTCAGTGCCTTAATTTTAAACGTTAAAGAGAAAACAATAAAATAGAGGGTTTTTTTCCTTCCTCATCAAGGTTGTGTGGGCAAAAAGCAAACAAGTTGGCTGCGCTTTTAGGTGGTGCGACAAATACTTTGGTCAGCCTCACCCCTGGGTTCCTGGAGAGACTGTTGTAACCTGCGACTACTACCCAAGGTAACTGCCTCAATACGATCATGCATGGAAGATAGTACTTCATTTTACCAAATGCAAAGATGCAAGTTTATATAGCATGGATACAACCCTTTCTTCTATTTCACGAAACGTGTTGTTGAACTTATATTCGACTCTGAGAGAATTTTGGTGACGTCATATGCGTATAATATGATCGTTTGTCAAATAAGGGGAAACTCCCATTTGATGCTCGCCGTTTCATTTAAGGGTGTAATGTAGGGATTTTGGTGTCACTTAGGTTGTTCAGGATCAAGCACAAATGTTTTTAAGTCTCTTCAGTTCAGGGTTGCAGGTGAAGAAACAAAAATACACCGTCAAACTGTGCTGATGCTCTAGATCGATCTGGCACAAAACCTCTTCTTAATTGCTGTTTTAGAAAGGTTTCTTTCAAGGGGCTACGGAAAGCTTTAGCAAATCACAGATTTATCCCCTTTACATTTTCCGACGGTACCCCCTTCCCTTTAACATCGCGCTGTTGGAGTCCCCGGGGTTGTGGAAGCCTACTCCAAAGAATGCCCCACGAATTACGTGCTTGTAGTTCAAAGGTTATGTGTTGTGGACAAAGTGAATACATCGGTGGTCAACGACTCTGTGTAGATGGAAGCTCTGAAATAATTTCAAGCAAGGTAATGATGGAAGATCAGTTCAGAGGTCAGCGAAAAATGAGAAAGATTGACGAGCACATTTGATATTTGTTTCATGGTCCCATTTCTTTTTGCAGCGGTAACGTAGTTGGACAGCTTCCCTACACACCTGGTACTCCATGTACCAAGTGTGCCAGTGGACAGGGATGGTGTTATAAGAATCTTTGCAGTGAGTATATATGACTACACAAGGAAAAGCAACCTCGTTTCCAAGCCTTTTTTCCAGCCCTGGGAACGAGGTTAAGGAAAAAAGAACTATACTGAGTAAACGAAAGCAAACGATGTACTTGCCGAAAGACAGGCTTTTCCGTGTATTAACCCAAGGAACAAGCCTTATCGCGAACATATTGCGGCTTCAAAAGGAAAAGAAAAAGCGGTTTGCAGTTACATAACGTTCGTGCGTGCTTGAGTGTATTGCATTGAACTATAGGAATAAATGCAACTGTTGTGCCCTCAGAGTCGCAGAAGAGATTCACATTGTCTCACACGAATAATGCTGTTTCAGTGGATATATCTTGGGGAATAATGCATATTGGTCTGCGACACCCAATGGAGCGGCCGTTTTCGAATGATAAAATCTTTACTTCTCCTTAAAATACCCGGGAATGATACATCGTCAAAGTGATATTGGGTAAATAACTCCTCATATCATATGAAGCGGTAACTATATTCTTTTCTTTGTTTGCTACAGGAGAGTGCAAGAATTTTAGCCCCAAATGTGGCTCGACGTACACGAAAAGCATGTGCCTCACAAAGAGAGACTTGATGGAAAAGAACTGCCCACACATGTGCAACCTCTGTCGTGAGTAATTCAAAATTATCACGGTAAAGGCTCCACCAAGGCTAGCAATTCTACCCGACTTACAATACGAATTAGCCTCTTCCAGGCGTTCCCGCATGCAGCTAGCTGGGACAAAAGAACTTGATCTAGGTTGGCACGCGAAAAACGCAAGGGGAAAAAAGAATGAGAGAGGGGCTTAACCAACCAAATGAACGCCTAGTAGGACATGAATGATGTGGACATCCTAACATGCTGAGGATAGACTGGAAAGTAGTGATGTGTGCAGCGCGTGAAATTAAAGGAGTGATATGATGGAATAAACTATTTAATCATGAATGCAAGCTGTTTACCGTTCGATTATTTCAATTAGCACGCACATGTACCCTCTCTTGTCTTGTTTTTCAGGATGTCCTTTGCAGTGCAAGAATGGCGGGCAGGTCGACCAAAAAACCTGCACTTGCACGTGCTATGGCAAGTGGAAAGGCGCGGATTGCTCACGTAAGAAATATAATTCCGTTTATAGCGTTTAGTACGTTTGTTTCCTTTACACACACACCGAATCTGTTTAGTAAGCTATATCCTCGTACTGCAAAATATCGATTCCACCCGCCGTAACATTATTGACCCGTTGTTGTTGTTATTTGGCCTTCAAGTATCAACGCCAAATTACATTTTCAGTCAAGGTAGCAGTTAACATTAAAGTCAAATACGATGAGAGAAGAACTTTAACTCACGACTCACGTATTCGGCTTTGTCTACAGAGAAAATCTGTGATCAAGGATGGTATGGGGAGAACTGTGAAAGTAAGTAACGTCTAGTAAACCCTTAAAATACTTAAATGCATTAGTTGAAAAACTAAAGATTTTTGCTAATTTTTTGTCAGAACGGTGTTTTGACAAAGTGGGAACAGACACGTGCAAATGGCGGGTGCAGAACGGTCACCCATGCTCTGTGGCTTACATGAAACTGGACTGCGTCAAGACATGTGTTTGCGGTACGTTGTCGACTAATTCAATAAAATACCAAAATTTAATGAACTTCTCTTTCTTTCTCGTCTCTCTGAAATCCCTGGAATCTCCAGACTAAAGTTGGGTAGTGTTGTGGTTCGAAATCAACCGTTTTAGGCTGGTTGGGTTATATCCCGTGTTCTCTTAGAAAAATCCTTTTAAAGTTGGTTTGGCTGAATAATTTCTCAACCGGCCGGCCTCAACCCAATTGAGCCGGTTGTCCAAAGAATTCAATCATATTTCTCACACTCCTCGAAACGCCTAAGCGCGGTAAATATATCGGTTTAGTTAAAGAACATATAATTACTTTGTGTTTACAAATTTTCAACACACAAAATTATATTCTTTTCAAATTTGCTCTAAAATTTCTTAAAATTTCGCAATTTTCAGCTTCGATATTCTTATAAAATAATTATATTCATATATAAAAAAAAGAGCATATAAGCTTTAGCATACAAGAACAAGTCTCCCACTGCGGCTTCCAACATCTCAGTAGAAAATTTTAAATTTATCGTCCTATAAGTTAAACCGTTTTCACTTGTAGACTGACGAACTATATTCAATCTTACAGAGCATTCCTTTTCTTTTTTGCAGATCTTTTGCCAACACCAAATCCCGCCAAGCCCACCCCCAAAGTCACTGCCAAACCTGTATCTACCCACGCCACCCCATCAACTGGGGAAGGTATGGAAAAACGCTAGTTCAAAAACATGCTGATCTCAGTAATTGGCTTAGTCGACCCTTTCGATATACATGTACAGTTTCAACTTAGGCCCCGTTTACACGGACGCGGTTTCATTTCTAACTACATCTTTTTCGATGCAGTTACGCCTTCTGTTTACACGGCGACGATGGAATAATTAATGAAATCGCATTTTTCTTTGAGAACGCTGTCGTAAGTGGAGCGTTTTCAAAACGATACGGTTTCATGAACTATGTAAACGGGGTTAACCGTGTCTTTTTGAAAACGGCTTCTCCATCTCCATCGCTCCAATAAACGTTAACGTTTCGCCATTCCCAAAACAAACGGACGACGATTCAAGGTATAATCCTCTCTGGATCTCTGGTACCAAAGCATGTCGCGGTTATGACGTAACAGCCAAGAAAACGGATAAATCGTTTTCGTGTAAACGCGGTTTCGAAAGGATTTAGCCGTGCTGATTTGAAACCGCGTCCGTTTAAACTGCAGCCTTAGCATTTGAAAGGAACATTTTGGGGTAGGATTCAAAATAGATCGCTACAAACACAGCTGAGTTAAATATTTTAGTGGCTTTTTCATACAATGACGAGTGGAAATAATCAAGCAAGTCATTCTAGTTACAGAAAACTTCCGAAAGTAGCGAGCTCACACCGGAATCTGATCAGCGTTCCTGCCGACCACTGACAACATGATGTAGACATGAAGAACCCACCCATGTGGCAGCAACATAGATGTAAACGTAACCGGGACGAAGAATTGTATCTCACGTTTTAAGAACTGTTAATACAAATTTAATTTCGTCTTTTATTTCTTAAAAAGAGCTCAGTCCTACCAACTTTATATAACGTTTTTGCTACCCGAAAGTAACGACCCCCCGTGTGTAAAGACCCGAAAGTAACGAGCCCCAAAGGCTGCTAATTCCGGAATAAATACTCGTTACTTTCGGTTGTTTATGGTACATTTTACGCTTGCCAGAGAGAAAATACGGATACAAAGAGAATACATATTTTGAAAGAATGAGTTGGAACCAAGTTAGTGCTGAATGAAAATGCCAAAATTGTATATCTCTTTGGGCTTGGTTTTGATTTTCAAATTGAATGGAATCCAAAGACTGACGAGCAATTTATTAATTACAAATCATAAGGGCGATAATCTAATTAAAAGTAAATGGTGACAAATGCAATATCAATCATCTTACCCACAGTTTCGATTCATTCTACAGCTTGCAAGGACGAATATCACTCACCCGAGAAGTGCCAGGGTTGGGTGAATGCTGGACTCTGCAAGAAAGATTCTAAGTACTTTACCTGGATGAGAGAGAATTGCATGAAGAGCTGTGGTGTTTGTGGTAAGAATTGATTTGTCTTTCTTCTTTCTTTAACTTTTTTGCTGCACCGGCTGGTATCTGTGATGGCGACTACGGCGTTCGCCGTCACCGAAACCAGGCAGTTTAAGAAACCCACGACGGCAACGACATCGGGGACGTCTGTAAACAAAAGGTTTAATGAGCAGAACAATGGGATCAGCTGTGCACGTGCGTTATGATTCTTGGTACATATAGATTACTTCATAGAAAGTGCTACGTACGGATTTTTATTCACGAGTTGCAAAACTTTGGAAAACGAACGAGTGAGTTTTCCAAAGTTTTTCAACGAGTGAATAAAAATCTGTACAAAGTACTTTCTGTGTTGTAATTTGTTTATTGTATATATAACGAGAATTAAACATATTCGTTAAATCAGTTTTAGTTTTTCTGATGCCATAAGTTTACATGCAGAGCAACAACAAATTCAAAACTGATCAAAATGACCAAGCGTAATAAAAAACAAATCTGTTTTCCAGTCCAACAACAGGCGGACAAAGAGCCTACATAGGCTTAAATATAATACGGGAGAATTCGTAAATACATAGGGTGAAATCTTTTTGCTTGTCCCTAATCACACTCAGATTTAATCATGTAATGGCGGCGCTTCGCGCTGTGCAAAGACAAATTCGGACTCTTTGACTCACACTGTTTAAATTTGAATGTTCCTCCTTGAATGTTGTTGGCTTTCTGATGTTAAATTTACTTCGTCGGTTTCTTAAATGGCCATTGATTCGCAAACTGAAGTTCTAGCGCTCAAGATGTTGGATATATTCCGCTGCTGTTTTTTCCGAAAGTGAACTAAAACGGGAAGCCGAAGCCATGTTCTCGAAACACAAACTTCAAGCGGGCGCTGATTTCAAGACCGCGCTTCTCGGAAACCATTTGAGTGCTTAACTCTGATTGGCTAAGTGATTCAATCTGAACGTTGATTGATTATATTTTCACATGGGAAGAACGCTATACGCGAAGCTGATTGGACGTATCGCTTTTTTCACATGTGGAAATATGGCACATATAGAATTCTGTTTGCAAGGTTTATTGCCTAAAATTCTCGCTATATGTGCAATAAATGTCTTTACCGTCCTCTGCAAAACAACAACGTGAAAGGACTAAATTCTGCGTTGTCTGGAAAGCGTGAACCACGATGGCTAATTTTTTAAATTTTTATTTCAAACTCAGCGCTGTGTCCCTGATTGAGCTTTGTGATAGTTTTGACTTTAGAGTATCGCGAAATTCGTAGACTCTTCGTATAAAATCATTTTTTTAATCGACGTTTTTCTCGGCATCACCGTCGTGGCTACTTAAACTCCTTATTCAATACACAGTGCACAGGTATTCGACTCGTGGCGTGCCTGTTCGTTTTACTTGAACCATACAGATGTATTAAAACGTAACCAAACTTGTACAACGGTGAAAACTACAATAAAGGGCAAATGAGAGCGGCTGTAAGAAAGAAACCTGGAGAAACAAGCAAAGACTATAACTAAAAGGTGCTGAAAACAGCAAACACTTACGATCTGTGCTCCCTGGAAGGCTTGGAACGACCGACCATGTGCTACAAGTCATATGATCTGTTGTGTAAGTGTCACAAAAAGTCAAAGGGCAAAAACGAAGCCCAAACCTATCAAGCCTAAATATTAAACAGCGATCTAAACAGTATCACAATGTATAACACCGTGTTCTGTGCTATGCCAACCACACTATTTGGCATCCATGCCAGTTCTTTAAATGGTATTTGGAAATTGTTGTGTTAAGTACCTGCGAAACACAAAATGTAAGGCACAAGAACGACTTTAAATGTAGTCTATTTAACAAACTGACGTCAGTTTTTCGTGTGTCTGTCCTGTTATTGATGATAAATTTTGTCATAACATTGTCAAAGTAGCTGTGGATTCGCGGACTACTTTGACAATGTTATGACGAAATTCATTGTCAATAACAGGACAGACGTATGAAAAACTGACGTCAATTTGTTTCTTACGATAACAGATTGTCAAATTGTCCGCTCTCGCTTGTTGACGCAACGCATAAATTATAAATTCATTTGTCTGTCCGCATATTGACGATGAGCCAATGACGATGAGCCAATGAGCGCGCGAGAATTTCTGCAGTTATCGTAAAAAATGAGATTGCAATTTGGTATAAAAATTGACCTCTCTGCTCTAGCAGTGACATCAGACCAGGAGCCATAATCGGGGACGGAGACCGTAAGCGCGCGCCATTTCAAGTATTGGGGTTGTCCCCATGATATGGGACAATAATTCTATTTTTAGAACAAATTGCGCCATCGCCTAAGGCACACGCGCGTACATGCTGCGAGGATTTTTGCGGATGTCACGCGGGGGAAATGGCGTCCGAAATTCCCGAAATTTTTCATGTTTTTGGCCCACAACTCAATGCGTTTACGTCTGTTGGAATTTTTCTTAAGTATTTTCGTCGTAAGCTGCTCCAGTTTGAGCCGAGTGAAGTAAGACAGTGTCGAATTTAGGTATGTTCCGCTTCAAGCTTATATATATCGCTAACCAAGTTATGTTCCGACGGATGCTTCTTTTACATGAGCTGTACATTACTCCACTTTAAATTTCACATATGTTGAAGATTAACAGCTTTTCCATTACACAGCAACAAACCAGCTGGATATATTTAGATATAGCAGAGCTTTAGGACTTCATAGTTCCTAGCTCCTCTTGCCACACGCTTGCGAGCAATTTGCCAGTATATCGCGACTGAAAAGTAAAACAAAATAATTGCTAGTTTGGTCAGTTTGAGTTTCGCCTGAATTGTAAGCAACGCTTGCTGTTTCATCAAGGCCCAATAACTTTATGTCCGTAGATACTGCTCAGTTTTATTCGTGTAAAAATCCACTAAATTCTCTGTTGTCGATGAATGAGAGCGCCCGCCGATGCTTGTTTTGTACAGTCAGTAAACATGACAAATTGTACTTGTGCCGCACTTTCGTGTGAAAACGTACATCGAACTCAAACAATAACTATAGTTTTTAAATATGTTTAAGATTGATAAATGTTTGATAACATATTAAAAGCTAAGCTGAAAATATGTGAATAAAGCAGAAATAATCAGCAAAGTTACATTGACGCTTTCTTTAATCAACTTCGAAAAACGATCTCGATTTTGTTGATCGAGTTATCAAAACTCCTTGTTTATATTCATTTCCGCAGTGTAAAACTTCACTATGCTTATGTTGAAGAAACACACATGATGTTAGTAGCATTTTTTGCGTTCGTGAATTTTGTTGCAGCATCTCAGCACAAAAGATAACGAAAGAAATCTTTGTCAAGATTTGTTGACAATTGGAAACACCGACGCGGACTTGAAAGTGCACGAGCTGCACTATGCAAATGAGCTAATTGTACGCGTCAGACTTTCCTTTCAAAAACTTTTGCAAACTCACCAAACAAGCAGAAACAATAAGAAACCATCAAAACAGGTTTTGGTTATGATTAACCATTGTCTGAGAAACTCACAAATTAACTCGATACCAGAGTAGAGAGTTTTCTTGCTATACTCTTAAGTCAGAACAAACGCAAAAACATACGCGTAAGCTTACAACTAGCGCGACCAGATCTTATTATTCATTTCCAGCGCGAGATTGAAGTCTTGTTTTCGACCCTGGAAAACCCACCTTTTCCGTTAGCTCAGAGCATAAAACTACATATAAGCGCCCTGGTTCGTATTCCCTGCCTTATTCCCTGCCATCGCTGTGAAAAATACGCAAGAGAATCTCTCAAGGTCTCTCAACTCTCACCATTTGATCACGCAACGTGACAACATCCACGCGAGAGCCCCCGACATGTGCGTGGATCCGCGCGGATATGTGACGTCAGGATGGCGCAATTTGTTCTAAAAATAGAAAAATTGTCCCATATCATAGGTGCGCGCGGATCCCAAGACTTACGGTCTCCGTCCCCGATTATGGCTCCTGATCAGACCTGACACTACACACAAGCCTGGAACTTTCAAATTCTGTGCCTCAAAGGCCGTTAACTCCTTGCCTGCGTCACTTAGATTTTGCGATAATATACACCAGTTCAATCGTCGGGTTAAAATAATTTTAAAGGAAAAGCTGAAGAAACGCTTTTTTGAAATAATTTTCGGTTTTTCATTCTTTTTAAATTTTTTAGCGCGTATAATTTTAAATTTTATTTCTAGTGTCTTTTATTGTAAGGGAGTTGTATTTTAGCTCTTAGCCTTTCATATTAGCATGGAAGAGCCAGTTTTTATTTGAATTTGCTAATAAAACCTTCATTTATTCATTCATTTATTTATTTACTTTATTATTTTTGATTGATAGCATGCCAAGATGTGTACAACACTGCCAGCTGTAAGCAATGGGCACAGAACGACGAATGCAAGAAAAATCCTGTGTGGATGGAGGTGAACTGTCCACGAAGCTGTCTTGTGTGTGGTAAGTCAATAAAAACTAGGAATTCTTGTACTTTATCCCCCCGGGAAGGAGAGGGGCCTCCCATATAAGAAGGACGGTCATGCTAGTCGTACCTTTCAGAGGTTAAAAAAAAGCGGTTTTATTTAGTACTTCTTTAGGTGCTCAGCCTCAAAAGGTCCACAAAGCGGGAGCTTTTGCGGTAGCTTTTAGGTTACTGAGCAGAAAAAGCATATGGCAGGAGATAATGTGTTGTTTTAGAATTGATACCTCTTAGGGGTGAAAAACATTTCAAGCCACACCCTGAAGCAGGATCTTGGTACCTTTTTATAGGGGTTCTTTTCAAAATTTCCGACGAGCACTCCGGTTCTTTTTGTATGGGAGTTCCCCAACAACCTGCCCCCCCTCCCTTATCCCCGCCCCGGGTTTATACCTGACATTATAGTTAGACATTTCTGTGGTAAAATGATTTATGTGACCCAACTCTACAATTCTTGTGATAGACTTGAACATTTCTTCATAGCATATCAAGGCATGTTGCTGGTTTTCAGTGTCACGCAATTCGAAATAGATCAAAATAAAAAAAAAAAAACCGGTCAATAGATAAAGTCCAGAATCTGGGAAATAAAAGAAGGTAAATATGAAAAGACTCTCGCCAAAATTCTGGTCGCAGCAATTTTTCTTATGCGAGATATGCAAAGAAATTTTTTACCCAAATTTACAGAGATTTGTATGGAGACGCCATGCTGGTGCCCATCCGTATGGGCACCAACATGGCGGCCGGAAACCACCAGAAACATCTGTCACTGAGTTTTGCTACAAAAGCGTGAATTTATACCTCGAGAAACTCTAAAACATTAAAATAATACTTTTTCTAAGACATGAACTGTTCAGATAGCCAAGTTCCCCGAAATAAGTCACATTTTTAACCATCATGACAGCTCTCTAGACCGTCATGTAAATGCCGCGTCATGCAAAAGCTTAGAAATTCAAGCGTAATGTATCACAAAACCAAGAACCCATTCCTAGCGAAAATTTGTATGAATATTAGTTTTCAGCTGCTCTTATACATCATTAAAGTAAAATCTCAGGAAGATCAATAGTTTTGTTGTTTGAATTTTAGTGTTGTCATGTGAAAACCAACTATAATCAAGGCTCTAATCACCCCGCCCTTAAGGTTTTCATTACGTTTTTCCAATAATTGATAATTATTTCTAAATGATTGTCATTGACAATTAATCAATTCATTAACGACATATTTGGCCAATTTACAATTGCTCTAACACATCTCAACAATTATGACTATTTCTATGGCAAATTTCCATTATTTTTTTTTTGTTTTTACCAACAGATTGCCATGACAAAAACGCCAATTGTGGTGAATTTGTCAAGAGTGGATATTGCGTTAACAAATATGCTGTGTGGATGAAAGAGAATTGTCAAAAAAGTTGCAACAAGTGCTCTTAGGGCTGAACAGATCAGCTGTATTGCGTAACTCTTTACCTAATATATAGTTAACTGACTTTGTTTTCTTTTTAAAGATTTGTGTAGTCGCAATCACTAAATTGTAGAATGTCAGCATTGTTCGTGCGAAACATGAAGTCACTTTGGAAACGTGTATGGAACCATGAGAAGCAAAGTAAGATGCTGTCTTTCTCGTGGGTCAGTCTTGAACCTTGTATATACACTGTTTGAGTTTAAAAATGACAGTAATAATAAAAAAGATTTCGAAATCTATATACCACTGTTATGGTTTGGCTTTCATACAACATTAATATTGTTTTACTTTCCAACTGTACCTCGTAGAGTATAAATAACCCGCGTAACAAGTAAGATTACAAGTACAAATATACTCTCCTAAGGAATTTGTTCTCCAGGAAACAGGTTTAGCAGGTTACTCTAGTTGCAGTCCTCTTAGTTGTACTAAACGCAAGTCCGACGCAAAAAAAAAAGAAGAAAGAAAACAGCTAAACGTTTGGTTGTAGACAAAGAAACATTTTGGATAACGCATCTCTTAAAAAGACATTTCACTGTCCAGTATCGCTGCACATTTTTACTCGTCATGTGTGGTTTGAACATTCCTGGAAATAGGATTTATGAAAGTGTTTGATTAGTTGTTTAGATAAATTTGAGAAAACAGGGATTTCTCTGCAGTGGCGGATCTATCGCCTTATTTTGGGTGAAAAAAGAAGAAATGACTGAAGGAAGAAAAGCCGGCGAGGGTTGTTCAATACACCCGATCCGTAAAGGGTCGCCAAACTGGTGACGATCCGTGACGGGTCGTGACGGCCCGTCACCGTTTGTCAGTTTGCGACATGTCGGCGGATCATCACGTTCGGGACGGATGGTAACAGCCCTTGACCGTTTGCCAGGTCGCGAGGGACTTAGATAAAATCATGTTTGTACTATGAAGGGGGTGAAATTGTCGATCGGGACGGATCGCGACGACCCGTGATTGATGGTGACGATTCGTGACGGTTTGTCCGTTCGCGAGAGACTTAGATAATTTTTATGGCGGTATTATGGAGGGAGGTGAAAATGTCGGCGGATCGTCCCGATCGGGACGGATCGCGACGACCCGTCACCGTTTGTGCAGTGAGACCGTTTATCGGTTCGCGAGAGACTCATCATTAGCGCGCGTCGTTCTTTACACTTGTGCGAATGTTTGTGGCCGCATTTTTTTAGAACGAGGAATATTCACACACTTCATTCCCCTGCTTATTTCCGCTATCCCTTTTCGCGACATGACTTCCGGTGTGACGGTCGAGACAGTCGGTGACGATTCGTTTCGGGTCGTAACGACCCGGCGAACCGTCACGATCCGTCGCGAACCGTCACCCCTTTTACGACCCGTTACGGATCGGGTGCATTGGACATGAGTGAAGCCGGCAGGGCAAGTAAAAAAAAACGCCGCCCCCCCCCCCCCACCCCCCTTAGCTCAAAGTCTGGATCCGCCACTGCTCTGCTATTAATAGGAACTTGACAAACTTTCGAACAACCAATTTATTACTACATTGTACATCAAGAATTGGAATAAAAATGACTTTAATCTGATTTCATAACTTTGCTGGTGCATATATATTAATTAAGATATAGAGGGAGAGAAGTAAAATTCCCTCCTTCCTTAACCCAGTCTAAGACTATCTAATCGTAAGTCCCAAGTTAAATTTTGACTCATGAGTGATTTCCACAACCTAAATTGATAGACTGAGTGCCATTTTCCAACTTCTATTTACCCATTATAACTAGAAACAAAAACTACAAACCTATGTTTTATTAGTGTTTATATGCTGATTATAGCCTTGCCAATCAAATCAAAATTACCAAGCAATAGCAATATATAAGGGCAGCTTTCTATTTGACCAAAACTCCAAGGTGACTTGGAAATAAAAGTAAAAGGATAGCGAATGCCTTGAGAAAGTCTTCAGGAAACTTGAATTCTGTTGAATGCAGATATGTGAACCATTTAACCAAAATTTCTACAAAATTTAAGAACAAAATAAAAATGGAATGAAAAGTTTAAGGCAGAAATTTTCGAAAATTAGGGTACACCATGCATGATTGTTTCCTTTTGCAAAATCCTCAGCATGCCATCATTGACTCGTCCAGTTCAGTCAACCGGAAGATTCTGTTTCATTGGCGGCTTGAAATTTCTGGAAATTAAAATCCGATCATATTTGTCAAATGGAATGCGCCAAAACTTCCGAGTGTTTTCAGCCAACATTTCTCTGTGTTACCATGCAAACTTTCTTTGGGAGAGAAAAAGATGCATGATGACGCCAAAAAATGGCTGAAGAAAAAAAAAGCGACAGCCAGGAAGCCAAGCAGTTCATTTTTTTGGAGAAGTACTCAGAAACAACCACACTATAGCTTCTCAATTGTAGACCAGAAAAGCACAATAAACCAAGTTAAGCTATATTGAAGCACGAGTGCAGAGTCATCACTTGCAGTGGTTTAAAAACGTTTGGCGTTTGTCATTCTTATCAGAAAGAGAACATTTAAAGATTCCCTTTTTTCGGGTTTTCCCGATTCCGCGTTCAGCGAGCACGTGGTTAGGCGCACTTGTTCCCAGATCTTAGTTGTTCCTCAAACGAAAAAGCGCGGTTGCTTCGAATTGTATTTTTACAGTGATAACAGCATCAACTTAACAGGTGCAACTTTCACATCTTATGCCTGGCTTTGGTCTAGAACTGAAGTAACTAATACTGTTTCTTTGCCAGTCGAGAGAGGAATCCCCAAAAGGTAAGAAAATACGAGTTTACTGTGACTGTATGGGCTTTATGTTAAACACCCAACTACACTCTTGGAATCACTAAGCGTGAGAAATAGTTATACGATATTTGCCCACTTTGTTGGCTGCGGGGCATAAAAGGGTAGAACGGTATTTTAATCTAATAGTTTAAAAACAATTAGATCATTCGCTCTCGATTTCTATCGCATGATAGTGCGCCCTCGTCAAAAGTATCACGCATAGAAATCGAGAGTGAATAATCTAATTGTTTTAGTATAAATCTACTAGTCGTTCAAAACTTTATCTAAATCCTCTTCACAGACACCTCGAAAACACAAGGAAGCGACCGTCAGTTTGTCAAAAACCGCACAACGCTATGCTACTCATTATCTACAACAGAATAAATAGTGAGAAGTGTAGCCGATCAGAGAATAGCCTCTTCCAGACGTTCAGTTAGTTGGGGCGCAGCGCGAAAAAATTAAAAAAAAAAAAGCGCCGCGACTTCCCCTCTTTCACTTCCTTTTTTCGCGCGCTGTTTTTCGCGCTGCGTCCCAACTAACTGATCGCCTGGAAGAGGCTAATCAGAGAACGGCATGCGTAATAGAACGCTAGTAGATTTATACTCAAAGCTTTTAGATGCCTTCTAGCACTCCCGTATTCAAGCCCGGGACGGGGGACTCCCATACAAAAAGAACGGGGGTGCTCGTCGTACCTTTCAGGGGCTAAAAGAAGCGGTTTTGGTACCTCTTAGGGCCTTCAGCCTCAAACGCCAACATACAGCTGATTCCAGCTGGCTGTAAGCTGTGCTCCAAGGTCACACATGGACCGTATAGCGGCTGCCAGAGGCGCCAATGTATGCTTTCGGTTCGACCTTGTTGAGCTGCGTCGTTGTTGTACTTTGCGACGGCGATTAGCCGCGACAATTATTATTATTACTATTATTATTAAGACCAACAGCGGAAGCTTTCGCGGTACCTTTTATGGTATTACGCCGAAGAAAATATGACAGGAGATATTCGACAATCAACTTTGCGTGTAGAAGGTATTAGAAACAATCGTATTTATCGCTGTTAAAATTATGAAGTGTCAGTAAATGTGTTATTTTAGAATTGGTACCTCTTAGCGGTTCTTTTCAAACTTTCCGACGAGAAGCCCAGTCCTTCTTATATGCGAGTTCCCGTCCCCCCTCGCCCTCAGCCATGGTTACGGGAAAACGTTTGCTACCACAAATAAATGTCAAAAAGTGCAAAAACTCTTTTTTAAAACTTAAAAAATGCACCCGGAAGCCAATGCCGAGCCCGAGCCCGGCCTTTGCCCCGTCTACCTGCAATCAGTTTTCCAGGCTTGTCAGTCACGAAGCCAGCCAGTTTCAAATTGTAGGCGTTGACTTTGTCATTCATCTTCGATATACAAGCCGGTGAGAATGGCTTTCCAAAAGCTACATCTTTGCACTGGAATTGCTTAAAAAACTGCCAGACATGGCGTATGTTTTTGGGAATCTCGGCCTTCGCTTGCTTTCTGTAGCTCATCCACACTTTCGCCACGTATTCAGGATTTGAGAATCCCTCTCCACGGAACTGCACCAATCCGTCTCTTTCTTTGCGTGGAAGGCGTTCCCAGATCAATCGCATGGCATTGAACATTCTCCACATGTACTTGCTACTTTTCAGTAAGCATACCTCCAGAGGGCTCTCCTCACAGTGGTGATAGTCTTTATTAGCCTCACCCCAGTTTTCAATCATGGACACCCACAGGTCTTCAGTGGACAGCAACTCTACCAGTACTTTCTTCATTTGTGTGACTCCCACAACATGGCGTAAGGCGCCACGGGTGTGAAGCGCTTCTGCCGCGTAGACATCCGCCTTGGCGAGATCACCTTGCGGAGACATACAAAATGATAGCTTAGCTTACTGTTACAGATGCTACCGGAGCAAACTGATCAGTCATGTTTCACTGAAATCGAGGTCCGCTGGTCATAAACAGTCACGTTTAAGAACAGGCTCCGGCTAAAAGGGTCTGACCTCGGCTGGAAGGGCCGAGGAGGGACTGGCTAAGAGTGCTGTGGCCGAAGGGAGGATGGGGTGAGAGTCTCTCTTCTCCTTTCTTTCTTTCTTTCCTCCCATCCGCGACTAGAGAGCCTGTTCACAAACTAGTTTTTGGGCTGAGAAGTAAACGTTCAATTTCGTTCCCAGAGCCTGCACTTTTTCGGTCAGCGATGACCGAAGAGGGTCAAGTTCGGTCTGGATCAGTCTCTGAATCAGGAGTCTGGATGGCTGCGCTTTATGACAGAGATCTATGATCTACCATATTTACTGAAAGCTGAGAAATAGCTGCAATTTAAAATGATAGCTGAGACAGCTAATAAACCCTATTCATAAATGGCTGTTAATTTAAAATTCTGTTATATGCATTTAAATTAGCCCAGCTAACTTTATTTGAGAGTAAAAATTCTTTTGAATTATATCAACTCAAAACGAGATTAGTTGGGCTAATTTTAATACTTACTAAAGAATTTTTAATTAACAGCCATTTATGAATAGGGTCTATAGCTGAGATTGCAGAATTCTCATCCAGAACTAACCCCTTTCATCTAGTCGAATGAAAAGCTCTTCCGAAAATACAGAGAGAGGAGTGAAAAACAAAATTAAACATTGAAAATAAAACACTAAAAATTTATGAATTAAAATTAAAAAAAAGAGAGAGAAACTAGAAACTGCAAGGGACCTCACACGATAAACGCTGCCAACGTAGGATCTACAAGAGATCTGATCAGTCAAAAAATGTATGAAGACAAACAATAGACTGTAAGGCTAATACTACGTGAAAAACGTTTGGAGACAATTTCATCGGATAATTACACAAACAAGATATACATATAAAAGAGAAATGAACTACCTTAAATCCTTGAATAAACGCCCCTTTCGATTAAGCGCTCCTCCAATCCGCCAAAATTCAAAATAAGTGCCCCCCGTCGAATAACCGCCCCCTCCCCTCCCCCTCTATTGTGGACGAGTAATCAGACAACAAAGGATGCGTAGTTTTTTCCGCGCAGTATTAGATTTGTACATTGTTTTAGTTTGTGAACTCGTTAAGTTTGGAAAAAGATTACAAGTACCAACGGTGCCGCGATTTAAACTTTAGGATCAGCTTTTTATGTCGATAAACAGCTTATGCTTTTGTTTACGCGCAGCTGATGTATTAAAACAATGATCATGTCAGGCCAAGATTTGGAAAAAAAATTAAATAGGCGCCCCCTTCCCCCCCCCCCCCCTGGATTAAGCGCCCCCGTCTTCCCCTAAATTTGAAATAAGCGCCCCGGGCACTAATTCGAGGATTTACGGTAAATGAAGTTAAAGGTAAGTAATTACCGAGCAGGTCTGCGTTATATCCGCCCTTCTCTAACAACCCTTTGACCTACTTCGCGTACTTCTTATTGTGGGCTGTTCTTAACCCTTCCCGGGTGTTCAGCAGGCCTCCAAGTTTCAGTGGTACTTAAGCATTCATTTTCTTGAAGGTGTCCAGCCAAACTTCCAGCTCACCCTTGGATTTCTTGGCATCTTTCATAGCCATCTTGGTTCCAACCTCCATCTCGTGAAAGAACTCCTCGCTGTACTTGAAAACCTTGTAGTAAGCACAGGCCAACTCCTGCATTTTATAGTACGTCTTTTGTTCGTTGTTCTCCACACCACTGGAAAAGCCAGTTGGAAGGTCGGCAAACAAAAATGGCATGGCGTATTGAAGGGTGAAAGCGTTGACATTGGTGTCAAACACAATCTCTGACGGTTTCCCAAATCCGTCGGTACTTTGAAAATAGTTGTTGAATTTCTCTGTCACATAACCAGCATCTTTTCCAGCGAGTGAAACATCGTAGCCTGAGGTACAAGAGGCACCCCCAAAAGGTTCAGGAAAGCACACAGAATCAGGGATCACTAATTTGTTGTCAGCATTTCTCTCACAGACAACCACCTTCGTTCAATACAAATACTGACTGCTCCTCAATGCGATTGATAGTGACAATTCACGTTTAAAGTCAGATAGCTTAGCCTCGATAACCGAAGAAAATGGATTCAGGTCATAACTTCGAAAATCAGTGCCGCTTTACTGATATATGTAAATATGTCTTCAATGTGTAGAATACCCTCCAGGAATAATCATGAATTGGCTCTTTATTAGAGTCTACAAAACAAAACAACTCTTCCAGCGAGTCTGGACGCAAAACGGAGATTTCTTTGAAAATCATCGAACCCAACCAACCAGCCACTGATAACCACCCCTCGATGAGGCTTTCCCAGCTTGAAGTAAGAAATGATTAAATTTTTAATGAAATAATTCTGAATTGGTAATGCGGCCCCGACGAAGCTAAAAATCAATCTATACATTAACAATTGAGGTGGTCTCTGCTTAAAGTGTTCTTTTGGACATGTCCTCATCCTATCTCAACCATGTTCTTGTATATACTTCCTTTTTTATTGCCAGTAAAGCAGTACATCCGGAGTTATCGTCTAATCTCTTCGTTAAACTCTTTTTATATAACTATTTCAACTACTAGACGTTAGTTTTTTTTTTAACTCTATTTTTATAACTATTTTATACTATTAGACGTTTTATATTTTTAGAAATTGTATTTAGCAGGGCCCCTCTGGATACCAGCCACTGTGCTGAATGGGCCACCCTGCATAAATAAAGTTTTACCTACCTACCTAATCTATTTTCTTCGGTTATCGCGGCTAGGCTATCTGACTGTAAACGTGAGTCGTCACAAATAAATCTTTTCTTGATGAAGCGGACTGTAAATTGTCTTATTAAAGGAAATATCATCCACAGAAATATCTCTTATGATTACATTAATCCGAACTCAGTGCACTTATCTATCTATTTTAAACGTATTACCCCGTCCGTAACATGCTGGGTGGTTAAAAAAATCAAAGGAGAGCTATGGCCAAACTCGTGGATTAAGTAATCTGGAGATGAAATATGTTGGTGGACTTGCAATTATTGGTGTATTATTAAATGCTGTTAAAACAAGCCAGGTTTGTACCACGCAAGGTCATACTTATCTCACAAAGCGTATAGACTTTTGTCGCACACACATTAAAAAGACATACGTCCAGAATAGCTAGGGTGGTAAAATTACAGCTGAACATGGAGTGGTAAAGGCTACGGGTTCTTGGGTCACAGTCAGAGAACACTCTTGCCAACAAAAAGCCATAGAGTACTCTCTCTCCACCTCCCCCCCCCCCCCCCCCCCACACACACACACACACACACACTCACACATACAGATCTTGATCTTGATGTTTGTCTGCCTGCTGGGAAAATTTGCATGTATTCAAGTCGTACGAGCGTACAGACCTTTTTCATTGCATTTCACTCAAGGCTATAAGTAAGGTTTCTTATGAGACAGCACTTCTTAACCGCTTGTCTCTATATATATTGCACGTAACATACATCAAAATAAGTCGCCTTATTTGCAAACATTTTCAGTGTTGATCCAAAAAATCTGTCGACCTATAAATACGTGTTCCAACAAGCTTATAGGGGATTTCTTTACCTTTGTTATCTTTTCAATCAGAAAGCAAAAGTGTAAACAAAAGACAGGGTAAAAATCATTTAAGCTTATCAAAATCAAGTATTTGGGAATTTTTTTACCAAGTTTATCTGCATTTCACATCCCACTCAGAGTTCAGATCAATGTACTAAAATAAGCAAGACGAGTATAGAGCATAGTACACAAGAGAACACAACTTTAGTCTAACCTTAACTCGATATTGGTTGAACGTGGACAACTCAACATGAAAGTGCTCTTCACAGACACTTTGAAAACGCCAAGAAGCGGCCGTATTTTTGTTAACAAGGGCACAGTGCTACGCTGCTCACTACGCTAAACACAGTGACTAAAGGTTTTCTAGTTAGATTTTAACCAACTATTCGGCAAATGATGGTGCTCAATGAAATATGAATGAACTCAAGTTTTTCTTCTAGAGTATATCAGTTGATAACACAATATAAGGAGAAAGGATAATTTGATCAGCATCGAAATAGGAAATATCCTGAAATATCTCACGATTATATTATGGCTGCTCCAATAATTTATACTTCCTGCGCCAAAAAACAGGTTTTCCCTTAATTATTTAATAAAGAATACATAAATAATTCGAATGCATTCTGGCTTGCATTTTTATTGTTTAACAACTGGTTATGTCCACTGTAGGTCGCTGTATGTGTTCATTTGTTACGACCATATGCTATTTGTATCCAATTATAAAATGAAAGCTTCATATTGGTTAATGCTTTTTCATTAAAATTAAGTTATCCACGTTTACAACTGACTAGAGAACATCACCTTTGAGTGCTAGCCGAGTAATTATTGGAAAAAACGTAACGTTTTTTGCGTTTGAGCTTAAATTGCAGACAAAGCATTGAACATCATTCTGTTGTTTAAAAATTGTATTCTTTAGCCTTAGTGTGGACACACGTCTGTGACGCTTTTCAGTTCTGAGAACCCCCTTAATACGGACACCCGGATAATGCGGACACTTAGCGTGTCCCTTTGGCGTTCCCATTAACCAGGTTCCACTGTCATGTTCTCTTTCTTCTCTTTGTTTGCAACTAAACCCCGATGGACTTCACCTCTCACTAAAAACATCATTTCCAGTTTCGCCGTCTAAATTCTTCTTGACTAATCACAACTTTCATTTGCATTTACAGATTCTTGAAAAATGATTTTGGCGAGTTTTTTGGCTTTCATGTTGGTTCATGGCGGAGTGGTAAGATTTCCAATTTTCTTTGTAAATTTTTTTCATATTTTGTGATAGCAGAGCATCAGTGTTTTCTCAGGTAAAACGAATTGCATAGGTCTAAGTTGGAAGATATGATGTACGGATGATGAAATAACACATCGAATCTGTTATGAAAGTATCTTAAATCAAAGCATTTATATCAGTGTCTGGTGTTAATGTCAGGTTCGCGGCGAGCTGTACCCGATATCAGTCTACAACGATGTGGCCCAGGTGAACGACAACCCAGATTACTTCGTCGAACCTCTTGAAGGAAACCTACTTGATGAGGCGTATGTATTAATTTATTTTGATCAGTTCACCGAGATGATAATATGATTACTGCTTACGGCATAAATATTATGGCCAATGAGGGAGGGAGGGAGGGAGGGAGGGAGGGAGGGAGCCAATGAGGGAGCCAGTGCAATCATTACTTTTGTGAGTCTTCTAGGCCTCTCGGTCAAGAAATTTAATTTGAATTGAAAGTAGCCTATTAGATTTAAAAAACGTCTTCAAAAAAGATATGAGACGCCTTCCTCACGATAGCTGCCGTATTGGTTTCCCTCTTAGAATCCAAGCACGGATATGAAGCTTTGAAGATTCAAATCCTATTCTATGTATAGTGATGAAGTTTATTCAGATCTTTTCACATTTCAAGGCATTGTAAAACAAAACACTCAAATATGGGTTTGCTTGTGTTACTAACACGTCAGAATACAGAGTGAACATTCCCTATAATCTAACTTTCCAACATGATGGAATGTTAGGCTGTTAGGGTAAGCTGCTTCTCCGAGAATTTTCGTCTTGGCTGCCTGTTCTGCTCCTGATAGACCACATAGCTACCGTGCATCGCAAATTGTTGACCAACGTGACGGCTATCGGGAGTTAGCTCGCCATCCCCACCCCCTGTCCTATATACCATGTTGGTTAACAACGATAATCCCCCGGAGTGCTTTATTTACAACGAATTCGAACTTTATCTTTACTTTTTTTTTGAGATTTCTCGCCTCATACCAGAGTGACCCCTCCAGATGACGAAGAAATTGTCTGGATGAAAGATAACATTGTGGACCGCTACGGATTTGAAAAAGACCCCGCAATGGACGCGTGGATCAAGCAACCTGATTTCAAAGAACATCTCGGGACTGATGAGTTTGTCAGCACGGCAAATCGAGTTAAGAGCTTCTTTGAAAAGCACAGCGACTGGGACACTACAAAAAACAACTCCGCATTCCGCTCAAAGGAGGGCTGCCTTAAACTTCTCTACATCGCAGCCGCCAGATACCTGTTGGTGACACACGTTCTTTACACACAAAGCTGCGGAAAGCTTGTTCCTTGTGAGAGAAATGCTGACAAAGACACAAAGATCCCTGATTCCGTGTGTTATCCTAAACCTTATGGGGGTGCCTCTTGTACCTCGGACTACGATGTGGGGCTGATTGGAAAAGATGCTGGTTATCTGGTAGAGAAGTTCAACAACTATTTTCAAGATGCCGACGGATTTGGGAAACCGTCGGAGATTGTGTTTGACACCAGTGTCTACGCTTTCACACTTGAATACGCCATGCCATTTTTGTTTGCCGGCTTTCCAACTGGCTTTTCCAGTGGTGTAGAGTACAACGAAAAAACGACGTACTATAAAATGCAGGAGTTGGCCAGTGCTTACTACAAGGTTTTCAAGTACAACGAGAATTTCTTTCAAGAGATGGAGGTTGGAGCCAAGATGGCTACGAAAAATGCCAAGAAATCCAAGGGTAAGCTGGACTTTTGGCTGGACACCTTCAAGAAAATGAATGCTAAAGCACCAATGAAACTTGGAGGCCTGCTGAACTCCCAGGAAGCGTTAAGAACAGCCCATAATAAGGAGTACGCGAAGTAGGTCAAAGGGATGTCGGAAAAGGGCGGATATAACCCAGCCTTTCTCGGTAATTATATACCTATAGTTTTTGTTTATAAGAACATCGATGGCTTACAGTATAACGAATCCTTTCATAAAAGAAGTTTTGGGCGAGAACTATAATTTCCCGTGATCCATTTGTTGTGGAAGACAATGAGAAAAGCCAATTGAACAATGTTGAGACAACAGAGTTTTTGCGAGATGAACGAAAGTGTTACTCAGTTAAACGGCGCTTTATGGGAAAATGTACATGTCACTCTAGATATCATGTCTTTAGTTAATTGTTTTCTCGCCTTGTATATCTTTTAATTTTAATTTCACCCTCAAATCCCGTTCAGGCCAATCTTGACCTTCTTCGGCAGGCTCTGGGAAAGAGATTGGACCCTCTTCATGTCTCAGCCCAAAATCCGAGACGTTCTTAAACTATTAAAGGAGCTTCCTCGTAGTTTGCGTATCGCGAAAAGTTTAGTTTAAATTTTTGAAGACAGAAGTTCGTCGTTTGTAATCCGTGTTAATCTTCTTTATCCGTAACCATCCTTGTTCCTTTATGGTTAATTATTATCTCTTTCGTGTTTTTCTATCTTAGTTAAATACTATTTTCAGGTTTCCGTCAATTTAAAGGTAATTTTGTGGGTAAGCAAAATTCCGTGACTGAACTCCTTTAAAGTTGACTGTTCATCACTAGTGGACTTCTTTTTCAGTGGCGAATGATCGGTTTGTTCCGGTAGTATCTGTAAGCTAACGTATCATTTTGCATTTGTCCCCGCAAAGTGATCTCGCCAAGGCCCTGATCTACGCGGCAGAGGCTTATCACACCCGTGGCGCCATACGTCATATTGTGGGAGCGACACAGATGAAGGTGGAGTCAGTAGAGTCGCTGTCAACTAAAGACCTGTGGGTGTCCATGATTGAAAACTGGGGAGAGGCTAATAAAGAGTATCACCACTGTGAGGAGAGTCCTCTGGAGGTGTGCTTACTAAAGAGTAGCAAGTACATGTGGAGAATGTTCAGTGCAATGAAATTTATCAGGGCACGCCTCCCAACCGAAAAAACAGCCGGATTGGTGGAGTTCGATGCAGACGACTTCTCAAATCCTGAACACGCGGCGAAAGTGTGGATGGGCTACCGAAAGCAAGGAAAGAGGGAGATCCCCAAAGACATAGAAGATGTCCGGCAGTTCTTTGAGCAATTTCACTGCGATTCTGTAGCGTTTGGAGAGCGATTCTCACCGGCTTGTATATCCAAGATGAACGACAAAGTCAACGCCCACAATTTGATACTGGCTGGCCTCGTGACTGACAAGCCTGGAAAACTAGTTGGGGGTGGACGACGCAATGGTAAGGGCAAGGGTAAAGGCCGAGGCAAGGGTCGAAAACAGGATTGGGTCTTTGATGAGGATTGGGGTCCAGGTGCCTTTTTCAAAGTTTTAAAAAAGAGTGTTACACGTTTTGACATTTCTTTGTGCTAGCAGTCAAACTTTTTCTATAACCATAGCTGAGGATAGCTGAGACAACTTAAATCTATACGGGAATACTTGAGAAAGTTTAAAAGCTTACAGTGTTCTCCTCTTAGCCTTTATGCCCAGCAGTGAATAAAGGGGACAAATATTGTAATAACTATTTATTACGCTTAATTAAAGATTCCGTGTAGTGCAATATCGTTGGGTGTTTTGTTTCCGTACGTTTTTGTGAACTGGCCGCGTACGAATTGAAACAAATAATTTACAGGCAAACACAGCAACAAAGAGTTTAAGACCATATAGTACAGTGAACTTGTATTTTCTTACCTTTTAGGAACTCCTCTCTCGACTGGTAAAGAAACACTGTTTATAGTTGCCTCCATTCTAGGCCAAAAAGCCGGGCAGCTGGCAGAAGATGTAAAAGTTGCACGTTTTGTTCAAAGTTGATGCAAATACAATTCAAAGTAACCGCGCTTTTTCGTTTGGAACAACTGAAATCTGGGAACTAGTGCTCCAAACCACGTGCTCGTTAAACGCGGAAAAATTACATCGGGAAGCGAAAAACCGGAAAATGAATTTGGAGTTTGACTGGTTTTTTTTGTTTTTCACTTTGACTGTTCTCTTTCTGATTAGAGTGACAAACGCCAGAAGTTTATAATCTTTGGAAGCCACTGCTGGTGGTGATTCCGCACTTGTGCTGCAATACAGCTACCATCACGGACAAAAGTTGTTGAGACACATGAAAATTACCATCCCTATTTCCCTAGGTGTAAATTCTCCCCTCTCCCCTCGTGAAAGGTAACCTCCCCTTCCCCCTTTTCCAATGTTGGAAACGAATAATCATCAACGCAGCGTTTTGCAACATTGTTTGGGGGGAGGGGGTTGACTAGAGATGAAAACGGTGTTTTTATTCAAAAACAAAGTATTATTGTTAGTTCGAAAGCGTTAGTTTTGCTAAAATGTCTCAACACTTTTGTCCATGATTGTAGCTTAATCATTAACAATTCAAAAGCCATAATGTGGTTATTTCTGCATAATTCCCCGAAACATGTGCCAGCTGCCCGACTTGAATCCGGGCATTCGCTTTTTTTCTTTAGTCTGTTTTTTTTCTTTGTTTGGCCTCATCACACATCTCTTTTTCTCCCAAGGAAACGTTTGCATGATAACACAGAAAAATGTTTAGTGAAAACACTCTAAAGCTTGGTTGCACTCCATTTGAGTAAACAATTCGGTTTCAATTTCTGGAAATTTCGAGCCGCCAATGAAACAGAATCTTCTGGTTGACTGTACTTGACGAGTTAATGATGGTGAAAATTTAGCAAAAGGGAACAAATATGCACCGTGTACCCAAGTTTTCAATATTTTCTGCCTTAAAATTTCCATTCCATTTTGCTCCTGGAATTGCCAGTAAGTTTGGTTGAATGATTCACAAGGAATTTGCTAACCTTTTAATTCAGCTCTAAACCTTCTGAACTGAATTGTTTGGTCAAATGGAAAGCTCTCCTTATGTATTGCTATTGCTTGGCATTTTTTTGATTTGATTGGCAAGGTTATAAGCAGCATATAAACACTAATGAAACATAGGTTTGTAGTATTCATTATAGTTACTTATAGTTATAATGGGTAAATAGAAGTTTGAAAATGGTATTCAGTCTATTAACTTGAGTTATGGAAATCACTCATGAGTGAAAATTTAACTTGGGACTAAGATTGTCGGGGATTGCGTTAAGGAACGGGAGAGTTTTACTCCACTCCCTCTATATCTGCAGCAGAAAAGTTGTAGAATCAGATTTAAGTCATTATTATTTCCAATTCTTGATGTACAATGTAGTGCAAAATTTGTACCGAGCCTAGGGCCTCCTGGACAGAGGGAAAGGGAAAATGTACATGTTCCACTGGTCAATCAAAAACCTCGCTTTTTCGCCTAATTTTATTCCGTTATAATACGTCAGTAGTTCAAAAGTTGGTCAAGTTCCTATTAATAGCAGAGAAATCCCTTGTTTTCTCAAATTAATCTAAACCAACATCCTTTGTTCCCTTGTACTTCTCTCATTAACCAACTCCCTAGGAGGCCCTAGCTGCCTAAGATATAATATCACTAGCACATTGTCCATTAACTTTCTGTAAACTGTTTTTCAACTAGTGTGTAAAGTTTATGTGAGATTTAAATAAAATTCCATAATTAACCCAATGCATTCTCTGTTTCACTGCCAAGTTGACTGTACACGTACATATATGTTCAAGACACAAATACCATGTTGGATCAACAACTCCGACCTCGTGGTCTAATACACTGAACATCTGTGTATCATGGGCCGCAGTAGTGCCATACATAACATAATTTTGACCTTCCCATAAAAACTCGAGCTTCTTTTTCACAGGCAGTTCAAAACCTCAACATGACATTTTCTGTTGTTTTCTTGTACTTCCCACGGTTTTTCTTTTTGTTTTGTTTTGTTTTTTTCGGGGGGGGGGGTGGGGAGTTGTCTCTCTGCTTTCAATTTAACCCCTGCGGGTTGTCTGTGCACAACACAACTATGCTTTGATAACATTTTTAAGACAAAGCATGCAGGAGAGAATACTCAGGAAGTCGGCTTTGTTTGGAAATTCTACAACCCTCCAAGAATAATCATTAATGGGTCCTTTAGAATCTACCAAACAAGACAACCCTTTCAGCGATTTTTAAATCGAAACAGAGACATTTTTTGAAAATCGCTGAACCCAACCAACCAACCAACCACTGATAACCACCCCTTGAGGACAACTAATTAATGGAGGCTTTCCCAGCTTGAAGTAAAAAAAAAAAGATTAAATTTTTAATGGAATCTGAGCGCTGAATTGGTAATACAGCCCCCACAAAGCCAAAAATTGTAACTATATTCCTTGGCAAGATACTTTACTCTCACGGTGCCTCTCCTCACCCAAGTGTATAAATGGGCACCGGCGAATTTAATGCTGGGGGGTAACTCTGCGATGGACTGGCATCCCATCCAGAGGGGGAGTAGAAATACTTCTAGTCGGTTCATGCTACAGAAACCGGGATAAGCTCCGGCCTGATGGGCCACTTGGCTCGTATGTAGATGTTACCTGCCTACCTATACAAATACCATGATTCCCTGCGGCCACATCTCATAGAGGGAATTGGCCATTCGTCAGCAGGGCGACTCAGTGGCAAAATTCGTACTGCTCTAGGAACAAGTCAGAGTTCTCCTTTACATTTTGGACCAATTTGCAATACAAGTAAAATTTGTATGTGCATCCACCGTTAAAAGCACTCATAATCAGCTTGTGGCGAGAATTTCATCGCTAGAGAACCAGCTAACTCCTTTGTCGTGTTTGCTGCCTAAGTAGATTCTTAATGAAGAATTGACTTTCCATTAAGAAAATTCAACGTAAAAGAATATGAAAGTTTGCTTAGTGGACTTGAATCGAGCTAGCATTCGCCTTTTAACAGCGTTTCCTTCGAAAATAAAATATTGGTAAAGCACATGTAATGGTATTTGGCTAGCTCTTTTGCATTTTAAATGCATGACATGCATAGTTATGAGGTAAACGTGAACGGAGCGTTTGTTAGATCATATGATCTATAGCTGTCTATATTATCTTAACTGCTGTCTGTGTCAAACAAAAACTAAATACCACCATACATCATTTTAAAACATAGATCTGGTTAAATTCAACTTAAAGATTTGTTGTGAGAGAAGCGTTTAGGGATTGACTTCAACAAGACTTTCTGTTTGCCATCACAGGTAAGTTTTTTAAGTTGTAACAAGGCAGCTTAACCTCGCTTTACAGACACTAGAGAGCAAACCACGACGGCAACGGCAACGAAAACGCCACCAAAGAAAAGGCTTAACGAGAAGACCAATGGCTGTACAAGTGCGTTATAAATCTTTGTACATTTCTCTGCCGTCCTCTGCACTGAACAACAACGTGAAATGACTAAGTTCTTCTTCCCTTTTTATTAGGCGTTGTCGTCGGGGTCGCCGTTGTCATTGCTTAGTATGCTGGAAAAAACTGTCTTGGATCGACGTTTTACGACAAAAAATTAAAACAGGCAAAGCGATGCACATAATTCTGTGATTGTCTTAAACCTTATTAAATTCCACACATGGGAAGTTATTTTCATATAGTTCACGCATTGAAGACCTGCGTTACAGCGTATCTAAATTTGCGGACTGAATCACAAAAGTACGGAAAACTGCGCAATTTCTAACTAAAAAAATAGTTATGGCGGTTTTCGACATCGTAGTGTTAGACCAGTGTTGTTGTGCGAAGAACATCGTTACGTGTCTGTGGAATTTATTTTATGAATTCGACGAGATGGCATGAGGAAGGATCGATAATCTATCTAAACAGTCCTATAATCCTGTGAGACATCAGCGGTTTGGAAAATCAAAGATTCCAGTTTTTAAGTTACCACTAAAGAGCCACAAAGCAAACTAGAAAAAGTTTTTTTCGAGCTGTTATGCACGAAAAAGCGAGAAAATGGAGAGCTCCTGGTAGATGAGCCCAGAAACAGGTCTGGAAACCTTTCTAAAAGCACAAACAGCATTGTCTGAGGTTCTTAGCCGGCAATGCTTTAACACAGGAGTATTTTGTGTAATTGTGAGTTGTACGAAGCCCAAGCTGAAGACCCCCATCTTCAAAACAGGCGGAAGACCGATCTAGAGGCAAGAAGAGTTTAAAGACTTCAAAGGAGATCAGTTTCTAAAGACAGTATCGTATTTCAGTGCCAATTAATTGAGTTGTAAGTCTTTCTCGTGATTTCTTGTCAAAATCTTGACAAAAAAATCAACCAACAAGTAAAGAGTTTCTTCGCAAAACAACGCTCCAAATGTAACACTTTTTTTCTCAGAAATTACGTGATTTTGCATACTTTTGTGACTTAGTTAACAACTTTGGACAAGGTATAACGCAAGCCTTTCTGTCTTAGCGGCAACATTCATACTGCTCTAGGAACAAGTCAGAGTTCTCCTTTACATTTTGGACCAATTTGTCATACAATTAAAATTTATATGTGTATCAACCGTTAAAAGCATAATCAGCTTGTGGCGAGAATTCAATCGCTAGAGAACCAGCTAACTCCTTTGTCGTGTTTGCTGCCTAAGTAGTTTCTTAATGAAGAATTGACTTTAACCGTTCCATAAAGAAAATTCAACGTAAAAGAATATGAAAGTTTGCTTAGTGGACTTAAATCGAACTAGCATTCGCCGTTTACAGCGTTTTCTACGGGAAAAAAAATATTTATAAAGCACATGCAATAGTATTTGGTTAGCTCATATGCATTTTAAATGCATGACATCAGTTATGAGGTAAACCTAAACGGGGCGTTTGTTAGATCATATGATCTATAGCTGTCTCTATTATCTGAACTGCTGTCTGTGTCAAACAAAAATACCACCGTACATCACTTTAAAACTTAGATCTGGTTAAATTCAAATTACAGATTTGTTGTGATAGAAGTTGACTTCATTAAGACTTTCTGTTCGCCATCACAGGTACGTTTTTTGAGTTGTAAGAAGGCAGCGACGAAATAGATAGCTCGCTTAACCTCGCTTTACAGACACTGTGTTGAGGCAACTTTTGGGGGAATTAGCTGTTACTCCAGCACTTGTCAAATTTGTCACTTCACTTTTTAGTTCAGTCTTTGTTCATCAACTTCTTACTATAAGGGAGTGCAACAACCGGTACCAACTATTCTTAAGAACAAGTCACTTCACACGATCTTTTTAAGGTTACCGTATACCTTCAGGGCACCTTTAGAGGTGTCTCGCGTCCAAGGGATGTAGTGCGTCCGGTTTAAGCTGTAGATCGGTACCTACGTCACCCCTATATCTAATTAAAGCTTATAGAGCTGGCTACCACACTATACCAAGAATTTTGAAATAAAATGATTGTCAAACTTTTCACGACCTCTAAATGTGAGTTTCCGAATCATCTTTTGGGGCCCTACAAGTCAAAGAAAATTTGTTTGTTTGCCCTCAAATTTGGACTGTAGTTTATAGTTTGATATCTAAACAAAAACGTGTCGGCGATTTTTTTATTTCGAAATATGTTTTCTCCGAGAGCAATTTCTCTTCGGTCACTCCATTTAACAAATCGAATTTGGTTTTAGCGTTGTCTGTACTCTTATCGACAACGATATGCGTTATCACAGTGGTCAAAATGTTGTGGACTCCCGATGCGCAGGGTCCAGAACCTGAGGAACAAATGAAATAAGCGAAAAACAAAATTCACTTCGACTTGTAGCTTTCAAAAGGTGATTTGGACGGTCGCATTTATAGCATTTTTTTCAAAATTCTTGATATAGTTTGATGGCCAACTCTGTAAGCTTTAATTTGATATGGGGGTTTAGGCATCTACTGTTTAAACCGGACGCGCAACATCGTTTGGCCGTGAGACACCTGTAAAGGTATACGGTATCCTTAAACTGGAGAGACAACCACATGATCTACGAATCACTGTCAAACTGTCAATTCATTAGTTTGAGGCTAATGCAATAACATGCGCAGTTCGCATTAAGTACTATTGCGATTGCGCGCAAAGCTATTTAGCGTATTCAGTTTGCCTTCGAAGCTAAACACCGTGACCAAAGGATTTTCTAGTTAGATTTTAACCAACTATTCCTTGGTGGTTGACCAAGATAAAGTATTACCAACGTGAGTAACATAAAAGTTACAATCTTTGTTTCTTTTGATTAAAACTCAAGGATAATACTAAGTTAAAAAGTAAAATTTGTTGTTAAAAATTTCTAACAGCATAAAGTGTTACAAGAAAACGATTGTACAATCCCAACTTCGAGGGCTGGCCTTTCTTATATTCTGGACCCGCCTTTTTCCATATCATTGACTGTCCGTGCTCTCAACTTCAAACATATTCAAGGAGCCACCACTATGTTATTTGTGGTATGGGCACGTTTCTTCCCACCTTTGTGTAAAATGTGATCGAAATATGAATTTCAATCTAACAACCGTATTTAAATGTCCAAAAAGGGCGACAAAATGAGTAAGGTTAAGCTGTAAAATTAAACAACAAAATCCCGGTAAGTTATTGAATCTAGAATCACTGTTTCCAGGAAGAGCGCTTTTCAAAACTAGATTTCAATTTTATTTCATTATCTTGGTTGAGAGCAAAAGAAAATGAACCAAGGCAACAGTAAATACAGCTGAAAAATCCCGAAGATGATGGTACTCAATGGAATATGAACTCAAGGTTTTCTTCTAAAGTATCAGTTGATAACACAATATAAGGAGAAAGGATAATTTGATCAGCATCGAAATATCCTGAAATATCTCACGATTATAATATGGCTGCTCCGATAATTTACACTTCCTGCCCCAAAAAACAAGTTTTCCCTTAATAATTTAATAAAAAATAGACAAATATATAAAATACACTCTGGCTTGCATTTTTATGGTTACGTCCACTGTAGGTCGCTATTCGTGTTAATTTGTAACGATCATACGCTATTTGTATCCAATTATAAAATGAAAACTTCTTACTGGTTAATGCTTTTTCATTAAAGTTAAGTTACCCGCGTTTACAACTGACCAGAGAACATCACCTTTGAGTGCGAGCCGAGTAATTATTGGAATAAGCGTAAGATTTTTTGCGTTTGAAGTTCAATTGCAGACAAAGCATTGAACATCATTCTGTTGCTTAAAAGTTGAATTCTTCAGTCTTTATGTGGGCACGTGTCTGTGACGCTTATCAGTTCTGAGAGCCCGTTTAATACAATACGGACACCCGGATAATACGGACACTTAGCGTGTCCCTTTGGCGTTCCCATTAACCAGGTTCCACTGTCATGTTCTCTTTCTTCTCTTTGTTTGCAACTGAACCCCGACGGACCTCACCTCTCACTAAAAATATCATTTCCAGTTTCGCCGTCTAAATTCTTCTTGACTAATCCCAACTTTCATCTTGATTTACAGGTTCTTGAAAAATGATATTTGCGAGTTTTTTGGCTTTCATGTTGGTTCATGGAGGAGTGGTAAGATTTCCAACTTTCTTTGTAATTTTTTTTCATATCTTGCGATAGCGGAGCATGATTGCTCTATCAAATAAAACGAATTGCATAGATCTACGTTGGAAGATATTTACTAAAATGTACGGATGATGAAATAACGCATCGGATTTGTGGTGAATCATATCGAATCTGTGATGAAAAGTATGTCATGTCGTCATAAAACACATCCGAGCTTGTGATGAGTAAATCGTTCACGTGAATATAAGGGGGCAAAAAAATAGGATATGGCCAACCCGCGCAAAAACCAACGTCGTCAATTCTGGTTTTGATACAGCTTGGACACTGTTGAGAGAGAGCCTGAGAACAAGGGTGTCATGAATTAAAGTTTAAAGGAGCGACGTCACGGTCTTAACGGTTTGCAATTCTTAAAAAGTTTAGCCTGAATTGTTCAAATTGGTTGTTTGCAATTCGTCTTAATCTTGTCCATCCGTGACCATCCTTGTTCTTTTCAGGTTTCCTTCAATTTAAAGGTAATTTTCCACATGGACAATATAACTCAAAATACCGTGACTGAGCTCCTTTAAGATGAATAAAAAGTTGGAATAAGTTTGCTCCTTATGAAGTATTACTGAAATTAATGATGATTTTAAATTAAAGCATTCATATCAGTGTCTGGTCTTAATGTCAGGTTCGAGGCGAGCTGTACCCGATATCAGTCTACAACGATGTGGCCCAGGTCGACGACAACCCAGATTACTTCGTTGAACCTCTGGAAGGAAACCTACTTGATGAGGCGTATGTATTAATTTATTTGATCTGTTCACCTAGATAATAATGATTACTGCTTACGGCATAAATGTATCGTATAATTACCCACTTCTGAGTTGCCTTAAGCTTCTCTATCAAAGCGAGGCCTGGTGCACAACCATTCATATGAAAATGAATTTTATTTACAAGTGAATGAATCGTCAATTTCATATGAACGGATGGGCATCAAAGACTCGCTTTCAGAAAGAGGCTAAAGGTAATTTGGAAATGGCCTATTTAAACCAACAGGCTACGTTAGACATTTATATGATAAAAAATACAGCTTTGTGGCGAGCCTGAATGGCAAAACAAACTAAATTGAATAAGTGTGTCCATTCAGTTCCATTCATTACTTTTGTGACTCTTCTAGGCCTCTCAGTCAAGATGAATTTTAATGTACATCGAAAAAATGATACGAAACGCCATATTCCCAAGAGCCGCCATATTGGTTTCCCTCTTAGAATCCAAGCACGGATATGAAGCTTTGGAGATTCAAATCCTGTTTTATGTATAATAATGAATTTTATTCAGATCTTTACACATTACAAGGCATTGTGAAACAAAAGACTCAAATATGGGTTTGCTTGTGTTACTAACACGTCAGAATACAGAGTGAACATTCCCTATAATCTAACTTTCCAACATGATCAAGACATGATTATTATACTGGAATGTTAGGCTGTTAGGGTAAGCTGGTTCTCCGAGAATTTTCGTCTTGGCTGCCTGTTCTCCTCCTGGTAGACCACGTAGCTACTGTGCATTACAAATTGTTAACCAACGTGACGGCTATCGGAAGTTAGCTTCCCACCCCATCACCCCAAGATCCCACCCCCTGCCCTATATACTATGTTGGTTAACGACGATAATCCCCGGAGTGCTTTATAAACAATAAATTCGAACTTTATCTTTATTGTTTTAAGATTTCTAGCCTCGTACCAGAGTGACCCCACAGATGACGGAGAAATTGCCTGGATAAAGGATAAAATTGTGGACCGCTATGGATTTGTAAAAGACCCCGCAATGGACGCGTGGACCGAGCAACCTGATTTCAAAGAACATCTCGGGACTGATGAGTTTGTCAGCGCGGCAAATCGAGTAAAGAGCTTCTTTCACCAGCACAAGAAATGGACCACTACAAAAAACAACCCCGCATTCCGCTCAAAGGACAGCTGCCTTAAACTTCTCTACATCACAGCCGCTAGATACCTGTTGGTGACACACATTCTTTACACACAAAGCGACGGAAAGCTTGTTCCTTGTGAGAGAAATGCTGACAAAGACACAAAGATCCCTGATTCCGTGTGTTATCCTAAACCATATGGGGGTGCCTCTTGTACCTCGGACTACGATGTGGGGCTGATTGGAAAAGATGCTGGTTATTTGACAGAGAAGTTCAACAACTATTTTCAAGGAGCCGACGGATTTGGGAAACCGTCGGAGGTTGTATTTGACACCAATGTCTACGCTTTCACACTTGAATACGCCATGCCATTTTTGTTTGCCGGCCTTCCAACTGGCTTTTCCAGTGGTGTAGAGTACAACGAAAAAACGACATACTATAAAATGCAGGAGCTGGCCAGTGCTTACTACAAGGTTTTCAAGTACAACGAGAAGTTCTTTCAAGAGATGAAGGATGGAGCCATGATAGCTATGAAAGATGCCAAGAAATCCATGGGTGAGCTGCAAGTTTGGCTGGGCACCTTCGAGAAAATGAATACTAAAGCACCAATGAAACTTGGAGGCCTGGAAGCGTTAAGAACAGCCCATAATAAGGAGTACGTGAAGTTCGTCAAAGGGATGTCAAAGGAGGGCGGATATAAACCAGCCTTTCTCGGTAATTATATACCCATAGTTTTTGTTTATAAGAACGTCGATGGCTTACAATGTAACGTTTACTTTCATAAAAGAAGTGTTGGGTGAGAACTTTAATTTCCCGGACTCCATTTGCTGTGGAAAACAATGAGAAAAGCCAATTGAACAATGGTGAGACAACAGAGTTTTTGCGTGAAGGACGAAATTGTTACGTAGTTAAATGGCGTTTTTGGGAAAATGTACTTGTTACTCTATTTATTATGTATTTAGTTAATTGTTTCTCAGCTTGTTTATTTTTTAATTTTAATTTCACGCTCAAAACCCATTCAGACCAATCGTGACCTTCTTCGGCAACCGCTGCCGAAAACGTGCAGGCTCTAGGAAAGTGACTGCAGCCTCTTCATGTCTCAGCCCAAAATCCAGGACGTTCTTAAACAGTTACGGGAGCTTCCTCACAGTTTGCTTATCGCTAAAAGTTTAACTAAATTTTTCAAGACAGAACTTCGTCGTTTGTAATCCGTGTCAATCTTCTCCATCCTTAACCATCCTTGTTCCTTTGTGGTTTATTGTTATCTCCTTGGTGTTTTTCTATCTTAGTAAACTACTATTTTCAGGTTTCCATCAATTTAAAGGTAATTTTGTGGGTGGCCAAAATAACTCAAAATACCGTGACTGAGCTCCTTTAAACGTGACTGTGTTCACTGGCGGACGTCGATTTCAGTGGCGAATGATTAGTTTGTTTCGGTAGTATCTGTAAGCTAAACTATCATTTTGTATTTGTCCCCGCAAGATGATCTCGCCAAGGCCCTGATCTACGCGGCAGAGGCTTATCACACCCGTGGTGCTATACGCCATGTTGTGGGAGTCACACAAATGGAGAAATCAATATCGCTGTCAACTATAGACCTTTGGGTATCCATGATTGAAAATTGGGGCGAGGCTAACAAAGAGTACCACCACTGCGACGCTTTGGAGGAGTGCTTACTGAAGAGTAGCAAGTACATGTGGAGAATGTTCAATGCCATGAAACTTATCAGGGGACACCTTCCAACCGAAAAAACAGTCGGATTGGTGGAGTTCGATGGAGAAGGCTTCTCAAATCCTGAATACGCGGCGGAAGTGTGGATGGGCTACCGAAAGCAAGGAAAGAGGGAGATCCCTAAAGACAAAGAAGATGTCCGGCGGTTTTTTGAGATATTTGACTGCGATTCTGAAGCCTTTGGAGAGCGATTCTCATCACCTTGTATATCGAAGATGAACGACAAAGTCAACGCCTACAATAAGATACTGGCTGGCCTCGTGAAAGACGACTCTGTATTACCAGGTGGAGGTGGACGAGGCAAGGGTAAGGTCAAGGATGAAGGCCGAGGTAAGGGCCGCGGCAAGGGCAAGGATAAGGGCCGGGGTTATGGTCGGAAGCGGGATTGGGCCCTTGATGAGGACTGGGGTCCAGGTGCCTTTTTTAAGTTTTAAAGAAGAGTATTACATTTTTTGACATTTCTTTGTGCTAGCAGTCAATCTTTTTCTATAACCATAGCTGAGGATAGCTGAGAGTAAACTACGCTTTGTTTTGCGACCGCTGTACATCGAGCCGATTACCCCTGGTGAAGGTTTTCCTTGAACAACTTGAATATATATGGGAATAATCGAGGACGTCTAAAAACTTATTGCGTTCCATACTTAGCTTTTTTGCCCAGCAGTCAATAAAGGGGACAAATATTGTTATAAGTATTTCTTACGCTTAATTAGTGATTCCACGTAGTGCAAAATCGTTGGGTGTTTTGTTTCCGTACGTTTTTCTGCACTGGCCGCGTACGAATTGAAACAAATAACTTACGCGCAAACACAGCAACAGAACGTTTGAGCCCACGTAGCCACAGTAAACTCGTAGTTTCTTACCTTTTGGGGACTCCTCTCTCGACTGGGAAAGAAACACTGTTTATAGTTGCCTCCAATCTAGAGCAAAAACCCGGACAGCTGGCAAAAGATGTGAAAGTTGCACGTTTTGTTCAAAGTTGATGCAAATACAATTCGAAGTAACCGCGCTTTTTCGTTTGGAACAACTGTGATCTGGAAACTAGTGCGCCAAACCACGTGCTCGTTGAACGCGGAAAAATTACATCGGGAAGCGAAAAACCAGAAAAAGGAATCTGGAATTTGACTGTTTTTTTTCTTTTTTCTTTTTTTTTTTTTTTCCACTTTGACTGTTCTCTCTCTTTCTGATAAGAGTTACAAACGCCAGAAGTTTATAGTCTTCACAAGCCACTGCTGGTGATCATGCCGCACTCATGCTGCAATACAGCTAGCTTAATTATTAACAATTCGAGAGCCATAATGTGGTTATTTCTGCATAATTCCCCAAAACAATGTGCACCTGCCTGGCTTGAATCCTGGCGGTTGCTTGTTTTTTCCTTAGTCTGTTTTATTTTTTTTCTTTGTTTGGCCTCATCACACATTTATTTCTTCTCTCCCAAGGAAAGTTTGCATGTAACACAGAAAAATGTCAACTAAAAACACTCTAAAGTTTGGGTGCATTCCATTTGACTAAACAAGTTCGGTTGAAATTTCTGAAAATTTCAAGTTGCTAATGAAACAGAATCTTCTGGCTTACTGTACTAAACAGGTTAATGATGCTGAAAACTTTGCAAAACTATGCACGGTGTACCCAAGTTTTCAAAAAGGTTCTGCCTTAAAATTTCCATTCATTTTACTCTTTGAATTGCCAGAAAGTATGGTTGAATGATTCACATTCGTGCATTTAGCAAATTTCAGGTTTTCTGGAAACTTTCTCAAGGAATTTGCTAACCTTTTAATTCAGCTCTAAACCTTCTGAACTGAATCGTTTGGTCAAATGGAAAGCTCTCCTTATGTATTGCTATTGCTTGGCATTTTTTTGATTTGATTGGCAAGGTTATAATCAGCATATAAACACTAATAAAACATACATGTAAGTTTGTAGTATTCATTATAGTTACTTATAGTTGTAACGGGTAAATATAAGTTTGAAAATGATATTCTGTCTATTAACTTGAGTTATGGAAATCACTCATGAGTGAAAATTTAACGCGGGACTTAAGCTTAAATTGTCGGAGACTGGGTTAAGGAAGGAGAGAGTTTTACTTCTCTCCCTCTATATCTTAACGTATACTGCACCAACAAAGTTGTGAAATCAGATTCAAGTCATTTTTATTCCAATTCTTGATGTACAATGTAGTGCAAAATTTGTACCGAGCCTAGGGCCTCCTGGACAGAGGGAAAGGGAAAATGTACATGTTCCACTGGTCAATCAAAAACCTTGCTTTTTCGCCTAATTTTATTCCCTTGTAATACATCAGGAGTTCAAAAGTTGGTCAAGTTCCTATTAATAGCAGAGAAATCCCTTGTTTTCTCAAATTAATCTAAACAAACATCCTTTGTTCCCTTGCTCTCTCGTTAACCAAATCCGCAGGAGGCCCTAGCTGCATAAGATATAATATCACTAGCACATTGTCCATTAACTTTCTGTAAACTGTTTTTCAACTAGTGTGTAAAGTTTATGTGAGATTTAAATAAAATCCTATAATTAACCTAATGCATTCTCTGTTTCGCTGCCAAGTTGACTGTACACGTATATATATGTTCAAGACACAAATACCGTGTTGGATCAACAACTTCGACCTCGTGGTTTAATACACTGAACATCTGTGTATCATGGGCCGCAGTAGTGCCATATATAACATAATTTTGACCTTCCCATAAAAACTCGAGCTTGTTTTTCACAGTCAGCGCAGAACTTCAACATGACATTTTCTGTTGTTTTCTTGTACTTCCCATGGTTTTTCTTTTTGTTTTGGTTGGGGGGGGGGGAGGGGGGAGTTGTTTCCCTGCCTTCAATTTAACCCCTGCATGTTGTCTGTACACAACACAACAATGCTTTGATAACACTTTTAAGACAAAGCATGCAGGAAAGAATACTCAGGAAGTCGGCTTTGTTTGGAAATTCTACAACCCTCCAAGAATAATCATGAATGGGTCCTTTAGAATCTACCAAACAAGACAACCCTTTCAGCGATTTTTAAATCGAAACAGAGACAGTTCTTTGAAAATCGCTGAACCCAACCAACCAACCAACCACTGATAACCACCCCTTGAGGACAACTAATTAATGGAGGCTTTCCCGGCCAGCTTGAAGTAAAAAAAGATTAAATTTTTAATGAAATAGTGCTGAATTGGTAATGGAGCCCCTGCAAAACCAAAAATTGTATCTATATCAACAACAATCCTCCGTAGGAAAAAAGATGGCGATTGGTACGTTTACCCATAGTTCTTAGCGCATGAAAACCTTAACAACGTTCATAAAAACGTACAGAAACGTTCTAAAATCTTCAAACCTAGACTACTTAATGTCCTTAGTACAGGGACAAATATCGTAAAAATATGGCTTTCTTTGTGCCTTTGAGGCTGTGTTAGGTTCGCAAGGCATTGTGGTTAAATGTACAGCCGCCATCTTTTTTCCTACGGTGGACTGAGGTGGCCCTAATGTACAAGTGTTCTTTTGGAGGTGTCCTCATCCTATCTAAATCATGTTCTTGTATATGCTTCTTTTTTTATTGTGAAAAATAAATAAATGATGATGATGAGGAGGAGGATGAGGATGAGGATGAGGATGAGGAGGTGCAAGAAACCAGTGAGGCGGCATTTTCGGAGTTATCCATTCTCTTCGGTCATCGAAGCTAGGCTATCCGACTTGAAACGTGAATTGACACAAATAAACCTTTTCTTGCAATTGATAGAGCAGACTATTACTTGTCTCATTAAAGGAAATGTCACCCACAAAAAATATAGCATTTATGATTATATTAATCTAAATTCAGTGCGCTTATCCATCTATTTTAAACAAATTCTTGAACATTGAAATCATTCTTGTTTATTGACAGCTTCGAACGCACTGTAATGACTCTTTTGTTACTGCTGACCGCTCTCAACCGTATCAAGAAGCAGTCATAAAACTCCCACATACAATTACAAGTTTTAAAAGCAGAAATGGCAAGCGCTCGCACTTTGGCTTGTGAAGCCCTTTATAGCGCATTGCTCAACCAAACAACCGAGTTCCGCGCCAACACCTGAAGCGGTTAATTAATTATGCATCTCCTTTATTGTAAAGACGGCACATACTATTAGGTATGCAATTTGCAATATGGAGCCTCTACTTAGCCTGTCACGATTTTGCTTTCTTCAACACTCTTTCTAGCGTAAGAGCAGGTTATTACAAAAGTACCTTACTTGTTTACTTTCGTGATTTGTGATTCGCTATTTTTTTTTTCGTTCGTGAACCGTACCAGAGTACAACAACCCCCGCTCCCCCCCCCCCCGTGCGACCCTCTGTATTGTATTATTCGTTTATTTTTTATTTTTTCGTTTATTTGTGAGAGCAAATATCTTTCCGATATGTAAAATACCTTCCAGGAATAATCTTGAATTGGCCCATCTGAGTCCACAAAACGAAACGACCCTTTCAGCGAGTTTTGAGCCCGCGCCGTCCAACCAACCAACCACTGATAACCACCCCTTGAAAACAAGTAACTGCTTTCTAATTTGCAACTTATTTAATTTTCGATTAGTACTCTTTACCATAAGTGCTTATCTCAACACAACCAGTGATTGTACTCTGGCATGGTTGTGTATTTCATCTGGTCCTTACGCTGAAATAGCATAATAACACATGCGGTACGAGGTTTAGCATATAACTGTATTCCGTGCCTTTGGGGATACGTTCATTCAAGGAGGTCATCTATAGTCTCCTGAGCTTTCGGTGTCAGGACTATAAAGTTTTCGTTTAACAAGAATTCACCCGTAGGCCTGTAAACAGCATTGGTACAGTTTGCTTTGAATTGCTAATGTTCACCGGACATGCCTCAAGATGAAGCTTATTGTGGTAGCGTTGTCTGTTGTCTGTCGCCCCCTATCTTTCTCTGCTTGTTTGTTAGAAATAGTTGAGTACACAGTCTTTAAGGTACGAGAACAGCCAGCACTGGTGTTTCTATAGTTATGGATAGCATCACTGTCGCAGACATCTTGAGAATTTATGTTACTCTATCAAGGTCCTAAACTTGCAATTCTCTGACACCATCTATTACTGGTTCAACAAGCTTTCTCAGCTTGAAGTAGAAGATGACTGAATTTTTAATGAAATAATTCTAAATTGGCAATGCAACCCCCACAAAGCTAAAAATTAATAGTATGTAAATAGTTTTTTCAGTTTTTTGAGGTGTTCTTGTATATACCTTGTTTATTGTGGCAAATTACTCATGATGACGATGATTACGATGTTGACGTACAAGAAGTCAGTAAAGCGGTACATTCGGAGCTATCGTCTAATCCATATATTTCGGTTATCGAAGCTAGGCTATCTGACTTTAGTATCACCCAACTAGTGGACTAACGCAAATCCTGCATTTTAATTGGCTACGCTACTAGAGAACTATTAGTAATAGTCCTCGAGTAGCGAAATTCGCACAATCGAGCGTGACGCTTTCTTTCGTTTTATTCCCAAATAAATATTTCTTCAACTTGCATTTGCTAACTTTATTATTGCCTTTTCTGTCCGACTAGTTGGGTGATACTAAAACAATTAGACCCTTTGCCCTCAAGGGACACTGGTAAATAGCCCATTAAAAAGAGATTTAGGGGACAGGAATAATAATCAAAGATTATGAGTGCTTTCGACGCCGTCACTAAAATATACACTTTATGATTTCACTAGCTGACTTTCAAGTTTCAACCTCTGTCTATTGCTAAAATCAACATTTTTCATTAACAACCAAGGTTTTACAGACAGATGTATCATTGTGTCAAAGTCCATGCCAGTGAATATATAGTAAGGACGCTGAGTTGTGCAAACTTGATTGGATATCTCTCTGTCTTCTAAGCGAGTAGATACCGAAACTCTAGTCTCTGGGGCTTTATTGTACGGACTTCTCCGTCTAAGTTCTACATCTGTTTCTACTACTAAAGGTGCTGCTACTTGACTAACAAATGCACACGCCTTTAAACAGCCTATCGGTATTTATGTGCGGGCTAACTCTTATCTTAATTATTTGTTCCAGAATTCATGGTTAAATGAGAAACATGTCTTGAAAACGATTTGATTCGATTTGGATCACATCATTCCAGCAGAATAAAATGTCACCCATTTGCAGCACATGCATCGGTTGTCCATAACTATAGTCGTGTATGTAAAAAGCAGGCTAAAAGTAGACGACTAAAATGCCTGTTTCTGTCGTTTTCCGTAAACGTCTTTTTTAACCGCTCTTTTTGGAGTGTTTTTATTTCATCCAATCGTAAAATAAGTGAACAGGTAAAAATCATCTGACAAATATCCCTTTGAAACTTATTTAAAGAACAAACGGTATAGAGGGTGTTCGTTGCCACACAATGAAAAATAAAATGAAAAATCATTCAGTGGATAAAGTCAAGAAGTTGTGATGTTATAGACTATAAATAAAAAAGACAGTTCTCCAAGTTTAAGGTGTGTGCGTTTTCCCAAAGTTGAGATACTTGTCGAAATGTTCCGCGCAAAATTATAGAGCCTAGTCCTCCAATATGGCGGCCGGAAAATAGTGTAAACATCTGGAACTTGCTCTGGCTATATCTAGTCGACTGATTATCTGAACCGAACCAAAAGACATTTACACAAGCACTTTTTCTAATACTTTAACTCCTAAAATGGCTAAATATCACGAGACAAGTGTATATTTTTTGACAAACGCGATCTTAGCTTTATATCACGCACCGCCATAACTCCGAAATTCAAAATGCGCTGGTTTCCAAACAAAGGACGCGATTGAGCTGAAAGTTGTAAACAGATATAATTTTAGTCACAGGCGGCCGAGACGTTGAATACGATTAATATGTGACATTACGCTGTTAGCGATTGCGTTACAATTTTAGCCGTTCAGTAAGGCAATGTATAAGAATGCTTCGAAAATTGCTCTAAATGCTACGTGTAGAAAATAATTTGAATAAAATGGCTTACCTTATATTTGCATTGCGTTATTTTGATGTCTCTGGGTTCCTGTAGGTGATTTAGAGCAATTTAGGCGAGTTTTACTGGTTTTACTTTCTGGCGGTTTGCTTCCCCTAAAGAGAAGCGAATGGCGGGCGACCCACTAGCCCGACGGCCCGCACTCAAAGCTCCGTAAATTCCACAAAAATGGCATAATCTCGGCAAAATTGCATCATGGCAGCCGTCGTTAACTCTTCTTCCTATTCGCTTTCTCGCAAGGTTCCAAAGTTTATCTTAACCACCCGAGAATCGCTTGTTTTCCAGATCTTTCGTTCCATTTGTGCTCTGTCTCGATCCGTAACCAATTATCTTGGCCACAGGATTTGAATTTCTAGCTTAGCGACCGCGCCATAATGACAAAGTCGCCTCCAACCATAACCAACCATCGAGAGGCACGGGGCATTTTTTCGTTTTCAGCGGCACGGTGCAATTTGCATGATCAAAAAATGCCCCGTGCCTCTCGACGAAGTGACGTCAGAAGCCAACTCGTCCCATTCTCCGCTATTCCTCGGTCGTGAACATGGAAAAGGGCAAATTTACAAACTTTAAAAATTCATAGAAAATTCACGAAAATAGCTACAACGATAATTTTTTCGCAGTGATGATCAGGAGAAAAAGGAAATTTATATTAGCGAAAAAATATTTTTGGGTTAGTGGCACTTTAAGTTTAAATCTTTGTCTCAAAGTATTTCTTTGTTTGATTTCCTCAGGTCTTTGAATGTGGGTCAGACGAATGACAATTTCTATATATCGATACTTTTGGCTCTGACGGAAAACTGGTCGATTCTTTATGCGAAAAATTCTCTCTTTAAGCTCTAATAGAAGATCTTCGCGACTTTGAATTCGGCAGAAGTACCCATACAGACGCTCAACAAAGTTCTTGGAAATTAGCCAAAGTGAAGTTGAGCTCAATAAATTTAGTTCGAAAACATACTGCTCCATCTTAAACAAAAAACAGGTGATAAACGAATCAAATGCATACAAACTTTGTTTGGAATGTTTAATTAAACCGTCAGCAAGTTACACATTTTTACAGTTGCAAAATAATTTTAGAGAAGTCGAGAAGAAATGCATAAAATGCCTGTCCAATTTAATGACCTTTAATATCCTTGTATTTCTTGAAAGTTTCTTTATTGTATATTGAAGTATTTTTCAATGCCAGTGTTCTGGTTCAAAATCTCAGTACCTAAAACTATTGAAAAACAACATCCCCTTATCGAAAAAGCTTTGTTAGATGACATCAAGTCACTAACTCGCTCTTGTTGCTATTTATATTTATTATGGTCTTTTTAGACTTAAAAGTCCTCAGGGCTGTAGTGCAATTAAATAGCCGATTTTAATGGCTCCAAAAAGAGCCGTTTTACAATTTTCTTGAGCTTTTCGTACGAGGGAGAATTAAAAACTAATTCGGTGTCCGGCCGTTTCGATACAATTTCGTTTCTATACAAAACTTTAAGATACCCGGCAGCCTGAAATTATCATAGAATTTCCACGTTTAGAATTGCCAAACGATACTAAACGTCTTTTGTTTTGTAGTGGACAATGGCTCGTCTAACTTCCCTTCAAATCGCGCTTGTTTCAGAGAAGAAGTTCACCGTATTTGGGTTGCGGAATAAGTTCCTAGAACTCCAGACAAACATGATTTTTCTCCTTCTGAGAGAACATTCTTTCGATCGATCGCTGTCGTATGCGATGCGAAGATAAAAAACTTTCATTGGGATATTTCTTCTACTTAACTTTTGCTACGAAACGACTTCAGTCTCAGTATCGAATCGAATTTAGATGTCTTCCATTTGTATCGAACCGCGACTTGAATCGAAACCGGCTTTGTATCGAAACGAGAGCAAACCATAAACTGTTTCTTTTAAAGTTTCTGATTTTACTAGGCTGTCCATCGAGGTCATAGAGTATGCGAGGTTTCAAAACAACTATTTTTGGAATGATAACAGTTTCATTAGACGTGAGAATTGTGAACGTTTTTGTTTTTACTGCGATTTGATTGAGTGCGTTCGAACAACACTCACGCCTTTAGGGCATTGTGTAATTTTTTGCGAGCAATAAGGTCACCACTCCCCCCCCCCCCCGGCCAAGTCCGAAGGTGCCCGTACGCCTATGAGCGGACAGGAGGAAGATTTTTCCCAGCCGACCGGAAAAGAGGACAAATGGACTATCCTCCTTTGCGTTGGAGGGAAAAATCGAGCAGCGGATTCGAATTTCGGCGAGAAAACGGGCTCGCGGTCCAGGTCTTTCGAAACAGCAGTGTCCAGCCTTGACTTCGTCTATCCGATGTAGAACGCTACGAGAAACACCTGAAACCCCCCCCCCCCCCCAAAAAAAAAAAAAATTTAAAAAAAAACGACGAAATAGGCCAAATGGACAACAGAAACCGGGCAAGGTGAGTATATTTTCTTAATTTTATTCAAAAAAACTAACATTGTATTTCATCGTGCGATTTTATCCTTCGTTATTTTAAATTCCATACAATGCCTTGTAGAGCGCTCAAATTCTCAACCGCCCAATGCGTAACACAACACCGCGCACTTACGGCAGTCACGTCTCACTCGATACGCGTATATGATTGATCTTTGATCGATTCCTGGAATCGTGAGTTTGGAACGCCTGTGATTTAAGAAGAAATCATCCGCCCTTTGGCACAGACGTTCCTTGTATCGTCAGTCTTCAAGCACTTGAATATTCCTCTGTCGCTGTCAAATTGCCAGTGTTTGCTGCTGTCTTTGATACCAGTGGATGCAGGTTTATGTTTTTGTGTTTTAAACTGAACTTTTTGAGCATAATCTGGATAGACTTTAAGAAAAGCATATTAGTGCGGTTTGGGAATATTTGTACCATCAAACTAGGGTTTTCAGTTATCTCTTGCGAACATATTTTGTTCTTTTATCTAGGACTCTTCTGATAACATGTTGGCTGTGTTTTGCACATCGCTATAAACATAACTTTTCTTCGCGAAGGAGCCTGTTGTAAGCTTCATCGATTACTTTTCAAACCATTTAAGAACCGAGTTCCAAAACCATCTGACGCTTTTGGAAGCGTTCAGAAAATATGCTTCGGAGTGGAGCAACATAACAGGGAACCAAGAGCTCTTGATACGATACCTTGCAACTTTTGCATTCGGCGATCACGATTAGACAGACCAACTCATAAGACAGTTTGTCATTTGTTCGTAATCAGTTTCTCCTTCACCATTAATCTTGTTACTCCACATCAAAAGTGTAACTAACATCTTTAGCCAGAGAAGAAGCTATTACACAGAATCAATTCTTTTTCCTATCAAGTGAACCTGATGGCATGATTTCATTACTGCAACTACTTTCCGGGGTAGTATGCGGTGAGTGTAACTGGATTCTCCAACTGAGCATAAGCGATTGGTAAGGGCGGAAACCACTGCCGCAAAAACTAAGCGCTTGGGCTAAAAATCAACTTTAGTTCTTAGTCAAAAGCAATTGATAAACTACTGGGAAATTGCAAAGGCTGTTTATTTGGAATGTTGATCCTGTCGAGCGCATTCAGCGCCAAGCCATCAGATTAAAAACGTGCACCTCTAACCTTCGCAATTGATCACTATCAGTTTCAAGTCACGCGATGGTACCTGTAACAGCGTCTTTCTCCGCGACATCCAATTACATGCAAGAAATTGACACCTTTATGAAGAATTGATTTCCGTCACGCAAATCAATTCTTGAAAAGCATGTAAATACACGATGCCCGCTAAGTCGAGCAAATCTGTATTCGTAAAAACATCGCCACAGAATTTTACTCGTCACTGAAAATTTTCTGTTCAAGAGCTAGCTTTCCACAAGGCTTATAGTAGCTCACATAAAAGGAAGTAACTCTCCTGTATGCCTTTTGAGGCCAGGAAGACTAAATTCGCGGTCTTTTCATTGAACCATGAATTGTACAATTTAATTATGAGTGTCTTCAACATGAAATTCGAGTCTAAATCAACACAAACCTAGACATATCAAAACCGCGGCGGAGAGCTGACCTCTAGCTTTTTTAAGGCCTACATCGTCCTAAATGGACTGAACAAGAGCTTCGTACATCGAGAATCGTTTGAACTTCAAACAAACAAGGCCTAAGCGAACACTCGGCATGCTGTCAGTACGTCAATTATCGACCGGAAGCCACACTGTAAAATAATGCGAATGAATGAATGAATGACAACTTTATTTAAGTCTCAGTCTTAATAGCTGAGCACAAGTGCTCTACTAATTGGGGAGACTAAAATATAAAGTAAAATGTATTCACCTAAGATTTAGTAAAATTAAGAAAATATTAAAAATGAATCAAAAAAATTAATAACAATTTGTTGACAAATACTATCATAATATTATCACCTAATAGTTATTTAACAACTAACTAGATAGATGAATAGCGAGAACAACGCATACATCCGTCGTCCAGCAGAGAGCTAACGTCAAACTTTCTAATAGTGCTTTTAAAGTTGTTCAAAGTTTTTGCAGATCTAATATATTTAGGCAGTTCTGCCCATAAATTTGGTCCAAGGTAACGCAGAGAATGTTGACCATATGTTACTGTATTATATCTAGGGATGCTGAAATCAGTTTGTCTTAAGGAATAAGAAGTGCTATGAGTATTTAAAATGTTGCTAATGTAGGCTGGACATAATTTGTGTTTGACTTTATACTAAGGGTACATACATCTTGCAGGCGTCTGTTCTTTAGTGTTGGTAGTTGAGCCCTCTTGAGTAATTCTCAGTAGGTCGCGTAGTGATCTTTGTATACAGCCCTTAAGCCTCTCTCTTGGAGTCTTTCTATCTTGCGCGAATCGCTGGCTTTACAAAAGTGCCAAACTAATTGGCAATACTTTAAGTAGGGTAGAATCGCTGTTTTGAACAGCACTAGTTTGGCACTTGTAGGAATTAGGTTTCTTAGTCGCATAAGCACTCCTCTCCTTTGGCTGGCCTTCTTACAGATTAAGCTGATATGATCAGTGAAGTTAAAGGTTCGAGTTTAGGATTACACCTAAGTGTTCAAGCTTGTCTACTGTTTTTGTCTCTTCGTTGTTCACACAGATTGTGTCTGTGACATCGCTTTTGTCTTCACTATCGCCAATGTTCATAGTGTGATACTTTTTAAGATTCCCAGCCAAAAGGTTGGTTAATTAGTGGCATTGCGCGCAGTTTCTCTAAGCTCCAAGGCAACAGTAGATTGATCGTTTCCGACGTGGAACATCTGATGGTCGTCTGCGTACATTGACAAACTCGATTTAACAAAAAGGATAATTCATTTTGAAATATATTCCATATCAGTGGACCCAGGGCAGCCTCGACTGATCGTCCTGGACGAGCTTTATGTCACTGCCAATTTTGACTCAATATTTCCGGTCGCATAGGTTGGTATTCAAGAGCTGTATCGTGCCTTCCTGGAAACCATATGCTTTCAGCTTGCTGAGTAACAGTGGGGAATGGAGAGAATCGAACGCCTTGGACATATCAGTCGATAAGATGGCTACAGCGAGTCTGTTGTCCCTCGCTCGTTTCCATTCTTCTACTAGGTTTATTAAAGTCGTTTCACAGCTATTAGCTTTTCTATAGGCAGAGGATTGTTCGTAAATGTAACCTTGAAAGGCAGTTGACACTTACATGCATATACGTTGCTCAAACAAGTTGTCTACACATGGTAACACCGTTATGGGTCTGTACTTTTCTTTAGAACACTTGTCATCTTTTTTATAGATAGGAGTCCAATCACCACGCTTCCAGTCTCTCGGCCACGCTCTCTTCCGAATACATGAGTTAAAAAGGTTAGCAAGTGGTTGAGATAATTCCTCAGCTCCTATTTTCATAATTTTTGCTGGAATGCCATAGCAGCCGGTAGCCTTGTTCGTGTCGAGTGACTCTAGGACAGTTTTGACTTGACCTTGCGTGACAGATGTTACGTCACTGATCGAAGTAAAGTCCTTTCTTTCCTGTCGAATTCTTTGGATGCTTGGATGGCTATCAAAGTCGTCCATTGATAATAGCTGGGCACCTCTACCGCCTATACCATCAGCTATTGTTGCGAAATGATTGACAAACACTTCAAAAACTTCTTTCTGTTCTCTTACGAGCGTTCCGTTTACATTTAGCTTTATCTCCCCATTTTTAGCATTCCCTGTTGTGTTGAGAAACGGTCTAAAAGTTTTGAAGAAGTCTCTCGGGTTGGTTGGAATACACAGTTTCTTAACTCTTCAAGACGATTTAATGCGACAACGTTCCGCTTAATTCATCAAAAACTTCGCATCCAAAAACCACAAGGTTTTCTTCTCACCATGTCTCAGGTTCCAACTAAAACACACATCACGTGGTAACCACGAGATCAGGTAACATCTCACATGCGTTACATACTATAATGCAAGCGTTACATTTCGAAGAAATCCTACACTCTCCCCACCCATTGGTCCAAGGACCAATGCCGAAACTTAGATAACACTCACCAAAAACTTAAATGTTCTCAAAGTCAATAAAAACGCTGTCTCTTAAAATTACTCATGATCAGCAGCCTGTCTTCTCGTTCTTCCTCTTGCATTCCTCGTACTCTGACGGTCCTTCTCCAATGGTTCTGCGGTCGGCAGGGAAGTGGTAACAGCGCAATCCATAACATCACTCTTACCACTTTCTTTGCATTCAACAGGAATCAAATGCTGGATCGGACGTTTAAGTTCTGTCGATTTCTTCCGTTTGCCGACAACAATCCACAACCTTGTCATCTCGACCCTTCATCAGCTCTTCAACTCGGGCCAATCCCCAGGCACTTCTAGGGGTGAAACTGTTGGAGCGATCTGTGCTCATAGTTCTTTAAAAAAAAAAAGTTTAAAACAGATCTAAAAAAGTGAAATTGTCTCTAAATTTTCGACCGCCTTCTGCGGTCTTCTTCAGAGAATGATGATTTCGCGCGATTCACAGAATTTTAATAAGCTGGGACGTTATTGTTCGTTGCCCCCTAGGGAGGCAACCAGTAACGCGTAAACCCTTGGGAAGGGTGCTCTTTCATTTACGGAGTTTTTGTCTAAGAAAGAGTGCAAGGATTCCAGAAACAGTCTTTTGTTCTTGCCGCTCACACCTGTTTCAAGAATGTTGGCGTAAATAGGATGTATATCGTGGCCGGTTTCCGCATGCTGTTTAATTGCGGAATTAACATTTCCATTGGTTCCGGGCTTGTGTTCGGCTCCCCGAGATTTCCAGTTTCTTCTGCTTTCCCCGACATACGTGAAAGAACATGTCGTACAGGTCACTTTGTACAGAATGCCTTTTAATTGCTCTCTTGTCGGCCGGTCTTTGGGCTTTTTGAAAACATTTCCCAATGTTTGTACTGGTTTGAAAGCTGTCCTGATGTTTTCGCGGCTCAAAATGCGTCGAACACGTTCCGACACTCCTTTCACATATGGAATCGACGCGTATGCCTTTGGATTCTCCTGGGGTCTTTGTTGCGTGTTTGTTCTGTTCGATTCACCAACTGACTTGATGAAGCTCTCGGGATAACCATTAGCTTTTAGATCACTAATAACACGTCGTTTCTCGTTTTGTCTTTGCACAGTTGTTCATGGAATGCATTTAGCTCGGAGACAATTTACTTTTTTAGATCTGTTTTAAACGCTTTTTAAAGAACTTCTAGGGGTGTTTTCTTCTTTCACAATGGCCACATCTCCTTCTTTAAAGTTTGAATCTTTCTGCCTGCTCTTGTCGTTAGCTACAGAGTGATGAAATTGACGGAGCTCTGTGAGATATTCCTTCTGCCATCTATTCCAAGAGTGGGACAAGAGTAACTTGAGGTACTTTGCTCTTCTGTTGACGTCATTCGCAGTACCTATGGGTGAATTCTCATGTAGTTCCACCTTCTGACCGCTGGACAGCAGCCTCCTTCCTATCATCAAATGGGACGGCATTAAAGGTTCCTCAACTTTATTGCTGTACACATAGGTGAGAGGACGAGAATTCAACACGCCTTCAACTTTCGTGAGGACTGTAAGTAACTCTTCATAGGTCAGTTTAATCACGCCAAGGATTTTCTTCAAGCTACCCTCTGGTGCACCGAACCATCCTCTCAAAAAATCCTCCCCACCACGAGGATCGTGGGAGATTGAACTTCCAGGCAACGCCCATGTTCAGGATAAACTGTCGGACTTCTTTCTTTTTAAAAGTCTTCGTGTTGTCCGAGATAAACAGCTGATTCACTCCTTTTCTTGCAAAGAATCTTTTCAGACATCTAATGAATGGCTACGCATCTAGGCCAGGAACCAAATCCAAATGAACTGCCCACGTGCTCGAACACGTAAACAATGCTGTGTACACCTTGCGCATCTTTGATTCTCCTCCAAACACGTTTTTCACATAAAGGGGCCCGCAAAATCCACTCCAGCGTTCGCTAAAGGGAAACTCTTCTCCACTCTAAACTGAGGGAGGTCAGGAGTTGCTGGTGCAGCAGATGGTCTCCCTTGAATTCTTGAGCACACAGTACGATTCCGCAACTCTGCCTTTACCACTTGTCTTCCTTTGGTAATCCAATAACGACAACGGGTTTCCGTCAAACTGTCCTTGACGTCACGATGCATCACCCTGCTATGGTACTCTCGTATAATCAGGGATGTCAGGTGGCTCCTTGGTGGTAACAATATTGGATGTTTGACTTGACACGGCAATTCGGCATTCTCCAACCTTCCTTTGCTGCGGTAGACTCCTTTGTCATCAGTAAATAACCCGAGGGATATTCTTTGCTGATCGAACTTGTTACTAGATACTAAGGGCTTCTGCGCTTCTTGTAAACACATCACTTCTGCATCTTCTAGTTCCTTGACCGTTAAGGATTCATCTCCAGACTTCTGGCTTTCTCCTATGCTCTTCACCTTTTCTTTCAATCTTGAAATGAACCGCAATACATATCCTGTAACTCGAAACAGTTTCTTGCTGGTGCTAAACCGTTCCAGACCAAAACATGCAGTCGGACTAACGTTCGATACAGTTGCAAGATCCGTAGTGGTCAGGTGTTCCTCTCTCTTGAACTCAGCCTTCATCTCACGCGACACATGTTCTTCGAGCAAGCCAGTGTCTGGTTTTGTTGGCCACTGCTCTTCCTGGAGTGTCAAAAACGTGGGTCTCTTCCACCATTTGTCGCTTGTTGCCAGGTCTGAAGGTTTCATCCCTCTAGAGGACAGATCGGCAGGGTTAGCGTCGGTTGGGCCCAATAGCTCCAGCAACTGGGGGAAACCAGACTTCTGATCTCCATGATTCTATTCTCAACAAACTGCTTCCATTGTTTCTTCTCTCCAATAATCCAATAGAGCACGGCTGTTGAGTCAACCCAACATCGGAGTTTGTTGACCTTCAGGCTTTCTGATAAGGCAGCAGCTACATGTTTCATCAATTTTCCAAGAACCACAGTCCCAACAATTCTAGTGTCCGGTATCGTCTCTCCACACAACGGTCCTACTCTGGTCTTTGACGCGACTAGTACTGATTTCGCTCCAGTCTGCTGCTCAATTCGTATATACGGCTGCTGCATAGGCATGTCAGTATGCATCGCTGAACTCATGAAGCTGTATTGAAATGGGCTCTGGGTCATCTGCATTGAAATAACACCTCGGTATTCTAAAGTTTCCAACTTTCTGCAACTCAGTCATCCACTGGTCACAAGACTCCTTCAGGTCTGGACTAAGCTCAGCATCCCAATCTTCTTTAGTCTGGCAAATCTTTTGAAACAACAGCTTCTTGTCGATAAGGATAGGTGATATCCACCCAAGGGGATCATAAACTCGAGCAGCCACTTTCAGTACCGTTTGTTTAGTGACAGGCACATCTTCTGAAGACTTAAGACAACACTCAGCTCGTCAGCGTCGTGATTCCAGGTAATCCCGAGTATCTTATGCTCCTTTTCTTCCTTAACCTCGTGATTGATTAGCATAGGTTCCATCATATTCTTGCAACTTCTTCAGCTCGTCACTGCATTTCAATTCTTGATTGTAGTCAGAAACCTTTATCTTCTCAATTAGTTCCTTTGAATTGGACGACCACTTTCTCATGATAAAGCCAGCTTCCAACATCCGCAACTTTGACTTCAAAAACAACTGATAAGTTCCCTCTACGGTTTGGCCTTCTTCGCGAATCACAGTGAAATTCAGTGATGTCTATCGACTGTTAGCGTGACAGCGCGATAATGAAGGATAACAGTGAGGGGAATGTTCCAGGGAACTAATAAGCAATTGGTGAGCGATTCTTGATTTCACAGGTCGACTCATATGAGATAGATGTGAAAGGAAATTTGAAACAGTGTACTCTTAACTCGTTCTGTCCATTATTTTTAAAATACAGATATCCATATATTTGTCCTTGCATTTGCTGACTGTTGGTTCAAACTGGGATTCAATACCTGAAATACTTCCCGCTACCATTCCTGTTAATGTTTGGAGGCCACTTTCGTGTGCACGTGTTACCATTTCCACCCTCTCCGGCCCTCCCCTACAAATGAAGAAACATACCTCCCTTTTCCTTATAGATGAAGAACAATAAACACCCACCCCTCCCTATAAATTTTTGATAAAGGCAGGTCCAGAAAATGGTCCAAAGAATGGTCCAAAACATAGTCCAAAATATAGTCCAACAGTCCAATGGTCCATTGGTCCGGTCCATTGGTCCGGTCCATTGGTCCAGTCCATATTTTACCCTGTCCCTCTGTCAACCTAATAGTCCTGATATAGTGCGTACGGTACCTACGGTACGGTATTCATATTAAGTCATGCAACAATAGCTGACAACGAATCTCCGACAACAAACAATTCGGCTCAATTTGACACGATTTAGCTAAGTCTGACCCTTATTAAAAATTATTTTTTTCGCCCCCTTACTCATTCTCGGGTAGTGCACACTACATGTAAGTTATCAATCCGCTCACTGTGATCTATAAATTTCTCAAATCTTACGGTTGGATCCCTTTTTTACAGAACTTAAGTTTAATGAATACATACTCGCAACATCCTAAATAAAATAAACAAAAGCACACACTTCTCAGGAATCTTACATTAGGAACGCTACACAATTTGTTCCACGGAATGACATCATACTGATAACAGAGATATCGAAAGCCAGTCAGCGAGAATAAATTCCAGCTCATTCGCGTAATGCTTCAAAGCTTAGACTATGCTCTCATATTAGCCTGTACACAAGCTACTCTCATGCTAAAAATAAATTGTCACTTTGGCTAAAAATAAAATGTCAGTTCGGTAGCATTGACAAATGCAATTCGATCTAACGACGAAACAATACCGTTTAACTAGATCTAACCAGATCCGATCCTCATTGAAATTAATTTTTGGGGCTGTTTGCTTATTCTCGAGTGATGCACAATGTAAGTTTTTAATATGCTCAGTGCTACGTACAAATTTCACAACTGTTAGGGTCTAATTTGATTTTTTTTTAAGAACTTACTTTGCTCAGCGTCTCTTTAATTTAATAAATTACTATTCATTCATGCAACAATAACTGACAACGAATCTCCAACAGCAAACAATTCGCCTCGATTTGACACGATCTAGCAAAACCTGACCCTTATTGAAAATTAATTTTTTGGCCTGTTCCATCACTCTTGGGTAGTGCACATTACATGTAAGTTTTAATCGGCTCATCGTGATGTTTAAATTTCTCAAATGTTAGTGTTGAATTCCTTTTTTTGCAGAACTTACTTCGCACTGCGTGTCTTAAAATGTTTAATGCCCTGGTGGTATTTATCATAGACCTAACAATTAATTTTTATCAGCCATATACCTGTCAGAAATAGATCTACATCCCAGTCCCCTTCATAAAATAAATAAATCAATAAGGTGTCTTGAATCTGTACAGCATGTTTAAAACTCGTATTTCTAAAAACAGTAGCACCAAACGCCGTCAATGGTAGTCAATTAATCGCCTGTTTTGTATCTGTCTTTCACAGCCAAATTTGATCAACCCGCAAAATGCGTTGACCATATCTATCTACCTATCTTCGCAGGAATCTTACATTAGGAACGCAAAGAATGGTTACAAAGGAATGTCTCGCACAGGAATTTCCGAACTCACTCTATTAGGGCCGAGTCGCACTAGAGTGAATTCAAATATTTCCAATTTTCAGCGAGGAAAAAGAATTGGCAAAAACTTCGCAAGTTCCAAATTTTGGCAGTGGTCGCATTAGACCAACATGTTGGAGCCAAAACGTTACTGACTGAATTATACGTCACAAGAACTATACTTCTCAGTTAAGTATTTTATTAGATTCCATGCGAGAGTTTAACTCTTCTCAGATTTTTCTCCACGCTGCATGTTCTTTATTCTCCGCTCTACAGCAACTCGTGATTTTCGGCCCATAACTGGACGAGCAGTTTCGCTCGGCTTGCGTTTGTGTTGTTGCTTACGTCACTTGCGATCGAAGAAGATTGTCTCGCTGAAGCCATGTCTTTAAATTGCTGCCGGTAACCAGACCCAAGGTACGAGTCATAAGAATTTGAATAAAAACGCCGCTCATATTCCTGGTTTGCATTGAAATAACTGCAAAAAGCGTCAGATGGACCGGATAAAAAAAATGGTTGTGTCTCGCCATCTCACGCGCCAAACTAGACTGGCCGTCACTTTATCCAGACAAGTTATTTTCTCGCCGTAATTTTATCCAGAGATGTTTTAAAAAATATGACAGTTAAATGATTAAAAAAACAAAATTGTTTGCTTTGCCAAAATTTGGAATCCTCCAAGGCAGCACTTCGGCTTCTTTGAAAATTGGCGAAATTTTGGCAATCCGTAAAAGTTTGGCAAGTTTCTGAAACTGTGGGTCGCACTTATCTCACGCTACTTATTGACCGATTTATTACTTATACTAACAAAATTGGCTCTCGTGTCCACGTGACTAAAGTCACGTGGGCACGAGGCAAAAGTCGCTACAGAGTAGTGAGAAAAAAATATTTAAGCAGTCCAGTTTGAAATAACAGGTCTCTGTGTTCAATACATTCCTCCTGGGAATTAAGCTCGGCCCCTTTAGGATACAAAACGTAAACGTCTGAAATAATGGTGAGTTAATGGGGTCAGTGAATGTTTAAACAACTCATCCCGCCCTAACATGTCAAGCCGTTAACTATCCATCTCCCACGCTAAGTTTTCATTTTCATAGTGTCTTGTCAAATTATCTGTCGTCTACTCTATACTGGAGCGCATAGCAATACACACTAAAGCGCTTTCCCAAGTCTGTTATCCATTATATTCATCTATATTACATTGTATTATTCGGTTGCTTGTCCTCTTATTAGTGACGGCAAATAGTTGTTCAATGTGTAAAATACCCACCAGGAAATGAAATATCATGAATTGGTCAAACTGGAGCGAACAGCACCCAACAGTGTAGCAACACGTCGGAACAGGGTGACCAAACGCGCGCAAAATGTGCCCAACAATGTTGCGATGTGTTGTGTTGAAATGTTACAATCTGGCTGAAAAGGCTTAGCAAGCCTTTCAGCGATTTTTGATCCTAAACGGAGATTTCTTCGAAAACGGAACCAACCAACCAGACACCGATTACCACCTCGTGAAAGCAACAAATTACCTTCTTAACATTATGGCTGAAAAATTACACCTTAAGAAAATTCGGTGTTAATTTAGAATAGTTTACATGGAGTGAAATTTACTTAGGGCTCAGGATAGAACGCGCGTGAAATTATTTCATAACTTCACTCGTCACCTTTAATTATCCATGCATACAAATCGTAGCTAAGTTGTTTCTATTATCAGTGCTTGTCACAGCACTTCATCCTCGACCAATAGTTGCAGACCGCATTTATTACCGAGTGCTTCAGCGCGTATGCTTATATACGTTAAGACATACTAGCGCGCAAACAATGCGACCCCATACTCAGAGAGTGCGATACCAAAGGCAAGTTTCATTTTGATCCTACTGGAGTGTGACTGTGTATTTCATCTGTTCTTTCACTGAAATAGTATAATAACATGTGCGGTACGAGGTTAACTATATATTCGTATTCTGTGCCTTTATGGATACGCTCATTTTCAGCCGGAGGTCATATGTAGGCTCCTGAGCTTTCGATGTTAGGGTTATTTAAATATTCGCTTTGTAAGAAATCACACTCTTGGCGTGTTACCAGAATTAGTACGGTTTGCTTTGCTACTGTTCGCGTGTACCTCACCGAGAACCTAATTATGATAGCGTTGGTCCTGAACTACATAATAACCAATTTTTAACCCCAATGTTTCTCAACTCGACTGTAGCAAATTCTCTATCAGAACAGCCAGTAGTTATCGATCGCACCACTGTCGCATAAATCTTAAGCAATTTACGATGCCTCATCGAGGTCCTAAACTTGGAATTTTCTGTCATTATCTATCACTGGGTCAACAAGCATTCCCAACTCTAAGTCCGGTAAAAGATCATTAAAATTTTAATCAAATGAAATTATGCTGAATTTGCCACGCAACATTGCAGTTGAGATGGTCTCTGCTATAAGTCTTGAGTTTTTGGAGATCTTATTACCCTAGCTATCTAAAGTATTGTACTTGTATCAATATACATTATTTTAGTTGTGATAAATGAATGATAATGATGATGATGATGATGAGGTACAAGAAGCGAGTGAAGCAACATTTTCGCAGTTATTATCTGACCTTTCCTCGGTTATCGAGGCTAGACTAGCTGTCTGACTTGAAACGTGACTTGCTTCGAATGCACTGTAATAATCTCTGTTTTTACTACTAACGGCTAACAAACCTATTGAAAATCTGTACAAAACCCTTATAAACAATTACAAGCTTTAAAACCAGAAATAGCAACCGTTCGCACTGAGGTTTGTGAGATTACTCAACCGCCAAACAACCGATTTCGAGCCAATGCACCGCGGGGTTAATTTTGCATCTTTACGGATAGTCTAAATAACCGATTCCGCCTAACTCCTGCAGCGTTGATTTATGCGTCTCCTACGGTGCAAACGGCCAAAGACGAGACTTGCTGTCAAAACAAAGCTTTCAGTCTTCTCCTTTGTACTGGACAAATAGCAAGAGACACACTGACAGCACTTGCCCAAGTGCCCGGGCAAGGATTTTCAGCCCGGGCAAACGGGCTGAAAAATTAGAAAAAATCCCTTGTAATCGAAACGGAATTTCAGCCCTGGCTGAAAAGCAGGAAACAAGATGGCTGCGGCTACGAAGGAGAAGCGATTTCAGTGGAATAAAGGCGATGAAATAGAGAATCTTATTCATTGTCTCTCTAATTTCAAAGTTCAGATGGAATATAAGAACATCGAGACAAGGTTAAACAGCACGAGGCTGTCAGGGAAGCCAAGAAAACGGCAAGCATGAGGATATATTTTCTTTCTATGCATGTACGTCTTTCAGGCTGAGAGATATGTAGCCAAAGACAGGTTTCGTTTCAGTTCCATTATCATTGTAGGCTGTTACCATCCCAAAAAGTTGAAAATCATGATTGAGCGCCAATAAAAGGCCAAACTGCGAGAGAAGCAATGCGCCTGTTTTTACGATTCGTGTCCTCGGCGCCATTTTGATTCTCCTGAGACTTTTCGCACAGTTTGATATTTGGCGCCGAGGCTAATATTTCAGCCAGGGCTGAAATTCGTCATGTAATCACAACAAAATTTCAACCCCTGTCTCGAAAACGAACCCGGTTAGCTCCCCATTAACCAAAAATGCATAAGATCGTTTATCGGCCCAAATTTTGCTGGTTAGAGACTAAGATAGGTCAATTGGAAAGAATTATGGAGAAAAAAGATAATTTTGGAAAAAAATGTTCTTTTCTTTAATGACAAGTTTTAACAAAACTCTGCGTGGTAACATTTTGGGCGCGAACGTCCTTATCAACGAGCTGTTTTCTTTTGCGTAATGTTCTGAAAATGTAATCCGCCTAAACAAATGAGTCATTCCCTCTGTGAGATGTGCCTGCAGGGAATCATGGTAGTTGTATTCATCATCTTGGACTGGATATTTGTCTCGATGAATACAACTAGCATGATTCCCTGAGGGCACATTTCATAGAGGGAATTGGCCTTTCGTGATTGGCGCGACTTAGCGGTAAAATTCGGACTGCTCTAGGAACAGGTCAGAGTTCTCCTTCATATTTTGGACCAATTTGCCATCAATTAAAATTCATATGTGCATCCACCGCTATCATTACGAGACCTCTGCTTGTTTAAAAAGCACGCGTAATCAGCTTGTGGGGAGAATCTAAGCGCTAGAGAACCAGCTAACTTTTGTCGTGTTTGCTGCCTTAGTTTCTTAATGAAGAATTGACTTAAACTGTTCTATGCAGAAATTCAACGTAAAGCGATATGAAAGTATGTTTTGGACCTGGATCGAGCTAGCATTCACCGTTTTAGAGCGTTTTATATGGAAAAAAGTGGTAGTGTAGTACATGTAGGGGAATTTGGCTAGCGTATATGCATTTTAAATGTATGACGTATTTATGAGGTAAACGTAAACGAGGCGCTTGTTAGATCATAGGATCTATAGCTGTCTCTATTATTTTAACTGCTGTCTGTGTCAACCAAAAATACCATCGTATATCACTTTAAAACTTAGATCTGGTTAAATTCAATTTACAGATTTGTTCTGAGAGAAGCACTTCAACAAGACTTCCTGTTTGCCATCACAGGTACGTTTATGTGTTTATGTTTGGAATTTCCAATTATCGCCGCAGTTTTTTCCTCTAGGGATTTTACGTCACATCACAGTATTTAAACCTTGTCGCCTCTCGCGTTAGTCACTCGACACAGCCAGTTTCCCGCTCGCATCTGGCCGAGCTTAATTTTTCTAGTATTCTGACTACATTTAGTTTCGTAGCTTACGGTAATGTAATTCGTTTTCTTCGCCACTACGTTACTGCTCTTATGTTAGCCTTGTGATTAGAACTTAAACGTTTTCTCTGCGGCGGAACGCAGTGACATAGTAGAGAATTTGAGTTGTAACAAGGCAGGGACAAGAATTATACTAATTAAGTAAAAGTGAAATGATATCCTTCCAGTGTAAGAGCGAATAGCCTCTTCCAGGAGTTCTGTTAGGCAAGCGAAATAAAGCGAGGGAAATAAAGCGAGCGAAATAAAGGAGAAAAAGGCAGGGTGTGAGGACTGACGAGCTGACTGAATGCCTGGTAGATGCTATAGCCAAACAATGATTATTGGATTACTATTGGATTACTCAATGTTCCTCCTATAGAAGAAAATATCGGAAACTGAAACAAAGGAAACAAATATTTCAAATAAACGTAACATAGTTAAAAATCCCAACTAGCAGGAGGCAGACCAGTTGGCTATTTAAAAAACGTGACCGAGGATTTGAACTTGGGACTACTGAGAAACAAGTCCTGCTAGTGGTAGGGTGGAGGCCTTGAACCCGGGACCTCCGGATTACAACAACAGCGCCCTAAACCACTCAGCCACGCTGCCTCCATCATTATATCTTGAATACCAATCTGTTGCTTAAAAATTATATTCTGTAGTCTTTATTTGAACACATGTGTAGTTCTAAGTCGTCGCTTTAAGTTTAGTTCTAACTTATCAGTTCTGAGAGCCGCCTTAATACGGACACCAGTATAATACGGACACTTAGCGTGTCCCTTTGGTGTCCGTATTAACCGGGTTCCACTGCCATGTTCTCTTTCGTCTTTCTTCTCTTTGTTCGCGACTGAACCCTTATGAACCTCACGGCCTCTGACTAATAACATCACTTCCAGTGTCGCCGTCTAAATTCCTCTTGAATAATCACGACTTTCATTTACATTTACAGGTTCTTAAAAAATGATTTTGGCCAGTTTCTTGGTGTTCATGTTGGCCCATGTAACAGTGGTAAGATATCCCATTTCCTTTGTAAATTTTTTTCATATCTTGCGAGAGCGGAACACCAGTGTTATATCAGATGGAATGAGTTGAATCTACGATGGAAAATATTTGCTATAAATATATATGTATCTTCGATGAAACACATCGTATCTGTGAAGAATCACATCGAATTTGTGATGAAAAGTATGTCATAAAAGGGGCATAAAACGATATGGCAAACCCGCACAAAAACAGAACGTCACTTCCGGTTTTTATACAGCTTGGAAACTGTTGAGAGAGGGCCCTGAGAACTAGGTTGTCGTGGACTACAGGAGATATGTCGAGGTTTGCGCATCTGGAAAAGTTGAGTCCTGGTTTAGTCTAAATTTTTCAAGTTGGCGGTTTATCTTAATCTTCTCCCACCTTAACCATCCTTGTTCCTTTATGGTTTATTTTTATCTTTTGGCGTTTTTCTATTTTAGTAAACTACTATTTTTAGTTTCCTTCAATTTGAAGGTATTTTTGCACATGGACAAAAAAACTCAAAATACCGTGACTGAGCTCCTTAAGATGTATAGAAAGTTGGAATCAGTTTGTTCCTTATAAAGTATTATTGAAGTATTAATGTCGATTTTAAATTAAAGTATTTATATTAATGTACGGTCTTAATGTCAGGTTCGCGGCGAACTGTACCCGATATCAGTCTACAACTATGTGGCCCAGGTGGAGGATTCCCCAGATAACTTCGTTGAACCTATGGAATATAAGGGGTATGTATTAATTTACTTCGATCAGTTCACCGAGATAATACTCGGACTGCTGCTTACGGTATAAATATATCGTATAATTACCCATTTTCGAGTTGCCTTATGCCTCTCCATCAAAACGAGGCCTGGTGCCCAACCATTCATATGAAAATGAGTTTTATTTACATGTGAATGAATACTCAATTTCATATGAAATGATGGGCACCAAGACTCGCTGTGAGAAAGAAGATAAAGGTAATTTGGAAATGGGCTATTTAAACCAACAGGCTTAGACATTTATATGATAATATAATATCGAGGCTTAATAGCCAAAACAAACAAAATTGAATAAGCGTGTCCACTCAATTCCATTCATTACTCTTGTGAATTTTGGAGGCTTCTCAGTAAAGATGAATTTTAATGCACATTGAAAGTATAGTAAGCATTGGATTGCAAAAACGTCTTATTCCCGCCATATTGGTTTCCCTCTTAGAATCCAAGTAAAGATACGAGGCCTTGGAGATTCCAATCATATTCTATGTATAGTAATGAATTTTATTCAGATCTTTTCACATTTCAAGGCGTTGTAAAACAAAACACTCAAATATGGGTTTGTTTCAAATTTTGTTCCTAACAAGTCAGAATACATACAGAGTGAACATTCCAAACTAAAAGCAATTTCATCATGGTTGACTATAATCTAACTTTCCAACATGATTAAGACACATGGTTATGATACTGGAATGTTAGGCTGTGAGGGTAAGCTGCTTCTCCGAGAATTTTCTTCTTGGCTGTGTTCTCCTCCTGGTAGAACACATATCTACTCAGTGTACGCATAATCAGTGGCGGTTCCAGACCTTGAGCTAAGGGAGGGGTCCGGTTTTGTTTTGCTTGCCTTGCCGGCTTTCCTTCCGTCTGTGATTTCTTCTTTTTTTACCCAAAATAAGGGGGGGGGCCCTCCCCTAAATCCGCCGCTGGCATTGCACATTGTTGACCAACGTGACGGCTATCAGAGTTAAGCTCCCCACCCTATATTTACCGTGTTGTTTAATAACAATAATCCCCCGTGGTAATCATAAAGAACGAATTCGAACTTTACCTTTACTTCTTTTTTTAAGATTTCTAGCGTCACACCAAAGTGACCCCGCAGATGACAAAGAAATTGATTGGATAAAAGATAACATTGTGGACCGCTACGGATTTGAAAAAGACCACAAAATGGACGCGTGGACCAAGCAACCTGATTTCAAAGAAGATCTCGGGACCGATGAGTTTGTCAGCGCTGCAAATCGAGTAAAGAGCTTCTTTAAAAAGCACAGCGACTGGGACACTACAAAAAACAGCCCCGCATTCCGCTCAGAGGACAGCTGCCTTAAACTCCTCTACATCACAGCCGCTAGATACCTATTGGTGACACACGTTCTTTACACACAAAGCGACGGAAAGGTTGCTCCTTGTGAGAGAAATGGTGACGACGACACAAGGATCCCTGATTCCGTGTGCTACCCTGTACCTTATGGGAGTGCCACTTGTACCTCGGACTATGATGTGGGGCTGATTGGAAAAGATGCTGGTTATCTGGTAGAGAAGTTCAACGACTATTTTCAAAGTTCCAACGGATTCGGGAAACCGTCTGACATTGTATTTGACACCAATGTCTACGCTTTTACACTTGAATACGCCATGCCATTTTTGTATGCCGGCCTTCCAACTGACTTTTCCAGTGGTGTGAAGAACAAGGAAAAAACGATATACTATAGAATGCAGGAGTTGGCCAGTGCTTACTACAAGGTTTTCAAGTACAGCGAGGAGTTCTTTCAAAAGATTAAGGATGGAGCCAAGATGGCTATAAAAGATGCCGAGACTGAAGCCAAGGGTAAGCTGGAAGATTGGCTGGACACCTTCAAGGCAATGAATGCTAAAGTAGCACTGAAACTTGGAGGCCAACTGAACCCCCAGGAAGCGTTAAGAACAGCCCATAATAAGGAGTACGTGAAGTACGTCAAAGAGATGTCAGAAAACGGCGGATATAGCTCAGCCTTTCTCGGTAATTATATACCTATAGTTTTTGTTTTTATAAGAAAGTCGATGGGTTACAGTGTAACGAATCCTTTCATAAAAGAAGTGTTGGGTGAGAACTTTAATTTCTCGGACTCCACTTGTTGTGGAAAATAATGAGAAAAGCCAATTGAACAATGTTGAGACAACAGAGTTTTTGCGTGATGAACGAAAGTGTAATGCAGTTAAACGGCCTTTTATAGGAAAATGTACTTGGTACTTAATTTATCATGACATATATTTAGTTAATTGTTTACTCAGCTTGTTTTTTTTTTTTTAATTTCAATTTCACACTCAAACCCCATTAAGATCAATCCCGACCTTCAGCGGCAACCGCTGCCGAAAACGTGCAGGCTCTGAGAAAGAGATTGAACCTTTTTCATGTTTTAACCCAAAATCCAAGACGTTCTTAAACAGTTGAAGTAGCTTCCTCATAGTTTACGTATCGTGAAAAGTTTTGCCTAAATTTTTTGAAGACAAAAGTTCGTTGTTTGTAATCCGTGTCAATCTTCCTCCATCCTTAACCATCCTTGTTCCTTTATGGTTTATTATTACCTCTTTCGTGTTTTTCTTTCTGAGTAAACTACTATTTTCAGCCGGGTTTCCTTCAATTTAAAGGTAATTTTGTGCGTATCCCAATACTTAAAACGTGACTGTTTATCACGTGCGGACATCGATTTCAGTGACGAATGATCAGTTTGTCCCGGTAGTATCTGTAAGCTAAACTATCATTTTGCATTTGTCCCCCGCAAGATGATCTCGCCAAGGCCCTGATCTATGCGGCAGAGGCTTATCACACCCGTGGTGCTCTACGCCATGTTGTGGGAGACACACAAATGAAGGTATCGGTATCGCTGTCAACTGAAGACCTCTGGGTATCCATGATTGAAAACTGGGGCGACGTTAACAAAGAATACAACCACTGCAACGCTCTGGAGGAGTGCTTACTGAAGAGTAGCAAGTACATGTGGAGAATGTTCGATGCCATGAAACGTATCAGGGGACGCCTTCCAGCCAATGAAACAGACGGATTGGTGGAGTTCGATGGAAAAGACTTCTCAAATCCTGAATACGCGGCGAAAGAGTGGATGGAGTACAGAAAGCAAGGAAAGACGAAGATCCCGGCCGAAGACATAGGAGATGTCCGGCAGTTTTTTGAGCAATTTCATTGCGACTCTGTATCTTTCGGAGAGCGATTCTCACAGACTTGTATATCGAAGATGAATGACGAAGTCAACGCCTACAATAAGATACTGGCTGGTCTCGTGAGAGACGACTCTGTATTACCAGGTGGAGGTGGACGAGTCAAGGGTAAGCGCCGGGGCCGGGAGAAGGGCGGGGGAAGGGTAAGCACCGGGGACCGGGAGACTGAGGGCCGGGGTAAGGACCCGGAAACGGGATTGGGCCCGTGATGAGGACTGCGGTCCAGGAACTTTTTTAAGTTTCAAAAAAGGGTTTTATATTTTCTGACATTTCTTCGCGCTAGCAGTCAAACGTTTTCTATAACCATAGCTGAAGATAGCCGAGAGTAAACTACGCTTTGTTTCATGACCGCTGTACATCGAACCGATTACCCCTGATGAGGGTTTTCCTTGAACAACTTGAATACGGGGGGAACACCAGAAGACGTCTAAAAGCTTACTGCGTTCCACTCGTAGCTTTTATGCCCAGCAGTCAATAACGGGGGCAAATATCATTACTATAGTAGTAATCAGAGGTTAGCGACGAAGTGCGTTCGATATCCGGGGAGAGAAAGGAGGTACTCTTGGAATTTGTCGATAGGGTGTGTTGCAACGAACATGAAATTTTTGGGTTATAGCAGAGGATATTCAGTTAGTGTTGGACATCTGACGGTAGGCTGGTCACTAGAAATGCCTTCCTTTAATATTTCATACTATATTTAATAAAGTTATATCAAGATCCTCGATTGTTTACCAAATCCTGACTCTTATACCCAAAGTAGACTGCTGGGAAAGCATACCCTTGCCAGCAGCGCATACTTAAGCCTATTTTTGTCATTTCTCTTTCAGGGTTTGCCGAGTTGTGTATTTTCGTGGCATTGTTTACCTTTTGTGTCCTTTACTGGCATTAAATGTCACATCATTCTAAACGGTGCATCGTTTAGTAAGGTTAAGTATCGTGCATATCTATAGAATAGAATATTAAACAGTACAACAAAGTTTATTTCGAAATGTAAACGTATTTAATTTACCCTGGGTGCCAGAGGGTTATTTTTGTAGCGAAGCTGCGATTATGAGCGGTGAAGCTGCGATTGTGAGAGGTGAAGCCGCGATCGAGATCGTGGCTTCGCCGCTCACAATAGTAGTTTCGCTACAAAAAAAATCCCCTGGCACCCAGGGTAACAGCAATTAAGCTTACCTGTGGTAAGATTCCTTGAGCGGTGTGCACTTCCATTTCCTTTTCGTCGTTTGTTGTGCTATTTGGAATATTTACAGTCTTTCCCAAGGTTAGTGACGTTGTGTTGATTTATTCGAGCTGTTACGGTCAAGCCTTGCAACTATATTCTCACAGAGAAGTTGTATCGCCGAGAAAAGCAGCTGACTCCTGACAGATGACACAGATCACAAATCGGTGTGCTACCCACGCAGTTTCGGAGAAAATACAGCACTACACAGCTTTCTGGCGTTTAGATAAGTACCTTAAGCCAATTTAGCTAGTTGCGTTCCACGAAGGAGAACGCATGCTAATCGCTCTCGCGGGTTTTGTAGACCAGTGCCGCGGGTATCGATCGTGATGCCATGCGAGTTCAGCGTTTGGGCGCCATTTTGGACTGATTACGTGTCACATATAGCCTCGATCTCATGTGGTAATGTTTTTCTTAGCCGCCGTGGGCTACTAGAATTTACACGTGCAGTGAAATTACCGCTCGAGGTGGAAAGATTCTCGCTTTTCGCAGTTTTCCACAATGTAATTGAAGTTTTGTTGATTTATTCGAATTTCCACTAGCAATTATGACTAAGGCTACGTACGAGAATATCGGAAAGCTGTGTAGTGGTGTGTTTTCTAGGAAACAGACGCTGCAATTCGCCCTGGCTACGACAGCGAGTTGCGATGTGTCAATTCAGCTGCTTTTCATAATATATCCGTTTTTTTCAATTTTGTCCTACTATTTGTTCTGGCCACTACCATTGTATGAAGTACATTACTAAGATGTTGAACTATTAACACTTATTGTTGTGTTCAACTTTGCAATGTATTAAACAAGTTACTGGCAAGTGCCAGTAATGCTGCAAGTTTTTTTCAATATCTTTTTAAATCTTGGACGGATAATTGAACTGAAATCATTTAGTCATCGTTAGTATTAGCTTGTCGCCATTTAGCTTTCCATGTAATTTGTCATTAATTATTGCTGGGCATTTGCTTAGTTTTGTTTTGATTTTTCTTTTTATAAAGGATTGGAGTTTTTTATTATTATTAAAACTCGTTAAACAATTTACTAGTGATGCTAGTAATGCTTGAAATACTTTAATATTGATTTGATATTATGCTATTACACTATATTATTATATTATATTTGAACTCAAGCCAAAGCTTTTATATAATATTATTGTTAGAAATATTTTTTTCAGTATTTTTATCTCTTTGTGAATTAATATTAAAAGAGTTGATTTTGTGGAATTTTGTTTTCACACATATACTCCTTTTTACCGGCTGTAAGTTTGTTGACCGATCGATTGATTGATTGATTGATTGATTGATTGATTAAAATTGTGATTTGTGTTATTGAAATGCTCGTGTTGCGGCTAAATTTGATGTGATATTTTGTAAGATAATTTGAACCCTTTCTTGCAACAATGAACAACTCTGTGATCTAGATGATAGTCTCTTGTTGTATCTTGTTACCCTGTAATTCCAGATGAAATCAGCAAATCTTGTTATTAAAGGTTACCGTAGTTTACATGATCCTCTTCCCCTTTTGATTGTTTACAAAAATAAAAATGTATGTTAGTATCAGATCAACTTCACGGTATGACCTAAGAAGCTCTAATGACAGCCTCCTCCTTAGTTATCCAAAGCCGTTATCCAAGGCAACACTGGGTGATCGCTCTTTTACATATGCTGCCCCAAAACTTTGGAACGTTCTTCCTTTGGCCATCAGATCTGTGAACACTGTTACTGATTTTAAAGGCAAACTTAAAACACATTTGTTTTCTAAAGCGTTTTCATTAAAATCCGAATAGTATTGTAATTTCTTAGAATTTTAGATTTTAGTTAGGTATAAATTGTACTTTAACGCTTGTAATTTTTAACCTATAACTTAGTTTTTTAGAATTTTAGTTTTTAAGCTGTAATTTTCACTTTTAGCGTGTAATGTTCATTTTTTATGTATTTTAATTGTAATGCGCATTTGCACATATACGTATGGAATTTGCGCACAACAAATTCATTAGTAGTAGTAGTAGTAGTAGCAGTAGCAGTAGCAGTAGCAGTAGCAGTAGCAGTAGCAGTAGCAGTAGCAGTAGCAGTAGCAGTAGCAGTAGTACTAGTACTAGTACTAGTACTAGTAGCAGTAGCAGTAGCAGTAGCAGTAGCAGTAGCAGTAGCAGTAGCAGTAGCAGTAGCAGTAGCAGTAGCAGTAGCAGTAGCAAGAGCACTAGGAGTAGCAGTAGTAGTAGTAGTAGTAGTAGTAGTAGTAGTAGTAAATTTATTTTCCAAGTGACTTGATAAATCTAACGTTGCCTGTACTAATAATGTTACGAGGTCAAGAGAAATTGCCTCAAATTTGACTTATGTCTGAAAACTATTTTACACTTATCACTCGTTCTTAATAAAAATCATCATCATCATCATCATCATCGTAGTAATAATAATGTTTTTTAACAATAAAATTTTATTTACAAATCATCGAATAGTTACAAAGCAATAAAATATTGAAAAAATTATTAAGTTACAAGCGATAATAAGAAGACTGTATCAATCCTTTGTCATAAATGACATAAGACGGATGAAAAACAAAATAATGGCTCAGGTTCCAGGAAAATGTGACATAAAAATTGGCCTAATAAAAAACTTGCTTTATAAGTAGTCTAAACATCATATTAAGCATAAATAATGTCAACTGCAAAAACTACAAACAGTTGTTGGCTCAGTATTCCTGGCTTTGACTAGAGTTCCCCAGAAATAGTGTTAAATGCCTTAACGAATATTTGCATGTCCTTTTTCAATATCTAAGTCAATGTCCAACAGTTCTAAGTGGACTCTCCTAGAAGCTCGCGAGCCTCTTAAGCAAAGTAATGCTGATATCAGCAGCGCAAAAGACACTCTTGCCCTGATCCATGACATGGTAGTCCCTTCTTTGTAGCAACTAACTCAGCAAGTCTACTATGGTATCAATTACATTCCACCGCCATGCCACCTGTCGTGCTGAAAACTAATTCATGATTCATATACAATTATTAAAAATATCATCCCCTTTATAAAAAAAATGCTCTTTTAGACGATTCTAATTGAACTAGAATATCCATTTTCGCACCACAAACACAACGAGCGTGAAAAGCTTATTTTTTCAGCCAATTTAGTGCAAAACCAAAGCCACCATCAATTAAATACTGTCCACGACTTCATCCTGTCGACCTTGCAACAGGTTCCTCGTCCTTGATACCTTTGAAATTGCTACTGATTCAAACTACGAGAATGTTTCGAGCTGCATGTATTAATAAAACTTAATTTGCAGTGAATGTTGAAACGGACTTTGTCGATGCTGTCATGTGATTATGACATTGGAAAGGGGGAAGGGAGCGGGCGAAATATGAGTCTGCTTGGCCCATCAGGCCGGCCCTTATCTTAGGTTTCTGTAGCATGAAGCAACTAGGAGTGGTTTCTGTCGCATGAAGCGACTAGGAGTATTTCTACTCCCCCTGGATGGGATGCAAGTCCATCGCAGGGTTACCCCCAGCATTAAATTCATCGGTTCCCATTTGTACACCTGGGTAGAGAGAGGCACTGTGAGAGTAAAATGTCTTGTCTAAGAACAAAACACAATGCCTCCAGCCAGGACTCGAGCCCGAACCGCTCGATCCGGAGACAAGCGCACTAACCATGAGTCCACCGCGCTTCCCATATGAGGAATTTAGGTACGACAAATTACACTTGAAAAGAGAAGGTTTGTTTCCGGCCAGGGTCAGCTTCTTTTGTCCCTGATAGTAGTTGGATTTACACGCCCACAGAAATCAACTTGCAGTCACACCAATGTGCACTATAATGTAGTTGTTGTTTATTGTTTATTGCGTTCGACGAAGGAGAACGAATACTAATCGTGTCGTTTTTACCGAAATCACTCTCGCGGGTTTTGTGGACCAGTGCCGCGGGTATCGATCGTGATACCATGCGATTTCAGCGTTTGGGCGCCATTTTGGTCTGGCTATGTGGCACATATAGCTTCGATCTCGTGTGCCAATGTTTTCTTGGCCACCATGGGCTGGAATTTACACGTGCAGTGAAATTACCGCTCGAAGTGGAGAGATTCTCGCTTTTCGCAGTTTTCCACAATGTAAGTGAAGTTTTGTTGATTCATTCGAATTTCCACTGGCAAATATGGCTAAGGCTACATACGAGAATATCAGAAAGCCGTGTAGTGGTGTGTTTTCTAGGGAAACAGACGCTGCAATTCGCCCCCGCTACGACAGCGAGTTGTGATGTGTCAATTCAGCTGCTTTTCATAATATATCCGTTTTTTTCAATTTTGTCCTACTATTTGTTCTGGCCACTACCATTGTATGAAGTACATTACTAAGATGTTGAACTATTAACACTTATTGTTGTGTTCGACTTTGCAACTGGTTTATGACACCGACTGAAAGCAGCCCACAATCCACTCTCCCTGGATATTTCTACGCAATTAATACAATAAAAAAAACTTTTTCTAGAGATCGAACGCACCTTACTAATCTTTGATTATTACTAGTAATAGTTCGAATAAATCAACTTGGGGAAAACTGCAAAGAATGCACATAGTGCAAGACCTCAAAGCGAGGCATCACATCAGACCGAGGCTATTTGGGTCAGTCCAAGATGGCGTCCATTAGTGATTCCGAGCAGTGCAAAATTGTTGGATGTTTTGTTTTGGTATTTTTTTGTGCACTGGCCGCGTACGAGTTGAAACAAATAATTTACACCAAACACATCAAGACCATCAACAAAAAGTTTAAGCCCATATAGCTACAGTAAACTCGTATTTTCTTACGTTTTAGGGACTCCTCTCTCGACTGGTAAAGAGACACTGTCAGTTGTTTCCATTCTGGACCAAAAAGCCCGGCAGAAGACATGAAAGTTGCACGTTTTGTTAAAAATTGATTCAAATACAATTCGAAGTAACCGCGCTTTTTTGTTTGGAACAACTGAGATCTGGGAACTAGTGTGCCAAATTGAATGCGGAAAAATTAAATCGGGGAGCGGAAAAAGGAATCTGGAATTTGACTTTTTTTCTTTTTTTTTCACCTTGACTGTTCTCTTTCTGATTAGAGTGACAAACGGCAGAAGTTTATTGTCTTTATAAGCCACCGCTGGTGGTGATTCTGCACTCATGCTGCAATACGGCTAGCTTAATTATTTTTGTTTTCAAAAATTCCACCTTAAAATTTCCATTCCATTTTGCTCTTGGAATTGCCAAAAAGTTTGGTTGAATGATTCACATTTGTGCATTCAACAGATTTTAGTTTTTCTGGAAGGAATTAGCTAACCTTTTAATTCAGTACTAAACCTTCTGAATTGTTTGGTCAAATGGAAAGCTCTCCTTTCATATCGTTATTGCTTGGCATTTTTTGATTTGATTGGCAAGGTTATAATCAGCATATAAACACTTTCGTTATAGTTATTTATAGTTGTGATGGGTAAATAGAGGTTAGAAAATGGTACTCAGTCGATTAACTTGAGTTATGGAAATCACTCATGACTGAAAATTTAACTTGGGACTTGGGTTTAGATAGTCAGAGACTGGGTTAAGGAAGGAGAGCGTTTTACTTCTCTCTATATTTGACTGTATTCGCAAAAACATCCCCGCAGTTGACTTGAAGACAGTCCCAAAAGTGATCTGAACACCACCCTGGCTAGACGATTGGCCCCCCCATGCATGCACGTGACATGGACCTCTCCAGCAGGGTGCCAGGTTAACAAAGAACATTCAAACAAGGCTTGGCAACTGAGCAAACTACTAAGCAACACAATCAATAACAAGGTTATTTGGCACTCAAATTGCTAAGTCTAACTAAGCGGAGGTGTCAATACAAGACACCCTCCCCTCCCCCCTGCTTTTGACAGCTGCCTGCCAGCAAGCCACCAGCAGATAGGCCATTGGCTGGGCCATGTACCGGGCCCAGCCTTGACGAAGCCCCCCCCCCCCCCCCCCCCCAAGGTTTAGAGTCGCTAACCCCAAATCCAGGCAAAAACCTATCAGGCACGTTTTTGCAAAATCGCTCAGATATATATCTTAACATACGCACCAGCAAAGTTGTGAATCAGATTTTAGACATTTTTATTCCAATTCTTGATGTACAATGTACTGCAAAATTTGTACTGAGCCTGAGACCTCCTGGACGAAGGGAAAGGGGAAATGTACATGTTCCACTGGTCAATCAAATACCTCACTTTTTCTCCTAATTTTATTCCCTATTAATGAATCTGTTGTTCAAAAGTTGGTCAAGTTCCTATTAATAGCAGAGAAATCCCTTGTCTTCTCAAATTAATCTAAACAAATATCCTTTGTTCCCTTGTTACCCAAATCCCTAGGAAGCCTTAGCTACATATGTACATGTAATATTAATAGCACATTGTCCATTGACTTTCAGTTAACTGTTTTCCAACTGGTGTGTACAGTTTATGTGAGATTTAAATAAAATCCTAAGTTTAACCCAATGCATTTTCTGTTTCACTGCCAAGTTGACTGTACATATATGTTCAAGACACAAACGTCAGGTTGGATCAACCACTCAGACCTCGTGGTTTAATAGACTGAACATCTCCGCACCATGGCTAGTGGTAGTGCCATACATAACATAATTCTGACCTTCCCATAAAAACTTGGGCTTGTAGTTTACAGGCAGCTTGGAAAGGAAAACAAACGTTCTACCACTGCTGTGCCACTCATCCTCAACATGACATTTTCTGTTGTTTTCTTGTGCCTTCCATGGATTTTTTTTGGTGGGGGGGGGGGGGGGGTTGTTTCCCTGCCTTCAATTTATCTGCTGGATTGTACACAACACAACTATGCTTTGAGACAAACACTTGTAAGACCATAATTTAGGACGTAATGACAATAATTATCTCCTGGATGGTAGTGAGAACAAATATAGTTTCACCTTGTCCTTGCCTGTACCATTAACCCCAATCAACTCTTGGTAGTTCTGGGTACCCACTGGGCGGTGGTGGCAACAGGGAAGGAGGGAGTTCTTGAAGAGGAGGAAAACCAGGTGGAAGGGTGTAAGTAGACTGGGGAGCAGACTTTCCAGAACTTTCCGAAGATTCATTTTTCTTTTGCCTCTTGTTCCACTTGTCAAGCCACTCTTCAAGTGTTGCTTCACATTGACTTGTTTTAGACTGATTCGCTGTCTGTCCAGCTGTGGCAAAAGAAGAGAAAATGTTCTTATAGTGCCCCGGGAAATTCCCCCTCCCAATCCCTTGTAAAAAAGGACAGGGGTGCTTATCCTACCTTTTAGGGGTTAAAAACGTGGTTTTTGTACTCTTGGGGTGTTGAGCCTCAAAAGGTCCACAACAGAAGCTTTTGCAATACCTTTCAGGGTATTGAGCCAAAAAATGACAGGAGATAACGTATTGTTTTAGAATTAGTATTCCTCTTATGGGTGAAAAACATTTCAAGCCACGCCCACAAAACAGGATCTTGGTACCTCTTAGGGGTTCTTTTCAAAATTTCTGACGAGCACCACCTTCCTTTTTATATGGGAGATGGGAGTCCCCCCCCTTTCCCAAGCTAGGCCTTTGGCCCATTATTACAACCCCTACGGGCCTGTATTCTTGTATTCTTGCCTGAGATCTAACTGAAAATTTCAAGAAGGGAGGGGGGGGGGAGGGGAGGAGAGGGGAAGCGCTCAACAAAGTTTTATACAGAGTGCTTCTTCCCTGAGGTTTCCATGTTTTGGATCACGCCTCCACCAGTTTTCAACTTAAGATAAAAGAGGCTATTCATATTCAGAGAGAACAACTCTCTTTGAATCCAGAATTACACCACGTTTATCTAAAATTATCTCTTTAATTCTCACACTTTCATGCTTTGCTTCATTCTGTTGTTACTATTTATGACAATTAGCATTTTCTACTTATTATTAATTCAGCTTCCATCGCTTTGTACTTGGATTAACTGAGGACTAAAGAAGTTTCTGTCGGAAAATGTTTTGTAACTCAAATGTTTTGTTTTCTTAAAATAAAACAAAAGAAGTAAGCACAGTCTGTAGAACTTAATTCTAATCAGCACTTACTTGCAGTTTGTGCTGCCAACAGCACTTGTGGGTTTACATGAGAATACCAACAGCTAGCACCAAATCCACAGGATCCTTTTCACAAAGTAAATATTGGAAAGAATTTTGTATTACAGATTGGTTTTCCATCTAATTGTTCTAGAAAGAATCTTTGGCTTAAATAAGAAATTCAATACCACATGGTAAATAACAGTTTTTCTGAAACTTTCAGAACCTCTCATGTTCACATTTAAAATAAATCATCACATCACTACGAGAAAAACACAGAGGGAATAGAGTACTAAATTCTTTCAAACAGCTCAAGTCTTGGAAACCCCTCCTAAATCACTTCTTTGATTTCAGATAAAAGTCAGAATAGTACAAGAACATGGTTGATCTATTTCCCAAAAATCCCTCATATAACAGAAATGAACTGTACTGAGAAAATCTATTGACTGTGGGCACACAGTGGCCGACCAAAAAACTGTGACTGCAAGTGCAAAAAGACAACAAAGTCCACCATATTGAGCTGGAACTATGGTGCCTGAGGAAGAGCAGTAGAATTGTCCGAAACATCGCATTTTAAAAAACATTTTAACTGTTTAGAACAAGATTTACTCTATTTATTTTATACACAAGGTAATACTTTCTAAACATGTATAGTATGTCACTGACTGTCACTGTTTTCTCTGTATTAGAGTGAAAGAGCTACATACATGTATATTAGGGATGTAAAAAACTTCAAATAAGAGCTGCTTTAGAGTGCATATGTTCCCCAAAAGTGCACCATCATGATTTCATAGTAAAAACAAGCAAAACTCAGTTTAAAATGCCAATGTCAAGTCTTCTCTCTGTATTAGATCAAAATACATGTAAGCATTACTTTAGAGTTCACATGTGCTATATACTGGTAAGTGCAACATTGTTGTTATGATTATTGTACAGTGAAACCCTGCAATAGAGCCACCCTGTTAATATGGCCACCTTGTTATTACAACCACCTTATTCTGGCCCGTACAAAAGCTTACTGTAGTCAGTCATTTCCTTATTTAAAGAACCCCTTATACAACCACCCTGTTAATAGAGCCAGATTTTTCTGGCCCGTTGGAGACGGGATTAACGGGCTTCCACTATACATGTAGTTGACTGGTCCATGATAATTTATCACATATTTTCTACAAATATTATTTTTATAACTCACCAGTGGCAAAAAATTGTCGGCAAGGTGGTTTGCTGGATTCCTCAGCTAGGAGAACTGCAGGATCTAAGTAGACATTCATATAAATTGACAGTTGGTGGCTATGCACATTTTAAAGACACTCGGTGGTTTATTTCTGTAAACCTGTTGCTTCTCTCATCACTGATTATTTATTTCTATCAAGTTCATAAAACCTTCTGAATATTGCAGCTGTAAGCCTTGACCCATTTGTTCCACTTCCGATGTCATCACTTTTGACCAAAATTATCACTTATACTCAAGTTCCACAGGAGGAAAAGATCTTTCTAGTGATGCCCAGATTAGAGTGATTGGGTCAATAAATTTTTGAGCCTGAAATCTGCATGAAAATGCTTAGAAATTTGAGAGAAAAACTTGCAGCAAAATTTTCCTCAACTACATTTGGCTACTCCGTCATAGGAACTTCCCGTCTCAATGATGCTTTCTCAGGAATTCTTGAACTGGAAGCAAGCCCAATAGAAGGTCAACCATCGCAGCAAAAAAATAAGAAAAGAAGAAAACGTAAAGGCAAAAAAATTACAAAGACTCGAAAATAAAGGCTAAAGACATACATGTGGGTCACTTTCTGGTCCAAAAGCTATCTCAAAATTTGGATTTGTGCGTGGGCCCGAGCAAAAATTGTCTTAAAATGCGATGCTATGTAATTGTTTCATAAGGCTTCGGCTAAACAATCAAACAACTTCAACCTTTCACGAGCTGTGTGAGGTGGCGAGACTTCCTGGTGGCAAGGTGACTGGTAACCGTGCAAAGAAAGGCATGCTTAGCTTTCATGTTGCAAATGCCTTGAGGAGTAGATTGTAGCTAATTTAGCTCATATACATCACTGAAAATGTCAAAAATGTCTAAAAAATGTGTTTTTGCCAAAAGCCTCAGCTCCAAATGTCCAAGGGTTAAAAGCACCTTTCATTTAACGCTTCATTCAGGTCGATTTGTTTTAAGCAATGAGCTCATCTCATGGAGTATGTTGAAAAACCCATTTCAATGCCTCTAGATTTCACAATTTAGCAGAATTTATGCCCCCTACGAACTCGCAAGTTCGTTTTAAAGCCCCCCGTCGCCCCCCTCCCTCCCCCCAATTCAAAATGGGCTCCTTCGTCCCTGGAAAAACATGTAAGGGCGGTAAGGTTAGCTGTTTTGTCAGGACATCAAGTTGATCGAGTATTAAAGTTTGGTACGTACCCTTGAAGGAATCGTAGTGGAGCTTTCGATTCCTCTTGTGTTGTACGCCATTGATATGATTTTTCCTCGTATGCGGAGTATCAGCAAAAGATCTGTTACAGTATTCACAGTGATACCTTTTTCCCATCCTAGAAAACACGAAACACTGTAATGTTGTGTTGGGCAAATTAAATGTTATGTGAACATGAAAGAAGTTGCGGACATCTTGCTTGGTAGCCGCCCTAATTTGCGACAGCTTTGTAACCGTGCCTTTCAACTCGGAAGCGAGGAATGGACCGGACTGGATCGCTGGATCGGACTGGACCGGATTGGACCGGATTGGAAAGGGGCGCTTGGATCGGATCGGGTCGCAATTTTGTGGGAAACAGTACTAAAATTGTGAAATCAATACTAACTAGAACGCCAAGGTGAAGATTCAGTGAAATGTTGGAGGGAGAGCAAATTGTAATTTTTTTTTCCGATTTGTCCACGGACAGAGTCCGAAGAAGTCTGCCAAACTTTTTAAAGTCGATATTAAGGTCGGCACAGAGGAGGGGACTCTAGTAGTCCCTGCGAATAGTCCCTACAATTAGTCCCCTGAAGAGTTTACACGAAGGGACTGGTCGCAGGGACATATCTCACGAACAGTTCACGAAGCGTTTTGAAGAACAAGTGAGAGGGACTTGTTTTGAAGAACAAGTGGCAGGGACTTGCCCCAAAAATAAAAACCGGTTTGAATTCGTGGGACTGGTCGCAGAGACCAGATTTTAGTTCCTGCGACTAGATTTTGTGGCAAAAATGGCCAGTTCACACGATGGAACTTGTCCCCGCGGCTTGCTGCAGGGACTAGTCGTAAAGACTAGTCCCCTCGTGTGTGCCGACCTTTAACCTTGAAATTGCGCAGTCCATTAAACCACTTTTTTTTATCTTCGGTGTATTTTTATCTTTATATATCTTGCTTTTTTTACATTGATGACAGTGATAGGTATATCGTTACTAACTCGATACACAATCTGGCTATTTCGAATTTAATTCGATGGTCCTGCGTTGAGATGTTTTAACTAACTCTCCACCCAGGACCTTCGAGAGAGATCATCTCGGACATCAGGGACTGAGAGTATCGTCTAATACAGGGAAACCCTGGTTTATGTCCTGTTTGAATTCTAAGCAAGCCTCCGGACAACGGACATGAAGAAGATATCCGATGCTGTTATCTCCAGGGAAAAGTTTGGCAAAATATTATTGGAGAATTCATTATGTTGCCCCATTGGGTTAAGAAAGCACCCTGGGTCTTCATGTTTCCTCTTCTCTGGACTGTACTTGCACTGCCACTTGTTCCCGCACCTGACGATCGTCTTCTTAATGCCTTTTGGTTCTGTTTGAATTCTTGACAAGCCTCTGGACGACGGACAGGAAGATATCGTAGCTTCAAACTTCAATTTGCCAAGCTGTTATCCCTCTTTGATAAAGGGTCGTAACTACTGAAGTCCAAAAAAACTAAATGCAACCTAACATATGATCGCAATGAGGCGATTAAAAACTGTCATATAATGCGCGCTTTCCGTGAAAAAGGAAAAAGGTGTAAATAACAAAAAATTTAAATTGTCAATAAGGGGCAGATCGGGCCAGATCGAATCGAATTGAATTGTATTCCTAAAAGAACCCGGAAGTGAAAATGCGCTGTTTACTTTATCAGGCGTTACGCTTGCATTTCACGCTTGTTTGGTTTAGCAGTGGATTTCTCCGCGCTCTGAGACAAGTGACACGAGGCTGGGCAAAAGGGCCTTTTGATTTTCGGTATCCGAAAGTATCTACCAGCAACCCTTACCGCTGACCACGGAGCAGAATAAACTCTGGGCTTAAGATTGAGTTCATCCTTGGGTTTCGCTTTCAAAGCCAAGCTAAGCATGAGTCGATCTTGTGGCATAACTTTGGTGGTGAAAGATGGAAAGCAGTTCCAGGCTGACAGAAATGTTCTGTCACGGGCGAGTCCATTCTTTGAAAAGCTTCTCAGTAGCGACATGAAAGAGAGTAATGAAGGAGTTATTCGACTACAGACGATAACGGACTCACAGATGGCGGACATTCTGCAGTTTATTTACAATGGCAGCGTTCAGATGACCTGTAAAGGAAATGCAGAGAAGCTGATCGAAACGGCAGATTTTCTTCTCCTTTCAAATCTTAAAACTATCGCCGGCAAATTTCTCGAGCAACACATCACCACTGAGACCTGCATTTCAATGAACTACTTGGCGGAACAGTACTCATGTGAAGAGCTAGTCGCGAGCACCCGGAAATTCATCAATTCAAACTTTACCACCGTCACTGCTTCTAAAGAGTTTCTAAATTTGCCAAGCCATGAGGTTGAAAAATGGATTTCAAGTGATGAGATAGAAATTGACGCCGAGGAAAACGTTTTTGAAATCATACTTAGATGGATTGATCACGACAAAAGCGAACGAAGCGGAAAATTCAGCGACTTGTTTAGTCATGTACGACTTACTTGTGTATCGCGCGACTATTTACTGAGCCATGTCGTGACTAATGATCTTGTAAAAGAGAATGCAGACTGCCTCGACAGTGTGACAGGCGCATTGGAATGGTTTGATCGGCCAACAGATTGTGATGTTCCGCGGCCACATCCCCCTAGGAAGGCTTTAACGATAAATGGTATTGTGATCTCAGATTGTCGTGGAGAATTGCAACCTTGCATTTATCTTCCAGCAGCAGATGAGTGGTACCTTCTGCCAGCAACTGAAAGCCAGCGACTCAATGCCATGGAACACGTATTTTCCTGTGGAGGCAAAGTTTTCTTTGTTGCTGATGATATTGCCAGATCGCACTGTTATGACCCAGATTTGAACCGCTGGTCTCCAGCGCCGTGGACAAACAACCTCCCATTCTCCGCAGGAACACCTTTAGTTGTCGAAGACCGAATCTGTTTCATTGTAGAAGAAACTAGCTCGACCGCTCTTTGGATATACAGCGTCGACTCCAATTCGTTGACGCCATTGCTAAACTGGGTTGAAAGAGCTCATTTTTGCGCTGTGGCTGTGGACAGTTACATATACATCATGGGTGGAAGGGTGAAGAATACTGGCGAATCGGTCTCAGAATGTGCAAGATTCGACACTGAGCAAAATAAATGGCAAAAAATAGCGCCTTTGAATGAGGCGAGGCACAATGCTTTTGGTGTCTGTAAAAATGAAAATATTTTCATTGCTGGAGGTTCGGTAATGGAAGAGGGGGAACTAGAATACCTGAGAACCTGTGAAGTTTATAACATATTGACAGATGAGTGGCAGTTCATAGCCGAGGAGACACTTCGTCGAACTTTCGGGAGTATGGTGTTGGTTGACGAAACTTTGTACGTGCTTGGTGGTCACCCAAAAGAACTCTGTGCATGCTTAACCAAGAACTATCGCGATAAAGTTGAGTGCTATAACCCTGAAAGTGATCAATGGAGCGTCAAGGCTACTGTTCCCGTTAACAAGATGACAAGCGAGAAAAGAGCGATGCGACGGTACGTTTTTCAAGGCTGTTCTCTTCGAGTTTTTAAAGGAGTTCTGACCAACCTGGAGTCTATAGCTGAGAGTGACTAGTATTCTGTTCGCCTCTCGCTTGCGATAGAGAGAAACTCTGTACGATGCTCATTCGACAATCTTGGAACGCCGTGTATACTTTCGTTAAATCGACTTTGTTCTTCCCACTTCAGCGTTACATATTCTGCGATCTAACGACTTCAACGCCGATTCAACAATTCTAACTAAGTTAAGATTACACTTTTCGTTTGATACCTACAGATATCCACACCCAGACACGTGAGTCCGGTGTTGTGTTCAGAAAGTTGCAGCATCTCTCAGTTCGTACATCACGTTCTACACACGTTCGTGGGCACTAACTGCCTGTTTCGTGAGCTTATTTGACAATTTCAGTGATAATCTTTACCGATTAATCTTACATGCCGCTTTACCTTTAATTACACGATTAAATAACAAAGTTCGGCTTTTACGCGCGTCTTCGCGGTAAGACGCGGGCTTTATTTAATTTCGCTTCCGTTTCCGGCAAAGTTATGGCCTCTTTAGTAGAAGGAAACGTCTGCATTGAAAATATCAAACTTTAGGAGGGTGTAGAAAAAAACCCAAACCACATCTGGAAAATCGCCGTCATCCTTTTTGAAGGTGATGTGTGAGAAAACATTTCCGGTGTTAATCGCGCCGCTCCGACAATTCACGACCGGAAGCGAACCAGTTTAAGCGAAGCCGAGTGTTCCTGGGTATTTCATCTAGTATCACTACGACAATAACTTTTTAGAAAATTTCAAAGATATGATTGTATTCTATGACAATTAAGCTTTCAGAAAATGTATGAGTTGATTGGGTTTTCTTTCAAAGCGCCAGCGTAAGAGCGCGATTTCCAAACACTGTCAATCCACCTACTACGATACCTTAGGCCTCTGGCATTCGTAAACTTGAGAGGATTCAAGAAAAAGCACTCAGTGCAGTGTACCTTGACAAAGTCTCAACTCAAGGCGAACTGTTGCACGGCTGTTGCCGGATTACCAACACTGTACAAATGAAGTCTCCAGGATATTACTGTTTTGATGTATAAAGTTAAGAATAATCCGAATCTATACCTTCAGTAAGTTACCGATCTTTTTCAAAGACAACAAAGCAATTTTAATCTGAGAACCTCAGACTTTGTCATACCAAGATTCGGCACAGTCATCTCTGAAAAACATTCGGTCAAATACTTAGGCCCAAAATTATGGGCCAAGATACCGTCCCATTGAGGTTAAATCAAGAGGTTTCAGGGATTTCAAAAACTATATTAGAGACAAAGACCTAAGTTTCATAATTTAACTACTACAAGGGAATGTGAATGTTATTTACGCTCGGGTTAGTTATTTGTAGCATAATTTATGTACACTTCGGGTGCGTTTCTTTAAGAAAATCCAAGATTGGATTTTTAATCCGAAAACGGATTTTGCGTTTCTTTTCTAAACAGATTAATCCAAGATCTCTCGGATCATGGTACATCAAAGGAACCGAAGAATCCAGACTGGGCAAGGATTCTTCGGTACACTTCTTTTCATGCACGACGATCCGAGTGATCTTGGATTGATCTGCTTAATAAGAATCCAATCTTGGATTTTCTTAAAGAAACGCACCCTTAGTTTTATTAGTTTTATTGTAATCATATTTATAATCATTATTATAACTATTATCACTTATTCATGTACATTTAGTTTTGTTAGAATCATTATATTATCGTAATTAGTTTTTTTATCAATTCCGTCTAACTAACTTAGGTGTCCTCAGTTAGCAGCAGTGCTAAATTTATTTGACTCAAATAAAATTATTAGTATAATCTTTGTTTAGTCAGTGCTAGTCATTAACGGTGGGAAAAGATTCTGTGACGAACAAGCAGTACTTTTGTGTGGGAGGCTAACCAGACTTTGGCTCTACAGTAATCCGCTGTTAGCCAATCAACTAGCGACGTCTTTTGACATCATCTAATCAAAGCAAAGGTAGCCGCCACGCATCTAGTCTCCTCCGCAGCCGTTTTTTGGGATGTCACGCAACGCTCCCCCCAAAGAAACGGCTGCTCACATCCGAACAACATTCCTTTCACGAAATTAACCAATCACCGCTTCCGTTACATTTTCAAGAACGTTTTCGCGCCAAATTCGCCCTTTGAAACTTGTCCAATCAGGGAATGTTTTTTATCGTTGTATCCCGTCGTGGGAGATGTCACAAATAAACATACAGATTTCCGGCTTTTGTTTAGGGACGCCGAAAAATACCGGCGACGCTTGAACGAGCTTTCTATGAACCTGAAGACTCTTCAAAGTTCAAGTTAATTATTAGAAGCTTTCAACTCAAAAAATTACTGTCGAGAAGGAAGATATCTATTTTAACTTGATAAAGGAACCAGGAAATCAAGTAGCTTCGCTCGATTTGTTGACATCGAGTTCTGAATGCCGCTCTTTCCGGCCTGATTACAATCTGTAGGAAGCGTTTGGCCCTTGATTGACGCTTACAATTTGATATTTCGAGAAAATATATATCGTCTCATTTATAGCTGAACATAGCGATGAGCACATGAAGCACTTGTACTTAGGACTTTCATTTACAATTTTTTTCGTCCGTCATGATCGTAACCTGCGAACACCGCCTATTTTTGGCGACGTGCGGCGTGAAACAAAAGCCAGAAATTCCTCGCGTGTTCGCACCGTAGACCTTCCGCGCGAAAGCTTACGTCATTCACACTTTGCTATTATGTGATTGGTCTGTTCAACGGAGCGCAAACAAACCACAAACACAAAAGGAAAAGAATGTGGTTCGGATGTGAGCAGCCGTTTCTTTGGGGGGAGCGTTGCGTGACATCCCAAAAAACGGCTGCGGAGGAGACTACCACGCATCTTGCAATGGCGGGAAAAGTCCATATGGATTAACCAGCCAAGGTACCCCAGTCGATCAGAGCAAAGGGAATTTTCTAGCTCTACATTTCACCTAAACGGAAAATTAAATAAATTCTGAACAGAAACTGACCTCCAGCTCCGTTCCAAAAACGCTCTGCCTCCTCCCCCCCTTCCATTGTTACTTGTACAGTCGATAACCCCTATTATTATATGGCTGTCTCACAAGGACTGGGAACTACCGAATTCACGAATTTGATTGGCTGAAATCGATATTGAAAGCGGTCTAGATTTTCCCATCTAGACCGACATCTAGACCGGTTACATTTTGCGGAGAAAAAGTTGCAAACTAAAATGCAAAACTATTGACTATTTTCTTCCAATAATATATATTTATGGAGATGTCAAAAAGCCTGATGAGAGCAAAGTAAGAGGACGAGCAAACTTTGGCAGAATTATTTCAAGTTCAGCTCATCGCCGTTCGCAAACAAACTGTCAGCTAGTACAAACCAGTTACATTAAACGAATTAATTTTTCTCGTTTGCCATGCAATAAACATCTTATTAACCGAGCTCAGTCGGTCTGTATGGGAGAATCTTGACCTCAGTTGTGTGTACAGACCTCACTGCGTTCGGTCTGTACTCACGACCTCGGTCAAGATTCTCCCATACAGACCTCCAGTTCGGTTAATAATAACTAACGATCGATCTGTTAACCTTCCCTGGCTTTAAGGCGGTCTTCCACTTAAAAAATGCTTTTTTATAAATCAACTTAGTAGGACAGGTTTGGTACCATGTTTAAGGACTTCTTGATTCTAGGGATATACGTGAATACGATACTGCCAGCTGTTCGTTTAGCTGTTTCTCAGTTAAAACTACGGAAAATCATTAATGTGAAACATTACCAAGGAGTGTCAAATGTTGATGATAAAAACGAAGATAAAACAGTAAAGTCGACCTGCGATCCTGAGGACGCGTCTCGTAAATGGACCAGAACAAGAAAGCTCAACACGAAATAGCACTGAAGCTGGGACTTCGTGATTACGAGATACCGAAAAACGCATGATTTGTGAATCATTGCGGAGATTTTTTGGGGGACGGGAGACATCTTTCTGGGCGAGTGAAAATTCCATCGGGCGAGTGGACTCGCCCGAATGGCGAGTGCTGTCAAATTTTAGTTTCCAACACTGAGCAGTCGCATTAGGTATATAAACCAGATGAAAAGAGTATATCACACAGGACGTAATAAGCTGAGGAGTGTCGAGGGAACGCTGCAAATTGTCGCGTAGTTTTTGTCACGAGAACACGTTCCTTTCCCGATTTTATCCATTTTAACAAAAAACAGGAAAAATCTATTCGTGAAGAAATTACAAATATTTCGCTTTTTCTGCTCTCGTGTGAGCGAAGATTTCTTTCCTTTTCTAGCCCTATTCAACCTCAAAGAACGACATCAACTCCAATAGTTTACTTAATATACTTAGTTATATTTATCTGATCTAAATTCCACTTATGTAGCTTTTTTTTATGGCCGATATAGTTGCAAGCTAACCTCGTCTTAAAATAAAGAAAACCTCTAAAGACGCATGGTCTTCAACGCACCTTATCTCGAAAACGAGCCCGGTGACTTCCCATGTTGGCTTTTAGGCAAAAGTTGATCCCTACCTATAAATTTTTCAAAAAATCTATTCGTGGGAACATTTTGGGCGCGTACGTCCTTACGAGGATTCCTGCCCGACTTTTCTCGGTGACAGCCAAAGTTAACTCCTAATTTCTTATCAAGTCTTTCCCTTTAATGATACGATAGAGAGTTTGCGCTCGCGAAGGCCAGACTAGACGATGAAAACATTTCAGACTTGTTTCCTAGTTTACTGAAACTTATAACGTTTGATCCTCAGGTGAAAGTATGGTGCGTAACGACTAGGCCCTCTTTTCTTTCAGTCTGTTGAGCGGCAGGGGAGAGATCGCACAAGAGGAAAGGGAAAGCAGCGCACGCGAAACTTTCTCCACGCGGGGGGGGGGGGAGGGGGGGAGGGGTTTGGGCAATTACTAAAAAAAAATCTTTAACAGCAAAAGCTGCTGAAACAAAAATCGTGCAAGGGGAGCCACAGGAAAAAAAAATCAAACAAGATCTTTCTACTATCCAAGTCCTGTTTTTGATGTTAAAAAAACTTCTTGCACAAGCTATTGCCCACCCCCAAAAAATTATGCACAACCAATTGGTGAGGGGAAAAAGACTCGTGCCCAGAAAATTGCTCAACCCCAGCTCAAAAATGGTCGTCTTAAAGAAAAACAGAGGAGCTACTCGTAGTGTCAACTATATTACTAATAAAATAAATCCTCGCTTGGAATTCCTGGTTAAACATTTGACATTGAGCAGTCATGCCTTGTACTTGGTAATTTTCAGCTAGCGCAAGAACCGCAACGGACTAGCCGTATCTTTACATGATTTTAATTAAAATTAAAAAGACTTAAGATTCCACAGAAAAATTAAAAGTAAAAAAAAAAAAAAATTAAAATCGACAACACGCTTTCTAAAATCATGATTCTAGTTCTTCTTTAATCTCTATGGATAAGGAAGGTCTGTTCTTGAAATTAAAGCCGTGCCGCTCTCTGCTCTGTAGTTTGGACCGCAAGTCTAGCGCAGGTTGTTTTTTGACCTGTTCCTCTCTTTTCGTACTCTCTTTTCTATTGATTCGTCCTTTCCATCTGTCTCGCTTCTCTCTGCTGTCGTCATCATCATCACTGTCGCTCTCGTCGTCTTCCAAAGAATCGGCGTACATACGCATGCGCAGATTCGAGGTATCGCTCCTTTCCATCGTGCCCTCGTTAGTGACGACGATTTTGAGCGGAGGTTCGTCGATCTCCATTTTTTCTTCCTTGTCGGTTTCGATCTTGTCCAGGAAAAGCACATCTGGTCCACCTGTGTACATGTATTTGACTCGCTCCTGCTCCTTCAAAATTTTCCTCTTCCTAT